>NC_042963.1:35531318-36731318 GCF_901001165.1 Salmo trutta
GTGAGGACACTGTTCTTGAGACCAGTGGAGTAAAAAAACGAATAATTATCAGCTCCCATTCAGTCAGCGCAAAAAAACATTTGGCTAGGCAAAATACATGCTGCACACTCCTTTCATTAAACATTAATATCTTATCACCTATTGGAACCTGGGCTTCCTACTTTACTCCTAAGATTATTGTCCATTACTTTTCCGTTGAAAAATATCCTCAAACTTTGTCATGCTCATCAGAATTTATTTGATTCGCTGGTAGGGAAGAGTGGGGGAAATTGAAAGGTGCATGCTCACTATTAGTAAAGGTAGACTGGGGGAAATTGTAACAGTCTTTATATCTATTATAGACATCTTTGCGGATAAGCAGCCCATTCACTCAGACATAATAAGCCAGTAGGTCCCAATCAAAAGAGTACAAAAACAAAACCATTAGGCTGAGCATTTCCCAATCGAAATGTACAACTATTACTTCCCATTGCAAAACAAATGTGATCTAAAGTTTAAATGCAACAATGTTGGGCCCAGTTCCACTAGGGGGCAAAAGTTGAAATTTGTGCCCTTCAGTTTTAGATACATTTTTTATATAAAAATAGCCAAAAAGTTCAAATGATTGAGTGACAGGTTGGTGCAAAATCTGTATCTCTGCTGCGCTGTAGTGGACAGAGTGCACCGTGGTGTGTGTGGGGGGCTATGGAAACCCACTGGGGTGGTTAAGTATGACTCATTTGGGATCCATAAAAAGTGGGGAAAAATGCTTCTCATCTGTGGTAGGCTAAGTGTATAATGTCATATGTCTCCACCTGTAATATTTAATTTAGATTTATATGGGTGGGGTCAAGTTAACAGTTGAAGCTACTTCACTCAACTCTGCCTCACGCCCCAGATACTGGCTTCGCCAAAGTACCCAAACAAAGCCCCTATAGCTCAGCATTCAACACCGTAGTACCTTCCAAGCTCATCATTAAGCTTGAGGCCCTGAGTCTCAACCCCACCCTGTGCAATTGGGTCCTGGACTTCCTGACAGGTCGCCCCCAGGGGGTGAAGGTAGGAAACAACACCTCCACTTCGCTGATCCTCAACACTGGGGCCCCACAAGGGTGTGTGTTCAGGCCCCTCCTGTACTCCCTGTTCACCCATGACTGCGTGGCCATGCACACCTCCAACTCAATCATCAAGTTTGCAAACTACACAACAGTAGTGGGCTTGATTACCATCAACGACGAGACAGCCTACAGGGAGGAGGTGAGGGCACTCGGAGTGTGTTGTTAGGAAAACAACCTCTCACTCAAAGTCAACAAAACAAAGGAGATGATCGTGGACTTCAGAAAACAGCAGAGGGAGCACCGCACTATCCACATCGACGGGACAGTAGTGGAGAACGTGGAAAGTTTTAAGTTCCTCAGCAAAGACATCACGGACAAACTGAAATGGTCCACCCACACAGACAGTGTGGTGAAGAAGGCGCAATAGCACCTCTTCAAATCAAAGCAAATACCCTGATATCTTTCTGACAGATAAGATCTAAACGAGGCCAGAACTTGTCTGTGTAGACCAATTTGGGTTTCCAATCTCTCCAAAAGAATGTGGTGATCGATGGTATCACAAGCAGCACTAAGGTCTAGAAGCACGAGGACAGATGCAGACCCTCGGTCTGACGCCATTAAAAGGTAATTTACCACCTTCACAAGTGCAGTTTTAGTGCTATTATAGGGTCTAAAACCAGACTGAAGCATTTAGTATACATTGTTTGTCTTCAGGAAGGCAGTGAGTTGCTGCGCAACAGCTTTTTCTAAAATTTCTGAGAGGAATGGGAGATTCGATATAGGCCGATAGTTTTTTTATATTTTCTGGGTCAAGGTTTGGCTTTTTCAAGAGAGGCTTTATTACTGCCACTTTTAGTGAGTTTGGTACACATCTGGTGAATAGAGAGCCAATTATTATGTTCAACATGGGAGGGCCAAGCACAGGAAGCAGCTCTTTCAGTAGTTTAGTTGGAATAGGGTCCAGTATTCAGCTTGAAGGTTTAGAGACCATGATTATTTTCATCATTGTGTCAAGAGATATAGTACACATGAGTGTCTCCCTTGATCATAGGTCCTGGCAGAGTTGTGCAGACTCAGGACAACTGAGCATTGGAGGAATACACAGATTTAAAGAGGAGTCCGTAATTTGCTTTCTAACGATTATGATCTTTTCCTCAAAGAAGTTCATGAATTTATTACTGCTGAAGTGAAAGCCATACTCTCTTGGGGAATGTTGCATTTTAGTTAGCTTTGCGACAGTATCAAAAATACATTTGGGATTGTTCTTATTTTCCTCAATTAAGTTGGAAAAATAAGATGATCGAGCAGCAGTGAGGGCTCTTCGATACTGCATTGTACTGTCTTTCCAAGCTAGTCGGAAGACTTCCAGTTTGGTGTTGCGCCATTTCCGTTCCAATTTTCTGGAAGCTTGCTTCAGAGCTTGGGTATTTTTTGTGTACCAGGGAGCTAGTTTCTTATGACAAATGTTTTTAGTTTTTAGGGGTGGGACTGCGTCTAGGGTATTGCACAAGGTTAAATTGAGCTCGTCAGTTGGGTGGTTAACTGGTTTTTGTCCTCTGACATCCTTGGGTAGGCAGAGGGAGTCTGGAAGGGCATCAAGGAATCTTTGGGTTGTCCAACTTTTGATGATCCTTGGTTGGGGTCTGAGCAGATTATTTGTTGATATTGCAAACATAATAAAATGGTGGTCTGATAGTCCAGGATTATGAGGAAAAACATTAAGATCCACAACATTTATTCCATGGGACAAAACTAGGTCCAGAGTATGACTGTGGCAGTGAGTAGGTCCGGAGACATGTTGGACAAAACCCACTGAGTCGATGATGGCTCCGAAAGCCTTTTGGAGTGGGTCTGTGGACTTTTCCATGTGAATATTAATATCACCAAAAATTTGAATATTATCTGCTATGACTACAAGGTCCGATAGGAATTCAGGGAACTCCGTGAGGAACGCTGTATATGGCTCAGGAGCCCTGTAAACAGTAGCTATAAAAAGTGATTGAGTAGGCTGCATAGATTTCATGACTAGAAGCTCAAAAGACGAAAAGGTCTGGGTTTATTTTGTAAATTGAAATTTGCTATCGTAAATGTTAGCAACACCTCCGCCTTTGTGGGATGCACAGGGATATGGTCACTAGTGTAACCAGGAGGTGAGGCCTCATTTAACACAGTAAATTCATCAGGCTTAAGCCATGTTTCAGTCAGGCCAATGACATCAATATTATGATCAGTGATTAGTTCATTGACTATAACTGCCTTGGAAGTGAGGGATCTAACATTAAGTAGCCCTATATGGAGATGTGAGGTATCACAATCTCTTTCAATAATGTCAGGAATGGAGGAGGTCTTTATTCTAGTGAGATTGCTAAGGCGAACACCGCCATGTTTATTTTTGCCCAACCTAGGTCGAGGCACAGACACGGTCTCAATGGGGATAGCTGAGCTGACTACACTGACTGTGCTAGTGGCAGACTCCACTAAGCTGGCAGGCTGGCTAACAGCCTGCTGCCTGGCCTGCACCCTATTTCATTGTGGAGCTAGGGGAGTTAGAGCCCTGTCTATGTTCGTAGATAAGATGAGAGCACCCCTCCAGCTAGGATGGAGTTCGTCACTCCTCAACAGGCCAGGTTTGGTCCTGTTTGTGGGTGAGTCCCAGAAAGAGGGCCAATTATCTACAAATTCTATCTTTTGGGAGGGGCAGAAAACAGTTTTCAACCAGCGATTGAGTTGTGAGACTCTGCTGTAGAGCTCATCACTCCCCCTAACTGGGAGGGGGCCAGAAACAATTACTCGATGCCGACACATCTTTCTAGCTAATTTACACGCTGAAGCTATGTTGTGCTTGGTGACCTCTGACTGTTTCATCCTAACATCGTTGGTGCCGACATGGATAACAATATCCCTATACTCTCTACACTCGCCAGTTTTAGCTTTAGCCAACACCATCTTCAGATTAGCCTTAACATCGTTAGCCCTGCCCCCTGGTAAGAGTGTATGATCGCTGGATGATTTGTTTTAAGTCTCTTCAACCTCAGGAGGCTGAATAAATTTGTCTTGTCACCTAAAACCCTCACAAACTTTTAAAGATGCACAATTGAGAGCAACCTGTCGGGCTGTATCACCGCCTGGTACGGCAACTGCACCGCACACAACCGCAAGGCTCTCCAGAGGGTGATGCGGTCTGCGCAACGCATCACCAGGTGCAAACTACCTGCCCTCCAGGACACCTACAGCACCCAATGTCACAGGAAGGCCAAAAATCATAGACAACAACCACCCGAGCCACTGCCTGTTCACCCCGCTACCATCCAGAAGGCGAGGTCATAACAGGCAGTGGTGTAAAGTACTTTAGTCAAAATACTTTCAAGTACTACTTAAGTCATTTTTGGGGGTATCTGTACTTTACTATTTATATTTTTGAGTACTTTTACTTTAACTTCACTACATTCCTTAAGAAAACATTGCACTTTTTACTCCATACATTTTCCTTGACACCCAAAAGTACTCATTGCATTTTGAATGCTGAGCAGGATAGGAAAATGGTCCAATTCACACACTTATCAACAGAACATCCCTGGTCATCCCCACTGCTCTGATCTGGCAGTCTCACTAAACATACATGATTCAATTTTAAATTATATCTGAATGTTGGAGTGTGTCCCTGGCTGTCCTTAAATAAAATAAAATAAGAAAATGGTGCCGTCTGGTTTGCTTAATATTAGAAATTTGAAATGGTTGATACTTAAGTATATTTTAGCAAATACATTTTCTTTTGATACTTAAGTATATTTTAATCCAAATACTTTTAGACTTTTACTCAAGTAGAAGTTTACTCTGTGACTTTTACTTTTACTTTAGTCATTTTCTATTAAGTTATCATTACTTTTACTAAAGTATGACAATTGGGTACTTTTTCCACCACTGAGTACAGGTGCATAAAAGCTCGACCGAGAGACTGAAAAAAGAGCTTCTATCTCAAGGTCATCAGACTGTTAAACAGCCAGTACTAACACAGAGAGGCTGCTGCCTACATACAGACTTGAAATCATTGGCCACTTTAATAAACCGATCACCAGTCACTTTAATATTGCCACATTTTAATAATGTTTACATATCTTGCATTACTCATCTCATACGTATATGCTGTATTCTATACTATCTATTGCATCTTGCCTATGCCGCTCTGTCATTACTCATCCATATATTTATATGTGTATATTATTCCATTCCTTTTCTTAGATTTGTGTGTATTAGATGTTGTTGTGGAATTGCTATATTACATGTTGGAACTATAAGCACAAGCATTTCGCTACACTCGAAATAACATCTTCTAACCATGTGTATGTGACCAATAAAATTTGATTTGATTTGAGAAGGTGACTGAACCACCGAGGCCACCGCCAAGCCCAGCAGTGATGATGCTGCCGAGCTCCAGCTAGCTCCGTTTGCAGAGCCTACCCACCCTTCCACAAGCAGCACAAGGATAATGGCTTCACAGGCCCCTCTACCTCCGACTGTTCCTGACAATCTTGGCACAGAGGAGCCAGCTCAAGTTAACCTGCGGATAGGGTAGGAATCTAGGCTTTCTGCCCAAAAACTTTGTGTAATTGCAACTGATTCATCAGAAGAGAGTGGCTACATATCGGTACGTTTCATCGTATAAATAGATACATTTTATTATGGTTTTCTTGGTAGCATATTGGTGTTTGTGGTTGTAAATGAAACTGTATGTATTGGAAATGTGTTTATGGTAGACTTAATTGATTGTATTGAGCCATATTACAACGTATTGCGGTACTGATGAGCGGAATGGTTTTCCATGTTTGAAGCGGGTCTATAGGCCTATTTATTTGGCAAGATATAAGCAGAATTCAATATAACTTCAATGCAAGAACCCCCCCAAAATTGTGTCCCCTCACCGATTTCAACTGCCCCCTTAGTTACTTTATCCTTGCGCGTGGTCTAGAGATACTGAAGCTAACAACAGCAAGAGAGCTGCAATGAAAAACACAGTTCAACTCACCAGATGATGATCATTTGAAACGAAACTTCTTATTGAATGTTAATCTTGAAAATGGCGAAGCTAACACATTAGCAATAACATTCTTTTCAATAACACCTGCTGCAGCCGCTGAATACTAGCTTACAATAAAAACAATCTAGCTAGACTGTGGTAAAACTATAATTTGCTATTGTGCAGTGGCCTTTTTGTAGAAATGGTACCACCCTTTAGTAGTAAAAATGTGATTGGTTGATTACATCTGCCATTTAACTCTGCCCTAATAGAGTTGAATGGAAAATGCCTTCTATCTAGCTTTTGATGGACTAGCCAATGGCTGACTTAACTAACTAGATATATCTCCCAGAGACCATCAAAGAAAAATCCAGATTTATTTTCAGTGTTTACCCTTTCCTTTCCAACAAAAAATAAACAGATTAAATCAGAACATCGTTGAAAATACTGATATAACAATATCAATAATAATAATAGTAATTGCTATTATTATTGTTATTATTGTTATGGTCTATAATGTAATTGCATGCTGCAGCATTAAGATTTCCCTTCACTGGACCTAAGGGGCCTAGCGCAACCCATGAAAAACAGCCCCAGACCATTATTCCTCCTCCACCAAACTTTACAGTTTGCACTATGCATTCGGGCATGTAGCGCTCTCCTGGCATCCGCCATACCCAGATTCGTCTGTCGGACTGCCAGATGGTGCAGCGTGATTCATCACTCCAGAGAACGCATTTCCACTGCACCAGTCCAATGGCCAGTTTTGGTATTGCCAGTTTGCGCTCTTCTGTGAAGGGAGTAGTACACAGCGCTGTACGAGATCTTCAGTTTTTTGGCAATTTCTCGCATGGAATAGCCTTCATTTCTCAGAACAAGAATAGACTGATGAGTTTCAGGAGAAAGTGCTTTGTTTCTGGCCATTTTGAGCCTGTAATCGAACCCACAAATGCTGATGCTCCAGATACTTGCCACGTCCTAACCAGTAAAAGGGGTTATTTGTCATTTTAGTTTGATCAGGGCGTGGCAGGGGGTGTTTGTTTTGTGTGTTTCGGTGTTTTTGGTTTATGTTCTATATTTTCTATTTCTATGTGTATATCTAGTTTTCTATTTCTATGTTGGGTTTTTGGCAATGACCTCTCTAATTGGAGGCCATATTTAGTTGGGTTTGTTTTCACTTGTGTTTTGTGGGTGGTTATTTTCTGTATAGCCTGGGAGCCTTATGGAACTGTTATCGTCATTTGTTTATTTTGTTTGAGTGTTCTTTAATAAATTAAGAAGATGAGCACTTTACCCGCTGCGCCTTGGTCCAATCCTTACGACGCCCATGACAATACTCAATTAGTCTAAAGAATGCCAGTTTTATTGCTTCTTTAATAAGAATGGTTGTCTGTTGGTTATTAAATTATTTCATCTGAGCTCCTAGAGTGCGTGGCTCTCCTTTTCTTTTTCAAATGTTCGTTTTATACACCTGTCAGCAACAGGTGTTCTGAAATAGCTGAATCTACTAATTTGAATTGGTGTCCACATCATTTTGTATATACAGTGTAGGATATTGCAGTTTTTCAGGTCCCATTGATAGAATAGTTTCAAACGGAGCTCATCTGTTTTGTTCTCCAGTGACTGCAAGTTCACCAACATAACAGAGGGCAATGGCTGTCTATTTGCTTGCCGACGTAGTCTCGTCAGGATGCCGCCTCGCCTGCTTACTCTTTAGTCCCGGAAATTAGGGCCTGATTCGGAGTAAGTCGATCGACAAGAACTACCAAGAAATTGTCATTCTAATCGAGGTTAGTGATCCCCTTTCTGATGTCCAGAAGTTGTTTTCGGTCATAGAATTTGGCATTATGCAAACAGAAAAGTTATGATCAGCGTAAAAAAAATCACACAAAATAGCAGAATTGGTCAGGAGCCCATAAGACGGCTGCTTTCCAGTGCAGCACCATCGTCCATCCAGTCCAGGCCACCAGAAGTAGCTTTTTGCGATTCCCTTCATGCAAAGCATTCCAATGACCTGAGTGTAGCTGTTACAACACTGATTTCCTCAGCAAATAAAGAATGATTACTCTCCTCCGCCAGAGCAGACAACCGGACTGTACTGATAGCTCAGTTTTCCTGAAAGGTTTCCCTTCCGAAGCATCCCTTTCTACCTTTGATGATGTCCATCACTTCAGATAACACCAGGTTGTTTATGGTGTTTCTCTGCACTTGTGCTGAAGTGACTGGTTTGTTTTCCACTTGTCTGAAGTAAAAGATGTCCACTTAGCATGACTCCAGCTTGACCACAGGTAGTGATAACCTGGAGAGTCCATTTCCAGGTTCTGACTAGTGGTACTTGATGTTGTAGTTGTGTGCTGACAAAAAAAAAACTTTGCATTCTGCTTTGCAGCAAGTGACAGAATCCCAGTATGTGGTCCAAAGATGTTCACCAGCAGACAATGATCTGTAAGAAGGGTGAACTTCCTCCCGTACAGATACTGGTGAAATAATGCCTAGAGCTTTTATTTGTGTGTAGTTACATTTTAGTCCTTTAGCAGACACTCTTATCCAGAGCGACTTACAGTAGTGAATGCATACATTTCATGCATTTTATTTTTTTTGTACTGGCCCCCCATGGGAATCAAACCCACAACCCTGGCGTTGCACACACCATGCTGGCGTTGCAAACACCATGCTCTACCAACTGAGCCACAGGGAAGACAAGTTACTTTCTGCTTTGTTCAATGTCCACGATACAAAAAGGATTGGCTTCTCTTGGTATTTCCTTGGTTTTCACAAATGCTTGTTCTGTCCATTTCCATGTTTTATTCTGGTAAAGCAACTGATGCAGTGGCTTCAGCTTTGTTGCTAAGCTTGGGATAAAGTGTCTGTAGTAATTCAGTAACCCCAGGGAAAAAAACTTAGTTGGCTCAAGTTCTGAGCAACTTGGGCGTCCAAGATAGCCTTGACATGGATGGAGCCTTGTGAAGGCCTGTAGCGTCAATGACGTGTCCGATGTATTCAACCGATGATAGGAAGAATTCACATTTGTCCTTGCAAACTCGCAGTCTGTAGTCCTTCAATCTCTGTAGATCACATTTGAGTTCTGGAGATGGTCCTATTTGTCCATTCCAGTAATGAGGATGTCATCCAGGTAGCATTGTTCTCCTAGCAATCCACTCAAAATCTGGCCAATCGCCCTCTGGAACAGAGCTGGTGCACTTGTGATTCCAAATGTTAAATGACAGTACCTGAAGATCCCCTTGTGTGACACGACAGTCAGCAGCTCCTTTGAATTTTCATCCACATTCATCTGCAAGTAGGCCTGGCAGAAGTTGATTTTGCTAAACTTTTGACCCCCAGCTAAACCCACGAAAAGTTTGTTGATGTGCTCAGCGGACAACACAGAGTTAACTGTGACTTTAAAGTCTCCACATATCCTGGTTCCAAAATCTTTCTTACGGACTGGTACAATGGGTGTTGCCCATTCACTCATGCTGACCGGCTCCAGTACTTTGTTCTTAACTAGAGCATCCAAGTCAGCCTCGACTTTTGATCTGATACCATAAGGTACGGGTTGTGCTTTCAGAAATGTTGGTTTTCTGTCTGGCTTAATGCTAAGCTTCACTGTAATGTATTTCATACTAACCAGCTCTCCATTAAAGACTTCTTCATATTTCTTTAAGATGGCGTGTAGGCCCATTTCTCCATGTGTCATTGTACGCACTAATGGCCAGTCCAGTTTGATTTTCTCCAGCCACGGACATCCCAGTAGTGATGGATAGTCTCGTTTCACGACATAGTGGCAACTTTTCAGTTTATCCATTTAACTGAACTCTGACCTCAGTGATGTTTCTCACAGCTACAGATTCACCTGTGTCAGTCTTTTAACACAATGTTTGCTGGCTGAAGTGGAAGGTGTTCAGTGTCTTCTTGTGAGATACAGCTGTGAGAAACACAAAAGAGACAGCTGCCTGAGTGTCAATCTCCATACGCACTGACTGCCCCTCCAGCAAGGGAGAGACATAGTAGATGTCCGTCACCCTAGCAACAGCCAGTATTTTCAGTGTGACTTCCTCGTTGGATGAGTCACTCACCTCTGTCTTCTCTTGCTCAACAGCCTGAACATGTCACTTTTTCTTTCGTTGGAATGTCTATGTCTTGTTTTCAGTCTGATGTTTTCTCTGAGCTCTTTTTATTTCTGCAGGCTTGTTCAATGTGTCCCTTTTTACCACAGCCTCGGCAATCCATATCCTTACACCAGCATGTAGATGCCTGAAGTCCCACTTTTCCACAGTGGAAGCATGTGCCTTGATTTCCCTGTCTCTCAGTTGCACGTCTGTGCACTTTTCTTGATGAACTCAACTGCTGAGCCTCTTTAGCAGCTAGTTCCATGGACACGCTGACTTCAATGGCCTTTGCCAAGGTCAGATTACTTTCAGTCAATAGACTCATTTGTGTAGCTTCTCTCTGTAGCCCACATTCTAGTCTGTCTCTAAAGATGTCATTTAGAACATAATTGAACTCACAGTGCTCTGATTATTTAATGCAGCAGCATTGTCACTGATTCTCCCTCATCCTGATTTATTCTGTTGAACCTAAACCTTTCAGAAAAAGTCGAGCCTGTTGGAAAAAGTACCCAACTGTCATACATGAATAAAAGTAAAGATACCTTAATAGAAAATGACTCAAGTAAAAGTGAAAGTCACCCAGTAAAATACTACTTGAGTAAAATACTAAAAGTATTTGGTTTTAAATATATATCATCACCTTGAAAATGAACATTAGGCCCTCAATTCAATCCAATCCATATTGGAGTATTTACACAGTTGCTCTTTTTCCAATGGTCAAATTAATTCACAGATTGGTTTTCGGGACTGTATAAAAACCTATAACTGCTACCAGGGAGACCACTCTCAAAGGTTTGCTTTCACTTTTAAGAATTCCTCTCAAAGGTATGCTTTTACTTTTCAGAATCAGAAGTGTGGGAGCAGGGGATGAATATTGTAAATAAAGGATTTAAAAAAAATGTGGGATTGAACTTCAAGGCAACTTTTTAGCAACCTGCACCACCAATCAGCCTTAGCTCAACCATAGCAACTAGGAACCTGTCACACACCGAACCTGTCACGTTCTGACCAGTAAAGGGGTTATTTGTTATTGTAGTTTGGTCAGGACGTGGCAGGGGGTATTTGTTTTATGTGGTTCGGGGTGTGTGTTTATGTAGAGGGTTGTTTGGTTAGTGTTTTCCGGGGTTTTTGGGCTATGTTCTATGTTAGTATATTTCTATGTTCTAGTCTAGTCTTTTTAGTTCTATGTTTAGTTTATTGATTTGGCCTTCAATTGGAGGCAGCTGCTCCACGTTGCCTCTGATTGAAGGTCCTATATAGAGGGGTGTGTTTTGTTTGGGTTTTGTGGGAAGTTGTGATTGCATAGCTGTGTTTAGCCTTTAATCATGTTCGTTTGTACGTTTTCTTGTTTTGTTTTCTTAAGTGTTCAAAATAAATATATATAATGAGCACTCAACCCGCTGTGCTTTGGTCCACTTACTACGACGACCGTTACAGAACCCCTCCCTTGAGATGACATAGAGGCACCTTCTCAGGGTTCCTCCACATCACCATTTCAATTGTAGAGTTGAACCGATAAGGGCAAAAAGAGCTAGACTTACTACTAAAAGACCACTTTTCCAACAATCTGTCAAAATGAAGACCAGAAGCCAAAAACATGAAATTTACTTTTTAACACTAGAACCGCTGGGCCTCGAGGGACCCCCCTTAAAGCTAGTGTGCTTCATTCTGACTGCAACATTCTAACAGTGTAATTATACATTCAATATATGCTATTGCAAAAATTATAATTTGGGTTATGAAGGCCTTGGGTAATGTTAGAATACGATTGTTATTTTATTTCAAATAACACAATAGCATTTGCATTAGTTTGTTACTGTAGGCAAAATGCTAAAAAAATTGAAATAAAGAAATAATACAACATTTAAGTGATCAATAAATGTTACTTGTGGTGTGCCTGTGTCACGACTATGAAACAGATGTGTTAGAACACTGTAACAGCTTATTTAAAAAAAATACAAAATAAAATAAATACCCCAACCACCAAGACCTACGGTCAGCAGTGGTGAAAAGTACTTAAGTAAAAATATTTTAAAGAACTACCTAACTAACCTGTTAGGGCTAGGGGGCAGTATTTTCACGGCCGGATAAAAAATTTACCCGATTTAAACTGGTTACTACTCTTGCCCAGAAACGAGAAAATGCATATTTGGATAGAAAACACTCTAAAGTTTCTAAAACTGTTTGAATGGTGTCTGTGAGTATAACAGAACTCATATGGCATGCCAAAACCTGAGAAGATTCCAAACAGGAAGTGCCCTGTCTGACAATTTGTTGTCATTCTGTTGCATCTCTATGAAAAATACAGCAACTGTGCTGTAACGTGACACTTTCTAAGGCTTCCATTTGGCTCTCTAAAGCTGACAGAAAGTGGAATGGGGTGTCTGCTGTCTCTGGGAAAAGTACAGCAGCTCTGTTTGTGAGTGGTAAGCCTGGGGACAGTGAGACTGAGATGCGCATTCACGAGACTTCTCAATTTTTTTTCTTTCAGCATTTGAATGAATACAACGTTGCCCGGTTGGAATATTATCGCTATTTTACGAGAAAAATAGCATAAACATTTATTTCAAAAAGCGTTTGACATGCTTCTAAGTACGGTAATGGAATATTTGGAATTTGTTTGTGACGAAATTCACTCGCGTGTTACCCTTCGGATAGTGACCTGAACGCACGAATGAAAACGGAGGTATTTGGATAATAACTATGGATTATTTGGAACCAAAACAACATTTGTTGTTGAAGTAGAAGTCCTGGGAGTGCATTCTGACGAAGAACAGCAAAGGTAATCCAATTTTTCTAATAGTAATTCTGAGTGTAGTGAGCCCCAAACTTGGAGGGTGTCAAATTAGCTAGCCTGTGATGGCCGAGCTATGTACTCAGAATATTGCAAAATGTGCTTTCGCCGAAAAGCTATTTTAAAATCTGACATAGCGATTGCATAATGGAGTTCTGTATCTATAATTCTTAAAATAATTGTTATGTATTTTGTCAACGTTTATGATGAATATTTTTGTAAATTGATGTGCACATTCACCAGAAGTTTATCATGAGTAATTTAGTAAATTCACCGGAAGTTTTCGGTGGGTATGCTAGTTCTGAACATCACATGCTAATGTAAAAAGCTGGGTTTTGATAGAAATATGAACTTGATTGAACAAAATAAGCATGTATTGTTTAACATAATGTCCTAGGAGTGTCATATGTTGAAGATCATCAAAGGTTAGTGCTGCATTTAGCTGTGTTTTGGGTTTTTGTGACATATATGCTTGCTTTGAAAATGGCTGTGTGATTATTTTTGGCAGGGTACTCTCCTGACATAATCTAATGTTTTGCTTTCGCTGTAAAGCCTTTTTGAAATCGGACAATGTGGTTAGATTAATGAGAGTCATGTCTTGAAAATGGTGTAAAATAGTCATATGTTTGAGAAACTGAAATTATATCATTTTTGAGGTATTTGTATTTTGCGCCACGCGATTCCACTGGCTGTTGAATAGGGTGGGACGCTAGCCCATAGAAGTTAAGTTGTTTTTGGGGGTATCTGTACTTTACTTTTCTATTTACTATTCATATTTGTATTTACATTTTTGACAACTTTTACTTCACTACAGTCCTAAAGAAAATAATGCATTTTTACTCCATACATTTACCCTGACACCCAAAATTACTCATTACATTTTGAATGCTTAGCAGGACAGGAAAATGGTCCAATTCATGCACTTATCAAGAGAACATTGTGCTGTCTGGTTTGCTTACAGTTTTTCTCCATTGGTTTGGCTCATTTCTTGAAACAGAAATTACATTCTCAAAACTCTAAGATCATTTGGCAAAACAGTCTTACAGTTCAGCCCAACACTATAGCTCACTTGCAAAAGCTCATATCTCTCCTAAAACTGTTCACTCATGCTTCAAAACTAAATTCCTTTCCCATATAAAGAGTCAGTGCCACGAAAATGGCAAAGATCCTTCTCAATTGCTTTGGCTCATTTCTTGAAACAGACCGGACGTTCTCAACACTCTTGGTGCTTTAACCAAAACTACATTTCCTTCTCATTTAAACAGTCAGTGCCCCCAAAATGCTTCGTCCCTTTGGCATTGTGTAAGCAGTCAAAATGTTTAGATGTTTTGTCACTATGGCAGAGGACCATTGAAATATCCCTCATGTCCACCTTACAGTCTTAGCCCAGTCCTTCATTGACAATGGTTACTGTACTGTTTTTTTGTCCAGCTAACAGAATACAATTGTGTATAAAACTGAAAAAAATAAATAGGATTTTAGGGTAAGAGTAGCCTCCAAGGTTTGACATCACACATTGCACTCATACTGCCAAGGAAATTGTAACCATTATCATTCACACACATAAAGTAACTTCCATACATCAGAGTAAAAAGAAAATGTATACAGCATAATATACTGTAATATAAACACACAAATAAAAAACAATGAAAATGATATGCAGCCTACAGTGCTATAAATAAAGCTGGAGTTTCATAAATAACAGTTCTTCACTGGTCGCTGTCCTCACCCTCCCTCTCCTGGCCACCATCCTCACCCTCCTGGCCATCCACACGCTGCTGTCTGTCTGGCCACAGATTCTCGTCCACATCACAGCGTATATTCTCCCTTGCGATGCAACGAGGGAAGAAACGGCGTGCATGTCGCAACCATCCCCTACACTGATCTCTTGTAATATCCTCACATGCAGCGTCCATTGCATGGAGCAGGGACCTCTGATCTTGAGCCCAATGCTCATACACTCTCCACCTCCAAGCGGAGAAATACTCCTCAATAGGATTGAGGAAAGGAGAGTAAGGTGGTAGGAACACCATGACCATCCTTGGATGAGTAGTGAACCAGGCCCTGATGAGCGGGCCACGGTGGAAATTCACATTGTCCCATACAATGACATATTGTGGTAGAGTGAGGCCCTACGAGACCTCTCTCATTTTCAGGGATCAAATCAAAATGAAGGCGGTCCAAGACAATGAGGAGCTTCTGTGTATTGTATTGGCCAAGACTGGGGATGTGAGTGGCCACACCATTCTCAGATATGGCAGCACACATAGTTATATTGCCCCCTCGCTGGCCTGGGACATCCGCCGTGGCCCGGTGGCCAATAATATTACGGCCACGTCTTCGGCCCTTGGCCAGGTTGAAGCCAGCTTCATCCACAAACACGAGGATGTGATGGGTCTCGTTTCCTTCCAATGCCATTATTCTCTACAATAGCGTAAAAAAAGAAAACATCAAATCAGTCATACAGAAGAGTCATACACTACAGTTACAGACAATTATAAAGGAATGTTCTATGTTCTCCACAAGTTCAATATACTACTGGCCACTACTCCAGTGGTTCCAAACCTGGGGTACATGTACCCCTATGCAGAGGTACTACAGGGGGTATTTGACAGAAAGGGGAGGGGGGAAATCATCAATGACTAGACTTACTGAAATGTTACAGTGAAACCCACAGTATTAGATAGATTTACATGGGAGGCACTAATTGCAGCTCTTTGACCCCTTTTCTTATTGTATGTTATATTCTTCAAAATAAGGACTATAATGATAATTGCATCATACAGTAAGCTGCAGTTTTTAGGTGAAATGTTGAAGTCAGATAAATCAAATACTTCCATACCTGGATTACCTGGATACACAAATCAGGTAAAGTGGGTACTGAAGCCAAAAAGTTTGGGAACCACTGCTTAATTGTAAAAAGGTTATAATGATGGACAACCAGTAACTGACTTACATGTACATACTGGTACCGCAGCTCTTTCATTCTCAGAGTTCCTCTCAAATGGTACCCTGTAAATTTGATTCATTGTCATCTGATGCTTCTTCAATATCCGGTCTATTGTGGAGTTGCTTATAGAGTTGACATTTTGGAATATGGCATTGTCTTGTAGGATTGCAGCGCGGATCTGTCTCAATGTGATGGCATTATTTGCCATCACCATGTTACAGATCTCTTGTTCTTGTTGTTCATTGAGAAGTTTTCCTCTGCCACCCGTGCAAGGTTGTCGTCCAATCCTAGATATAGAAGTCAAAGGACAACACTCCATTCGTAATGTATACCTTATGTATTCCTTACAGAATGAGTTACCTATGTAATTGTATTGTTGTTTTACTTACAGTAACTTTACCACAATTCTAATGCATCACTGCACAGTGACTGGAATACTACTGTAAACTGTATCATCAATACTGTAGAAAATAAACTATTCCATAGTTTATTTTCTCCAATGTTTTTCTTGTCATTTTTAGTATCATAACATCCCATTGAGGTAAGATATTACTGTAGGCCTATCACACACACACACACACACACACACACACACACACACACACACACACACACACACACACACACACACACACACACACACACACACACACACACACACACACACACACACACAGAGACACACACACTAAATGAATAGGTAAATGTGTAAATAAATATATTTCTTGCTCTATGCACAGTGTCCTGTCCTATACAACATATAATTCCATCATTGACTGACTACATACCTGTTTTCCCTGCGAAAGGTTTGGATGAAGGAGGAGACTGTTGAGCGAGGCACATTAGGCTGCACTCGGCGACCTGTCTCCGCCATTGTGAGGCCATGGTTGATGACATGGTCTATAATTGTGGCCCGATTTTCATCCGGGACAGCATGGTGTCTTCGTGCTCCTCGGCCTCTTCCCCCTATTCCACCACCACGCACCCTTACTCCTCCTCCTCCTCCTCCTCTTCTTCTTCCTCTTCCTCTTCCTCGAGCAGGCAGTTGCCCTTGTTCATTTACTTGGCCAGGTGCCTCCATGTTCAGAAATTGTACTGGTCCTGCATGGTCAAGCTCTTTACATACATGTTTGGCAGCATTCACAGTCATGGACAGCACCTGTCAGGTAACTAAACATACTGTTTGATTGGTCATCTGAGATGTGTGAAACTCCTCATTCTAGTTTCACCTGACTGTCAATTGCTGTAATAAATGTATCAAATGTTCCAAGGGATTCATATATGGTATTCATGGTATTATGTTCTTGACAAATTTTGACAATTGAACAGACTATTGTGCATGTGATGACTTATACAATGAAATGACGCTGACACGTTTTGGAGCGAACAACCATTAGACTGAGAATCAACTATCAGTTTAGATCGATAAGATCTATTCACTTGGAAATTGTGCTAAATGTAGGCTACATGTACTTAATAATTTGTAAAGATGTACTGAGACATTGAGACATGTACTTAGACATTTGCAATTTGATGAAATGAATGAGAAATTCAATTCTATTGTGAACAATTGCCAAGTGGTTTGGAGGTTTGTCCATGTAGTTTTGAGAATGTAATTTCTGTTTCAAGAAATGAGCCAAACCAATGGAGAAAAACTGTAATAAGGAATTTTAAATGATTTATACTTTTACGTTTACTTTGATACTTAAGTATATTTTAGCAATTACATTTACTTTTGATACTTACGTATATTTAAAACCAAATTCTTTAACCAGTCTGAGCGAGTGGGACGTCACCGTCCCACCCTATTCAACAGCTAGTGGAACCGCGTGGCGCAAAATACAAATACCTCAAGTGCAATAATTTCAATTTTTCAAACATAGGACTATTTTACACCATTTGAAAGACTCTCGTTAATCTAACCACATTGTCCAATTTCAAAAAGGCTTTACAGCGAAAGCAAAACATTAGATTATGTTAGGAGAGTACATAGCCCAAAATAATCACACAGCCATTTTCCAAGCAAGCATATATGTCACAGAAACCCAAAACACAGCTAAATGAAGCACTGACCATTGATGATCTTCATCAGATGACACTCCTAGGACATTATGTTATACAATACATGCATGTTTAGTTCAATCAAGTTCATATTTATATAAAAAAACTGCTTTTTACATTGGCGTGTGATGTTCAGAAAATGTATCCCCACCGAAAACTTCCGGTGAATTTACAAAATTACTCATCATAAACATTGACAAAATACATAATTATTTTAAGAATTATAGATACAGAACTCCTTTATGCAATCGCTATGTCAGATTATAAAATAGCTTTTCGGCGAAAGCACATTTTGCAATATTCTGAGTACATAGTTCAGCCATCAAGGCTAGCTATTTTGACACCCGCCAAGTTCGGGGCACACTAGACTCAGAATTACTATTAGAAAAATTGTATTACCTTTGCTGTTCTTCGTCAGAATGCACTCCCAGGACTGCTACTTCCACAATAAATGTTGTTTTTGTTCCAAATAATCCATAGTTATGTCCAACCTCTGTTTTGTTCGTGCGTTCAGGTCACTATCCAAAGGGTAACGCGCAAGCGTATATCGAGACAAAACAATCTAAATGTTCCATTACCGTACTTAGAAGCATGTCAAACGCTGTTTAAAGTCAATTTTTATTATATTTTCCTCTAAAATAGCGATAATATTCCAACTGGACAATAGTGTTTTCATTCAAAGAGGAAAAGAAAAAACAGCGTGGTCTCGTGAATGCGCATCTCAAATCTCTTAGTCACCAGGCAGACCACTGACAAACTGTGCTACTATACTCTGCCCAGAGACAGGAGACGCCTCAATCTGCTTTCTGAACGCTTTAGAGAGCCAATGGAAGCCTTAGAAAGTGCAACGTAACCCCACAGATACTGTAGTTTCGATAGAGAACCAAAAGAAGAACTACAAATTCGCAGACAGGCCACTTCCTGCATGGAATTTTCTCAGGTTTTTGCCTGCCATATGAGTTCTGTTATACTCACAGACACCATTCAAACAGTTTTAGAAACTTCAGAATGTTTTCTATCCAAATCTACTAATAATATGCATATTCTCGTTTCTGGGCAAGAGTAGTAACCAGTTTAAATCGGGTACATTTTTTATCCGGCCGTGAAAATACTGCCCCCTAGCCCAGACAGGTTAAAACATTTACTCAAGTAGTATTTTACTGGTTGACTGTCACTTTTACTTGAGTCATTTTCTATTAAGGTATCTTTACTTTTATTCAAGTATGACAATTGGATACTTTTTCCAACACTGATGGTAAGCAAGATGCATAGTCAAATGATGAGAACATCAGTAGCCTAAACATAATTATATGCACCAAGTGGCATTGATAAATAGATAAAATCATCTCAAAAGCTATAATGGCATTATAATGAATATGTGTCGATAATGACAGCAATCAAAAATAGTCAATTCCATTGTATTTGTCTTCATGCAGTGGAATCAGTTGGATTTCATTTTTATCTGCTATCCCTTGTCCTTAAAGTTGACACAAATCTTCGTAACTTTCACTTGCTTGACACACTTTGACATACCTTTGTTTGGCTGTAGTGCGTGTGGTGGAAATTCTAACCAGAATGGAAGAGAGACTGCAGATTCTTTAAAACAACTTATTTTATTATAAGAATTGCAATCCTGGAGCGGTTAACAATCACACAGGTGCAAAGTTAGGAGCCTCAGTTTATTTAAGAAAAAGTACAACCCCCATTTGGGTGTTGTGACAAACAGACAAAACAATAGCCGTGAGGAAGTACTGGTTGGTGACCTATGGAACTGAGAAACTGTGGCTGGCCTGTTGTGAGGTCTTGTTGAGAAATGTAACGCGATTTCTAAATGCTCATTGTCTCAACACTGTTTCTAAAAGGAACCAAAGCCATTTGTCCTACTCGTCTCTTACAGCTGTCACACCCTGATCTATTTCACCTGTCCTGTGCTTGTCTCCACCCCACACGAGTTGTCTCCCATTTGTACCCATTATCTCCTGTGTATTTATATCTGCGTTTTCTGTTTGTCTGTTGCCAGTTTGTCTTGTCCCGTCAAGTCCTACCAGCATGTTTTCGTGTTTCCTGTGCTCTAGTTTTAGTTTTTCCTAATCTTCCCAGTTCTGACCTTTCTGTCTGTCCTGATCCTGCCTGCCATCCTGTACCTGCCTGAATCTGATTTGGATTAAGACTCTTTGCCTGCCATGATTTACATTTTGCCTGCCCCTTCGTATTATTATAAACTCTGACAATCGTAATATTCACCTACTGTGTCTGCATCTGGGTCTTAGCCTGAGCCGTGATAGTACGAACGTGCCATGACTGACCCAGCAGACTCGGACCAGCTCCGCAACGCTGTCTCCTTCCAAGGAGCCACCATTGGAAGACACAAAGGAGTTACTGCAATGCCTTATGGAGGGACTCCATACCCTGGCAGAACGCCATGACAACACGTTCGATACATTGCTGGAGCAATTCCGCGGATTCCATACTAAGCAGCAAGCCACAACAGTAATCCCCCAGACTCTCAGCAACGCCGCCACCAGCGGAAGTTCTTCCCAGCCTACCCCAGTGTCCCGAGAACCTGGCGTACCTCCTCCAGAGCACTACACTGGAGATTCTAGAACCTGCCGTGAGTTTCTCTCCCAATGCTCCCTCATCTTCTTCGTTCCCCTTGGACTGCACGAAGATAGCGTATTTAATAACGCTAATGTCTGGGAGGGCACTCGCCTGGGCTACGGTGGTGTGGGAGCAACAGTCCACCGTTTGCCTCAGTCTGGAAGAGTTTGTGGCGGAGGTACGTAAAATGTTTGATTCTCAGATGTCTGGGATAGAGGCTGCTCCAACTACATCAGGACTCACGTAGTGTGGCAGACTACGAGGTGGATTTTTGCACGTTGGCGGCTGAGAGTGCCTGGAATCCGGAAGCCCCGTTTGACGCGTTCCTTCATTATCGGAGGTGTTTAAAGACGAGCTCGCAGCCCGGGAGCTGCCCACAGACCTCGACTCCCTCATAGCCTTGACCATTGTGAGAGAAATTCCGTATTTACCTGATTTGTTTGATATTAATAGTTAACAATTAATATTTAACGAATAGTAAGACATTTATGTTCTACTAATGCAGTGTTTTTGTAAAGGGATCGCTCCACTCTACCTCCCTGCAGCTAATCTGGGCGTATGGTCACTAGAGATAGCTTGAGCTGACAGCATGCATTCCAGCATGCATTCATTCCATAGACAAGATGTGCTGGGTGTAACTGAGATAGAGATAGCCTGGAGTAGAACAAAATCCCTCATTGTTACTAATCATCCTTGTATTTTGGAAACTAAGCTGGGTTGGGTGTTAAAACAACACCAAGTGCAGAAAACCACAAGATGAACCTGAGGTGGCTTATGATACCCCCCAATCTGCGTGAGATGGGTGGAACCAGCCATGACTGAGCATTTTTTGATCTACTACTGTATATAAGAACTCTGCATTGTCTGTAAGAATAAGCTCTCGGCTACACACTTTAGAGTCGACCAGCTTCATTATTGCAATAATTAAGCGATGTTAAATAAAGATTGATTGTTTGAATAATTGTCCAAGTCTCTCTCAGTACTATGAATTTCTATGACACCCTCCGGATCGATGGGCGGCTACAAGAAAGTAGGAGGGAGAGGGAGTCTGTTCCCTGTCGCCCTCGATTTCCACCTCGCCTCTGAGGAATCCCAGAAATACCCGAAGTCTTAATTTCCGAGTGGATCCGATGTCATCCGAGTTCTCTCAGAAATAACTGAGGGCTGTCGACTCGTCTCCTCCAGAGCCCATACAACTGGGCAGGGCGAGAATATCTCCTGCTGACTAAACACCAAGTGCTGTCTGTATTGGGGAGCTACGGGACATTATTTATCTATCTGCCCATTAAAAGACCAGGCTCATCAGTAGGTAAGAGTATACTGGTACGGGGAGTTTTCAATCTCTCACTTCTTGTAACCCCCTCTATGCTACCCTGTTGTGGGGAGGCCAGTCTAAATCCACTGCCTCTGGTGCGACTTTATTCCCTGTTGGGTCCGGAGACCAAAGCGATGGAAGGGTATATTGAGGGATTATGCGTCCATCTTCCTCCCCCGCCGGAGCAAGGTTCTTCTTTGTGGCGAAGAAGGACAAGACCCTGCGTCCGTGTATCGACTACCGGGGTCTCAATGACATTACGATTAAAAAACGTTTGCCACTACCACTCATCTCCTCAGCTTCGAGGCTTTCAAAGGGGCAGTCATCTTCTCCAAGTTAGACCTTTGGGAACTCTTATCATCTGGTTCGGATACGGGAACGAGATGAGTGGAAGACAGCCTTTAACCTGTTAGGGCTAGGGGGCAGTATTTACACCGCCGGATAAAAAACGTACCCGATTTAATCTGGTTACCACTCCTACCCAGTAACTAGAATATACATATACTTATTAGATATGGATAGAAAACACCCTAAAGTTTCTAAAACTGTTTGAATGGTGTCTGTGAGTATAACATAACTAATTTGGCAGGCAAAAACCTGAGAGATTCCTTTACAGGAAGTGGCCTGTCTGACCATTTATTGGCTTTCTTTGTCATCTCTATTCATTACAAAGGATCTCTGCTGTTACGTGACACTTCCTACGGCTCCAATGGGCTCTCAGAGCCCGGGAAAAACCTGAATGACGTAATTCAAAGCCCTGGCTGAAACACACGAGCGCTTTTGCTAAGTGGTCTATCAGCAGACAAAGGGCTTCATGCTCGTGCACTGTCCGCCCCCGTCTTTCTGTTTTTCCCTCTTTTTAACGAAACGCAGATTCCCGGTCGGAATATTATCGCTTTTTTACGAGATAAATTGCATAAAAATTGATTTTAAACAGCGGTTGACATGCTTCGAAGTACGGTAATGGAATATTTAGATTTTTTTTGTCACGAAATGCGCCATGCGCACGACCATTATTTACCATTGGGATAGTGTCTAGAACACACGAACAAAACGCCGCTGTTTGGATATAACGATGGATTATTTGGGACCAAACCAACATTTGTTATTGAAGTAGAAGTCCTGGGAGTGCATTCTGACAAAGAACAGGAAAGGTAAGACCATTTTTCTTATAGTAAATGTGATTTTGGTGAAGGTTAAACTTGCCGGGTGTCTAAATAGCTAGCCCGTGATGGCTGGGCTATGTACTTAGAATATTGCAAAATGTGCTTAATCCGAAAAGCTATTTTAAAATCGGACATATCGAGTGCATAGAGGAGTTCTGTATCTATAATTCTTAAAATAATTGTTATGCTTTTTGTGAACGGTTATCGTGAGTAATTTAGTAAATTGTTAGTAAATTCCCCGGAAGTTTGCGGGGGTATGCTAGTTCTGAACGTCACATGCTAATGTAAAAAGCTGTTTTTTGATATAAATATGAACTTGATTGAACAAAACATGCATGTATTGTATAACATAATGTCCTAGGTGTGTCATCTGATGGAGATCATCAAAGGTTAGTGCTGCATTTAGCTGTCTTATGGGTTTTTGTGACATTATATGCTAGCTTGAAAAATGGGTGTCTGATTATTTCTGGCTGGGTACTCTGCTGACATAATCTAATGTTTTGCTTTCGTTGTAAAGCCTTTTTGAAATCGGACAGTGTGGTTAGATTAACGAGAGTCTTGTCTTTAAATTGCTGTAAAATAGTCATATGTTTGAAAAATGGAAGTTTTCGGATTTCTAAGGGATTTGAAAATCGAGCCACAGGATTCAACTGGCTGTTGAGTGGGTGGGACGCAAGCGACTAGCAGGCACTACGAGGACCTGGTGATGCCGTTCAGATTGACCAACGCTCCCGCAGTGATCCAGGCCCTGGTCAATGACGTGCTCTGTGACATGTTGAACAGATTTGTGTTTGTCTACCTCGACGTCATCCTCATTTATTCCCGGTCAGCTCAAGAGCAGGTCCTCCATGTCCGACAGGTCCTCCAGCGTCTCCTGGAAAACCAGCTTTTCGTGAAGGCGGAGAAGTGTGAGTTCCATCGCTCCACTATCTCCTTCCTAGGATAAGTCATCGCTGCAGGGGATATTCAGATGGACCCTGACAAGGTGATAGTGGTGGTGGATTGGCCTCAAGCCACATCCAGAGTGCAGCTGCAATGTTTCCTTGCTAATTTCTACCAATGTTTTGTCTGGGGTTACAGCACCCTTGCTTCCCCACTCCCTGCACTCACCTCTCCCAAGGTTCCATTCCTAGGGTCTCCAGCAGCTGATCCGGCGTTCTCAGACCTCAAGCAGCGATTCACTTCATCTTAATCTATCTGGACCAGTCCCATCAGTTCGTGGTGGAGGTCAATGCCTCGGACGTCGGTGTGTGGGCTGTCCTGTCCCAGCATTCTGCCCAGGACCGGAAGCTGCATCCCTGCGCCTTCCTTTCCCATCGCCTTAATCCCGCTGAGAGGAACTATGACGTGGGAAAACGAGAATTACTCGCTGTTAAGATGGCATCGGCGGAGTGGAGGCACTGGTTAGAAGAGGCTCCATTCTTGGTGTGGACGGACCATATGAACCTGGAATATCTCCTCACCGCCAGGCGCCTCAACTCCAGGCAGGCGAGATGGGCCCTGTTATTCACTCGTTTCCATTTCACTACCTCCTAACGCCCAGGGTTCAAAAATGTGAAGCCTGACACACTGTCACATCTATAAAGCCCCGCTACTACACCATCAGACCCCGAGACCATCCTCCCTACTTCCTGTCTAGCGGCTGCTATCATCTGGGGAATCGAGAGTCTGGTCCGCAAGGTGCAGTGTTCCCAGGGGGGCCCGGCTAACCGGATGTTTCTCTCGGACTCTGCCCATGCTCCGGTTCTGGAATGGGCACTGCCCTCGAGGCTCAACTGTCATCCTGGCTCCTGTCGGACTTTGGCTTTCGTCTGACAATGTTTTTGGTGGCCCACTATGGTTCCTGACGTCTCCGTGTTCGTTGCCGACTGCACTTTGTGTGCGCAGAACAAGACTCTACAGCAAGCTCCGGCTGGCCTCCTTCAACCACTCCCTGTTCCTCACTACCCTGGTCCCATATATCCCTTGACTTTGTCACTGGTCTCCCTCCATCAGATGGCAACACCATCATCCTTACAGTGGTGGATAGGTTTTCCAAAGGTGCCCATTTTATCCCCCTTCCTAATTTGCCCTCAGCTACTGAGACAGCCCAGCATATGGTGCAGCACGTCTTCCGGAATCATAGACGTCCGGTCGACATGGTCTCTGATCGCGGTCCTCAGTTCTCATTCCAGGTTCTCGAAGGTGTTCTGCACTCTCATTGTGTTGTCGGCCAGCCTGTCCTCTGGTTTTCATCCCCAGTCTAACGGCCAGTCGGAGTGAGCCAATCAGGACCTGGAGATGACTCTTCATTGTCTTGTTGCCACCAATCCCACCACCTGGAGCCAGTACCTTGCGTGGGTCGAATATACCCACAACACCCTTCCCAATTCTGCTACGGGTCTCTCGCTATTTTGTGGAGAGGGGGGAGCTCCCGACTCACTTTGTTCATGTTGCCAGGCAATGACAGTGAAATGAAGAAATTGTCCTTGGTGACATTTCACCATTTCACATTTCACCCTTGCAAATGTAAGGCTACACAAGCCTCATCACCAAATTCTGACACTTGCTCACCTGCTGCCCGATGTGGATCTTTTCCCAGATATTATCAGCCGTTCAGCATGTACAATTATGCACGCTCTCACTGTGTATCCTACTCCAAGTAGGCCAGAGTAGACTTATAAGACTGTTTGGATTTGGTGGACTGATATAGGGTACATACCATTTTGAGATTATAACTGCTTTTCAGTATTTCCACAATATCCCCATGTACTTATTATTACCTGGTCTGTCTAGCTGTAGCAGGCTGCGTAGTCAATTAAAAGTCTGTCCGCATTACACTCAAAATCTGTCACAGTTGTCGTAAGGAGAAGCGGACCAAAGTGCAGCGTGTGTGTCTTTCC
This sequence comes from Salmo trutta, assembly GCF_901001165.1. Classification (NCBI taxonomy): domain Eukaryota; kingdom Metazoa; phylum Chordata; class Actinopteri; order Salmoniformes; family Salmonidae; genus Salmo; species Salmo trutta. Next base: position 35,557,245 of record NC_042963.1, read on the forward strand.
AAATTTTATTTACACTGTGAAACTATGCGATACATAAACATAAACTAAAGAACAAAACAACAAACCGTGAAGCAGAGTTGAAACATACACTACTCAAAAACCAATCTCCCACAAACCCAGGTGGAAAAAAAACCCTACTTAAGTATGATCTCCAAACAAAACCCCAACATATAAATACAAAACTAGACCCTGACAACATAGAAAAAAAACTGTCACGCCCTGACCTACTCTACCATAGAAAATAACATCTTTCTATGGTCAGGACGTGACAAAATCAATCTAATTTCCGAGAACAAAATCTTCAAACCGTTCTATATATGAGCTCCACTGCTCAACACTTTAATGTCCAATGTTTCCAACAATTCCAGCCATATTTAGTTTCTCAATAGCCCCCGATTTTCGCTCACATCAATATTTTCCTCAGAAATGTCTTGAGTCAGAAGGATCATTGTATGTGTGGGGTACATTTTACATGTTAGTAAGTTAGCAGACGCTTTTATCCCGAGGGACTTCCAGGAGCGATTAGGATATAGTGCTTTGCTCCAGATGAGGTAGTCATTTAAAAATCATGTTAAACACTATTATTGCACAGAGTGATTCCATGCAACTTATGTCAGTTGTTAAGCAAATGTTTACTTCTGAACTTATGTAGGCTTGCCATAACAAGAGGTTGAATTCTGTAAGGTCCCTCAGTTGAGCAGTGAATTTCAAACACAGATTCAACCAGGGAGGTGTTCCAATGCCTTTCAAAGAAGGGCACCTATTGGTAGATGGGTACAAATAAAAAAAGCAGATGTTGAATATCCCTTTGTGCATGGTGAAGTTATTAATGCCACTTTGGATGGTGTATTAATACACCCAGTTACTACAAAGATACAGGTGTCCTTCCTAACTCCGTAGCCAGAGGGGAAGGAGACCGCTCAGGGATTTCACCATGAGGAAAGTTGTGATTTTAAAACAGTTACAGAGTTTAATGGCTGTGACAAGAGAAAACTAACAATGGATCAACAACATTGTAGTTACTCCACAATAATAACCTAATTGATAGAGTGAAAAGAATGAAACTATTCTAAAACATGCATCCTGTTTGTAACAAGGCGCTATAGTAATACTGCAAAAAAAATGTGGTAAAGCAATTCACTTTTTGTCCTGAAAACAATATGTTATGTTTGGGGCAAATCCAATACAACACATTACTGAGTACCACTCTCCATATTTTCAAGCATAGTGGTGGTTGCATCATGTTATGGGTATGCTTGTAATCATTAAGGACTGGGGAGTGTTTCAGGATAAAAAAATAAATGGAACGGAGTTAAGCACAGACAAAATCCTAGAGGAAAATCTAGTTCAGTCTGCTTTCCATCAGACACTGTGTAACGTGTGTCGTGTGTGGAGGACCAAGACGCAACAGGGAAGTGTATACTCATCTTCTCTTTTTAATATATATAAGAAGGAGAAACAAAATAAAGACATATACAATTAACAGAAACGACACCAACAGTTCTGTCAGGTGACAAGCACAAAACAGAATACAAACACACCCCTAATTATAGGACCATCAATCAGAGGCAACGATAGACAGCTGCCTCCAACTGAAGGCCCCAACACCAATTAATTAAACATAGAAATACAAATGACTAGACAGAACATAGAAATAAACTAACATAGAACAATAACCAAAACCCTGGACTAATAAATCAAATACCCCTCTCTACATGGACACATACACACAACCACCCTGAACAACATAAAACAAATACCCCCTGCCACGTCCTGACCAAACTAAACACTAACAAATAACACCTTTACAGGTCAGAACGTGACACACTGGAAGATTAATTCACCTTTCAGCAGGACAATAACCTAATTCTACACTGGAGTTTTTTTCCAAGATCACAGGGAATGTTCCTGTGTGGCCGAATTACAGTTTTGACTTAAATCTACTTGAAAATCTATGTCAAGAGTTGATGGTTGTCTAGCAATGATCAACAACCAATTTGACAGACTTTGAAGAACTTTGTAAAAATAATCATGGCAACTGTTGCACAATCCAGGTGTGAAACGCTCTTAGAGACTTACCAAGAAAAACTCACAGCTGTAATTGCTGCCAAGGTGCTTCTACAAAATATTCACTCAGGGGTGTGAATACCTATGTAAATGTGATATTTCTATTTTTCATTTTCAATACATTTGCAAAGATGTCTAAAAACATGTTTTCACTTTGTCATTATGTGTGTAGATGGTTAAGATAATTAAAGTCAATTTAATACATTTTGAATTCAGGCTGTAACACAACAAATGTGAAATAAGTCAAGGTGTATTAATACTTTCTGAAGGCACTGTAACTCTACACCAGCAGGCATTTTCCTAATATTCTCTCATGGATTGGTGGTTACAGTGCCTCTGACATCAATAATCATTCTGTGCCATTCAACCATGAATCTATTTTGTTTCTCCTATTATTAGCTGTTTCATCTCAGTGCACTTTTACTAATATTTCGTCACTTTTAATTCATCAGAATGAATATCCTGCAGGCTAAATAGTGTGTGTGTTTGTTCCCCTCAGGTACCCCCAATCTTTTATCAACACCATGAATGTGGATTAAGCCCTCGTATTTGTCCCCCCCCCAGGAGGTATTACAACATGGCAAAAATAGTATTTCTGTGTGTTTAGTCCTTTTGGGTCAACTGTGTTCAGATAGCTGGCCAGCTAGGTCTTGTAATATGTGATGTATGGCAAAGTTCCATCCCTCTAATCTCAATAACCAAAGTGTTCCTGTTGCCAGGAAGGGAGCACGGTGGACTACCTTTATGAGATGGCCCAGGGTAGGGATCTTAACTTCCTTCCAGCTGCCCCTGCCTATCCAAACAAGCCGACGATGCACCGCCCCGCTATCCCTAAACCCTGTTTTGGTCCAATCATTGGGCCGATTACAGTCATAGCTCATCAGTTTCACAATGGCAGCAGATATGCAGGGAATGATTTTGTCAGAGGGCAATCACAGCCAAATGGAGCCTCTTCACGCTTTGGTTCACCCTCACCCATCAGTTAGCCCTAATTGTCTTCTCCCTCTAACAAGGACCATGGCTGTTTATGGAGAAAAGCCGAAATGACCTAAAAACCAAAGAATGGAGGAAAACAAAACGAGAATGCAAAACAATAAAAATCACTATCAGAAAAATTGTGTTTTAAAACCCTGCTGGAACAAGTTAGGGAATGCAAATGGTGGCCTCAGAATGCTGATGAGGCCTCATCTTAGATATGGTGGCTGCCTTGGCATTTCCAGCATGTTGACTATTTTTATGATATCAATTGCACATCCCAGTAGGGTTTTTAAAGTGTCACTACTGAGCAGGGCATTCTGCATCCCAATTACTCTGCTGCTCAGGCCAACACATCCTTCATTCTCTGGCACTGTCTGTTCAATGAGACTTGTGCAGAACTATAGGGAGCCAGAGATGGCACAAAATGCACCCAGATTTATCCCTCTGTTATTGATTATTGTAGCGATATCGCGTTCTGAATAGCACAGAGGAAGAAACTAATTAACCAAGTTTAATGGTTAGACTTGTCATGATTAATGAGACTGTTATGTTAGTTTAAATTTGACGAGGAGAGAACTACTCATTATAACACCGTTTTCTATGTGGTAGGGATCTTGCTAGAGCCATGTGTGAATTCCATTTTAAATGCCTCTGTTCTGGTAGTGGGGCCAGGGTAATTATTGATGGCTTCTCTCCCTTTAGACTGATAAGGTGGTTGCGCTGATGGATAGATTGCTGTGCTCTGCATATACAAGGTTGAAAACATTGATCTTTGGGATTAATGTGGTTCCCACAGGGGCTGATGGCAGTCAAATGGCATTTCTGTAATTATACATTTACACAGACTAATATCCCTCAAGGTGCTGACAGATACTTTCATTTGCCACGACTACTCAAGTGGTGAGACAATTTGTTTTTGCTATACTTATTTACATATTTCAATGGCATGAGCCCCCCCAACCCCATCACTGCATAGCATTGCAAAGCATACAATAACACACCATTTCTCAAGGTCTCAATTACTTGAAGTTACATTCCAATGTCATTGCAGTGCAGTTGCTAATTTCTGATGTCATGCTCACTCATTCTACAAACAAAGCACAACTCTGATTACAGACAGTGTGTGAACCCTCCAGACTTTATGTCATGTGATGACACACCACCCCATGCCGTGAATATCCAGACAGTGTGTGCATGTGTGTGTGTGTGTGCGTGTGTGTGACAATTTCAGACAGGCTAAAGCTGAGCTTTCAGACCTTGCCAATGGGCTAAAACAGACTATTGAGCTGGTCAGAAAGGTCTTGGGTGGTGAGTTAAAAAATAAAACACAATATTTTGAGGCAAATCTTTTGTATTACTCCTCATAGAAAGTCTGGGAGTGGGTGTTTTGAGAGTGATATTGCATATGATGTGTCAGTTAAATAAGTGATAATGGTGTTTGCTAGTGTTGATTGGCAGAGAGAAGTGACAGGCATAGCTTTCTCTGAAGGATGGGCAGTGATGCAGTTGCTCAAGATAAGCCCTGAATAAGCCAGGAAGCAGCACCTGCTGGGGCAGCAGTCCATGCAACAACTTCTTCTCCTGCTCATTGTTTTCCACATGCAGAACTCTACCAGCAGAAAAAATCTAAAAACATATCTTGCCATTCCAGACTTCTAACAAAGATATTGTTATGGCTTGGTCGTCTTGTTGTTCTATGTGGCAACCGGTGTGGATTCCTTCAGGATCCGTGAAATGTGCAAGGCGTGGCGAGACCAGATTTCAGGGGAATCCAAGCGGGAACACATAAAATCGCTAAGGATTATTCTAAAGATTCGAGTTGGTCAGTATGCGGCAGGCAAGAGGAAGAGAGCAGATCAGACGTATTCCCAGACTCCTGAGTCAGACATCTAAATCAAGATGTGCTGCCTCCTTTTGTTATGTTGTGGGCTTTCTGTCCTCTCATCATTATATATTTGTTAGGTGATCAAATGTGAGTCCTCTCAGGCAATACCCACAACTTAAATCAGGTTTGTACATTGTGAATCCATTTTTTATTAGTCTGGAATGGAATGATACATATTCCTGCTGACTGTTTGCTTGTAGCTAAACACAAAACACAAAATGTGTTCCATACTTACAATGTAATATTAAGCAAATGTTATCTAGAATTTAACCATTAATGTAATATATCTGGTAAATATTAAATATTGTCTTCTTTAAAGTGGAACTCACAGCATTTTAGCAACATGAAATCTGATTAAAATCTGTTCATATACACCCCAGGAAGAATATGTTTTTTTTTCTTAGATGGTCATTTTCACGTTTTCATAGGTCCTTATAATGTTTGGGAATTACGTATACTCAGGCATTTGTGAAAATTCTATAGCGATATACAGTGCATTCGGAAAGTATTCAGACCCCTTGACTTTTTCCACATTTTGTTACGTTACAGCCTTATTCTAACGTTGATTAAATCGTTTTTTTTCCCTTCATGTAACTACACACAATACCCCATAATGACAAAGCAAAAACTGTTTTATAGACATTTTTGCAAAAGTATAATTTTTGTTTTTGTTTTAAATAGTACATTTATATAATTATTCAGACCCTTTACTCAATACTTTGTTGAAGCACCTTTGGCAGCGATTAAATCCTCGAAAATTCTTGTGTATTCCACTACAAGCTTGGCACATATGTATTTGCGGAGCTTCTCCCATTATTTTCTGCAGATCCTCTCAAGCTCTGTCAGGTTGGATGGGAAGCATTGCTGCATAGCTATTTTCAGGTCTCTCAAGAGATGTTCGATTGAGTTCAAGTCCGGGCTCTGGCTGGGCCACTCAAGGACATTCAGAGACGTCCCGAAGCAACTCCTGCATTTTCTTGGCTGTGTGCTTAGGGTCGTTGTCCAGTTGGAAGGTAAACCTTCACCCCAGTCTGAGGTCCTGAGCACTCTGGAGCAGGTTTTCATCAAGGATTTCTCTGTACTTTGCTTCGTTCATCTTTGCCTTGATCCTGACTAGTCTCCAAGTCCCTGCCGCTGAAAAACATCCCCACAGCATGATGCTGCCACCACCATGCTTCACCATAGGGATGGTTCTAATTTTCCTCCAGAAAGTGATGCTTGGCATTCAGGCCAAAGAGTTCAATATTGCTTTCATCAAACCAGATAATCTTGTTTCTAATGGTCTGAGGGTCTCTTCCAAACATTCTGTCATGTGCCTTTCACTGAGGAGTGGCTTCCATCTGGCCACTCTACCATAAAGGCCTGATTGGTGGAGTGCTGCAGAGATGGTTGTCCTTCTGAAAGGTTCTCCCATCTCCAAAGAGGAACTTTAGAGCTATGTCAGAGTGACCATTGGGTTCTTGGTCACCTCCCTGACCGAGGCCACTGTGTTCTTGTGGATCTTCAATGCTGCAGACATTTTTTGGTACCCATCCCTAGATCTGTGCCTCAACACAATCCTGTCACAGAGCTATACGGACAATTCCTTCGACCTCATGGCTTGGTTTTTGCTCTGACATGCACTGTCAACTGTGGGACCTTATACAGACAGGTGTGTGCCTTTCCAAATCATGTCCAATCAATTGCATTTACGATAGGCGGGATCCAATCAAGTTGTATAAACCTCTCAAAGATGATCAATTTAGAGCTCAATTTAGAGCTCAATTTAGAGTCTCGTAGCAAAGGGTCTGAATACTTATGTAAATAAGGTATTTCTATTTTAAAAAATTATACATTTGCAAACATATCTAATAACCTGTTTTGCCTTTGTCATTATGAGGCATTGTTTGTAGATTGCTGAGGATTTTTTTGTATTTAATTAATTTTAGAATAATGCTGTAACTTAACAAAATGTGGAAAAAGTCAAGGGGTCTGGATACTTTCTGAAGACACTGTGGAGTGGGAAAGTGGCAGTGTGTTTGGACAATTAATAGACACTGCAGTAAATAAAACCGAATAAAAACATCCGTTTCATCCAGGACCCGGTGTCTACGCAGACCGATGCGCCATAGCAAGTCAGAGTTACAGTAGGCCTATATGCAAACAAGCCATTTGCCACAAGGACCTGCCATAATTTACTTTGAACTGGACTGTGTGTTTACAGGCAGTTGCAACAGCGTGACTTTAGATCAATAGAATTTATTTGGCATAAGGCACAAAATACACCTAAATGGATTTCTGCAAATATGTAGCTAAATATCATAGAAGACCTCTTACATTTGGGAACTTTACAGTCCTATTGATCAAACAACCATACAAATGTAGGCTATCTTTCCCTATATGCACATCAACAACAACAACAACATCAACAACTAATGCTAAAATCGAATGAAGGAACATTAGATAAACCCTCTCAAACCTTTTCAGCTAGTTGGCCGTCAAAATTGCACTGATAAACGATGGGGAATAGCTTGCTTCTGCAGCTGACCTGCCAATGCATGCGTTGTCCCAACCAAGCACCCAAGCTAACGGGCTAAAGTTGGCTTGCTTTCTAGCTAGCTTCTTCCAGACACAAATGAGAGAACACATCACTGACCATTTTACTCACAGTATTAGAGCTGGTTAGGCTGTTTACATGTTATCTAGAGTATTTGTGACTAACTATTACTTTTTTTGCCTACATTTACTGACACGGTCATATTCAGCGGGTGTAAATTAATCAGTTATTCTGTGCTCTGGCACACTCAGACAAGAATTCTCTGAAATCTGAGTAGATAGCCAGAGTGAATTTGCGAACACAAGAGATAAGCTAACTGGATAACAGCAATATATATTTTTCTAGCTAAGCAAATGACACGTGAATCTCTAGCTGTGTAGCCACCGAAAAACGATACGAGGGCAAAAAGTCAGTCACTCAACCACTCCTCCAATGACATGACGTCCTCCTAGCAGGTAGCTAGCTACTGTTAGGCTCTGTTTTTAGCTTGCACTAGCATATTAGCCACATTATGACTGACTTGTGATCATTGCCACTTGCTAGTTTGATTTAATTGACATTCCCAGCCTTAGTTCCATCTGTATTTGTCCAAAATATTGAGTAATTGAAACTGAAACAGTGCATTCCGAATGGAGGCAGAAAACAATGTACCAGGCCAGCTGTGATTTTCAACCCGATAGCAATATTTTTTGGAGTACCAAGAAATGTATTGGTGAATTATATAAATCATGCGTTGAACTGCCTCCACTAAGGCCAACAAAGTGTACGTCATGGAATGTTGAGTCAAATATAACCTATTTTTAAAACCTCTCATAAAGTTGGTTTTGTAGCATAAACTGGGAATTCCATATTTTTGACTGAACTTGTGTTTGTCTGTTCTTTTCATATCTGCAAAGTAGTTAAAATACTGTTAGTTCCACTTTAAGTGAATGTAATATTGGGTAGATTTCCAAAATGGGCATTCTGCTGTGTCACCAACCCAGATGGTGTCCATTTTAATCTGCAATATAGAGGAGTGTGTGTACTGCTTCTGCTCGGCTGGGCCCAACTGCTGCCAGGCCATGGCTGGGCCCGAGTGGGTTACACCTCACAGAAGGGCTGCATCCTTGATCTCAGTGGAGCGAACACTGCCGCAAATTACATCCAGCAACGGGGTCTGCCCCGTCAAGCCTGGTTTACCTACATCTGCCAGCCTCTCCTCAGTGGTACTGTAGCCTACAGTAGTTAATGCCACATATGCAATTGAATAGGCTTGTATCTGTAGCAGAACAAAATTATATGAAAAGACAAAGGTAAATGTTTTTCTACTGCAGGACTGGCTACCCCTCACTATACTCTCTTTGATATTGGATTATTCACATGCTTCTGTTATGTAAAATGGCTAGCCTGTTTGTGGCAAGTGGCTACACGTTTGGTTATTTGAGGTTGTATTGAATAAGCACAAATAAGCACAAACCCTCAAACTGTTTGCTGTTGTTTGCTTTTCACTGAATGTGACCCTGTTTTTTTTTGACGGCTGTTGTCAACAGCTTCAACATCCAATTCACAAAGGTAATGTTGACACTAACTTGATGGGCACTACAGAGAAGCATTTCAATCTGAAGATGTCAACAGTGGGAACTAAACTAAATTGACATTGTGTTCAGCAGTCTTCATAATAGTGCTTTGCTTCTGTTTGTCTCTGGAGCGGTGCCATAAACGCATTGTCCCTGTTATGATGGTATAATACCATAGCGGTGTGTGAGACATATGCTTCCATCAAAGTCTCATTAACCTTGTATCTGATGATGTCCCTCATGGAGAGATTACTCTCTGAGATATCGTTCAAACAACACAGTGGCCATTTACAGCCCAATGATGATTAACAGGCAGGACAAACACTTTGCTTCCTAGACACAGCCTGAATTTCATATAGTTTTTGCATTGTTTTCTGCAGCTATTGACAGGTAGTACCTCTCTCTCTCTCTCTCTCTCTCTCTCTCTGTCTCTCACTCTTTTGCTCTCTCTCTATTTCTCTCACTACTCACAGATGGCCTATGAAGGTCCATTAACACTTGCAGGAAAGAGACGCTGAAATGGGTTTTAAATGCTACAAGATGGAGAGCAATCTTTTTCCACATGCAAGGACAAAGTTAACGTGGTAGGTCACGCTTACTCATCTAGCAGGCTTTAATGCCCTCTCATCTCCTCTCCCCTGCACAGCAAATAGCTGATGTGTTTTTGTGAGTCCTGAATTGATGAAATGGAGCAATTCGCTCCACAGCATTTAAAATGTAAATTGATATGGGGGAAAGTTTCTGTGGCGGTTGTTTAGGCTTCATGTGAGGCTGTATCACCGTTACCATGAATATTGGTATGTGATTCATATTTTTTTACATTTCATTCAAGCTCTGAGTTAACACACGGTGATCAATATTTAATGCTTTTGGGGTGAATAGTTATAATTGTACAGTGAGAGCGTTATTATCTGCATTATGACCCAGATTCCACTCCTGGTGTGCGATGCGAGTGAAGCAGAGTAAACATTGCTCCCATTTATTACTATGAAGACAGAGCATGATGGAGAACGTTTACCCTGGCATAGAGTCAATGAATTGCATTAAGCCTGTGCATTACTTTGAAAAGGGCAAGATAATATTACCCTATGGATGACAGGAGAGCATAAAGGAAGGCAATGTGTAATGGCGCAGTGAAAAGTGCCATGGTGGGGCTCAGAATTCAATCTGGTGCTGCTAACTTTTTTCTCCATAACTCTAACGTTTTTTAGTTTAGTGTGCATGTGTGTGCATGAGAGAGAAAGAGAGGGAGAGAGCAAGAGAGAGAGAGAGAGCAGCCACCCCACTGCTCTTCACAATACTATGTTCAAACCTGTGTTTTATAAATGTATGTTTTAGGTACATGCATCATCACTGTAGGCTTCGATTTGGTTTGAGCGATGAATACATTGATCCATATACAGAAGCTAAGATTGTCTGTTCATCTGAAAATAGGTCAGTTGGTCACAATCTGTCAACCATGTTCGCAATTAATCAATGGTGAGGAGAGCTGGAAATTATTGTCTATAGATTTGAAACAACTTGTGTTCTACCAACATAAATGCAAATACATGTCATGTTAAGCATATTTATATCTCCTAGCACTTCACTTTCTTCTGTGTATCAAGTTTACTTTCAGTGCAGTAAATCAGGTCTTTTTTTTCTCCAATGGCCAAAATAATGATTTATTTTTTTTCCACTGCGCTGACGTAGTCCTGCCGTAATGTTTATAATGGAATGGATTTGACACAAGGAGCACATTGGGAGATGGGCTGACTTTACAATCTCACACTGTGTGAACCTCTCTACAGTGGCCAAGGTCTGGTACAGAACTTTATATTACCCCAATTTCTGTATTTTATGATTCGGAGATGAACATGAACTTGGGGAAGGAATGACACATTGTGTATCGACAGACATGCAATGAAAACAGACCCTGATATAAAATAAAAATGAGAATATAGACAACCAAGGATTACTATGGACCTTAAACATCTTCATCAATGTATCAGGACATAGTGCCTGGCCTAGTGTCATTGTTACCATCTAAGTGGCTATGCAAAGACATGGGAGGGATTTCATTGTTCTTGTTTAACATCCACTCCAGCAGGGGTATTCAATGCCTTTAGACAAGGTGTCCTCAAGTTGTGAACTTTAAGTAGTCCTAAGTTCTTACAGGAATCTGTAAGAGGTGTTAGTCTAATGTTGTAGTCTGCTATTGTATACACAGTAGGCTGTGGAGTCACTGTTCGGTCTCAGCCAATCACATATGAGCCAAACTCTAAAGTGATGATGACTCAGCATACTTGCTCAGCCTGTCAAGTAGAAAAAATAAACACGTTTGGAAATGAAATAAATAAATAAGTAAAATTAAAGAGAGAGGGTGAGGATTCATTGTCCATTCATCAACCTGATTGGTGTAAGCACACCTTGTCTATTTGTTGTTTTTTGTGTCCTCTAATCACAATAGCAAACTCAATTTTATCTGACTAATTTTTCATGCCTGTTAATTCAGATCTTTCCTATCTATTTACAGGAATTCAGTCCTTAGGTTTCCCCTCACTCCATCCATCCCTTCATCCCTCCATCCCTCCAGATTCATCACGATGGCTGAACCAGTGAAATCAAGGTGATTGAACTGATTCAAAGCAAGCCCTCGAGTATATAAAACAGTTACTCAGTTCTTCACATTAACATTTTCAATAATTTTAAATCATTTACAGTTTTTCTCAGGCGCTTTGGTGCATTTTTCACATCATCCCTAACATGTGCAAAATAATAAGTGCATTTCTCAAAACAATTTGTACAAACTGCAATATACAATAGATGTGTTTCTAAAGCTAGTAAGTCACTAAAAATCCTTAGTACATCTCTCAAAAGTAAATATTCATGCCAATGATCATGTCAGTGTCATCAGAATGATAAGTCATTGAGTCATTGTTCACGAACAAGATCGTCAAAATGTTTAGGCATGTTGTCAATGGAACTGTGTACTTTGACAGTATTACCTGATGTAAACTTAGGCTACAGTTTGGATGACAGTTACTGTATTGAAAATGCACAAGGCTGCACTTCTATGGCATATATCAATTTCAACAGTACTATTTACATATTACTGTATGTGGGTTATTGATTGAAAGATACTGGACAACCCAAGGGGCACAAAGGAAAAAAAAACTAAATGAGAAAGAAACACAGGAAACCACCCCTAAGGCACAACTTTGCCCGCAGCACTGTTCTAGTGCCGTCTCTACACATCCAGACGTTCCTGTCTGTCGGCCCACATATTCTCATCCACATCACACCGGATATTTTCCCTTCCAATGCAACGTGGAAAGAATCTTTTGGAATGCCATCCATCCTCTGCAGGCATCTACTGTGATGTCCTCACATGCTGCATCCATTGCAGCCAGCAGGGTCATCTGTGTGTGTGGCTGACGATCGTACACCTTCCACCTCCATGCTGAAAAGAACTCCTCAATTGGGTTAAGGAATGGTGAATAAGGTGGGAGGAATTCTATGAGCATCCTCGGGTGGGTCACAAACCATTGCCTTATGATGTTTGATCGATGGAAACTCACATTATCACAAATGACCACATACTTTTGCAAATCCTCTCTAAACAGACCCCTCTCATCATCAGGGATGAGAGCCCTGTAGAGAGTCTCTAAAAGGTTGAGTAGATGCTGGGTGTTGTATGGCCCTATAAGGGGGATATGGGTTAGGACACCATGCTCTGAAATAGCAGCACACATGGTGATATTTCCTCCCCGTTGGCCTGGCAAATCCACAGTAGCTCTGTGACCGATGATATTCCGACCCCGCCTTCTGCATCTGGTCAGGTTGAAGCCAGCCTCATCCACGTATACAAAGTTGTGAGAGGGTTCACTTGATTCCAACTCCATTATACGCTATATCCCAGAACACACAGTTGAATTTGTTTTGGTAAGGAAGAGTGACATAAAATGTACATATATTGCATGTTCCTTCCACAGCAATGGAAATGTGTGCAGTTTATGCTTACTGTACTATGTATCACTATAAAATGTTGCTGTAAAGTAGTTACATAGATATATGTTTTACCTGTACATACTGGTACCGTAGCTCCTTAACTCTGTCCTCATTCCTTTGGAGTGGTACATGGTACAGCTGTTTCACACTCATCTGGTTTCTATGCAGCACCCTGTCGATGGTTGAGATGCTAACCGTATGGATGTTTTCAAAGACATTGTTGTCTTCTATAATGGTCCTTTGTATTTCCCTGAATCTCATGGCATTGTTTGCTCGTACCATGGTGCAAATAGCCTCCTCCTGTTGAGGTGTGAAAAGGCGTCCTCTGCCACCGGTTTGAGGTAATCTTGCAGTCCTATGTGGGGAAAAATGCAGTGATGCATCGCACACTTTCACATAGACAAAAACTATGCGAACACACATTTTACTGTAAAACATACAGGTGGGTGCATGTAAGGTGCAGTATGTATCTTTATAGAGTATATTTCTGTATGCTGTGAAATACAAGTGGACTACTGTAATATGAAGCATTGTAGGAAGTATACAGTATACTGATTATATACAGTAACTGTGCACTGTACATTGGTGGACATACCTGTTCTCTCTTCGAAACGTTTGAACTATTGAGGACACGGTAGATCTCCCAATATTCGTCTGCACTCTTCAACCCGCCTCAGCCATTGTAAGGCCATGATTGACAATATGGTCTACAATAGTGGCCCTTATGTCATCAGATATGCGCCTATGTCCTCTTCTGCCTCTTCCTCTGTTTTGCCTTCCACCACGCATCCTTGCTCCTCTTCCTCCTCTTGGCTGTTGACCCTGTTCGTTTCCTGGTCCATCCATTATTGCAACTCTGTGTTGTGGTCTGTCTATATATGCTTGCCAATTGATTCTTCATGAGATGCACCTTTGAGCAATTTAGACAACTGGTTGATTGTTGGTTGAACTAACACTTTACATTCCTTCATGAGTGAGGGTCAATTTCACCTGCACCATTCATCAATTCACGTTTTTGTACAAAAGGTCTAATAGAAATGTGTAAAACTATGCTTGACAGTTTATGACAAATAGTTCAACAATTTTGCATGTAATGCTTATGCAAGGAACTAATGCCTAGATGTTTTGAGGGGTAAGACTATTCAACAGAGAACCATCTACTATATTTTGATCAACATGACATGAGCAATTGAAAATGTGGAAAAAAGCTGACACTTGTACATTATCAATTGCAAAATGTATAAAAGCAATTGCAATTTGTTCAAAGGAATAAGAAATTGCTTTAATGATGTGCACAAGTGACTATATGATTTGGAATTTGTACAAGTAGTATCAAGAATGGCACTTTTGATCTAAGAAATGCACCAAAGCGACTGAGAAAAACTGTAAACCCTGAGTTTGACTGACTGCTGAATTCTCAGAAATGTACTCAGATTAAGCAGGAGAGAGAGAGAGAGAGAGAGAGAGAGAGAGAGAGAGAGAGACAAAAACAATTAGCATAACGTAGATTACTCCAACAGACAAAACCCACAGCAGCATTAAGCTGAGAGTGCACCTCCACAGCAAGGGTATCTTTAGGATGTGCTATTCTACTCAGGGGGAAATGTAATAAAACAGCTCTCATTACCACACGGCCAGCGCCTTGCCTTGTCTTGCTCTCCTGTTGTTCCACCGCTGCGTCTACTACACGAATTAGCCCCTAATCATATTAGGAGATACTTTAGGTTCACCATTGGGTTAAATGTGGAGAAAATTCCTTAACATATTAGTGAATCCAAGGCTACACTTATCACCAAATTACGTGCAGGAGAGGATTGGATATCGTAAAGAGATATACTAATTACCCTACATTCATTTCAGTGATGTCGTCCTCCAGTGCTAGGAAATTGAATGTGTATTTGAGCTCTGTGCAACAGGGTAAATATAAAGGGAGATACCTAGTTAGTAGTCCAACTTAATGTATTCAACTGAAGTGTGTCTTCCACATTTAACCCAACCCCTCTGAATCAGAGAGGTGCGGGGGCTGCCATAATCAACATCCACGTCTTCGGCACCCGGGGAGCAGTGGGTTAACTGCCTTACTCAGGGGCAGAATGACAGATTTTTACCTTGTCAGCTCAGGGATTCGATCTAGCAATTTTCCGCTTAGTGGCCCAACGCTCTAACCACTAGCCTACCTGCCGCCCCAATATATGTTGGCCATGTATGTTGAAAGCAACACTTCTAAGAGGCTATCAATATTCAAGCTGAATGTAAGTATTGAAGTCTGAAGCTAAAAAAACTAAATCGATGGGGAAGTTTGTGTGTGTGTGTGTGTGTGTGTGTGTGTGTGTGTGTGTGTGTGTGTGTGTAAGGGCATGTATATACAATGCAGTCCCCAGTCTCTGCTATCCCAACCTTTTCCCTGGCAGCTTACAGCCAACTCAGGTACTATATATTAACTGCAGTGGAGAAGAGGGTTTGGCGACCCGTGTCCCCCCGCCTTTTAAATCCCATCTCCGTCAATGAAATCAGGTGTCAAAGTTTGCGGAGGATGCAGCGAAAACAAGCCATACTCGATCACGGCCATACCTGTCACAGCTAGTGAGAAGAGTGATAAAATAATCCAATAAAGAAGAGAGAGAGGCTGAACCAGAGTCCTCTACAGCCCAGTGGTGCCCGCCTTGACAGAAGGCCACTGAGGCTTTGCAATGGCAGCCATGCATGATGTTACAGGCAGGCAGGCATGCCCAACATTAAGGGGTGTTTTAGAGTACAGCAGTAGCCTGTGTGTACAGAAGTAATACAGGGCCGAACCAAGGAGAATAGATAGACAATGCAACGTTAATAGGAATACACAGAGGGGCGGTGAAGTCAATGAAACAGGCACCCAGCTGAAGAAAATGGGTTGCATGAGTTGTGTCAAAGTCAAGAGTCATTGCACGAACATATGTCTTAATGATTCCAGTTGCAGAACGTGTTGATCCAATGCAGTCTTATGCTTGTCTTTGTCTCAAACTGCCCTTTTGATCTTGTTGGACCGAGGCCATGTTTTTTTGTGCTCTAGGTTGTGTTTGCAGCAGCTAAATGGGCCTCCTCCATCACTTCTCCTTTTGGCTAGCTTGTTAGAAGCTATGGGGATGAGTGTATAGCAAGCAGAGAGGCTTGAGTCATACTACTTTGATGGCTTTGTTATAAAGTCACAATCCATCATCACAAATGGTGTAAATGTACTTTTTGTGATTTTTGTTAATGAAATGTTCTGCCTAACAATTGCCTTGAGTTTATATTGAGGAGTGTGCGTAAAATCTGTGTATAAAAGCTGGTGAAACCATGTTCATCCATACCACAAAAAACTGTCCAGTCATCTTCTTTAGTTCCAAACTTCCTCTGCTTTTTTCAGAATGGTTACTGTCTGAAATTGTTCCTGGAAAAATAACACCTCCAGAGGCCCAGCTTCCCACAGAGTGACCAGCCATGATAAATAGTCACCCTCTGTCATTTTCCCCTTTGAATGAGTCCTCTTCTGTCCCTCCACGCTGACATGGAAGGCTAGTCACAGGTGACAGAGCCCATGCCGTATGTCATTTGTTGCCTAAAAGTGTGGGAGTGCTGGACAGGAATTGATATTTAGACTGTAATACCTACTCAAGTGATCATAGATAATGTAATATTGCAACAGCGTTGAAGGAGGGAGCGTTGCCCGTGCTCCCGAAAACCATTTCTCTGGACTGAGCGACTGGCAGTAGATGACAGGGATGAAGCAGGAGTTATTGAACATTGATTGGAGGTTTGATTAATATCGAATGGAATCTATCCCAGAGCATGTCTTACTTACTTCACACCCCTTTGCTTCGTCACAGGCCTCTGTTGAGGATTAATCAGCTCTGTAAAACTATAAAACATGTCCCCTGCTCTGCCCAGATTAAACCATCCGTCTGACTGTGGAACCTCACTGATATTGGAGGAGGCTCTCTCTTCTGTGAGATCTCAGTGCCTTCCCCTCTCTCGCTCTCTCTGCCTCTTTCCCTTTCTCTCTTTGTTTCCTATTTTCTCTAGCTTTGATGCAACACGTCTATGTACTGTTCAGCCATGTGTTAAATAAATGATATTACAATCTTGATTATAGTCTGCTATTTGGCGATACTTATACTCGAACAGAATTATGCATTCATCCAAAATTATTTTCTATCATTAGTAATTTGTTTTTGTTTGACTTTTAACAACTCTAATTTGCTAATGGCATGATGGTTTTGAGGCTTGCAGTCGCTTTGGTGACCTGTATCAAAAGGTTGTGTTTTTCTGTCTACTTCTGTGTCTCACCTCATAGTCCACACATGCCAACTGTCCACACAGCCAATCTGAGAGCACCTATGCCAACTGCACACTATATAATAACAAATTATTGCACCATATTATCATTATTAATTTGTGTGCTGTCTGCGAGAGAGAAATCCCTCCCTTGCTCTTTCTCATCTGCCCTCCGTCTATCACATTAGAGCTAATGCCTGTTCACAAATTACATTGGAGAGGAGCCATTAATTGTGGGTTGAGATCAATTGTTGAATTGTTATTTTAGCCGCTGGCCTGATTGCAGTGCTGAGGGTGAGGGGGTGGTGGGAGAGGGGGTTTAGAAGGGAGGAGGCAAGGGGAGGATGACACTGTAGGCCATAACAAGTTGTCTTCCCCATTAATCAATGCCTTCCACACAATTTACCATTGTGAATTGGGACTGACCCGTCTCGAGCCGCAGTATCCTGAGTTCCACCTTCCTGCTCATGAGGGAGCTCAGGAAAAGTCACTGTTCCTACTGAAGGGATTCCATCTCACTGGAAGATGGCTGCTGCTGACTTGCCTTGCCTTGCTCAATCTCTATCTCAGATTGTTTCTGATCTCTCTCTCTCTCTCTCTCTCTCTCTCTCTCTCTCTCTCTCTCTCTCTCTCTCTCTCTCTCTCTTTCTCCTCACTTACAACACTTTTTCTCTAAACCTCAAGAAACTGAATCAATGCAATGTAATAGCTTAACCTGGCACCATGAAGAGGATGTGAAATGGATGGAATATACTGTATGCAACTATATTTGATTCTTGAACAAGTAATCTGGTTACACTAATATGTTTTCCTTGTGATATCGATAACATCGACTCATGTTAGCAACATAGAGGAGTAGCCTACAACTAGAGTATAGTCTCACTAGACAGACAGGTTGCCTTCCATAATGTACCAATGTTCCAGCGTACACGTCAGTAGAAGTTCAGGCATCAGTTGTGACAGAGAGGAAGAGTTGGAAATGGGACGCGCATCACCGGCGATGTCACTGCTTTATTCGCTTGTTACCCTAGCTAAACAAGCACAATTCCCACCCGCATTTCCAGCCCCCCCTACCCAAACTCGTGATTTGTTGGGAACATTTATTTTTTCCCCTTTTAACATTTCCAAGAGAATCTGACATCCACCCCAGATCTAGTGCTTCTGCTCCTTTCCAAGACTAGCTAGAGAGCATCTCTCTAGTCCAGCTAAATAAGTCTGCAGGGCTCAACCCAGTGTCCTGAGTATCCCTTGTTTAATATAGGCACTTTGATATTGGCGTCACACAGCCAGACAAATCATCCTTTAATTGCTCTTCTCAGGAGAGCCCAGTGAATTGCAACGCCTCACCAGCCTCTCATCCTGTAGCAACTAGCGGTGGGAGGCAGCCCTGCCAACAAGGAGAGGAGAGAGGGCTGAACATGCCCCAAAGGTGCCTCCCTTTCTCTACACCAGAGGAGGCTGGTGGGAGGAGCTATAGGAGGACGGGCTCATTGTAATGGCTGGAATGGAATATATGGAACTCAGTCAAATGTGGTTTCCACAGGCTCTGATGAATGGACCGTTCCTCACGTGTTCCTCTGATTGTTATTGGCTTGAATGAGAAGCTGCACCACAGTGGTCACACTGTTTTATGATGATTGAATTTCATTAGGTGTCTAATTGAAACACGCTGTCTCTGCGCTCGAGGGCTAGCTAATTAAAAAGAGGCACCCCAAACAATCTGCTCTACCACTGGTTTGGGAATTTGAGGAATTAATTAAATACACAAGTTTGCAAACAGAAAGGTGGCTAGACTTAGACGGAATGTAATTATTACTGTTATGTTTGGGTTTCACACTTGTTCGGAAATGAGTTCAGTGCCCCCAGGTTTAGGATTAATTACATTTTGAAAATGTGCTCACAACAAAATTACTCTAATGCCATTCTGAGAAACTAGAGGCCAGATCTTTTGTCGGTGGGGATTTTGTTCTGAGTGTGGGTTCAACCTGGAAATCTAATCGTGGGATCATTCTGAATGGCTTGTTTTGTCTTTGATGTCATCTTGCATTTTATTCTTTGCTCTCAGTTAAAAAAAAACAACCACTGGCACAGTCACAGTCACACACAATGTGTGAAATAAATGTAATTCATCCTTTTCTATCTTTGACGGACACTATCCGACCATTTCAGTGTCAAGTCTTTTCACTGGAGAATGCAGAGGAGAGAAGAAAGTGGAGACAATGCCTGTTCTCTATTACAGTCCCTCCACAGGCCCCTCTCTGACCACAGTCACCCCTTTTTCTCCAGTGTCAAAACACCTCATTCAATCTTATTGCTAACCTCCTGGAACAAATCAATGAGCTTCATTACATTGAGACCCCTGAGGATTACTTGTTGTTGCTTGGTGGCCAGGATAACAAAACTACAGACTAGAGCTCCTCCATCACTGTAGACTGAATAAAACAATGAATGTGGCAAGGGCCCTCTCAGGGAGCACTAATGGGCCAAACTGCACTGTGGGAGACCATGAAAAGCACCCATAGATTGATTTCAACGCTCTTCTATTGATTTCTATTCCACGGTGTGGTTGCTAGCTGTATTTGCCACTTGCTCACTTCACTATTCTTCCTTGTACTCTATATGATGACGGTTGTCTGATGATGCAACAAGGCTGTAAAAACCTTTCATTCTTAACATGATGTCAAATATCAAATCAAATCAAATCAAATGTTATTGGTCACATACACACGGTTTGCAGATGTTATTGCGAGTGTAGTGAAATGCTTGTAGTGAAACACTTCCAGTCAGATATCAAAATATATTTTCATTAGCAATGGTATATATGTACTGTACTCAGGCATCTCAATTGACAATATTTCCAGTTTCTCTATGTGGTTTAATAATTTGAAAAGAAAATGTCAAATGTAAGACATCTAGTATTATTTCTACTTATCCAATGTAATAATCGGAGAGGTAACACAATTGGTAACAGAGAGGTAACAAAATTGAGCATATGTGTCTGGAAAGTCCATGGCCCTTCATTTTTTATTATAAATATTGATATATATTTCCCAGATGATATGTGGTGTCCCAGGATTTCCCCCCTTCTCCCAGCCTGTGACTGACGTGTACATTGAGTGAAATAGTACACCACTGAAAGTCTACAGGAATGTATTGATTAGGAATGGGGGATGTTTGTTATGTCAAAACGCAGTCATGTCATGATGGTCAGTCCAAATGATCATGTATACCCAGGACTTTCACTGAGTCTTCTTCACAGAAATGTATCTCCTACAGCTATATCTGTTACTCAGGAACATCCAGGGAGCTTCAATTCCAGTGCCGTCTTCTTTGTCGACATGGCACAGCTCAGAGTTACAACCACAAAGCGCTCAACTGTGAATATTACATCTTTCAACTGTCAAAGTCCCGTGAGTGTCGAAGTTAGTTAAAACCAACACATATGGCACTTGCTGGAGTGGATTTCATGTGGGAGAGAGTAAATAAGCTAGAAAGAGACAGTGTAGACATTGTGATGTGCAGGTCTCGCATGACAGCAATACAAAATGCCCCTCATGGTGGTTCACTGCCAGTTTAACTGTGTGAGAGCAGAGCGAAGGGACTGAGGTGGGCATCACTGTGAAGGGTGGGTGTGTGATTGTTTGCTTCTTCTGTTTCTTCTCAGTGTTGCCATAAAGTGTTGGAGCAGTTTCACAGAATTGTAACTCAAATCAAAACTCCATTCATACAGAGAAAGAGAGAAAGGTATAATTGATGTTGTCAGGAAAACACTTGTTGTGTTGGAATGGCGTCAAGGGCCCTTGCCTCAGCCACGTTTAATTAAGAACAGGAACCAGTGGCCATGATAGGGAGCTCACAAAAGACAGCGTGTGTGTGTCTGTGTGTGTGTCACGTGGCACATCTGATCTCTGCCTCAGGAAAAGGTTGTTTTGAATGAATGTCTTTCTCTTTATAACGTGTGGTGATATCCATTCAGTCCTATCCATTCCCCATCACAATCACTGGGCTTTAGGAGTGACATTCAATGCAGCTACATCATCCCTAAATTAAATTTATCGCAACAAATAACTTTACAGTTGCTTGGGTTTAATGTAAATCGACTACATTGTCACGCTTGAAGTGCCGTGAGATTGGTAGATGGGTCGTTGGTAGGCTTTTTCAAACAAGATTCTCCGTGGGTGAAAGCTATAAAAACAACAACTCTGAAACCCAACAAAATCACCTAGAAGATTCCAAAAACAAAGCTGCCCTCGGAGTTCAGTGAACACACATCACATAGGAAAGCCATTTGTAAACCTCTCAGCTCTACAGCCAACTCCCCCCTGACCTTCATTTGTGGTTTGGGTGTGGGTGTGGTACAGTGTTACTGTAGATACTGGATTGAGAGGGAGGGAGGGAAAGATAAGAAGTGACCCGGATGTGTCAGCCAGAGGAGGCTTGTGGAAGTAGCTATAGGAGGACGGGCTCATTATAATGCCTGGAATGGAATAAATGGATCAATAAATGTGGTTCCCATATGTTTGATACCTTTCCATTGATTCCATTCCAGCCATTACAATGAACATATCCTCCAAAAGCTCCTCCCACCAGCCTCCTCTGGTGTCAGCGCTGCAGTATTGGAGTGCTACAGTGTTTTTAGAGGTGTAAAGCCACAGGTAGGACATAGCCTGTAACTCATTGGGGCAACGGAGGTCAGAATCCATCTATTCCATAGTTTCTGGGTGACTGTGGAAGGTATAGGCACTATCTCAAAGCATACAGCTCCATGAAGGGCTAATGCTTTACCTGAACCCACTGGAGTAGTGAAGGCTACAGCCTCAGAGAGTGAAAACATAAATAAATAAAGACCATCCAACAGTAAATTCAGTGACATGGGGGCCAAAACTAGATCTACTTCCTTAGTCCCCTGAGAATGTATGTTTAGAAAACAACTCAAACAATTAAATCAGTAAAGGCCCAAGTGTATTGTGTCGTAACCTCTGTTACTTGGGGATGGTGCTGGGGAGGGACTGTTGTGGTCGTGTTTACAATCTTCCACGGCGGTGATGCTCAAGGCACGTCACTCTTCATGTCCCTTTGAGAGGTTGTCACCGCTGAGTTTATTTAGACAGAGGAGTGGGACGCCATTACCCCTGCGCCCTATCTACCACCCGCCTCTTTTTATTAGCCACATAATGGCAGAGATCCATTGTCAGACCTAATCAGAGTCAAATGAATAAAAGTAGTGGAGTGAGACTGCAGGAATTGATACATGTTTTCCACCCGATGCATTGGCCAGACCCCCGTCGAGCTTTTCCCACTCTCTCCCACTCTACTGTATATCTCCCTCCTCACCTTCTCTCTCTGTCTTTCTCTTGTTTTGCATACAACCTTCACACAACATTCTTGGAATGGTGCCGTTTACCCAGCTAGCACATAATGTTCTGTGAAGCATATGTTTCTTAGGTGGGAATTTTCAGTACTTCAGTATAACATTTTCTGCATGTTTTCTCATGGTGCTATTTATGGTAATGTTCTCAGAACGTTCAGAAGACATTAAGAAATAACATTATTCTGGGGGAATTTCAGTACTTCAACATAACGTTCTCAGAATGTTATTTAAAAACATATACATTCCGTTCTCAGCATCAACACTCTCTTTATCCTCTAAGTGTGTTCAGGTGTGTTGGCCGAGCAATCTCATTAGCCACAATTCATCTTAATGAGTGCTTGTTTCCTTTGAAATGGGGTCTGTTTGAATAGACTAAAATGAACAGCTTTGAATGAGTAAAAAAATAACATAGCATGTTAGATCAACCTTGTAGTGCAGTGGACTAATTCCATGGATAAAGGTCAGAAGGTCATAGGTTTGAATCTCACTGACGACGTGCTACCATAAAAAATAAATGTGTTTGCATGAAACATGTTATTATTGAAACATGTTCTCAGAATGTTATTTAAATACCTTAAAATAACCTATTTCTGTTCTCAAAAGTTCAATAAAACCTCACAGGAAAACTTTCAGGCAACAATAGTAAAACGTTCTCAGAACCTCTCTGGAACCTAAAAATAAACATTCCCAGAACAGGCAAATTTTTCACTTCCGTTCTCAGAACATACATTTGTTTTAAAATTAATGCAGTTTCACCGGTCAGGAAATGTATGGCTTCGTTCCCAGAGCCAATGTGAAAACAAAAACGTGCTATCCCACAACTTCCAAGGAGCCAAATGTGCTAGCTTTGCCATTTCTCCCCCTCTCTCTGGGGTGGCCTGTTTGATATGCTGGCTGCGTGGTGGGCCAGAGGATGGATTAGAGCACGGATTAGAGCTCCGCTACTGCCTCTCCAGTGCTATTGATGCAAACACACTGAAACCCACTGGATATGGATGGAGTAGCATCTCTCTGTTCTCACTGCTGTAGAACATCAAGCATCTGCAGGTCCCCTTTGGCAAACAAGCCAGTTCTCATAAAGATCAATGGTTCATTTGCACCTGTGATAGCTTCCAGCAGAGAAGCCAGTGTTTTTAGAATGGATAGCCTGTACAGTTTTCCCTTTGGCACTGCTGATAGCATGGTTTTTCTCTGCAGCCGTGTGTTTATACCCCATTGTGCCTTGATCCCAGAGACCTTTCCCATTTAGGGGAAAATTGCAGATCCCTCATGTGGGGAAACAGAATTACTGTGCCTCCCCAGCCCTTTCATTGGATCAATAAGGTGATCTTCCAAGGCAGACATTAGGGGCATTGTAAAAAGGTTACAAATAGGAGTGTTTAGTCCATCACACTCTGCTTAGGTACTAGGATAATATTGATCCTTTCAGGCTCATCAACCTGTTTTCTCGCAAAAGTGATGCTTGAAAAGTAATCATTCTCAAAAGGAGGAAAGATAAAGCGTTTTTTGTGTGTGTATGTGCGTGTCAGTGGGGAGGCAATGACAGCAAGAAGATAAACACAACCATCCTCATCATGGATTTTTTCTGGTAGCCAGAAGCTACTGTATTTTCAATCATATGTCTATAGGGGAAAGTTACTGCGGCATCACAATATCATAGTGATCCATTCAACTGCAGAGATGGTGCCACAATGGCACTTGGTCATGTGCTTCACTACAATTGCATACCTATATGCATAGCTATATGTATTTGACATGAGTGTTAAATGTAATTTGATGATGCAAGGCACATTAATGTGTTAATCTAAGGCTCACCTTTAGTGTGTTCGGGTAAATCATTGCCAGATAGTGTAACTTTAATACCACCATGAAATTGCGACACACTTGGGTGAGCAAAATTCTATCGTTTGTAATGCTTTTCCATTTAAGTAAATACACCATACGCAAATCATATCATTAGCTTGGAGGATGATTATGACATTATGTTCACTATGGCTTGATACATTGAAATGGTCCATTATAGCTTTGCATTAACACCCCAAACAAAATGTTCATTATACTTGCCTGTAAATGTACATAGAGTATAGGTGAGAATTGACTTTGTACATGGCTGTCAGTTTTAATACAGGAATGTTTTGCCCTCTGTTTACGTTATTGTATTTTCTGATGGACTTGTTTCATTTTAAAACCATGCTCATCTTGTGTGAGTTGATTTGATCATTATCACCCTGGCACTCTGTCTCGTAGAAGAGGGCCCTCAATAACAGGGGGAGGTTAGTCCTCCCTACCTTCCATTTGTTTAGGTGACAGCTAGCACATCAGATTTAGTCTGCTCCCCCAGAGCGATACATAGGAAGTAAAAGATGTGATGTTCCACACTGACTAACCCTTAATCTAAAATATATTAAAGAAATCATTTTCTATTGTCTTTCTCTCATTTTAAATGTCGCCCCTGAGTGACAGCTATGACTGAACAGATTTCTTTAGCCTCAACGGACAAACATGGAAATGTGTAGCATGGAAACACACACACAGGCACATATAGGAACACGTGCGTGTGCACAAACTGGTTAAATCAACATTGAAGATGGTGCTGGCTAAGGTTAAAACTGGCGAGTGTAGAGAGTATAGGGATATTGTTATTCACGTCGGCAACAACAATGTTAGGATGAAACAGTCAGAGGTCACCAAGCACAACATAGCTTCAGCGTGTAAATCAGCTAGAAAGATGTCGTCATGGAGTAATTGTCTCTGGCCCCCTCCCAGTTAGGGGGAGTGATGAGCTCTACAGCAGTAGAAAACTGTTTTCTGCCCCAAAATATATAATTTGTAGATAATTGGCCCTCTTTCTGGGACTCACCCACAAACAGGACCAAGGATGGCCTGCTGAGGAGTGACGGACTACATCCTAGCTGGAGGGGTGCTCTCAACTTCTCTATGATCATAGACAGGGCTCTAACTCCTCTAGCTCCACAATGAGATAGGGTGCAAGCCAGGCAGCAGGCTGTTAGCCAGCCTGCCAGCTTAGTGGAGTCTGCCACTAGCACAGTCAGTGTAGTCAGCTCAGCTATCCCCATTGAGAATGTGTCTGTGCCTATATCGAATCTCCCATTCTTCTCCAATTTTTTTCAAACAAGCTGTTGCGCAGCAACTCACTGCCTTCCTGACGACAAATAATATATAGAAAATGCTTCAGTCTGCTTTTAGACCCCAACGTAGCGCTGAGACTGCACTCGTGAAGGTTGTAAATTACCTTATAATGACGTCAGACCAAGGCTTTGCATCTGTCCTCATTCTCCTAGATCTTAGTGCTGCTTTTGACACTATCGATCACCACATACTTTTGGAAAGAAACCCTAAATGGTCTACATGGACAAGTTCTTACCTGGTTTCGATCTTATCTGTCAGAAAGATATCAGTTCGTCTCTGTAGATGGTTTGTCCTCTGACAAATCAATTGCAAGTTCAGGCGTTCCTCAAGGTTCCGTTTCGGGACCACTATTGTTTTCATTATATATTCTACCTCTTGGTTGATGTGATCCGGGAACACAATTTCAAATTTCACTGCTATGCGGAAGATACACAGCTGTACATTTCGATGAAACATGGTGAAGCCCCAAAATTGCCTACCCTGGAAAACTGTGTTTCAGACATAAGGAAGTGGATGGTGGCAAATGTTTTACTTTTAAACTCTGAGGTCCCAAGAAACAAAGAGATCTGCTGTTGGACTTGACAGTTAATCTTGATGGTTGTACAGTCGTCTCTATTAAAACTGTGAAGGACCTCGGCGTTACTCTGGACCCTGATCTCTGTTTTGACGAACATATCAAGGATATTTCAAGGACCGCTTTTTTTCCATCTTCGTAACATTTCAAAAATCTGAAACTTTTTGTCCATGCTAATCCATGCTTTTGTCACTTCTAGATTAGACTACTGCAATGCTCTACTCTCCGGCTATTTCAAGGTTTTACAGCTAACCTACAAAGCATTACATGGGCTTGCTCCTACCTATCTCTCCGATTTGGTCCTGCCATACATATTGTACCTACACGTACGCTACAGTCACAAGACGCAGGCCTCCTTATTGTCCCTAGATTTTCTAAGCAAACAAATGGAGGCAGGGCTTTTTCCTATAGAGCTCCATTTTTATGGAATGGTCTGCCCATCCATGTGAGAGACCGTCAAGAGGTTAACCTCTTGACGGTCTCTCACATGGATGGGCAGACCTGGGATAGGGGGCACTACAGCGATTTTTGAAAAGCATTCGTGCCCATTTTAAACGGCCTCCTACTCAAACTCAGAAGCTAAGATATGCATATAATTAATACTTGTGGATAGAAAACACCCTAAAGTTTCTAAAACTGTTTGAATGGTGTCTGTGAGTATAACAGAACTCATATGGCAGTCAAAACCCCGAGACCGATCGTAACAGGATGTGGAATTCTGAATTGCGGACTCAACTTCATCACTTTGCCTATTAATCACACCGTGAGCAATGGTTCATTGAGCACTTCCTATTGCTTCCACTAGATGTCCCCAGTCTTTACAAAGTGGTTTGAGTCTCCTACTGTAAAAACTGACTGAATGAGATGCTGTGGAAAGTGGTCACATGAGGAGGGCCATCACCATTATGACGCCGGCGCCCCTGGCTACCCTCCCCGTTCGAAACGTTTTGAAAGACAATGCAATCGTCCCCCTTGAATCTTATTGGAGCTCTGGTTGAAAAAGGCCCTAAAGATTTATGTTATACAACGTTTGACATGTTTGAACGAACCTAAATAAAAAAAATGCATTTTATTGAAAGAGGAGTCCTGTGGCCGATGGAAGTTTTGGAGCAGCCTTCAGAACGCGCTAACAAGAACAAGCTATTGGGACGTAAAGGATTAACTTTTTCGAACGAAAATACATTTGTTGTGGACCTGGAATCCTGGAAGTGCTTTCTGAGGAAGATAATCAAAGGTAAGGGATTATTGACAATAGTATACAAGAGTAGATTTGATATGCGATTGTTCCAAGATGGCGCTGACCTGTAATGGTAGCCTATTTTTCTGAGTATCGCATCCCCTTTTATCGCAAAGTGTGATTACACAGTAAAGTTATTTTTAAATCTGGCATTACAGGTGCTTTCAAGAGATATTCATCTATAAATCTTAGAATGACAATATTACATTTTAAAAATGTTTTCGAATAGTAATTTAGTAAATTGTAGCGCTGTTTCACCGGATGCATTTGAGGGAAAATAGTTAGTCAACGTCACGCGCCGATGTAAAATGCTGTTTTTATATATAAATATGAACTTTATCGAACAAAATAATGCATGTATTGTGTAACATGATGTCCTAGGAGTGTCATCTGATGAAGATTGTCAAAGGTTAGTGCTGCATTTAGCTGTTTTTTGGTTATTTGTGATGCATGTGGTTGGTCGGAAAATGGCTATGTGGCTACTTTTACGATATACTCCTCTAACATAATCTAATGTTTTGCTTTTGCTGTAAAGCCTTTTTAAAATCGGACAACGTGGTTCGATTCAGGAGAGGTGTATCTATAAAACGATATAACATAGTCCTATATTTGAAAAAATATATATATTACATTTTGTTATGCTAATTGCGATAGGATTTTTCGCTGGATGTCCGTCCCCGACCAGGGGTTAAGTCTTTACTGAAGACTCATCTCTTCAGTAGGTCCTATGATTGAATGTAGTCTGGCCCATGGGTGCTAAGGTGAATGGCAAGGCACTGGAGTGACGAACTGCCCTTGATGTCTATGCCTGGCCGGCTCCCCTCTCTCAACTGGGATTCTCTGCCTTTGTCCCTATTACGGGGGCTGAGTCACTGGCTTACTAGTGCTCTTCCATGTCGTCCCTAGGAGGGGTGCGTCACTTGAGTGGGTTGATTCACAGACGTGATCTTCCAGTCTAGATTTGCGCCCCCTCACGCTTGTGCGGTGGAGGAGTTCTTTGTGGGCTATACTCAACCTTGTCTCAGGGTAGTAAGTTGGTGTTCTGTTGATATCTATTAGACAGGCCTACAGTACCCCCTGACCCACCCCTGCCTTAGTCTCCAGTATCTATGCTGCAATAGTCTATGTGCCGGGGGGCTAGGGTCAGTCTGATATATTTGCTTTATTTGCTGTAATTCTCCTGTCTTATCTGGTGTTCTGTGTGAATTTAAATATGCTTCCTCTAATTCTCTCTCTTTCCCTTTCTCCCTTCCCTCCCGGAGAACTTGAGGCCTAGGATCATGCCTTAGGAATACCTGGCCTGATGACTCCTGGCTGTCCCCAGTCCACCTGATCATGCTGCTGCTCCAGTTTAAACTGTTCTGCCTGTGGCTAGGGAACCCTGACCTGTTCACACGGTGCTACCGTGTCCCGGACATGCTGTTTATCGACTCTCTCTCTCTACCACACCTGCTGTCTCGACCTCTGAATGCTCTGCTATGGGAAGACAACTGACATTTATTCTTGTGGTACCCTCTACAACCACTGTGATTATTTTTTGACCTTGCTGGTCATCTATGAACATTTGAACGTCTTGAAGAACAATCTTAAGGTTAAATGGCTATTTAATCTTATAATCTCTACCTGGCACAGCCAGAAGAGGACTGGTCACCCCTCAGAGCCTGGTTCCTCTCTAGATTTCTTCCTAGGTTCCTGCCTTTCTAGGGAGTTTTTCCTAGCCACTGTGCTTCTACATCTGCATTGCTTGCTGTTTGGGGATTTAGGCTGGGTTTCTGTATAGCACTTTGTGACATCTGCTGATGTAAAATGGGCTTTATAAATACAGTTGATTGATTGATTGATTGATATCATCAATGATCTATTTGGCCTATATAGCAATTGGGAATTCATCAACAGCTATTGTTTAAATTCAATTCAGGATTAAACTAAAAACAGATAATTCATATAGGCCAAGTGTTTCAAACTTTGGTTATTTCAAATGGAATCTACAAGGTATTAAAAAATATAGTCTCCATTTCAACCAAAGTTAAAGAATATGATGAAGTCACATCAAACTGTATTTGAAGTGCATTTAAAGTTTGATTTGATTTAGTCCGATTAATTAACTTAGATTTTTGGTTGAAATGGAGACTTGAATCGAACATACCTATCACACATTAATTTATAGACAAACTGGAATTAAAGTCAGACTCAGTTGCACAGTCAAAACTATCCAAGGATACATCTCCTTCAAATGTATATATTTTCGGTTTTGTTGACAAACAAACACAATTCAATATAACTTTTGTAACACAGTAAACGCGACATTCAGCAGCTAAAACAGATAGCAGGTAGCCTAGCGTTAACAGTGTTTGCTAAATGACAAAAAAAATGTTTTTATTAAAATAAAATGTAACAGCATCATTTTTTAAAACATGTTTGTGTTATAACTACAGGGTCCTTGAATTCTAAATTAAATAGCTAAATGTTCCTTGGTATGATCATCTTAAAACAATTTAATATGTTAGCTTAGTAGAAACCCAGCCCTGGGCCCTTAGACTCTAGTCTAGGGGATACAATACACAATTATTTAGAAAAAAGACAGGTGCTGCTGATAATACTGCCATCATCATCAAGGCAGAGAACATGTATTTGTAGCCCATGTCTTTGATGCTGTCTGTTCAAAAAGACTATGGTATGTCTTACTCTTTTTGGCCAGACAGTATTGGATACATGGCCTACATCCAGTGCATTCGGAAAGTATTCAGACCACTTTACTTTTTTCACATTTTGTTATGTTACAGCTTTATTCTAAAATTGATTAAATCTACACTACCACATTTTTTGTCCATTAAAATAACATCAAATTGATCAGAAATACAGTGTAGATATTTTGTTTATGTTATAAATGACTACAGTAGCTGGAAACGGCATATTTTTTTTAATGGAATATCTACATAGGCGTACAGAGGCCCATTATCAGCAAATATCACTCCTGTGTTCCAATGGCACGTTGTGTTAGCTAATCCAAGTTTATCATTTTAAAAGGCTAATTGATCATTAGAAAACCCTTTTGCAATTATGTTAGCACAGCTGAAAACTGTGTTCTGCTTAAAGAAGCAATAAAACTGTCCTTCTTTAGACTAGATGAGTATCTGGAACATCAGCATTTGTGGGTTCGATTACAGGCTCAAAATGGCCAGAAACAAGTAACTTTCTTCTGAAACTCGTCTTGTTCTGAGAAATGAAGGCAATTCCATGTGAGAAATTACCAAGAAACTGAAGTTCTTGTACAACGCTGTGTGCTACTCTCTTCACAGAACAGTGCAAATTGGCTCTAACCAGAATAGAAAGAGGAGTGAGAGGCCCCGGTGCACAACTGAGCTTCAAAGTAGCCTTTGCTTACCTTTCAGAATGATATCATGATTATTTACATAAATCCAGTGGCCATTTGTTTTTCAAACACCATCTCATGTGCTACAGAAACACTGCTAACCAAGCAACAGTGCTAAGTCCCTGTGCACTTGAATAAAAGGGTAATTATATTTAAAAATCACAATTTCTTATATTTTTCCCAGACATCAAAAGTGGTCTCCTGCTGTGGTTTCAGCATTGTTATGGACTTAGAACATTCAATTTTGTTGTTTTTCATTTTAAAAAGTGTGACTTTGAGAGCATTTTGTACCTGTGAATTTTTTACTCACTTGACAGTCTACCTGTTTCAATAGTACAGTTGGACTACTGTTCACTTACTTGCACAGTACAGCTTGGGTTGGCCTGAAAGTGAAAGACCAATATGTGACCCGATTCAGGAAACTAGGTGTATGTCGCAAGTCTCGACTTCACAGTGTGGTGGCTAATTTCTGCATTACCAAATGAGGAGAGTTACAAACTTCACACACCAGTCAGAGTTATACTTAAAACTACATCTTTAATAATTAAGATGCTTTTGCAAAAGCACTTGACCTTCAATGATGCACTATCTCTAATGAACCATTGAAAAAGTGATTACACAAAAGTACAAAGATCTTTTATACCCAAGATCCACCCCTCTCAACGTACATGACAAACAACAGATCTTAGGAAGAGTTCACAAAGGTTAAGTTTTGTATGAAAGATAACTATAGAACATAGCAGACAGCAACTGCTGTATCAACAGTGTTCATTGTATAGACCAGTATCTGGTCCTCCTACCCCAAACTGGAACCGTCTCTCCCTGGTACGGTATAGAAAAGAACCATTAGCTCATCCAATGGCATAAATCAATTGACAACGCTAGATACTCCCATCTCAAGTAAACCCCCTCTTGACTCCACTCCTGGACAAGCTCACTGAGGGGAGTGACTTGCGCACAGACATTGTGGAGACAAATAATTGGTTCCCCATTAATCACGCCATCCCTTCACATGGTTTAACAATACATTCACATATGACAAGTATCTCACATAAGCATATTATGTGAATAAAACATCTTAATTATCTATGTTACCCAACTAATTCTGATTCATCCGCCACAACAGGAAAGCTGTTTGAACGTAATTATTATTTTTTTAATCAAAATGTATTTTGGGCCAGAAATGCCTTCTCGAACATGCATGATGATGTATACAGGCAAGCAAGATAGTTTAGTGTTAGCTAGCTACATTTTCAGATATTAAACGTTTCTAATTTTGACAGAAAATGGTTTCATTTCAAGCTAAAATGTACTGTTAGCTAGCTAGCTGGCTTCCTAGCTGACGTTATTATTTGTTTCCCAGAGCCGTTTGCTTTTCTAGTTAGAGCCTAATGTTAGCTAGCTAACATTGGACCTGGTTGGTTAGCTCCCAGCTCTGTGGCATTGTTGACACATTGTTCATTGTTGTTTAACTAGCTAACGTTAGCTGGCTGGCTTGTCAGCTAAAGTTGCTTGACGTGTGTTATCTTAAACGTTGTTTACCTAGCTAGGTACATTGCTTACCTATCTAGCTAGCTATATGTCTTAAGCTAAAGTGTACTGTTAGCTAGCTAGCTAGCTAACGTTAGCTGGCTGACTCCCTTGCGGACGTTATTATTTGTTTCCCAGAGCTGTTTGCTTTTCTAGTTAGAGCCTAATGTTAGGGATTGATGGCACTTTGTTCATTGTTGTTTAACTAGCTAACGTTAGCGGGCTGGCTCGTTAGCAAATGTTACGTGACATGTGTACAACACCCGTTGAATATGGCCGGTGTCAGTAAACGTCAGCAAAAAAGCATAATGGAATTGTTGCCAGCAGAGCTGGTTTGGCTGTTTTTATGTTGTCCAGATGTAAACAAATCATCGACCAGAGCATCAAGTGTGCATTCCGAGAGTGCGCCGAGATGGGTGAGGCTAAAGCTTAAGAAGGTGTGAATGATGCTGAATGGGTGTAGACAAAGAAGAGCTCTTCACTAGATACCAAAACTTTCAAATGCGATTTTCTCAAAAGTGGGTATACAAGTTGATTGATCAACTTTCAAAGCATAATTACTTTCCCATTGTTCCTCAAATGCAGTGTATGATATACCATTTTGTAGCTCTGAGTCTCTACCTTTATCCAATGTAAAACACACCATTTCACATTTTGCTACATAACACTGAATCCAGGTGGTGAGTCACATATGGGATGTATCATTTTAGAACATTCAGAGTGTATGTCACTGTTCTTCATATAATTTTTCACACAGGGAGCCTTTCCTTTGCCGGGGGGGCCTTTTGGGACAGTATATCCACTTCTCCAGGCACCACTACACCACTGATTAAGCCAGTGGCTCAGATGGAACTATCCAACCAGTAGATACATTAGATTTCCTTTAAATGTTAATAGTTGGTTGCATTGCAAACCAAACACTATTCAATTTGACTTTTGAATACAGTAAATAGCCTAAAGATAA
This sequence comes from Salmo trutta, assembly GCF_901001165.1. Classification (NCBI taxonomy): domain Eukaryota; kingdom Metazoa; phylum Chordata; class Actinopteri; order Salmoniformes; family Salmonidae; genus Salmo; species Salmo trutta. The sequence goes on from NC_042963.1 coordinate 35,590,746, forward strand.
GGCTATATTACAAACTAATGTAACAGTATTTGTTTTACTTTAAAATGAGTAACACATTCCTGGACACATTTTGATGTTACTGTAACAATAAATGCCTTCTTAAGCAACCATGGAAAGTGTGCCTGTTCAAAATATCATTCAAATGTCGCAGGTCTGTGGAGATCTTCACAACTGCTATATAATTTCAAACGGCATTGACCACTTGCCCTTAAATAATCTCAATTGTAAGTTGGTTGTGCCATTAGATGCAGCTCAGTGATTACACATTCAATTGTTGTATTAATAAACAATAACTGTATCTATGATTGTATTCCCATTTGAAATGTCTTATGCTTTTAATTGGTTGAAAGCACAGTGATATCACATTTAGGTGACAACTAAACCAAAGATCAGATATTGATTTTTCATTGGAATTTGGTTGTGCTTTTAGATGGTTGAAAGCATCGTGATAACACATTGGGAATTTAACAAACTTTTAAATGTAAATGACTTAAATGTTTTAGATGTTATTTTTGAGTGGGCGAATATAGGTTGGAATCTCATTTATCAATGTATCAACCAAATATTACACAATTCTCCACGTTGAAATGACATGGTGTACCCAGTGGGTTTCATCTTCTCTCCTCAGTCATTGTGGTGGTGAAAGTACATTAGGGTCGCGGTTAAAAAATCTTTATCTCAGCATCTACTTGTGTCAGTGTGACAGGGACATCAGATGAGCCGTTACGTCTGAGACTTTCTCGCTTTCAGCGCCATCCATCTCTAAGCTGTCTATCGCTGCCTGCCACATGGGCGGCCGGATTTCACATCCTCCACCTCTCTCTCTCTCTCTTGCTCTCTCTCTTTCACTGTTCTTGCAGATTCCGTTTAAATTTAGCATGACAATGCTTCCTGAACTTCGAAAAATGCTAAATGAAAGAAGCATTGATCAGCTCTGATCTTATTGCGCTTTTGTGTGGCAAAAACTGCTGGATTGTATCTACACTATATATACAACTCTCTCTTTCTCCTCTCTTACTTTCTCCCCTCCTCTTTACCTCTTTACCTCTCCCTCTTTTCTTTTCTTACCTCACATCAGATGTGAGCTATCTGACTTTGATAGTGCATTAGAATGTCCTGCTCCAGAGCGTTGAGGGCAGCAGGGAGTGGGTGAGTGATGGTGGGAGCAGGCCCACTACCCCCACTGAGTCCAGTGATTGTTCAAAGCAATGTCCAAAAACGGGCAACTCACCCTGACAGCCTGGGGGTTCTTCCTCCTTTCATCCAAATATGTACAGTACCGGTATGTGATATTTCTAAGATATGAAATAGTCATATGGCGTCTTTCAGAGAATGTACTTTTCTCTGATCTGTCTTGCTTCCATCTGGTATGCTGAGAAATTAATAAAAGAAATCATCAGGAATCACACCAATGTGTTTTCTTAAAAGTATTGTACCATGTTCATATCTGAAATTATTATTCTTATGATATCACAGCAATCAGACCACATAGCTTTTGCAATAGCCCCTGCAATCTGCAGTATTTGTAGTTTTTAACTGGCTTTGAAGTTTATCAAATGCTATTGCTTCTTTGAGAAGTATTATTTTAAAAGGGCACATTTTATAGAAATTGTTTCCACCACGCTGCCAGATATCATAAAAGTCAAGCATTACTATTTCAGAGGGTGATTTGGGAAAACAAAATGAGTGTATTTTACCTGCCACAAGCAACACCATAGTGAAGAGGATGTACTGCTCACAGTGCATTCGCAAAGTATTCAGACCCCTTCCCTTTTTCCACCTTTTTTTACTTTACAGCTTTATTCTAAAATGGAGGAAAGGTGGACTCAAGTCAAGTTGTAGAAACATGTCAAGGATGATCATGGGAAACATGATACACCTGATCTAAATTTCTAGTTTCATAGCAAAGGGTCTGAACATTTATGTAAATATGGTTTTTCTGTTTTTTTTTATTTTTTACAAATTTGCTAAATAAATTGCTTTGACATTATAGGGTTATTGTGTGTAGATTGATGAGAAAAAAACAACAACAATTTAATCAATTTTAGAATAATGCTGTAACGTAACAAAATGTGGAAAAAGTCAAGGGGTCTGAATACTTTCCGAATGCACTGTATTTAGTGAGTAAATACAATGCCTGGCATTCCACATTTCAGTTTATACTCTGAAATATGCTATGTTTGAACCATCTCTCAAAGTGCTTGGTCCTGGCGTACTCAATGTAGCTTTGAAAATAATGTTCTAAGGCACTGCATCGCAGTGCTAGAAGTATTACTACAGACCTGGGTTCATTCCCGGGCTGTGCCACAACCGGCCATGGCCGGGAGTTCCATAGGACGGTGCATAATTGGCCCAGCGTCATCCAGGATAGGGGAGGGTTTGGCCGGTGGGGCTTTACTTGGCTCATCGCGCTCAGGCTACTCCTTGTGGTGGGCCAGATTCCTGCAGGCTGACCCTGGTCGGTAGTTGAATGGTGTTTCCGACAACACATTGATGTGGCTGGCTTCTGGGCTGGTGGGCTGGCTTCTGGGCTGGCTTCTGGGCTGGTGGGTGTTAAGCAGTGCTCAAACCATCTACAGTGCTTTCAATGTAGATGGTTTGAGTAGCTATTACAGAGCAAATATTACCAGGCATTAAAATAGCTATTTAAAATTATTCATAATGTAAGACAATCTGTAAAAATAAAGTAAGTGGACAACTTTTTAAGAAATGTACACAGTGTAACAATTCCCCCATGTGCCTATTTTATTTGACCGTCATCTAAAACAAGCAGAAATCCATTTGACATCTCTGCAACAATTAATAGTTGGGGGTACAAACACAAAGAAAAAAATGCACAAAATAAATTAAACGTCTGTGTCAACAATACTGATTTTACATTGGAGGCCCATTTTGATTAAAATGTCATCACCTCTGTTAATTTTTGGTGATATTTTTGTTGAACTTTACACACTTCACTTTTCTGTCCATAAAACGTGAATTACAGTCCCAGACTTCACAGGCAGTCCTTGTGCATTCACACACACCACACACGCGCACATGTACACTTGGCTCTTACTGTGATGCCATCCAGAATATTATCTCTGTGTGTAACGGCGTTGGTAGTCGTGTTGTTAGGAATGAGGCGCAGGAAGCAACGAGCACAGGGAGTGTTGTTTTTTTAATAACACTTTGAAGGAAGAAAATAAAGTTCCCAAACACAGGGGAATAAACACAAGGTACAACAATGCCAAGCCGACACGAACTAGACAGTCGAATACAACCATTAATCCCGCACGACAAGGAGCGGGCCAGCTAAACTAAATAGCCCCTCTAATGGCTAATTGACCACAGGTGTCTAAAATAAAAAAAGGGAAAAGCAAAAGGGAATCTGTGGCAGCTAATAGGCCGGTGACGACGACCGCCGAGCGCCACCCGAGCAGGAGGGGGTGCCACCGTTGGTGGGAATCGTGACACTGTGGCAAGAAGCTGAGTGGCAGTGTGACAGGGACATAATGAGTAATGACAAAAAAAAGGACACCAGCTCTTCGAACATCTAATTCCAAAATCATGTGCATTAATATGGAGTTGGTCCCCTGTTGCTGCTATAACAGACTCCACTCTTCTGGGAAGGCTTCGCACTAGACATTGGAACATTCCTGCGACGACTTGCTTCCATTCAGCATCAAGAGCATTAGTGAGGTCGGGCATTGATGTTGGGCGATTAGGTCTGGCTCTCAGTCGGCGTTCCAAATAATTCCAAAGGTTTTCGATGGGGTTGAGGTCAGGGCACTGTGCAGGCCAGTTAAGTTCTTCCACACCGAGATCTACAACCCATTTACGACTCGTTTCAGGAAACAAGGCATATGTCCCGTGTCACTACTTCACAGGAAAACCATTTGAAAGTAAACTTTTTTTTATCAAAATGCGTTTTTTGGCAGAAATACCCCATGGAACATGTGCCTTAAAAACAAACTTGTATGCCATCTGTAAATACAAGAAGAAGAAAAAATACGAGCCTAGTTGGCTTAGCCACAGAAAAATACAGGAAGATTCCCGCTATCCATGATTGGCTGAGATAATGGATGGGCTGGACATGCTGAGAGATAAGTTTGGCTTGATCTGCCATGTAATATGCTTCTGTCTATAACATGAGCTGGTCAGCATGTTTAGGTAATCCTTTCTAACGCTGCTTTTCAAAAAATATATCAGGTAGTATACCTGCAAAAGTGTTGCACTCCACTTTCTGGAAGACAGAGTTTTGAAATCAGTGGAATGCCTGGTGGAATTCGAGTATTATAGCTAAGGAGATAGAGAAAATTCTGGCGTTTGATTGCAAATATGCAGAGAGTCGAAAAGAGAACACCCAGAAGGCTGTTGTATAAAACACCTGTTTCCGGATTACATCTTCAAACTAAGAGCAAATACCATGGCATCCGTGACAGAAAGGGAGAAGTGTCCATCCATGTGTACGGGTAAAATAGTCTAGCTAGCAACCTTTTCAGATATTACACGTTTCTAATTTTGTCAAGTCGTTTTAATTTTAAGTTAAAGCGCACTGTTAGGCTTGCTTGCTCTCTAGCTAACGTTACGTGTATGATCTGTGTAGTAATATTATTTGTATCTCAGCGCCATTTGCATTGCTACTTATAGCCTAAAGTTAGCTAGTAAACATTGAACCTGGTTGGTTAGCTACCTGCAGATTCATGCAGGGTTGTAACATTATGAGTTGGGATTATGGTTCATTGTTTAGCTAGCTAGCTAGCTACATGTCTAAACAAAAGACTCCAATATGCAAGTAACCATTTCAATAGAATGTTGATGATGTCATTAAGACAACTGTCGATAGACATAGCTGGTAAATTCCCTCTGGCTATCTATTCTGATTTCAGAGCACTCTCGCCTGAGTGTGACAGAGCGTAGAATAATTGACGAATTTACAAACATCCGTTGAATATGGCCGGTGTCAGTAAACGTCTGTAAAAAAGATAATTAAATTGCAGCACAGTTGCAATCACCAATGCTCTGGATAACACCAAATCAGCCTAACCCGCTCTGCTAAGGCGAGAACATTTGTCAGAGTGAGCTTTTCTTTGTGTATGGAAGTAGCCAGCCAACGTTAGCCAGTTAGCTTGGGGGCTTGACTGCTGTTGTAAGGTCAGAACGCTTGGATCAACCCTTTTTCCCAGCCAGAGCGTCCAGTGTGCACTCTGAATGCTCCGAGAGTGAAACGCTCTGAATTTACAAATGGACAATCTCACAATGCTCTGAGTTTACGAATGCCAAGAGCGCATTCTGAGTGCACTACGGCAATAGAGATTGAATTTACGAATACACCTGTAGTATAAACCAGTCTTTAGTCTTGAAATCTTTGGTTGTTTAGCACATGGCCACACATGTGAATCCTTAAATAGATGGGTTGGACGAAGGCTTAAGTGGGTGTGAATGCTGCTGAATGGGTGTAGGCAAAGAAGAGCTCTCCAGTAGGTTAACCAAAATACTCAAGGGTCATTTTCTCAGAAGTGAGGTTGCAAGTTTATCAAACTTACTTTCCCATTGTTCCTCAACTGTAGTGCATGATAAACCACTTTCTAGCCCTGAGTCTCACCTTTTATCCAATGTGAAAAACACAATTTCAAATGTTGCTACATAAAACCGAATCGAGCCAGGTTGGTCAAAGGAAAAGGAAGGCCGAACAGGCCCCCATTAACATTGGCGGGACTGAAGTGGAGTGGGTGGAGAGATTCAAGTTCCTTGTGTCTACATCACCAACAGATAATTGTGAAGTGGGCACAACAACACCACAACAACACCTTTGCCCCCTCAGGAGACTGAAAAGATTTGGCATGGGTCCCCAGATCCTCAAAGTTCTACAGCTGCACCATCGAGAGCATCCTGACCAGTTGCATTACCGCCTGTTATGGCAACTGCTCGGCATCTGACCGGAAGGCGCTACAGAGGGTAGTACATCCGGCCCAGTACATCACTGGGGCCAAGCTTCCTGACATACAGGACCTATATACTAGGCGGTGTCATAGGAAGTCCCAAAGAATTGTCAAAGTCTCCAATCACCCAAGTCATAGACTGTTCTCTCTACTATTGCACGGCAAGCAGTACCGGAGCATCAAGTCTAGGACCAAAAGGCTCCTTAACAGCTTCTACCCCCAAGCCATAAGGACCTAGCTTTATGCATGGGGCCATTGTCATGCTGAAACAGGAAAGGGCCTTCCCCAAACTGTTGCCACAAAGTTGGAAGCACAGAATCGTCTAGAAAGTCATTGTCTGCTGTAGCGTTAAGATTTCCCTTCAGTGAAACGAAGGGGCCTAGCCCGAACCATGAAAAATAACCCCAGACAATTATTCCTCTTCCACCAAACTTTACAGTTGGCACTATGCATTGGGGCAGGTAGCGGTTTCCTGGAATCCGCCAACCCAGATTCATCCGTAGGACTGCCAGATGATGAAACGTGATTCATTTCACCACTCCAGCCTCTGCTTGGCCATGGAAGCCCCTTTCATGAAGCTCCTAAAGAATAATTGACATTGCTTCCAGAGCCAGTTTGGAACTCAGTAGTGAGTGTTGCAATTTTTATGTGCTACGTGCTTCAGCACTCGCCAGTCCCATTCACAATAACAACACTTATAGTTTAATGGGGCAGCTCTAGCATTGCAGAAATTTGACAAACTGACTTGTTGGAAAGGTGGCATCCTATGACGGTGCCACGTTGAAAGTCACTGAGCTCTTAGAAAAACCCTTGAATGAGTAGGTGTGTCCAAACTTTTGACTGGTACTGTATATAGTGTATAATAATATATGAGTCTGCTCAGGCATTTCAGGGTTCACAGCCCATAGAGATAGTCATCCTCCAGAACCAAGCTTGGGGATTTTACAACACCCAGCCTTTGATGGAATTACATGTATAGTATATAGCAAATCCAGTAAAACAATGGAGCTTTAGGAAGGATGTGCAAGCCCTCAACAAACACCCACACTTTGGCCCTCTCTAAAAACCAGACCAGCATCACAGGTCTTCAATCAGTAACACCAAATTCCCCCCAAATGGTCTTGAGCAGAAGCCACATGTGTTTTATCGACACTGCAAGAAAACACAAGTAGAAAAACTGCCAATATGACCATCTATCTTTTTAATAGGTCACAATTAAACCAATACAATGAATGTTGTTTTGTTTGGATAAAGAAAGCAAAGGAAGTCAGCAATGAATCACTCTCTAACCCCAGCTCCTAGGACCACTGTGAATAAGACACTTAAATCTGCTTTTATTACAAGGAGATAGGCAAGACAGTGATTGAAGTGAATTCACGGGTCAAACAACGCTCACTGTACTACTGTAGGGAATTCCATCTCCAAACCCGATTCACAGACAGACAGAAAGACCCAAGTCTCTGTGACATGCAAAACAGGATATCTAATACCCCTGCCCCAGATAATTACTTTACAATTGCTGGGTTCTCCATTGTTGAGCACAATCAAGCAAGTGCATTAGTTTACCACAAGCACCCATGTGTGGGAAAAAAATAAGCATTTACATTTTTGGAAGTGTCCAATGATAGAATAAATGAAAGAGCACTTGAGGAAAGCTGATGAGAATGCAGGCAGAGCCCTGGAGAGAAAATAGTGGCTTGGACAAATGGCTATGACAGATGTGGTACGGAAACTCTCCTTCGGATTGACACAGGTAAGTGGCGCTGCAGAGAACAGGGCAGTTGTGTCAATTAGCAGGCGTGGAGGAGCAGCGTCTATCTGTAGGCAGCTCATTAACACCAGGGTCAGTCTCATCACAGCTCCAAGCTGTCCTCATTCTCACAATACCAGCAGGGACGGAGAGGGAACAGGGAATGTATGTAGGGGTAGAGGAATCTATGCACATTACACAAAAAACTTTAGATTTCTCTCTACCTGTACTATGACCCAGACACACACACACACACACATATAGAAACACATGCTTAAATGGCTTATTCCCAAAAAGGTGTTTGTAAATGCAGATCAGGTGGCAGGTGCTTGTTCAAATGAATATTGCAATTGTGTTTATGCAAAAACTGTTTTATGAATGATTGCGCATGGTTCCAAGGGGCTCAATTGGTTGAATAAGTCTCTGTAGCCCCACACCTTCTCTGGCAATCCCCATCAGAAACACCCACCTCAGAATCAGTTTAAGGATTTCAGCTAGACCTGATTTATACTTTACTATGGAAGCAGGTGTTTCAGTAGTAGAGAAAAAATGCTTGCCTGAAAAATATTGTAAGACATCTAATAGATTGAGCTCGGGGTGACAAAGATGAGAAATCTCTCTCTTTCTCTCCCCCCCTCCTTCCCACCCTATCCGTCTATTTTCTGTTATCTGTCTATTTTCTGTTCTCAGATATCAGACCGATTTCATTCTATTTTAATCACATTTAGAATATGAACCTGTAATGACATCTCTTAACACATTAACAGCTAAGCTACTCATGAAGATGAAGGCATAACTGCCGAAAAGCATTAGCCATCCTGGCCGAAAAGAAAAAGGTGCAATGAGGTGATGTCTTTTTGTCCTTTAAAAAAAAACATTTTTGGAGAGTTGCTGTTTTCCAATGTTTCTTGATCTTGGGATTTCCTTTGAAGTCATTGTCATATATGGCAGAGCACCCAGCTATTAAAGCGAGATAGCGCACCTGTTACCCATTCCACAGCTAAGCTACTCAGTTTGAGGTTCACCACATTTGTTTCCTGGTTAGAACTGGGTCAATTTAGAGCCTTCTCAGAATAAGAATACTATGGAATTTCACATTCTCACTAGGTGTGGATCGAACAGCCCTGACCTCTGCCCTTCCCTGGTGCTGAATGCTGAGGGTTAACTGACCGTGACCAATATGTCAAACATAATGCAGCCTGAAACTGAGACATTCACTAATCAGGTATCTGGTGAGTGAGGACTTAATTGGACCTGCTTTGTATGGTCGATGCACAGGCAGGCAGAACCTCTCTTTATCAGTGATTGGTTGGAGCCCGAGGGCCCTCACCAGCTCCCCTATACATCTCCTCTGACACCATGGCCCCAGCTGTCTCGTCCCTATTATTGGAGGGTACTGACGGGGAATATCTAACACCTCTAGCTCCCAGACACTCAGACATGGGGACTGTCACCGCTCTGGCCTCAGCTTGGTCTCTTAACTCTACTGTCAAGATCTAAAAGACTATGGTTGCTGTTCCCACAGGGAACCGTGGACACAACTCAATTTGCTCTCCAGGTGACAGACAGAGTTTCAAACCTTCTGAGAGTTACCTGGCAGCCCTTTTTGCTCTCACTGCTCTCATTCGCTCTATTCTCTCTCTGTCTCCCCACTCTCCTTCTCTCTCTGTCTCGCTCCCCTTGTCTCTTGCACTCTTTTTATTCCTGTCGTGAATACCGTCTCTCTCTCCTCTCTGGAAAGTTGTATCCACAGTCCTTCCCCTCTCTGTCTCTGTTTTATTGACAGTAAATATGTGAGAGCCTAAAACGGAAGTTGGTGCAGCAGACAGACTCAATTCCCCCTCTTCTCCTCATTTTGTTAGGCCTCCTTAAGGTCATCATTAGGCAGAGCGTTAGGTAGAGCTTCTCTCACATTAAAAGCGTGGAGCATTGGGGTGCTGACAGGGGTGATGTGGAGCTGCACAGTGATTTATTCCTTACATAAACAAACTACTGGCCAATCCATCTCTCTGACTACTTACAGGTTAAACCCTAGTCTTATTGGACTTGCATTATCCTCTAGTGCAAGTCATGGCAGTGTGCTTGACTCATTGGACTGGATTATAAATGCTATAGGCTTCATTTGATTGCTATTATGCTGTGCCAAGTGAATTACATTGTGATATGCAGTGGCTACTGAAGTAGGTGGCTTGGTTTTGTCTCTGGGCCAAAACAGCAATGTAAGATTGCAAGAAAATCTATAATGCAATATAGAGTAAAACATGCACACACGCAGGCAGGCACGGACCCGCATACACGCACATGCACGCACACACTACCATACAAGCAGAGTTGGGCCTTTGCCATTTTCAAATCGGCCCTTAGTAGTAGCAGCTATGCCCTTTCCAACAGCCTCACTGAATTAATATTATGTGATAAAAATACTCTCATACTTTGAGTGAAAAAAAAGACAGTTTTCTGTGACCCCTCGTATTACTCATATTTTCTATGGGTTTTCCATTAATACTTCCCCTCTACAATATAATTGAAAATGTTCTCTCCTCAGTGCCCATTGTCTAGCATAACAAGAGAAAAGTAATATGGTTCATCCACTGCAAGGCAAGAAAAGGTTAAGACTTCAGGACTATTGAGGAACATTTAGGTTTCAATCATTTAGAAGGTATGACCTTTGGAGAAGGGGCCTAATCAGTCTGGACTCCCTCAGTGCCTGTGGAGCCTGTCTCTTAACTACTGTCAGAAAACTTATGTCAGAGCACATCTCTCTCTGTCTCTGTCTCTCTTCTCTCTCATCCAGGGGCACAACTTTCATTGGGGACGGGGGGACGGGGGGGGACGGGGCATGTCCCTTCCACATTGTGAAATTGCAATACCCAGTTTTAGAATTGGAATATGATACAAAACACGGCTCCAGTGTGCTTTAAGACCATGCAGACGCCGCCGAGCGGTCGGATAGGCTGTTTGGAGTGTTTATCCGACTGGATTTAGGATCGGGCAGACACCACAGAGCGGGCTGACAGGCTGTATGAAGGCAAAGCTTCTGGAAGGCTGACTGGACCAGCACGGGAGAGTTGAGCATAGTGTGTACGTGTTGCGCTCTTTCACTGAGTTGTAAAAGGAAGCAAAACAGAACATGGCTACTCTTTAGTTGACTGATGTAGCTGGTAAGGTAACTGCTGTTTAACTAAACTAGCTTTTATTTGCAGTGCTGAGTATGGTAACTGACATGTAACTGAAGTGAATGATTAAGCTACGCTAGTGAGTAGCTACCACAGCCAGGTCAGCTCTAGCCTCTAGTTATCTGTCAGATTGCGATATGAGGTGGCTATTATTACTATCTAACAGCAGATGTTTGTATGGATATGTTTGTAGCCCATTTAAGAAGTAAATTAACTTGGCAATCTTTCGCCAGTTGATGTACCGTTAGAGCGAGAGATGGCCAAATGTTGGCTTACATTAGCTATTATTTTTGTCTCAATCAAACTAGACTTGAATCAAATGATGAAACAATCAGCCAAAAGATTGAAGATTGATATTCTAATGTTTTTTTCAGTGCAATGTGAGTTGTATTAGTCAGTATGGCAATGTAACGTTATTGATCTGTCAGTTTCCCTAGCTAATTCCCTACTTTTCACATTGACACAATAATAAATAGCTCTAAAGTTACAGACTTCATTGTCATGTTGCACAGTAGAGGTCTGAGCAGGACCAATTTCTTCATCCCGCTCCAGCCCGCACCAACTTGCTTTCTTTCCCACTCCCACCCGCTACCGCAAGAACTAGTCCCAAACCCAACAATGGGTTTGCCACAATGTTATTTTAGGCGTATGTGACGTAGCTTACTTGTCAGCCATGGTCCCAGCAATTTTTTGCCCTATAGGCAATATCAAAAATAACTTAAGAAACAGGTTAAATTACCAGAGATTCTCACATGGCCCCTACATTGTATTACTGGGCTATATCAGCTAAAATGCTTGATTTACACCACAGTTCAAACGTTTGGGGTCACTTAGAAATATCCTTGTTTTTGAAAGAAAAGCACATTGTTTGTTCATTAAAATAACATCAAATTGATCAGGAATACAGTGTAGACACTGTTAATGTTGTAAATGACTATTGTAGCTGGAAATGGCTGTTTTTTTATGGAATATCTACATAGGCGTATAGAGGCCCATTATCCGCAACCATCACTCCTGTGTTCCAATGGCACATTGTGTAGCTAATCCAAGTTTATAATTTTAAAAGGCTAATTGATCATTAGAAAACACTTTTGCAATTATGTTAGCACAGCTGAAAACTGTTTTTCTGATTAAAAAAGCAATTAAACTGGCCTTCTTTAGACGAGTTGAGTATCTGGAGAATCAGCATTTGTAGGTTCGATTACAGGCTCAAAATTGCCAGAAACAAATAACTTTCTTCTGAAACTCACCAGTCTATTCTTGTTCAGAGAATTGAAGGCTATACCGTGTGATACATTTCCAAGAAACTGAAGATCTCATACAATGCTGTGTACTACTCCCTTCACAGAATAGCACAAACTGCCTCTAACCAGAATAGAAAGAGGAATGGGAGGCCCCGGTGCACAACTGTGCAAGAGGACAAGTACATTAGACTGTCTAGTTTGAGAAACAGACGCCTCACAAGTCCTCAACTGGCAGCGTCATTAAATAGTACCCACAAAACACCAGTTTCAACGTCAACAGTGAAGTGGCGACTCCGGGATGCTGGCCTTCTAGGCAGAGTTCCTCTGTCCAGTGTCTGTGTTCTTTTGCCCATCTTAATCTTTTCTTTTTATTGTTCAGTCTGAGATATGGCTTTTTCTTTGCAACTTTTTCTTTGCATGTCGCCTCTTCACTGTTTTAAGGACATTAAGCAAGAACGTTCTTATTATCTTTTTATCCACAGATCATATAAACGTGCAATTTCACATCAACACTGTTTTAATGCTGGAGATAATGAATATGATCTTAAAAAGTGGCGTAATTTCCCTTTAAGTACATAAATGTAATTAAAGAACATACCATGGAAAAGTTTAAATGACCCTAGGGTGACCAAAATTCCAAATACCCAAATACAGGACATTGGGATGATTTTGTGTGTCATTCCCAGGACATTGCAGTGTTTTACACTAACGCTGGCTGTCGGCTAAACAGCCCATTATAGACTCATTTTCAGCCAACAACTTTTCCACTTAAAGTAACTTCGCTGCTTTTTTATTATTCTGTAATAAAAAATTGAGCCGAGCCCTCTCCCGCTAGAATAAACAGTATGCTTCTATAGATCTATTGATAGGACAGGTGCCTGTCAGTCACAAAGTGAGCGATGACAGGGAAACACCGCCTCCCGGTACCTTGGTGTGTGTGTTTTGTGCACAGTGTCTATTTTTTACACGGAGGGAGAGAGCATGATGCCCCTTCATCGTCTATGTGAGTCAGTTTGCACGTCCTATATAATGTGTTAACGATGAGTTAAAATACACTTAGCTATTGTTATCTGGCACTTTCATTTATTTTATTTCACGTGTTTCATATGCAGCCACAGATTCATGGCGCATAGGCTATTTACTCTGCTTGATTGACAGCTTAACTAGTTCATAAAAGGTGTTGAACTGATTGAATAAAGTCAATATCATATATCCTTGCCATTCATAAATCATTCAACGTAGTTATATGTCCACGGTATGGCATTAGTAAACTAAAGTAAACTAAAAATCTTCTTTGCATAGCCGTGCGAAGTATAGGGCTGCTGAGGATGCTTCAACACCCTCTAAAAAAATCTGAATTCAAATGTGTATTTTTCCAATAAACGTAGTACATTGGACTTTTCGGTATAAAATCCATCAGGAAATTTCACCTGACATTTAGAAAGCTTGCATAGATAGATGCCACAATTTCCTACTGTGATGACTTTACAATTAACTTTCTCATGTTGATAAAAACAGCTGGAGACTTGGGAGGGTAGCAGGGAACCAGGGACTGAAGCTGAGGATGGGGCAAGCAGGTCCGGAGCAGAATCAAAAGAAGCCATGGGGGGGGGGGGGTGTCCAGGGCAGGGAAGCAGGACTGACTGACAAGACGAGGGACTGGGGACAGGGACCAGAGGCAGACCGGACGGAACTGTAGTGGAGAGAAAAGCAGAGTCAGGCTAGGGAAAATAGGCACAACAGGATAGCAAATCAAATCAAATGTATTTATATAGCCCTTCGTATATCAGCTGAAATCTCAAAGTGCTGTACAGAAACCCAGCCTAAAACCCCAAACAGCAAGCAATGCATGTGAAAGAAGCACGGTGGCTAGGAAAAACTCCCTAGGAAAAACTCCCTAGAAAGGTCAAAAACCTAGGAAGAAACCTAGAGAGGAACCAGGCTATGAGGGGTGGCCAGTCCTCTTCTGGCTGTGCCGGGTGGATATTATAACAGAACATGGTCAAGATGTTAAAATGTTCATAAATGACCAGCATGGTCAAATAATAATAATCAGAGTAGTTGTCGAGGGTGCAACAAGCACGTCCGGTGAACAGGTCAGGGTTCCGTAGCCGCAGGCAGAACAGTTGAAACTGGAGCAGCAGCATGGCCAGGTGGACACCAAAGAACACCAAAGGTAATCAAACTTTTCTAATAGTAAATCGGAGTTTGGTGAAGGCTAAAATTGCTGGGTGTCTAAATAGCTAGCCCTGTGATGCCGGGCTATCTACTTAGAATATTGCAAAATGTGCTTCACCAAAAAGCTATTTTAAAATCGGACATATCGAGTGCATAGAGGAGTTCTGTATCTATAATTCTTAAAATAATTGTTATGCTTTTGTGAACGTTTATCGTGAGTAATTTAGTAAATTGTTAGTAAATTTGGCGGAAGTTTGCGGGGGGTATGCTAGTTCAGAACGTCACATGCTAATGTAAAAAGCTGGTTTTTGATAAAAATATGAACTTGATTGAACAAAACATGCATGTATTGTATAACATAATGTCCTAGGGTTGTCATCTGATGAAGATCATCAAAGGTTAGTGCTGCATTTAGCTGTCTTCTGGGTTTATGTGACATTATATGCTAGCTTGAAAAATGGGTGTCTGATTATTTCTGGCTGGGTACTCTGCTGACATAATCTAATGTTTTGCTTTCGTTGTAAAGCCTTTTTGAAATCGGACAGTGTGGTTAGATTAACGAGAGTCTTGTCTTTAAAATGCTGTAAAATAGTCATATGTTTGAGAAATTGAAGTAATAGCATTTCTAAGGTATTTGAATAACGCGCCACAGGATTCCACTGGCTGTTACGTAGTTGGGACGATTTGGTGCCACCTACCCTAGAGAGGTTAATCATTGATACATGGAAGGTAGGGTGGATCCCGAGAGAGGCTGGGAGTTTCAGGCGCACAGCAGAGGGGTTAATGACACGGTCAATTTCAAAGGGACCAATGAATCGGGGGGAAAGTTTCTTAGATGCCACTTTCAATGGCAGGTCCTTCGAAGAGAGTCATACCTTTTGGCCTGGGGTGTAGACTGGAGCTGAGGCACAGCGACGGTTGACTTGGGACTGGGTCCTGGTAGAGGCATGAAGAAGGGCACTCCGGGCCTTCCTTCAGGTGCGATGACAATGGCACACATGGTCATGGATAGAGGGGACCGCAACCTCGACCTCTTGGGCAGGTAACAAGGGGGGTTGGTAACCCAGACCACACTCGGAAGGTGACATACCTGACGAAGCTTTGGTGAGGGTGTTGTGGGCATATTCAACCCAGGGTAGCTGAGCACTCCAGGAGGAAGGGTTAGCAGAAGTCATGCAGCGTAGGGCAGTCTCCATCTCCTGGTTGGCCCGTTCGGTCTACGCGTTGGTCCGGGGGTGATATCCAGAAGAAAGACTGACATTGATACCAAGAGCTGAACAGAAGAATCTCCATACCTGGGATGTAAACTGGGGTGCCCTGTCATAAAAGATGTCATTGGGAATGCAATGCAGACAAAACACACGGGATACCAGGTGTGCAGTTTACCTGGAGTACGGGAGCTTGGTGAGGGGAATGAAGTGAGCCGCTTTGGAAAATCTGTCAATAATCGTGAGGATGACTGAGTTACTGTTAGATGGGGGAAGGCCAGTGATGAAGTCCAAAGCTATGTGTGACCAGGGGCGACTGGGTATGGGAAGAGGGTGAAGCAGACCGGGTTTAGCTTGTTGGGGATAGGGGGCAGGGTTAACATGTTTAAATGTATTACTCACATCGGCCACGGAGAAGGAGAGCCCACAGTCCTTGGTTGCGGGCCACGTCGGTGGCACTGTATTATCCTCAAAGCAGGCAAAGAAGGTGTTTAGTTTGTCTGGAAGCAAGACGTTGGTGTCTGTGACATGGATGGTTTTCCTTTTGTAGTCCGTGATTGTCTGTAGACCCTGCCACATAGGTCTTGTGTCTGAGCCGTTGAATTGCGACTCCACTTTGTCTCTGTTCACATTTTGCTTGTTTGATTGCCTTGTGGAGGGAATTACTACACTGTATTCGGCCATATTCCCAGTTGCCTTTCCATGGTTAAATGCGGTGGTTCAGACTTTCAGTTTTGCGTGAATACCGACATCTATCCACGGTTTCTGGTTAGGTGTGATGTTCGTCGTAGAGAGGAGACCAAGGTGCAGCGTGGTAAGTGCTCATGATAAATGTTATTATAACTCAGAACACTAAACAAAACAACAAACAAAGGAAAACGAACATCACATTCTGCAGGCTTTCACTGAGCTGTACAAAAACAAGATCCCACAACAGAAGGAGGGAAAAAGGGCTGCCTAAGTATGATTCCCAATCAGAGACAACAATAGACAGCTGCCTCTGATTTGGAACCATACTCGGCCAAACACAAAGAAATACAAAAACTAGATTGCCCACCCCACATCACACCCTGCCCTAACAAAACTAGAGGAAATAAAACGTCTCTCAAAGTTCAGGGCATGACATTAGGGTAGGTTTTAATAGTCACAGTGGGTACAAAGTATCCTATACACTTCCTTATAAACTCACTCACCGAATCAGCGTATACGTTGATATTATTCTCTGAGGCTAAACCGGAACATATCCCAGTCTGTGTGATCAAAACAATCTTGATGCATGGATTCCGATTGGTCTGACCAGCGTTGAATAGTCCTTAGCACAGGTGCTTCCTGTTTGAGTTTCTGCCTATAGGAAGGGAGGAGCAAAATGGAGTCATAGTCAGATTTGACCAAATGCGATTATTTGTTCTTCGTTAGAAGCAATGTTTTTGTAAATAGTCATCTCTATTTATAAACTGTCATCTCTCCAAGTTTAGCTGGAACTGAGCCTGACAGGATTTGACTAAATGTGATTGGTTGTCAACATGACATTGGCCTATGTCTTGTCTTTTTTTTTAAATACTTTGAGCAGAAAATCAGATCTCAAAATGATTGGAGAAGTTTTTGATATCACCAGTGCCACATCCATATGATATACACTCATATATTAGGTACACCACCAAATGGTTTTCTCCTACAGACAGTGAGTCACGTGGCCGTGGTTTTCTATGTATATAAAGCAGGCAGACAGGTATCGAGGCATTCAGTTACTGTTCGATTGAATGTTAGAATGGGCAAATCGAGTGACCTAAGCAACATTGAGCATGGTGTGATCGTCTGTGCCAGGCGTGCAGGTTCCAGTATCTCAGAAACAGCCGCCCTCCTGGGTTTACCGAAAATGATGCGACAAACAAAAAACATCCAATCAAAGGCAGTCATGTGGGTGTAATGAACGCGATAGGAGACAGAGAGCTGGTTTCAAGCGCATAGCGCAGCAGGTGTTTATTGGAAGGGACCATAGGAGGAGGCAGGTAGCTGGGTCCAGGGGCAGGCAGAAGGTCATACACAGTATGTCCAAAATGGCACCAGTACAGGCGGGCTATAGACAAAAGGCATTGTAAGTGAGGCAGGCAAAAACTATCATTGAGATCTGGAGAGTGAGCTGGAAAGTGGACTGCGTTCCAGGGATCTAAGTGTTTGGGAGTGTGAGTTGGACACAGACGTTACAGTGGGCGAAAACAGTTCATTGATGAGAGAAGTCAAAGGAGAATAGCAAGAATCGTGCAAGCCAGCAGACAGGCCACAAACAGGCAAATAACACAATGAGACAAGTACAAGGGTGATGTGCAGAAAGGCATCTCAGTATGCACAACTTGTTGGTCCTTGTCACAGATGGGATACTGCAGCAAACGACCACACCATGTTGCACACCTATCAGGTGAAAACAAGAAGAAACATCTCCAGTGGGCACACGATCACCAACAATGGACAATTGAGGAGTGGAAAAACATTGCCTGGTAAGATGAATCCTGGTTCCTGTTGTGTCATGCTGATGGCAGAGTCAGGATTTGGCTTAAGCAGCAGTAGTCCATGTCCCCATCCTGCCTTGTGTCAACAGTACAGGCTGGTGGTGGTGGTGTAATGGTGTGGAGAATGTTTTCCTGTTACATGTTCGGTCCCTTGATATCAAATGAGCAACATTTTCAATACCTGAATAATGCAGGCTGTTCTGAAGGCAAAGGGGTGTCTGACCCGGTACTAGATGGGTGTACCGAAAAAACTGTGTTTATCTTGTCAAAAGCTCAACCTGACTGCAATTCTCTACAAATTAATAGGGAGTCTGATTTATGGGAGAAACTGACCTTTTAAAAATATGTGACATTTTATCAAATGTGTGGTTGAGGGACGCGAGACAGAGGGCCAAAATGCGGAACTGTCCTGCAAAATTCATGACAGTTGGTCACCCTACTTTCCACATGGGTAGGCAACTCTTTGACGCTCGAGGACTATAGCGTACTTTCCAAACTGCATTGTATGTACGTCCCCTTTGATTGTTACAGTACAGGAACATACAGTAACCTATGTATACTCACACTATGGGAACTAGGGAGCGAAGAGTGAGTAACGTAACAGGATGGAGTTTTAGAGGACAATGTAATTTATTTTTTTATTTCTATTCATTTTTAATGAGTTCATTATTCGTTGTCGAGACCCCTGGAGGCTGAGGCATCAACACCATTCCGCCTTTAAATGGAACGCTGATTGTTTTTCATGTTTATTCAGAACCCGTGGGTCAGTGGTCCGCCGTAATCTCCCAGCCCTCCCAAGGACAATTTGGGGGAGATATTATGAATAAAAATGATCTTAATAATATCACACAGAAAAGGGACCCACAGCAACAATGAATAGCATTACTGGCTGATCTGAAGCCGTTAATGTCAGATCCATTTGGTGTGGGAATCAGTACAACACAGCTGTGGGCTTCTGAGTAGGCCTCTGATGTCTGAGTGGTTATGCATAGAGTAATAATCCACAGGCATTAGTATGTGCCCACAATACCAAGGCTGTAGATGCTCTCCAGTTCTCCTTTTTATCTTATCTGTCATTAAATCTCCGTAGAAGGTATTCAAGTAATTCCTATGCATTCCATTCCATTTGGATGCAAGTGCTGCTGAAAGATTAAAGCAGTTCGCTAATCACTGACTAACAAAGAGGCTGTGACAACAGGACATACTGTACTGTACAAACATATTCCAACAAATGTAAGCTTATACAGTATGTATGCATGTATGTATTGTATATGGTATCTTAAAATAGCTAAAATATGTAGAATAATGACAGTGTAATAAGAACATATGTGCACTCAACTTGTGAAAACCTCTGACAAGTGAGAAGAGTTGAGCTGCAAGGAGTCGTCACAGCAACTTGCCTCCCTCCCGTACCCTTGACCTAAATGGAGAGACATCCGGGGGGAGAGGAGAATTAAAATGAAAAGAAAAATACAATTATACAGAGAAAGAAATACATTAGGTGATCAAATATAGCATTTTCCTTGAACTGTGGGGTAAGGGAATGAATGTTCCAGTAATATGAACACAGAGAGGTGCAACCAGGGGTATGTTCCACTGGGCATATTCTCCCTTCATCTCAGTCTCACAGGGAGGGAGGGGTCAAGAGAAATGTTGGGCGGATCACACAAATGACACTTATATGTCAGATTAGCTCAGTTCTACCAATGTACTCGGCCATTCAGACTGGATTAAATTTAGTCTGAGAGCTATTATTATGCATGGGTCGAAGTCTTAACACTGACCACACTCTAGTTCCATTAATGTGGTGTGAAATTAATCCAGCGGTCACAGCCAGTCTGCCCCTTACATACTTGCCATGTTCAAACTATTTCTCTTTTTTCAATTCATCCTTGCCCTGTCTGTGATTTCAATAATGTATATTTTATAAGCTTATGACTTTGAGGAAGACTTCCATTAAACAAAGGTCCCCTGGTTGGCTAGGTCGCTAGGATGTGACTTAACGGTTTTCCTCAGCAGCATTCTCGAAACTTCATTCTAGAAGTTGCCTCTCAGGGTATCATACTGAATTACACCTTTCAGCTGCAGGCCTAGCAGCTGTAAAATGGAGCTTCTTGTGGAAAAATTGTTCAATTTACATTGCTGTTATTCAACCCAGGCAGGAGCCTCTCCTCCTTGACACAAATGTAAAGCCTGCATAGTGCTGTTAGTCACACATGTAATAAAGTGCCTGGTAGGCAACAAAAGGAAAATAACGTGATCCCACTCATTAGAGACAGGCCTATCTTCTACTGAGACAGTTTGATCCCACTCATTAGAGACAGGCCTATCTTCTACTGAGACAGTGTGATCCCACTCATTAGAGACAGGCCTATCTTCTACTGAGACAGTGTGATCCCACTCATTAGAGACAGGCCTATCTTCTACTGAGACAGTGTGATCACACTCATTAGAGACAGGCCTATCTTCTACTGAGACAGTTTGATCCCATTCATTAGAGACAGGCCTATCTTCTACTGAGACAGTGTGATCCCACTCATTAGAGACAGGCCTATCTTCTACTGAGACAGTGTGATCACACTCATTAGAGACAGGCCTATCTTCTACTGAGACAGTTTGATCCCATTCATTAGAGACAGGCCTATCTTCTACTGACTCGGCTGGTGAACAGTGAATAGGCCTATCCCTTATATCAACTATACATTCATACTTCCGTTAAAGAGACAAAGTTCAATTAGGGGATCTGGGACTGTCTAAATGGAGGTAAATATAAAACCCACAGTTCCGGACAACTTGGCAGATTGGTCCTTCTGGATTAATTACTTTCATTAATTATTTTGTAATTAGCCACATGTAATTGCTTTCCGACACCTAGGATTACTCTGTCTTTGTAGCATATTATCTCCCTCAATTAGGGAGGGCTGTTGGGATAAGACAGTACTTTATGTGGCTTTTCTTTCCATTTTATTTCTCTTATTTCCCAACTTATCCTCCATTTTACCCCTTCCTTCCTTCCTCCCTCCTTCTTTTTTTCCCTCTCCTTCGATTTCTCACAAAAGGCGGCCTAAGTTACTGCAACGAGTCAACGTGATGTTAGACCAAGACAAATTATAGCCGGTCTGCCTGTGATCTCTAACCCGGGGCCTCTTAGTCTAGTATCAGGTCCAAATCCACTCATTAGTTTCACAGTAAACAACTGCAGCACCGCTTGTGTTTCCTAGCAAAACATTACCCACATGCTGCATGGGCCTCAGTGGAAACATACTGTATCCGATCATCCCTCACCCCAGCTGTACTTTATCCGCACATTGAGACATTAATGCCCCAGTGTTTGAATCTCATATCTCCTCTTCCCAATGATATCCAGGCAGCCCTCACTTCAAACAGAGGCAGTTGATTATCAGTGAGCTGTAGGATGGATAGGGGGATAGGGGGGCTGAGGAAGGCAGGAGGCCGGATTGGGCGATAAGCCTGGGTGTTATTGGCTATCTGAGCCAACTGACATCCCCTTGAAGGGAATGTGGTGTGTGTGTGTGCATTTGTGTCTATGTACGTGCATTTGTGTGTGTGTGTGTATACTTGTGTGTGTGTGTATGTATGTCTGTGTGTGTGTCTGTGTGTGTGTGTGTGTGTGTGTGCATGTGTTTGTTTGTTTGTGTGATTGCGTGTGTGTGTGTGTACAGAGCTAAGTTCCCTGTGTGCTGTATGCACAGTCTACTGAAATTAGGTAACTGGTTTATGGGGTTGGGGGCTGGGGAAGGATAGGGGAAGCGAGCGGTAAACCTGGCCTTTGAATTGGTGCAGCATGGGGAGAGCTAGAGGTGAAGAAGGGAAGTGGCTGGGGAGTCAGCATCAGCTGAGATGATTCGTCTCAGACCTTCCATCCTCTACCAAGTCCACAAAGTTTAGCTGCCTGGCTGCAAGGCTGGGGAATAACTGATAAACAAAAAGACTAACTGATTAAAAAAAAAACCTGTAACTGTAATCTGTTTAATTACCAGCAGAAATATTGTAATCAGATTACAGATACTTAAAAACAAACTAGAGGATTCTTTATATGATTACCAAAAAAAAACATATTTTTTTATTTTATTTAACTAGGCAAGTCAGTTAAGAAGAAATTATTATTTACAATGAAGGCCTACCGGGGAACAGTGGGTTAACTGCCTTGTTCAGGGGCAGAATGACCGATTTTTACCTTGTCAGCTCTGGGATTCAATCCATCAACCTTTCGGTTACTGGCCCAATGCTTTTACCACTAAGCTACCTGCCACCCCCTAATACTTTATGACACCTTTCTGTTGAATGAATCTGACCACAAGTCAGAGACCACTATGATGACACCAAATTTGTTTGATGGATCGCGGAAAAAGAGCAGGAATAGGTTTTTGTAGGCTACAGTGCAAGCTATTTCTTCCAATGGTGCGAGTGCTGTCGGCATCAAATATTATCAGTGCTGTGCGAGTAACTGAAATATGTTTTTTTTTCTCCAATTATTACACAACTAATTGACCAATGTCATTTCAATTACTTGAATTGCATTTCGTTTTTAAATGTTTTCTTTTGTGATTACAATGCAATGTTTCTCTAGAGGGACATCAAATAATTAATGAGAGAAATCAATTCAAGAACAATGTGGGACGCTGGGCTGAAGGAAATTGTAGTTCTCATTAAGCAAATATTCAACCTAGTTCAGAGCAGAAATGTGGTAATTAACTACAATGACCATAATCCATTCCACCTATTCTTTCCGGCTTGGACAGAGATGGATACACTTTTACACCTGTTACATTAGGTTATATACACACAGAGCACATAGTCCGCATGAGAGAGGAATGTACACAACACACATTTGAGAGAGGGATATAGACAGTTTGTGAAAGTATTCCTTATCTACTTTGAAGAACTAGTAAATCTATTTCATCAGACAGCACTGCAGCATACTTAGGCAGGCTAGCCTAGCTAAATAGGATGACTAAAGCCAGTGCAGTATGGAGAGCACAGAGATAATGTTGTCTGGCTGCTACTCCCTGAGAACAGATGAGATGATGACTTTATGGAATGAAAAATAAAAAAAACATAAAATAAAACTAAGTAATATACATAACTGAAATAATGTGTTATTTCATAGTAATGCCCTATTTTTCTATTGATGTCTACCTAATGTGGACCTGACAGAGACAATGGAATATTTACAATGTTTTGGCAATGGAATGTTCACTATTTTTGGCTTTGGAATTTCCATTCAAAAGCTCAAAAATGATGTTAATGTCATTATGTACTAATGCATTTTATGTTAAAAAAATTATCGAAATCGAAAAAGATAGTTTTTCTTTTTTATAATCAAACTGAAACTTAACCGACCTCAAAAAGCACTAATCGCACTTTAAGACCAACTTGAATAAATGTTTGGCGGTAAGGACGACAGCAGTGGTGTAGCCTACAGGCAATACGGATATCAGTTAGGCCTATTATTGATATCTACAAAGATATTATGTGAATCATACTGATGCTCTCAGTTATTTGTACCTTACAGATTGTGGTTGTTGTGGATGGCCGTTCACAAAAGAATAGGTGTATTTTACCCCAATAATCATTGAATAAATGAAGTGCAGGCTAAGCTGCCTATCAATCATTGTTAATGCGACCCGTGGACAGCCAGTGAAAAATGCAGTTGTAGCCCCCTCGGACGGTTACATCGGCAGACCAGACGTGTTGGATCGGCAGGGCTCCGTGTAGGCAGTAAAATGGTCCAGACCAATTGGCAAAATAGTTATTGTAGCACAAGAAATCGGCTGATGGTCCTCTTCAGCTAACAGTCCAATATGCTCTAGACAGCTAGCAGGCCGCGGCTAGCAGGCTAGCGGATGGGCCTTCAGGGGACGTTGTGACGGAGGAGCCTGTTGAAACCCTCCAGGTGGATTACGTTGGTAGACCAGTCGTGATGGAATCGGCGGGGCTCCGTGTCAGCAGTAAAAGGGGTCCAGGCCAATTTGCAAAATATGTATTGTAGCCCAAGGAGTGGCCTCTGGACCTCTTCAGCTAGCCGGGAGATGGGCCTAGCATGAGGCTAGTTCCAGGTTCACTGGTGCTTGCTTCGGGACAGAGACTTTAGCCAGGGGGTAGCCACTCGGATAGCAGCTAGCTAGCTGTGATGATCCAGGTGAAAAGGTTCAGAGCTTGTGATAGGAAACCGGAGATGTGGAGAAAAAGCAGTCAGGTATACTGGGTTGAATCGCGCTGTGCTTACTGGCACGAGTTGACCGGGCACGAGTTGATGACAGCCAGCAGTGGCTAACTGACTACTAGCTAGTTAGCTGGCTAGCTTCTGTTGGGGGTTCCGGTTCTAAAGTATAGAAAATAGCAGATCCATACCACATTGGGTGAGGTGGGTTGCAGGAGAGTGTTTCAACAGAGGTTAAAAATATAAAGAAATATACACAAAATATATACGAAGGGAAAAAAGGATATATACACGGGACACGACAAGACAATGACGTCTGAACTACTACGCCATCTTGGAACAATGGACCCAGCAGAGATTTCTCAGTCGTCCGAGGAATATGCCGAACTCCACCATTCATGGTCGACCCTCGCCCACCATGGAACTACGATTGGCCACCATGAGGCACGGCTGCAGACATTGTCGGATGATTTAGGAACTACGCTCTGCAGACAGGACAGACGGGAGCAACTGCTTCTGCACCTGTGGCTGTTCCTAATACTCGACTCCCTACCAGCCCTGCATCTTCCTCCTTTTGAGAGCCTCATCTCCCGGCACCGGAGCGCTGTGAGGGGCATCCTGGGAGGTGTCATGGGTTCCTGCTCCAATGCTCTCTGGTCTTCGAGCTGCAGGCATCAACATTTCCCACCGAGCATTCCAGAGTGGCATACGTCATCTCCTTGCTCTCAGGATGGGCTCTGGCCTGGGCCACAGCTTTATGGGAGCAGCAATCAGACATTTGTTTTAATTGGCCAAGCTTCTCCCAATAGACGAGGAGGGTTTTTGATCACCCCATCAAGGGCAGGAATGCTGCTCAAAGACTCATTGCTCTTCTGCAGGGCAGCCAGAGCATAGCGGATCACGCCATTGACTTCCGGACGCTCGGTTGGAGAGCGTTTGGAATACAGAGGCACTTCACTCAGCCTTTCTGAACGGACTCAGCGAGGTTCTCAAGGATGAACTAGCTTCCCGGGACAACCCTGACGCTCTGGATGAGCTCATCATCCTGGCCATCCGTTTGACAACCGGCTTCGGGAACGTCATTGTGAGAGGACCGAGGGCTTCCGAGTGGTCTCCACTGTTTTGCGTCCCGCTGAGGGAGTCGATTCTTCGGTTGTTCCACTGCCTTATGCTGTGTCTGCTTGTTCTGTACCCCATCAAGAGTTCTCAATTTGGCTCTGGTTCTCCTTCATATCCTTCAGAGGAGCCGATGCAATTGGGACGCACCACACTTTCCGCTCTGAAGAGGCGCAGGATTAACAAGCAACGTTGTCTTTACTGTGAGAGTCTGGACACTTCTGTGCCTCCAATCCCGAGCTGATGGGAAACGGGATGACTTGTCAGTAGACGGGAGAATACTGGCGAGTCAGATACAGTCTCCAGCTGACGACACGGTACGCACCTTGCTTCCGGCCAACCTGCAGTGGGACAATGGGCAGTTGGACATTTCTGCATTCATAGACTCTGGGGTTACCGGCTGTTTTCTGGATCGCACATTAGCTTGCCAACAGGGGCTGCCTTTCACTAAGCAGGACATTCCGTTGTCGGTCACTGTGCTGAATGGTCAACCCCTAGGGTCTGGGAAGGTCAAGCAACTCACCATGCCTATTCAGCTACGAGTTCTGCATTACCACGTGGATCTTATCCAGTTACATCTGGTGGACCCTCCTGAGCTTCCCCTGGTTCTTCTATCCATAATCCTCAAATTGACTGGCAGTCATTCGAGAAACCAAGGCTGTTGAGTCTGCCGATAAGAATGTGGTGATTGACAGAGTCGAAAGCCTTGGCCAGGTTGATGAATACGGCTGCACAGTATTGTCTTTTATCAATGGCGGTTATGATATCGTTTAGGACCTTGAGCATGGCTGAGGTGCACCCATGACCAGCTCGGAAACCAGATTGCATAGCGGAGAAGGTACCGTGGGATTCGAAATGGTCGGTGATCTGTTTGTTAACTTGGCTTTCGAAGACCTTAGAAAGACAGGGTAGGATAGATATATATCCTATGTAGATATTCCATTAAAAATCAGCCGTTTCCAGCTACAATAGTCATTTACAACATTAACAATGTCTACACTGTATTTCAGATCAATTTGCTGTTATTTTAATGAACAAAAAATGTGCTTTTCTTTCAAAAACAAGGACATTTCTAAGTGATCCCACACTTTTGAACTGTAGTGTATGTACGGAGACATTCAACAGGATTCCTCCCCTTTCCTCCTGGAGGTGTAAATTCAGGCATCTCACACTCACAGGCAAAAAATGTATTGTTAATCCCTCACCCACTTTTTACAATGCGTATAAGTGTACCTGTATCATGCCTAGACTGCAGTTTTCACTGAACATGAGGAAACATTGTTTCATTGTAAACCATCCTCAGTCATGAATGGATAACAGTGTACGAAGTCTATACCTTTCTAACGTTTCATTATAAAACATTGAATGACTGACTGACTGATTGATTATGAATAAACACACAGATTCACAGACACAGCCACTTACTAAAACATAACCCACACCCAATACCATCACTATCACCACTAACACCACCAACATCACCATCACTGTCACCACCACCATCACTATCACCACTACCGTCACCACCACCCTACTGCAGACACACAGCTGCCAGAGGAGCCACCATGTAATGAGCCACACACACAAGCATGCAAATGCACAAACGCAGATGCACAATTGCGCACGCACGCGCACACACGCACACATCTTTCCTTTACACATAGGGGGAATAAAATGATGGAAGAACACAATACAGTAAAAAAGTAATCAAAATGGAGTCTGTGTGTGAGTTGGGGTCATCCGAGGGGTCAGTCCTGGAAATGCCAAGCAGTCCACTGTCTTCCACTGTTTTTCCCACACCCCCTCAGTCTCTGTCTACACCTCGTCCACAGGAGATTCTGCCTTATTTTCTCCTGTATTGGATCAGATTAAAGTTCAAAAGAAGCAATTTGGGGTAACTAAAATGGGAACAGGCTTGAGGAAAAGAGGAATGGGAGAGAGGTGGCAGCTGCAGCCTCCACCTTCAAGTTCAAACGCTCCTCTGTTACACTGCCAATCTTCATTGGACTCTGCTTTGGGCTGGAGATGCAGCCTGGACCAATTTGTGTCTCACTACTTTGCTTTTAAATGGGACGTAATAGGCCTGATGTGAGGGGAGCCCTGGCCTGCTGTGTTTCAGGCTGTGCTTTTAGAAATGTTACAACGAGGTCTCGTAACATAATTTTGACGCTCCAAATGATCAGATAAATCATTTAGTTTGACTCACTTAAATCAAAGGGATGAGTTCTCACCATCATCATGTTCCTCTCTCCTTGTGAATCTCTTCCACGAGTCAACATCAAGAGCTCAATGACACAACAAGACCTTTCACTGGCAGGGAAACGGCTTTTCCACAGTAAGGAAAGTACTGCCAACTAACACAATGTGCTTTATCAAATCATGTTCTTTGACCATCCACTAGCTCTGCATTTTTTTTCTACAAATACTAGGTGAGTTGTAAATATTGAAAGATTTTGAAAATAAAAACAGTGACTGTTGAGTTTAGTCTGTTTGGAGCTATTGAGACCATAACATATTCCTTTATTCTATAACAGTAGTTCGCAAACTTTTTATAGTCCCATACCCCTTCAAACATTCAACCTCCAGCTGCGTACCCTCTCTAGCACAAGGGTCAGTGGACTCTCAAATATTGTTTTTTTGCCATCATTGTAAGCCTGCCACACACTATACGATACATTTATTAAACATAAGAATGAGTGTGAGTTTTTGTCACAACCCGGCTCATGGGAAGTGACAAAGAGTTCTTATAGGACCAGGGCACAAATAATAATATAATAATAATCAATCATTTTGCTCTTTATTTAGTCATCTTACATATAAAACCTTATTTGTTCATCGAAGATTACAAATAACTCAAAACAGGTTCATGAGAAGGGTGTGCTTGAAAGGATGCACATAACTCTGCAATGTTGGGTTGTATTGGAGAGAGTCTCAGTCTTAAATTGTTTTCCACACACAGTCTGTGCCTGTATTTAGTTTTCATGCTAGTGAGGGCCGATAATCCACTCTCACATAGGTACGTCGTTGCAAAGGGCATCATTGTCTTAATTAACAGCCCGATTTTCCAAGACAGGATACTCTGAGCACAGCCCAATCCAGAAATCTGGCAGTAGCTTCTGATTAAATAATATTTTCACAGAACCGCTTGTTGCAATTTTGATGAGGCTAGTGGACTGCTGGCAATGCATGAAAGGGATAACTAATCCAGGTGTTTCTGTCATTCGTTTTGGGAAAGTACCTGCGTAATTGCACACCCAACTCACTCAGGTGCTTCGCTATATCACATTTTGACAAGCTTGAGTTCATACAATAATGGAAAGACCTGTGTGTTGTCCTTGTTAACGCCGACAGAGAAGAGATCCAACTTCTTAATCATAGCCTCAATTTTGTCCCATACATTGAATATAGTTGCGGAGAGTCCCTGTAATCCTAGATTCAGATCATTCAGACGAGAAAAAACATCACCCAGATAGGCCAGTCGTGTGAGAAACTTGTCATCATACAATCGGTCAGACAAGTTAAAAAGACGGTCAGTAAAGAAAACTTTAAGCTCGTCTCTCAATTAAAAAATGTTTTCAATACTTTTCCCCTTGATAACGAGCGCACTTCTGTATGTTGTAAAAGCATTACATGGTTGCTGCCCATATCATTGCATAAAGCAGAAAATACACAATCGTTCAAAATGTCTTTCAAGCTGTCAGGCATTCCCTTGGCAGCAAGAGCCTCTTGGTGGATGCTGCAGTGTACCCATGTAGCGTCGGGAGTAGCTGCTTGCACACGCATTACCACCACTATGTCTCCCTGTCATGGCTTTTGCGCCATAAAGATACCAACACATCTTGACCACCAAAGTCCATTTGATGTCACAAAGCTGTCCATCACTTAAACAATATCCTCACCTGTTGTCCTAGTTTCCAGTAGTTTGAAGAAGAGGATGTCTTCCTTAATTGACCCCCAATAAACAGAACGGACATATACCAGGAGCTGTGCCAGGCCCGCCACGTCTGTTGACTCATCCAGCTATAATGCATAGAATTCACTGGCTTGTATGCAGTAATTGTTTCAAAACATCTCCTGCCATGTCACTGATGAGTCATGAGACAGTGTTGTTTAATGAAGTCATTGTCTGTATAGTTTTTTTGGCCTTTTCCACCAGCATTGTCTCAGCCATATCCGCGGCGATAGGAAGAATTAAGTCCTCCACAATAGTATGGGGCTTGCCTGTCCTAGTCACTCGGTAGCTCAACATATAAGACGCTTCTAGCCCCTTCTTATTAATCCTCCTGCTGTGTTCCAGTCGAAATGGACTGATTTACAAGTTTTCTCTCTGAAAAATGTAGTTCATTTAATCTGATTGTCATAAGGTTCCATGACTTTGTCCACACAGGGCATCTGAGCACACAAATTTTATTTTGATGATTTTCATAACATTTTGGTTGTTTTATTTAACTTTTGTACACCTTAGAAATTAGAAATGATTGGGTGAGACTACAAATTAGTGTGTCAAATTTAGTTCAGGCACATGCCCATTCATCAGATGGACTCACTTTGTCTCCCAGACCCCAACAGGCATGTGTGTTTGAGCACACAGACACACACAGACACACACAGACACACACACACACACACACACACACACACACACACACACACACACACACACACACACACCTCACTCCCCTTCTTGGCTTCCATGGCAACCCCCACAGGAACCTTACCCAATAGAATCTTTCCCCCACGGGAACCCCACCTGTCGGCAGTCTCACAAACAATTGCAACATTGTTTCAATAATATTGTACGGTTCTGCTTTTCTTTCCTTAGTCAACCTTGTGTTTTTTTTCTTTGTGTTCTGGAACGTTGCCCTGTCTTTCATTTATGTTCATTAATTTCACCTATGTTCGTTTCTCACCTGCTCTCATCAGCTCCCTATTTAGTTCAGTTATTTCTGTTTGCATGATTGTTAGGTATTGATTGTTTTTGACTGCCTACCTGTGTTTGACCATTGCCTGTGACCACGATTCCTGCCTTCTGCGAAGGCTTAATAAACATCTGCCGCGCTCTGCACATGAATCTACACCATTTTCTCCCTGAGTATTCATTACAAATATATAGAAATTTTCTCACAGCTCTGGTAAATAAAGCTTTTTTGAGTCCTTGCTCACAATTAATTACATGGCAGCACAATGACCAAACGATATACTGTATGTGAGGCTCCTGATCATATCTTTGAACATGAGACTGGTGAGGAGAGAGTCCTTGTTTAACTTTGACACAAAGTAGTCTGTGATAAATAGCACTATGTTTCATCTGAGTATTTGTCATAGTCAAAATAATCCATTCATTATGCTTTTTTTACTCAAGTTGTATGAGCTCAGGTCAATAAGGCCTACTGGCCAGAAATAGCAAATAGAAGTTCAAAACTTGTAATGTTCACAAGAACTTAAGTTGATAAAAATATTTAACACAACATTAGGTGATAATATATGTATTATTATGGATTAATAATCAACTAAAATGGGGTGATCATTTTGGACCGGGAACACAGAATTAATTAACATGAAACGAACATAACAGGAGGGTTAATGGTATATGTTGCTTTTATACATGTCTTACTACTCGTCTTAATTCTAGCTCAAAAGTCATCTTAATTCTCGCTCAAACTACAGAGGCTTATTTTTCAAATTGGCATATTTTGTTTCTAAATGTCTGCAAGAGTGAAGGTTTCATCGAGTTGTGAGTACTTTTGCACTACTCCCAATATAAGTCAACCCCAAATCAATGTAGTTCTCATATTTGTGCCTCTTCGATGGTCCAACATCCCTGTCTGTTGTTCGGTGCTTTCCCCGGTAAGGGGGCAGTAGCTCTTCAGCAACAACTGTCAGTGTCCATGCTAGCTGGGCTAACAACAAATGTAGAATTACTGATGCTAAGATTAGATGTGCTCGTGGAAGCAGAACAACTTGTGTCGTCGACAGGTGCAGGTGTAGTACTGCTGGTAGTATCTGTACTACCAGTAGAGCTGGTATGAGTCTCTATGCACGCCGGCCTTACTTTCTTTAACCATTAATCAATTTTCGAGCAATCGGAATGAGCAACAGCTACGTTTGGCTACATACGGACCGTTAGTGGAATTCCCATGAGAGAGTAACGGTTAATGTGATAGGATGTTCATTATTTGACTAGGTTACCTGTATGGGGCGGCAGCGTATCCTAGTGGTTAGAGCGTTGGACTAGTAACTGAAAGATTTCAAGTTCAAATCCTTGAGCTGACAAGGTAAAAATCTGTACTGCTGCCCCTTAACAAGGCAGTTAACCCACTGTTCCTAAGCTGTCATTGAAAATAATAATTTGTTCTTAACTGACTTGCCTAGTTAAATAATTTAAAAAAATTTGACGTTGTGTTATTATTTCGCTGAACACTAGATGGTTTAATTTCATTTTTGGTAGGGAAATGAGGCTAGTCTGGCGAGAAAAAAACCTCACCAAATGTATAGCCCCATTGGAAAATCTAAATGGACTGTTTGAAAATGTTTTTTTGGCATTGCGCTTACCAACACATTTTGAGAACCCTCTTTGCAGTCTTTTTGAAGTATCACCAGGTCCTTCCATGAAATGGGTGCCTTTTGCAGCCCTTTGATATTTTAAGCAGAAATGATGAAAAAATATATTAAATTTTAAAAGCCTATTATATTGATGTGCACTTGGAGAATTTAAAAAATCTGCATTTTGACATGTCCCTCCGTCAACCCTGTGCCACTACTAGGAAGATTTCAACCAATTTCACCATCACTGTAAAGGCCTAGTTATGTTGCTGCTTTGACAAAGTCATTTCAGAACAATTTACCCTCTTTAAAATAATGGACCATTCCACCAAGTGAAATTATTCACAGCAGGTGACATCGTTTGGGTCCTATGAACAGCATGGTGGAAATGGAAATAAGTCTTCGCTCTCCTTTTAGTGTTAATTGTTTTATCATCTTTGACTGACATGGTCGACCTCGACACGTAAACCCTGTTCGCTAAATTAATGTTACGAAAACTTTAATTATGTGTTGAACATATAATCCCTAATTTCATGAACACCAAGTGGTCCCATGCTCTTCACCACATGAGGAGTAATGGCCGATCTTCACCTAAAACCTCATCCCTCATCGTCAACCCTGTTGGAGGTCCAATGGTAATTTGATCAGTTTGATATTATACATGAGATTATTTGTACAAGGGATACTTAATCAATGACAGTGTTTGATTTATCTCAAAGAAAATAGTTACTTTTACTCACATACATTTTCCATGACACCCAAAGGTACTCGTTATATTTCAAATGCTCAGACAGGACAGCAATATGGTCCAATTCACGCACCTATCAATTTAATGCATTATCATATCTACTACATCTGATCTGGCAGACTTACTAAAAAACAAATACTGCGTTTGGAGTGTGCCCCTGGCTGTACATAGAGAAAAAAAAAGAACAAAGTATGGCAATTGAGTACTTTTTCCACCACTGTACTTTAAAACAAGATAGATTTTACTCAATTAGTATTTTACTGGGTGACTTTTACTTTTTTTGACTTGAGTTATTTTCTATTGAGGTATCTTTACTTTTACTCTAGTATGACAAAGTACTTTTTCCACCACTACCCAGTCACTACAAAGATACATGCGTCCTTCCTAACTTAATTGCCGGAGAGGAAGGAAACTGCTCAGGGATTTTACAATGAGGCCAATGGATTTTAAAACAATTAGAATTTAGTAGTTGTAATATGAGAACTGAGGATGGATCAACAACATTGTAGTTACTCCACTGCTAAGTTAATTAAATGACTGAGTGAAAATATGGAAGTTTGTACAGAATACAAATATTTCAAAACATGCAACCTGTGTGCAACAAGGCACTTAAGTAATACTGCAAAAAAATGTGTCAAAGAAATTAACTTTTGTCCTGAATACAAGGATTATGTTTGGGGCAAATCCAACACAACACATCACTGAGTACCACTCTTCATATTTTCAAGCACGGTGATGGCTGCATCATGTTATGGGGATGCTTGTCATCAGCAACGACTAGGGAGTTTTTTAGGATAAAAATACATGTATTAGAGCTAAGCACAGGCAAAATCCCAGAGGAAAACCTGGTTCAGTCTTCTTTACAACAGACACTGGGAAACTAATTCACCTTTCAGCAGGCCGAATCTACACTGGAGTTGCTAACCAAGACTACGTTGAATGTTCCTGAGTGACGTAGTAACAGTTTT
Organism: Salmo trutta; assembly: GCF_901001165.1. Taxonomy (NCBI): domain Eukaryota; kingdom Metazoa; phylum Chordata; class Actinopteri; order Salmoniformes; family Salmonidae; genus Salmo; species Salmo trutta. The sequence continues at coordinate 35,624,292 of NC_042963.1, forward strand.
GACTTAAATTGGCTTAAAATCTATCGCAAGACTTGAAAATGGCTTTCTAACAATGATCAATAACCAACTTGATAGAGCTTGAAGAATTAAAAAAATTATAATGGGTAAATATGTACAATCCAGGTGTGCAAATCTCTTAGAGACTTACCCCAAAATACTCTGTTTCTAACAATTATAGTCTCAGGGTGGTGAATACTTATCTAAAATTTGTTGATTCGGCTATTTCAGTGACACCCGTTGCTGACAGGTTTATAAAGTAGTGGTTTGTCGAGTTCGGTCTGGAAGAACTTGACTGGTCTGCACAGAGCTCTGACCTCAACCCCATCGAACACCTTTGGAATGAATTGGAATGCTGACTGCAAGCCAGGTCTAGTTGTCCAACATCAGTGCCCGACCTCACTAATGTTCTTGTGGTTGAGTGGAAGCAAGTCCCTGCAGCAATGTTCCAACATCTAGTGGAAAGCCTTCCCAGAAGAGAGGAGGCTGTTATTGTCACGTCCTGACCAGTAAAATGGGTTATTTGTTATTGTAGTTTGGTCAGGGCGTGGCAGGGGGTGTTTGCTTTGTGTGTTTCAGGGTTTTTGATTTATGTTCTATATTTTCTATTTCTACACTGCTTAAAAAAATAAAGGGAACACTTAAACAACACAATGTAACTTCAAGTCAATCACACTTCTGTGAAATCAAACTGTCCACTTAGGAAGCAACACTGATTAACAATAAATTTCACATGCTGTTGTGCAAATGGAATAGGCAACAGGTGGAAATTATAGGCAATTAGCAAGACACCCCCAATAAAGGAGTGGTTCTGCAGGTGGGGACCACAGACCACTTCTCAGTTCCTATGCTTTCTGCCTGATGTTTTGGTCACTTTTGAATGCTGGCGGTGCTTTCACTCTAGTGGTAGCATGACACGGAGTCTACAACCCACACAAGTGGCTCAGGTAGTGCAGCTCCTCCAGGATGGCACATCAATGCGAGCTGTGGGGGTTGTGTAACTCGGCAGTTGTTGTTGCCATCCTGTACTAGTCCCGCAGGTGTGATGTTCGGTGGTGGGGGTTGTGCTTACAGCCCAACACCGTGCAGGACGTTTGGCATTTGCCAGAGAACACCAATATTGGTAAATTCGCCACTGGCGCCCTGTGCTCTTCACAGATGAAAGCAGGTTCGCACATGTGACAGACGTGACAGAGTCTGGAGACGCCGTGGAGAACGTTCTGCTGCCTGCAACATCCTCCAGCATGACCGGTTTGGCGGTGGGTCAGTCATTGTGTGGGGTGGCATTTCTTTGGGGGGCCGCACAGCCCTCCATGTGCTCGCCAGAGGTAGCCTGACTGCCACTAGGTACCGAGATGAGATCCTCAGACCGCTTGTGAGACCATATGCTCGTGCGGTTGGCCCTGGTTTCCTCCTAATGCAAGACAATGCTAGACCTCATGTGGCTGGAGTGTGTCAGCAGTTCCTGCAAGAGGAAGGCATTGATGCTATGGACTGGCCCACCCGTTCCCCAGACCTGAATCCAATTGAGCACATCTGGGACATCATGTCTCGCTCCATCCACCAACGCCACGTTGCACCACAGACAGTCCAGGAGTTGGTGGATGCTTTAGTCCAGGTCTGGGAGGAGATCCCTCAGGAGACCATCCGCCACCTCATCAGGAGCATGCCTAGGCATTATAGGGAGGTCATACAGGCACGTGGAGGCCACACACACTACTGAGCCTCATTTTGACTTGTTTTAAGGACATTACATCAAAGTTGGATCAGCCTGTAGTGTGGTTTTCCACTTTAATGTTGAGTGTGACTCCAAATCCAGACCTCCATGGGTTGATAAATTGGATTTCCATTGATTATTTTTGTGTGATTTTGTTGTCAGCACATTCAACTATGTAAAGAAAAAAAGTATTTAATAAGATTATTTCTTTCATTCAGATCAAGGATGTGTTGTTTAAGTGTTCCCTTTATTTTTTTGAGCAGTATATATTTATTCTAGTTTTCTATTTCTATGTTGTGTTTTTCAATGACCTCCAATTAGAGGAAGCTGGATTGTCGTTGTATCTAATTGGAGGCCAAATTTAAGTGTGTTCGTTTTTCACTTTTGTTGGTGGGTGGTTGTTTCCTGTGCACCTTACTGTGCACCTTACTGGACTGTTTTCGTTGTTTGTTTTGCTTAAGTGTTTTTTCTTTAATAAAATAAGAAGATGATTAATATACCCACTGCATTTTGGTCCACTCCTTATGACGAACGTGAGCAGCAAAGGGGGAACCAACTCTAAATTAAAGCCAGTGATCTTCTATTGAAATGTTTGACGGAAAGGTGTCCACAGATTTTTATGTTTTTTCATCCTCTTTGACGTTACAGAGTATTTTGTGTAGATCGTTGACCAAAAATTTGAATTAAATCCATTTAATCCCTTTTGTAACAAAACAAAATGTGGAAACATTCTAGGGCTATGAATACTTTCGGAAGGAACTATAACAAGGTTGATGGACAGTGTTGTACAAGTGCAGATAAAATGCTCTTAGTTCATAGGATCCCCCCAAAAAGTAAGAGAATAGAGGTCCTGGATGGCAGGAAGCTTGGCCCAGGTGATGTACCCTCTGTAGTGCCTTGTGGTCGGAGGCCGAGCAGTTGCCATACCAGGCAGTGATGCAACCCATAAGAATGGTCTCGAGGGTGCAGCTGTAAAACCTTTTGAGGATCTTGCCAGGCCAAATATTTTCAGTCTCCTGAGGGGGAATAGATTTTGTCGTGTCCTCTTCACGACTGTCTTGGTGTGCTTGGACCATGTTAGTTTGTTGGTGATGTGGACGCCAAGGAACTCAAAGCTCTCAACCTGCTCCACTACAGCCCCGTCGACGAGAATGGGGGCGTGATCGGTCCTTCTTTTCCTGTAGTCCACAATCATTTCCTTTGTCTTGATCATGTTGAGGGAGAGGTTGTTGTCCTTGCACCACATGGTCAGGTCTCTGACCTCCTCCCTATAGTCTCATCATTGTCGGTGATCAGGCCAACCCCTGTTGTGTCATCAGCAAACTTAATGATGGTGTTGGAGTCGTGCCTGGCAGTGCAGTCATGAGTGAACAGTGAGTACAGGGGGGACTGAGAACGCACCCCTGAGGGGCCCCCATGTTGAGGATCAGCGTAGCAGATGCGTTGTTACCTACCCTTACCATCTAGGGGCGGCCCGTCAGGAAGTCCAGGATCCAGTTGCAGAGGGAGGTGTTTAGTCCCAGGGTCCTTAACTTAGTGATGACCTTTGAGGGCATTATGGTGTTGAACGCTGAGCTGTAGTCAATGAATAGCATTCTCACATAGGTGTTCCTTTTGTCCAGGTGGGAAAGGGCAGTGTGGAGTGCAATAGAGATTGCATCATCTCTGGATCTGTTGTGCGCCATGCAAATGTTGTGGTTCTAGGGTTTCTAGGAGAATGGTGTTGATGTGACCAGCCTTTCATAGCATGTCATGGCTACAGACGTGAGTGCTACAGGTCGCTAGTCATTTAGGCAGGTTACCTTAGTGTTCTTGAGCACAGGGACTGTGGTGTTCTGCTTGAAACATGTTGTTATTACCGACTAAGACAGGGAGAGTTTGAAAATGTCAGCGAAGACACTTGCCAGTTGGTCTGTGCATGCTTGGATTAAACGTCCTGGTAATCCGTCTGCCCCAGCGCCCTTGTGAATGTTGATCTGTTTAAAGGTCTTACATCGGCTGCGGAGAGCGTGATCGCACAGTCATCTGGAACAGCTGATGCTCTCATGCGTGTTTCTGTGTTACTTGTCTCGAAACGAGCATAGAAGTAATTTAGCTCATCTGGTAGGCTCGTGTCACAGGGCAGCTCTCGGCTGTGCTTCCCTTTGTAGTCTGTAATAGTTTGCAACCCTGATACATACGACAAGCATTGGAGCCGGTGTAGTCCTCGATCTTTGTCCTTTATTGAAGCTTTGCCTGTTTGATGGTTAGTCTGAGGGCATAGCGGGATTTCTTATAAGCTTCCTGGTTAGAGTCCCGCTCCTTGAAAGTGGAAGCTATACCCTTTAGCTCAGTGGGAATGTTGCCTGTAATCCATGACTTCTGGTTGGTACGTACAGTACATACAGTCACTGTGGGGATGACGTCCTCAATGAACTTATTGATAAAGCCAGTGACTGATGTGGTGTACTTAATGCCATCAGAAGAATCCCGGAACATATTCCAGTCTGTGCTAGCAAAACAGTCCTATAGTTTAGCATCTGCTTCATCTGACCACTTTTTTATAGACTGAGTCACTGCTGCTTCCTGCTTAAATTTTAGCTTGTAAGCAGGAATCAGGAGGGTAGAGTTATGGTCAGATATGCCAAATGGAGGGCAAGGCAGAGCTTTGTACGCGTCTCTGTGTGTGGAGTGAGGTACAACTGATTTAAGTTCCCTGCATTAAAGTCCCCGGCCACTAGGAATGCCGCCTCTGGATGAGCGTTTTTCTGTTTGCTTATGGCGGAATACAGCTCATTGAGTGCAGTTTTTGTTACAGCCTTGATCTGTGGTGGTATGTAGACGGCTACGAATAATACAAATGAAATCTCTCTAGGTAGATAGTGTTGTCTACAGCTTATCATGAGATACTCTACGTCAGACGAGCAAAACGTTGAGACTTCCTTAGATATTGTGCACCAGCTATTGTTTACAAATGCATATGCCCCCGCCCCGTGTCTTACTAGAGGCTGCTGTTCTGTCCTGCCGAAAGAGTGTATAACCTGCCAGCTGTTTGTTCTTAATGTCGTCGTTCAGCCATGACTCAATGAAACATAAGATATTACAGTTTTTAATGTCCCGTTGGTAGGATATACGTGCTTTCAGTTCGTCCCACTTTCCGCAAAAGTTTCCTTTTCCAGCGAATCACGGGGATCTGGGCCTGGTCGGGTGTCTGTAGTATATCCAAGGCAGCCGACTCATTGAAGAAGAACTCCTCGTACAATTTGAGGTGTAATCCCAGTTCTGATGTCCAGAAGCTATTTTCGGTCATAAGAGACGGTAGCAGAAACATGATGTACAAAACAAGTTACGAACAATGCAAAAAAAAAAAAAAAATAGCACGGTTGGTTAAGAGCCGATAATGCACAAAGGCCTGGAGTATACCATTGAGCTTCAGATCAGTGAAACACAAAACGCTTTTGCAGAGTAATGGACCATGCTGGTGGTGAAACGACCATAAATCAAAAACCACACGTTTTAGGACCTGGCCATGAATCATGTAAAAGATCAGAGACCACAGTGGCACCGCTGGCAGACCGAGCCAGATCAAACATTTCCATTAACTAGCCAATATGAACACTTAAGTAATATTAGAAATATGAACACTATATAATAGCCTCTAGTAAATAACAAACACATTAAAATGCCACAATCTTATGACATTTGAAGAAGCTTAGAAAGCGAAATTGTACAGCCATAACTAAATTGCTAAGAGGAAAAAACAAGTCTAAAAGCCCCATGGATTGGCCCATTAAAGACATCTCTTCTCTCTACCACAAGTTTGTAGCCCTCTCCACGCACAGCGCCTCAGTGGTACAAAGTACTTAAGTAAAAGTACTTTATAGTACTACTTAAGTCGTTTTTGTTTTGTATCTGTACTTTACTATTCATGTTTTTGACAACTTTTACTTTTACTTCACTATGTTCCTAAAGAAAATAATGTACTTTTTACTCCATACATTTTCTCTGACACCAAAAGTACTTGTTTAAAATGCTTTGCAAGACAGAACAATGGTCCAACATTCCTGGTCATCCCTACTACCTCCCTACTTTTACTCAAGTATGACAACTGGGTACTTTTTCCACTACTGCAGCACCTGTCATCACTTACATATATGGGTTGAAAATGGCAGATTTTGTCATTGATGAGCACCTAAATTGGAACGCAGTTGGCTGTACAGTAACATGCTATACATGACATCAGACTTCATGCACTCCACTTTACAAATCTGTATGGGTTTGACTGATCCTTATAAACTTGAGCAACGCATGTGACAAGAAGATGCCCCCATCCCTCCTCCTAATTGTGCTACTTATGCACATTTGTAATTGTCTGAGTGAGGGAAATGCTGTAAATTGAGAGGAGTCTGTGTTCTGAAAGCTGAGATGTTGAGGATTATAATAAATACCACTTTGACGTCATACAAGGAAACCCCACAACCTTGAGTCCAAAAGTGCACTTCACATTTCCATATTTGTAAACTCATGTAATTTACAGTATCAACATTTACAATCACTATGTTTGATCCACAGTTATAAGGATGACATGCGTTGAACCCTGGTTTTTCCTGAATAAAATGAGCCTATGTTTGTAGTATTATGAAGAAAAATACCCATGGAACACACACTTTTAATGCACTCACGACTCCATCCTATGCGTACCAAAATTACAATCTATTTGCCTGAAGTGCCTTTTGAAAGCTTAACACTGTAAGATTGTATTTTTTTACCTGTTATGACTAGGGGGCAGTATTTTCACGGCCGGATAAAAAACGTACTTGATTTAATCTGATTATTACTCCTGCCCAGAAACTAGAATATGCATATAACTATTAGCTTTGGATAGAAAACACTCCAAAGTTTCTAAAACTGTTTGAATGGTGTCTGTGAGTATAACAGAACTCATTTGGCAGGCCAAAACCTGAGAAGATTCCAAACAGGAAGTACCCTGTCTGACCATTTCTTGGCCTTCTTGATTATCTCTATCCAATACAGGGGATCTCTGCTGTTACGTGACACTTCCTACGGCTCCCGTGGGCTCTCAGAAGGCGGCAAAAAGCTGAATCGTGGCTTTGCAGGCTCTGGCTGAAAAACATTAGCGCATTTGGATAGTGGCCGGTCACAGTACTATGAAACTAAGGCTCGTGCACGAGTCGACTCCATGTTTACTTTCTCTCTTTCTTTGAACGAAAACCACCACTCCCGGTCGGAATATTATCGCTTTTTTACGAGAAAATTGTCATAAAAATTTATTTTAAACAGCGGTTGACATACTTCGAAGTACGGTAATGGAATGTTTCGAAATTTTTGGTCATGAAATGCGTCGTGCTCGTAACCCTTCTTTACCATTCGTATAGTGTCTTGAACGCACAAACAAAACGCCGCTGTTTGGATATAACTATGGATTATTTGGGACCAAACCAACATTTGTTATTGAAGTAGAAGTAGGAGTGCATTCTGATGAAGAACAGCAAAGGTAATAACATTTTTCTTATAGTAAATCTGACTTTGGTGAGTGCTAAACTTGCTGGGTGTCTAAATAGCTAGCCGTGATCTACTGAGAATATTGCAAAATGTGCTTTCACCGAAAAGCTATTTTAAAATCGAACATATCGAGTGCATAGAGGAGTTCTGTATCTATAATTCTTAAAATAATTGTTATGTTTTTTGTGAACGTTTATCGTGAGTAATTTAGTAAATTCACTGGAAGTTTGCGGGGGTATGCTAGTTCTGAACGTCACATGCTAATGTAAAAAGCTGGTTTTTGATATAAATATGAACTCGATTGAACAAAACATGCATGTATTGTATAACATAATGTCCTAGGGTTGTCATCTGATGAAGATCATCAAAGGTTAGTGCTGCATTTAGCTGTGGTTTGGATTTATGTGAGATTATATGCTAGCTTGAAAAATGGGTGTCTGATTATTTCTGGCTGGGTACTCTGCTGACATAATTTAATGTTTTGCTTTCGTTGTAAAGCCTTTTTGAAATCGGACAGTGTGGTTAGATAAAGGGGAGTCTTGTCTTTAAAATGGTGTAAAATAGTCATATGTTTGAAAAATGGAAGTTTTTGTATTTTTGAGGAATTTGTAATTCGCGCCACGCCCATCATTGGCTATTGGAGCAGGTGTTCGGCTAGCGGAACGTCTAGATGTAAAAGGATAACTTAGCTAGGCATGTTGGTAATCGAATACACTTTGAAATTGTGCACACCTGACCCAGATTGTGATTTATGAATGAAATGTTTTTGGATTGCATAAACAACAGGAATAATTGTTTGATGGTGGGGACACAGGGCTGTGTTCCAAACAAAAAAAGACAAGTGTGATGGCTTCAGTTACTCAATGGCAAAACTAGGAAAGCTAAAAAAGACCTTACATTTGAAGGCTCTTTCCTTGAATCATAGAAGTGCATTGAGATTACTTAGGAACTGTGCACAGTTTGAAGAGATGTGTGGCCACTTGGAGACACCAGTTAGACCTCTCACTCAAACCCCTGTAATAGTTATTTCTTATCTTGCACCTACTTAAACATTTAAATTAATATTCTTAAAATGTTACTGAATGTATCCAGAGTATTTTCAGATTTTGTTGTTGACAAATGCTGTGAAAATTACAGTAAATGTAAAATGCACATAAAATCAAAGGTAATGTTTGGATTCAGTCTTGTATCAGGTGAACTGTTGTGTTCTCACCTTTGGTCTGATAATTTCCACATAATCTCCAGTGTTCTCTTTCAATTGCTACCATGATCATGCATATGTTTTTTACATTTTTTATGTTTAGATAATTTTGTTACCTCTTTTTCATGGTATCCAATTGGTAGTTACAGTCTTGTCTCATCGCTGCAACTCCCGTACAGACTCGGGAGAGGTGAAGGATGAGAGCCGTGCGCCCTCCGAAACACAACCCAGCCAAGCTGCACTGCTTCTTGACACAATGCCCGCTTAACCTGGAAGCCAGCCGCACCAATGTGTCAGAGGAAGCATCGTACACCTGGAAAACGTGTCAGCGTGCATTGCGCCCGGCCCGCCACAGGAGTCGCAAGAGCGCAATGGGACAAGAACATCCCTGCCGGCCAAACCCTCCCCTAACCCGGATGACGCTGGGCCAATTGTGCGCGCCCCATGTGTCTCCCGGTCACGGCCGGCTGCGACAGAGCCTGGACTAGAACCAGGATCTATAGTGACACAGCTGAACTCAGCAAAAAAAGAAATGTCCTCTCACTGTCAACTGCGTTTATTTTCAGCAAACTTAACATGTGTAAATATTTCTATGAACCTAACAAGATTCAACAACTGAGACATCAACTGAACAAGTTCCACAGACATGTGACTAACAGAAATGGAAGAATGTGTTCCTGAACAAGGGGGGGTGGGTCAAAATCAAAAGTAACAGTCAGTATCTGGTGTGGCCACCAGTGACATTAAGTACCGCAGTGCATGTCCTCCTCATGGACTGCACCAGATTTGCCAGTTATTGCTGTGAGATGTTACCCCACTCTTCCAGCAAGGACACCTGCAAGTTCCCGGACATTTCTGGGGGGAATGGCCCTGGCCCTAGCCCTCACCCTCCGATCCAACAGGTCCCAGACATGGTCAATGGGATTGAGATCCGGGGGGCTCTTTGCTGGCCATGGCAGAACACTGACATTCCTGTCTTGCAGGAAAGGACGCACATAACGAGCAGTATGGCTGGTGGCATTGTCATGCTGGGGGGTCATGTCAGGAGGAGCCTGCAGGAAGGGTACCACATGAGGGAGGAGGATGTCTTCCCAGTAACACACAGCGTTGAGATTGCCTGCAATGACAACAAGCTCAGTCCGATGATGCTGTGATACATCCACCTCCAAATCGATCCCGCTCCAGAGTACAGGCCTCAGTGTAACACTCATTCCTTCGACGATAAACGCAAATCCGACCATCACCCCTGGTGACACAAAACCGCGACTCGTTAGTGAAGAGAACTTTTTGCCAGTCCTGTCTGGTCCAGTGACGGTGGGTTTGTGCCCATAGGCGATGTTGTTAATGGTGATGTCTGGTGAGGACCTGCCTTACAACAGACCTACAAGCCCTCAGTCCAGCCTCTCTCAGCCTATTGCGGACAGTCTGAGCACTGATGGAGGGATTGTGCATTCCTGGTGTAACTCGGGCAGTTGTTGTTGCCATCCTGTACTTGTCCCGCAGGTGTGATGTTCGAATGTACCGATCCTGTGCAGGTGTTGTTACACGTGGTCTGCTACTGCGAGGACGATCAGCTGTCCATCCTGTCTCCCTGTAGCACTGTCTTAGGCATCTCACAGTACAGACATTGCAATTTATTTCCCTGGCCACATCTGCTGTCCTCATGCCTCCTTGCAGCATGTCTAAGGCACATTCACGCAGATGAGCAGGGACCCTGGGCATATTTCTTTTGGTGTTTTTCAGAGTCAGTAGAAAGGCCTCTTTACTGTCCTAAGATTTCATAACTGTGACCTTAAGTGTCTTAACGACCGTTCCACAGGTGCATGTTGATTGAAAGGTATAGAGGGCAGTATTTTCACTTTCGGATGAAAAGCGTGCCCAGACTAAACTGCCTAATACTCAGGCCCAGAGTCAAATATTTGCATATTATTAGTAGATTTGGATGGAAAACACTATGAAGTTTCTAAAACTGTTTGAATGATGTCTGTGAGTATAACAGAACTCATATGGCAGGCAAAAACCCGAGAAAAATCCAACAAGGATGTGGGAAATCTGACGCTTGTAGTGTTTTCAAGTCATTGCCTATCTAACACACAGTGACTTAGGGTTCATTTTGCACTTCCTAAGGCTTCCACTAGATGTCAACAGTCTTTAGAACCTTGTTTCAGGCTTTTGCAGTGAACAGAGAGTGAACAAGAAGGCCGGGAAGTTGGTGACTCAGAAAATGACATGAGTTCAGTGGCGTGCTTTCACGTGATGAGGTAGCTGTGTTCCATAACATTTTTCAAGACTTTGGAATCGTCCGGTTGGAATATCATTGAAGTTTTATGTTAACCTCTCTAGGGTAGGGGGCAGTATTTGCACGGCCGGATAAAAAACGTACCCGATTTAATCTGGTTATTACCCCTGCCCAGAAACTAGAATATGCATATAATTGGCTTTGGATAGAAAACACCCTAAAGTTTCTAAAACTGTTTGAATGGTGTCTGTGAGTATAACAGAACTCATATGGCAGGCAAAAACCTGAGAAGATTCCTTACAGGAAGTGCCCTCTCTGACCATTTCTTGGGCTTCTACACTCTTTATTGAAAACTGAGGATCTCTGCTGTAACGTGACACTTCCTACGGCTCCCATAGGCTCTCAGAAGGCGGCAAAACGGTGAATGATGCCTTTGGAGCCCCTGGCTGAAAAACAGTAGCGCATTTGGATAGTGGTCGATCAGAGAACAGTGAGACTGGGGCGCATGCACGAGGCGACGCCATGTTTTTATTTTTCCATCTTTGAACGAAAACAGGGTTTGCCGGTCGGAATATTATCGCTTTTTTACGACAAAAATCGCATAAAAATTGATTTTAAACAGCGGTTGACATGCTTCGAAGTACGGTAATGGAATATTTCAAAAAAATTTGTCACGAAACGCGTCGGGCACATCACCCTTCGGATAGTGTCTTGAACGCACAAACAAAACAGAGGATATTTGAACATAACTATGGATTATTTTGAACCAAACCAACATTTGTTATTGAAGTGGAAGCCCTGGGAGTGCATTCTGACGAAGAACAGCAAAGGTAATCAAATTTTTCTAATAGTAAATCGGAGTTTGGTGAGGGCCAAACTTGGTGGGTGTCAAAATAGCTAGCCATGATGGCTGGGCTATCTACTCAGAGTATTGCAAAATGTGCTTTTGCCGAAAAGCTATTTTAAAATCGGACATAGCGATTGCATAAAGGAGTGCTGTATCTATAATTCTTAAAAGAATTGTTATTTTTTTTGTGAACGTTTATCGTGAGTAATTTAGTAAATTCACCGGAAGTTTGCGGTGGGTATGCTAGTTCTGAACGTCACATGCTAATGTAAAAAGCTGGTTTTTGATATAAATATGAACTTGATCGAACAAAACATGCATGTATTGTTTAACATAATGTCCTAGGAGTGTCAGCTGATGAAGATCATCAAAGGTTAGTGCTGCATTTAGCTGTCTTCTGGGTTTTTGTGACATTATATGCTAGCTTGAAAAATGGGTGTCTGATTAATTCTGTCTGGGTACTCTGCTGACATAATCTAATGTTTTGCTTTCGCTGTAAAGCCTTTTTGAAATCGGACAGTGTGGTTAGATTAACGAGAGTCTTTAAAATGCTGTAAAATAGTCATATGTTTGAAAAATGGAAGTTTTCGGATTTTAGAGGAGTTTGTATTTCGCGCCACGCTCATCATTGGATATTGGAGCAGGTGTTCCGCTAGCGGAACGTCTAGATGTAAGAGGTTATTAACAATGTCCATTGAGAACGCACAATGACTTTACCATTTAGCTAAGCTAAGAATGATGTGAACAATCAGTCAATAATCGTTGGGTAGTTAGATAGCATATAGTTAATATACTAGCTAGTTTGATGTACTGTATTAGTAGCCAACTAACGTTAGGTAGCTATATTACCGGTACATACTGATGTAATGATATGCTATACTGTTCATAAGGGTAGCGTAACTAAGAAATTGTCAGCCAGCATAACAAAAGTTATTTGAAAATTCATTACTTTATAACATTGCTCAGCATTTGCCATAATTCATTTAATCAATGAATTTGTATCTTAAGACCAATAAGCATACTACATACTCAATTTACTTCACAAATAGTGGGGAAACGGGGATACCTAGTCAGTTGTACAACTGAATGCCTTCAACTGAAATGTGTCTTCCGCATTTAAACAGGTGCGGGGGGCTGCCTTAATTGACGTCCACGTCTTCAGTGCCCAGGGAACAGTGGGTTAACTGCCTTGCTCAGGTGCAGAACGACCTATTTTTACTTTGTCAGCTCTGGGATTACGATCCAGAAACCTTTCGGTTACTGGCCCAACGCTCTAACCACTAGGCTACCTGTGTCACGTCCTGGCCAGTATAAGGGTTAATTGGTATTGTAGTTTGGTCAGGACGTGGCAGAGGGTATTTGTTTTATGTGGTTTGGGGTGGTGTTTTGGTAAAAGGGTGTTTGATTTAGTTTTTCCGGGTTTTTGGTTTATGGTGTATGTTTATGTATTTCTATGTGTAGTCTAGTAAGTGTGTTTCTATGGTTGGTTAATTGCGGTTGGGATTCTCAATTGAAGGCAGGTGTTTTCCCTTTTGCCTTTGATTGAGAGTCCCATATATGAGGGTGTGTTTGTCACTTGTGGGAGAATGTTCTGAGTTTAGCCTTGTGCCTTGCCAGACTGTCTGTAATTCGGTGTTCATTTTGTTTTGTTGTGTTCTTTTTTGATTTAATAAATGTTCAAAAATGAACAACCGCATGCCTGCTGCGTTTTGGTCCTCCTTCACCGACGACAACCGTGACAACCTGCCGCCTTGTACGGTCAGTGCGGTTATTCTGAAAACATCTACTAATCTTGGTTTTGTCATTTTTTATTTTCTGTTGATAGAACACTGACATCAAAACACTGATGTATTGATCTTTAGATTTTTCTTTTATGTCATTGTGCCAACTCACAACTCGCATCTCTGAATTCTTTATTAGATTGGAATTTTCCATCAGCAGGGAAATGCTGCCCAATTTGATCCATGATTACATTTTTTACCATATCCGAGCCAAATTGGTAGAATGCTCTTGTGCTTCTTTTAGTGCCTCTATGGCTTTGCTATAGTTTACCTCTTCTATGATGGTTATTTCTGCGCCTCTCTCAATGGTGTCCAGAGTTTAGATTTCCTCATTCACAATTTTAATATACGCCAATTTTAACAATTTTCCAAGGTAGTGATAGCCACTTCTCCGGAGAGTAGTTATGGTATTTGTGCCTTTTAATCGGTCACGGCACCTGATACCTTTGTATAAGAACCAATACTGAAGTGTCTGCCAATTTACTACTGGAGAGTATGGGAGACCTAATGTCTTATACCAGTGGTCACGCTTCAAATCTTACTGTTGACAACACACATTACCAAAATACGATCCATCGTCTGTCCATAATATAAATCTCTCGCCAACATACACACTCAGGAAACAAAATCAAACACAAAAAACAAACGTATCCACTCACTGACTCCTCCTGGGGTTCCCACTCACTGACTCCTCCGAGGGGTTCCCTTTTCTGCTCCGCTTAGTTGGAGTGTCTAACGCAGCCCCTGCGCGCAGTTTCCCGGGGAGCAATCGGCAAGCGGCTTTAGCCATCCCATCCTCGTCGCCAAATTGAGAAATTCCATAGGAAGAGAGACTGCAGACTCTTTCAAACAACAATTTTATTATAAGATTTGCAAAAATTAAGCAATCAACCAACACAAGAATAGTCAGAGTTGGAAGCGCTACGAACAGAGTTGTCTCATCTTTTATAGAAAAGTCCAACCTCTTTGTCAATGTGGCAGATAGCAAATGTGTGCAAATGGGTGGGGAACATAGTATATAAAAGGCGTTTAGCTTGTCTGTGCAGATTAAGATATCTGACATTGCCACCATTGTCTGTCTCTTCCTGCAAGTTTCCACACAGAGGAGTTCCTGCGGATAGTACAAACGGGATGTCATATACTGAGGTTGCACCTGGCTCTTATCTGTACACCCAGACTTATGACTAAGTCACACAAGACAAGCCTGCATCAGCAACAACAAAAAAAACACTAGCATATAACAATGGACAATTCTCTATGTAAAAACAGCATAGTATGTTTCATTTTATAATTTTCCACGACAATGGGCCTGTAATGCACTTATTTCATTCTGATGCGCCTGTGATGCACTGATTTCATTTTGATGTGCCTGTGATGCACTGATTTCATTCTGATGTGCCTGTGATGGACTGATTTCATTCTGATGCACCTATGATGCACTGATTTCATTATGTGCATCACAAAACACTGTTTTCACTGTGATGTGCCTGTGATGCACTGATTTCAATTTAATGTGCCTGTGATGCACTGATGTCATTCTGATGCATGCTCTCTTTGTGGCCTAAATATATTAAACAAAGCAGAGTTACTCCTTTATTGCTCCTGTTTAACTCACCTACAACTTGCAGGCTTAATATATGAGTGGGAGAGAACCAGACAAAAAATTGTTATTTCCTAGTGTGAATATTTAGCACTTCCTGGTGTCAATTCAGCTACAGGACGCATTCTCTATAGTTGATCCTCCTACATTAAAAGGTGCTCCGGCTTAATACTGAGGTTGTTAAAAAAACACTCCCATGGGTCTTAACACTCAGAGTGTTTCAATATTAACACTACAAAAAGTGTTAAATTAACACTGATGAGAGTGGACCTATGTAAACACTGGATGTGTGTTAAAATGAACACGCCTGGTGTTAAATTAATACTTTCAAATTTGATGTGTAATTGACTCATTTCCTCCTGTTCTCTTGGAACATGTCACCTGAGCATCCCTGACACCTAACATTTTTAACACAGGGAGTCATAAATAAACGGTAGCGTAATTCCAAAGCCTTGGTAGCGACTTTTCAGCCCACCTCTATGGCAGCCATTTTATTTCTTCTCCCCCTGAGGGTGACCGTATGGATGATGTTGTCGGTAGTTTTGAGCGGCGACACGAGCTGGTGAGCAGCACTAAGTCTGACCTTCATCTACAAACATCTGTGCCATCCCCTCGACACACACACAACATCCCCACCACCCCCACCATACCATACTGCAGACACACAGCTGTCAGCGGAGCCACCATGCAGTGTGCCACTGTGTCCCTGAGACAGCCAGCCAAGGGCAGGAACTGAATACGAGTCAGACAGCAGCAGGCTGGGCCACAGACTGAGGGTTAGAGGACCAGGGCCTGGCAGACATAGTGAGATCAGCATGTTTAAGGGTGGGTGAATGGGATGCTGGGAACCCTTATATGTCATTCAGGGGTAAAATGAGGCTAAATATGGGATTTAAATGTGAGTGTTTCTGTTGTTGGGATGATTGTTGTTGATAAACCCCTATTGAATATTATTGTATGCTGCTTGGAACAATTTATTATATTTTCATGGTGTTTTACCAGACACTTAGAACACAAATGGATTCAATAAGCCCGGTATTCTCCTGTGAAAATACAAATAAACTATATCAGCATTATTGCTTTATTAATATGTTGATGAGACAGAATCTCATTCAAGGAGATGCTGGCATTTGAGTATACTAAACAGCAGTCAACACCATTTATTTCCCCCTCACATTCACTCTGAGGTTCTGTAGTTGGTTCTCCCAAAAATGGTAAAAGTTAAATCATGACAAAAAAAGCAATGTGTTTCCCCCACCTGAACAGTCTACCTTGACATTAACACAAATATCAACCCTTCGGGTCCAACTCCAGGACCAGGAGTGGTGGGTGACCTGATGATGAACCCCTCGTGAACCCTCTGGTGAGATAAGCCTCTTTCTCACCTCCAGAGGGTGACAACTGTAAAACATGTCCCCTGCTCTGCCCAGATTAAATCTGTCGTCTGACTGTGGAACCTCACTGATAATGGAGGAGGATCTCTCCTATGTGACACCTCAGTACCTCTCTTTCATGATTTTCTCCCTTAACTCCCCCTTCACTCTCCCTCTCTGTGTCTCTCACTCCCTACGAGACCCCCCCTCACTCAATCTCTCTCGCTGATGTTTAGCATGGATAGAATGGTACATGCAGCGGCTGCCATTACTCTGGTTGTGTGCCATCCATCCTATGGATAATCCCTGGTCTGGAAATCGATAGCTACTGGCAGGTAGATGAGGAATGGCAAGGGAAGGGAGGGGAAGGGGAGAGGGCCATGCAATGAAATCATGCCGCTTTGACTGAAGAAGCTGCCACCATGTCCTGGATACAGTTCACAGTGGCCTAACCACTAATGCCCAAAAGCAATATATCCTCCAAACACCGGCTTCTCGAGCATTATGACTTCTATACAACGAGTTACCAACATATTGAAATAATGATTGACATATTTTCATGAACATTTTTATTTTGCTGAATTTATTCATAGTATTTCATCCTTCCACAAGATATAGTCCCGTCACAAATCTAGGGTTGCTACCCAAGTCGGCTGGTCGTTCGTTTTATTGGTTCAGTTGCCAGAGACGCGACCCAGTCCTGAAGCCTTTTGTTCTATATCTATGGACGCGACCCAGTCATTCATTCTTAATGTTCCATTGCCATATTGGCTGGCAACGTTCTAATCCCTTGCTTGCTAGCTAGCCAGCTACGTCTAATTTACAGTCACATCAAAAAGTGCAGCCAGAATAACAGCAAAGCTGCCTTTGTGTTTATTTAAGATGTTTTCTAGTGACATTTATTTGGAATCATCCACAACAATGAGCTAATGAGGTGAAATTTCATCTGGGATAGAAAATGTGTTCACTCTTCAGTGTGATCGTTTGTTTCGTTTGACCTTTTTTCAATTTACATTTCTTTGTATATATCCCCAAAAATTATTCCAGCTGATTTATGATTTAAGCTGGCTGAGAAACGCTGCCTCCCTGTCTATCTCGTCCCGACTCCCGATGCATTCATTACTATGGGACAGCTGGAGATTGAATTTGAATATTGAAACAATGTTGCAAATGTCTGAGAGACCGACAGCAAGGTTTATACAAATCTCCGCTGATGAAAACTAAATGTTATTCTGAAAGAAATGTGAGCTAATGACTAGATGCTTTTTATAATGGAGATCAAGTTTATAAATTGCCTTGCTGGGCTGATGAGACAGTGGATTGCGCAGATAGATGGAACAGAGTAAATAGGCATTTTAACGTCAAAGATTTAGCTGGTGGTAACTGGTGGAATGGACAACGGCCGGAATTTAACCAATCAGCTTTCAGGATTAGACCCACACATTATATAATGTGTTTTAATTACCAGCCAAACAACTGTTCATCATCACAGACTATGGTATTAGCATGAAATGTCTGGGAGGGAGTGGGAATGGAATCCTCATAGCAGAAGTGGATATGGTTAGTTAAAAAAAGCGTTAGAATTATCAAAGGGATACTTTTTTAACCCAGAACATACAATGATAAATGTAAAGCATTGTGTAAACACTACAATAGGGAAAGTGAGAGTGCCACAATGGTTGTGCATGCATTTTGTTGATTTAACATTTTACTGATGTTTCTTTCCTTTAGGTGAGTCTCAAATTAATTGAAAACATGTAACCACAATGTATTGTTCAGTCTATGTCTAATGTTCAGTCTATGTATACATTTTGTTTGTATCCCCATTGTGATTTGTCTCCCCTTCTGAAAATAGTAAAAACATATTTCTATCTGTAAAACCCTGATGTGTTGGTTTTAACAATTAAGATTTTTTTTTATCAACTTCAACTGTCCACTGATGGTTGCTGGATTTCCTCTTCACCCCAGATTCACAGGCACCTGCAGACTTACTTACCTTAGGTCAGTGGTTCCCAAACTTTTTATAGTCCCGTACCCCTTCAAACATTCAACCTCCAGCTACATACCCCCTCTGGCACCTGCTTGCACGCTCATTACTCATTACTACTCCACCATGTCTCCCTGTCATGGCTTTTGCACCATCAGTACAGATACCAACATGAGCAGCAGCTATGTTTGGCTACATACGAACCATTAGTGGAATTCCCGCGAGAGAGTAACGGTTAATGTGATTGCATGTTAGTTATTTGACTAGGCTATCTGTATTTGATATTGTGTTGTTATTTCGCAGAACACTAGATGGTTTAATTTTATTTTTGGCAGTGAAACGAGGCTACTCAGACAAGAAAAAAACCTCACCCAAATGTATAGCCCCGTTGGAAAATAAAAATGGACTGCTTGAAAATGTGAAGAAAGAAAAATGTAAATATATATATATATACACTGCTCAAAAAAATAAAGGAAACACTTAAACAACACAATGTAACTCCAAGTCAATCACACTTCTGTGAAATCAAATTGTCCACTTAGGAAGCAACACTGATTGACAATACATTTCACATGCTGTTGTGCAAATGGAATAGACAACAGGTGGAAATTATAGGCAATTAGCAAGACACCCCCAATAAAGGAGTGGTTCTGCAGGTGGGGACCACAGACCACTTCTCAGTTCCTATGCTTCCTGGCTGATGTTTTGGTCACTTTTGAATGCTGGCGGTGCTTTCACTCTAGTGGTAGCATGACATGGAGTCTACAACCCACACAAGTGGCTCAGGTAGTGCAGCTCATCCAGGATGGCACATCAATGCGAGCTGTGGCAAGAAGGTTTGCTGTGTCTGTCAGCGTAGTGTCCAGAGCATGGAGGTGCTACCAGGAGACAGGCCAGTACATCAGGAGATGTGGAGGAGGCCGTAGGAGGGCAACAACCCAGCAGCAGGACCGCTACCTCCGCCTTTGTGCAAGGAGGAGCAGGAGGAGCACTGCCAGATCCCCGCAAAATGACCTCCAGCAGGCCACAAATGTGCATGTGTCTGCTCAAACGGTCAGAAACAGACTCAATGAGGGTGGTATGAGGGCCCGACGTCCACAGGTGGGGGTTGTGCTTACAGCCCAACACCGTGCAGGACGTTTGGCATTTGCCAGAGAACACCAAGATTGGCAAATTTGCCACTGGCGCCCTGTGCTCTTCACAGATGAAAGCAGGTTCACACTAAACACATGTGACAGACGTGACAGAGTCTGGAGACGCCGTGGAGAACGTTCTGCTGCCTGCAACATCCTCCAGCATGACCGGTTTGGCGGTGGGTCAGTCATGGTGTGGGGTGGCATTTCTTTGGGGGGCCGCACAGCCCTCCATGTGCTCACCAGAGGTAGCCTGACTGCCATTAGGTACCGAGATGAGATCCTCAGACCCCTTGTGAGACCATATGCTGGTGCGGTTGGCCCTGGGTTCCTCCTAATGCAAGACAATGCTAGACCTCATGTGGCTGGAGTGTATCAGCAGTTCCTGCAAGAGGAAGGCATTGATGCTATGGACTGGCCCGCCCGCTCCCCAGACCTGAATCCAATTGAGCACATCTGAGACATCATGTCTCCCTCCATCCACCAACGCCACGTTGCACCACAGACTGTCCAGGAGTTGGCGGATGCTTTAGTCCAGGTCTGGGAGGAGATCCCTCAGGAGACCATCCGCCACCTCATCAGGAGTATGCCCAGGCGTTGTAGGGAGGTCATACAGGCACGTGGAGGCCACAAACACTGCTGAGCCTCATTTTGACTTGTTTTAAGGACATTACATCAAAGTTGGATCAGCCTGTAGTGTGGTTTTCCACTTTAAGTTTGAGTGTGACTCCAAATCCAGACCTCCATGGGTTGATCAATTGGATTTCCATTGAATTTTTTTGTGTGATTTTGTTGTCAGCACATTCAACTATGTAAAGAAGAAAGTATTTATTGAGATTATTTCATTCATTCAGATCTAGGATGTGTTATTTTAGTGTTCCCTTTATTTTTTTGAGCAGTGTGTATATATATTTATATATATATATATATATATATATATATATATATATATATATATATATATATATATATATATTTACATTTTTCTTTCTTCACATTTTCAAGCCCCCGACAGCAGTATGCATACCTGTCACGCCCTGACCAGTAAGGGGTCATTTTGGTTATTGTAGTTGGTCAGGACGTGGCAGGGGTGTGTTTGTTTTGTGTTTTTCGGGGTTTTTGGTTTATGTTCTATGTGGGTTTTCTAGTTTGTCTATTTCTATGTTAGTTTTGGGAACGACCTCCAATTAGAAGCAGCTGGTTGTCGTTGCTTCTAATTGGAGGCCATATTTAAGTGGGTTTATTTTCTCTTGTGTTTGTGGGTGGTTGTTTCTTTGTATAGCTGTGTAGCCTTACAGGACTGTCAGTCGGTTTTCTTGTTTTGTTTAGTGTTCACGGTTAAAAAATAAAAGTTAAGTATGGACACTTACCACGCTGCGTATTGGTCCGATATTTCTTACTCCTCAGACGACGAAACTTATGACAATACCCCAGTTTGGGGATACCTGCCTGCGTTATGTGATATACAAGCCAAACCTAGTGAAACAGTTTCAGGCCTGGCAGACAACCTTAAAATTCATGTAAATCTCCATTATGGTCTACTCCTGAAAAGGAACCAGTCTCACCTGAGCACTTTCTATTAATTAAACCAATCTAACAAACTCCAGCCAGACCTGTAATCTCTCTCATTACCTCTCAGAGAGCTCCAGACCCAAAATGCCCTTTAAAGGTTTGGAAAACAACACAACCAATCAACCACAAAACAAACTGATTACAGAGCACGGCAATTAGCTCAAACAGATTATCACAGGTGTTATAATGACATTAACTTTCTAAACCCTGCAATCCATCTCCCCGTGTGTGGCTCAGTGGGCTGAAAAAATAAAGGTGGGTGACAGCGTTGATGCAGCTCTTTTTCTTTATCCTTGTGGATCTATGTTAGAAATGCAGTTCTGTGTATTACATGTAGTCAGATTGTCAAATAAATTCTAGTCTTTTCACTGTAAATGCAAAGATAATGAGCCACATAGGACCTACAACAATTTTTCAAGACATACAATGAATCCATACAAGCAGTTTAACATATCTAACTGCAGTTGCCAAGGGGATAGCCAGGCAAAAATGTTCACCTAATTGATGGTTTATGCTAAATATCACAAATCACAAAAAAGCTCCATAGCACTGATGCTTGTAGGCTTTTATAGTACACATTATCAAATATTTACATTACAATGGTGTTAGCTAATTGTGGTTTGACATTGAACAGAGTGAAAGGCTTCATTTGAAAAATATCCATACTTCTTGCATCAACAAACAAAAATGGGACTTAGATATGCTCTGTACAGTCCAATAGAGCCTCTCATTTGGAATGTAGTCTAAAGCCTGAAGATAACCATATTGGCATCTATAGTGCCAATTTAAAACCAAGGGCTCATTTGGCTTTCCTTTGATAGTAGGCTGCCGAGACTCTACACAACTGCACAGACCCTGATTTAGGCTAGTGCACCATAATTCCATAATCCAACCGTACGCTACAGAGAAAGAAGCTAAATGTGTTGCTTCTCTTCCTCCTCCTTGGTGCATGGTTGCTTGAGCAGAGAGAGAGAGTGAGATCAACCATGAAAGTGCTGACAGTGCACATGCTCTTGCCAGCCGAGAGGACACTTGTAAAAGCAGTGATGGGACCTCTCTGGGTGATTCATCATCCTCTCTCCTCTATACCTATGTAGAGGACAAATGATGGGTAATTCTGACCTTTAACATATGTCTAGACCCTCATCAGCAACATAGATACATTCAACACCAGTGTGAGATATGTGACCACCACAAATGTAAATCTTATATGCCAATGGGTTGTATTATTTTATGAAAATAAGAAGACAAACAATATATTCAATGTCAGTTGAAACTGTTGCATCACTAAGCTTCCTTAAAGATCAAATCCTCATCAAGGGAAACAGTGGCACTGTTTGCCCCCAGCACCTGTGTTATTGTTTTTGTTTTATTGACGAAACAGGAGTGAGGAGCGAATAGCAGCATGGTAAATAAATATTGCAGTATATATTCTGTGGTTCTATTGCGTACGCAATGAGGTTCCTAGGGAAAAAAAGAGTATTCGTTGTTTGCAGTAACTTTGTTGTTGTAATATCCCAAACGGACGTGGCAGTTTCCCCATTAAGGATTCGAGATTTAAATATCACATTTGGGAGCAACAAACAGTGAGCAGACATTTTACGTTCCTGTCAACAAATATCTCTTCACCTTCTCTTCTTAGTAACAATCTCGGAGGGGCGCTCTGGTCATTGTCTGGTTTATGTTTCTCTCCACTGAGCCCAGCCAACACTTCCATCCTTCTTTTATTCACCTTCTGTCTTTTCTTAGTCAGCGGACAGCTGTGTATTTCAACTCCCCTGTCTGTCATGGCTAAGCTTAAATCTTTAATGACACTCATCTGGAGTTCTGCCTGCAGAATGGCTTAAATGTTTTTCCAATTTTTTTCACACTTCTCTGGTACTTCTAATTTCCATCCCATCTGGTGGGCTATTCACTCAAATGTGCATTTACCCGAGGTTTAAGGCGCTTTTGAAATGTTCAATGAAAACAAAAAACTAAATTTAATTATCATGTGTTTTGAAAAGCGATCCAACTGAGCAAAGACACGCAAAGATGTAATTTAAGTCTACATTTCCCTAATAACAAATTGAACAAACATTTTGAAATTATTTTGTCAACTTGGACCACATCATATGCATAATACTTGAGAAAAATTATGAAATATTAGGCTATTACAAAGGCCTATTTCTCCCTCGTCATGAGAAATGTTACGCATTAATATTCCAGTCCAACCTTCTTTTTGATAAGTTCTTATGACAAGCTTTCCTTCCCTAAATCCCTCTCTAATCAATGGGGCTAGAATAAGTTTCATTTTCAACAACAGTGGAAACCAAACCTCCTGTGCTGTGTATGAGAAGCCCATGGTGAATGGACATGCTGAACCAGATAAATGACAGGAAATCACATCACTATGGCCATGATTTCCTTCTCTGGACTGTGAGAGGATGAGCGGAGAGAGAGAGGAGATAAGGGATGAGAGAGGGCACTGACAGCATGTTCTGTAGATAGCCAAACCCCAACCCTGTTGTCCTTTCAGGAGAGTGGGCACATCCAGCTGTCAGAACGGGTGCATTGCCTGGTAGACACCAGGGCCACCCGTGTCCTGGATGTGTTTTCTCTTCTCTCTCTTTCCTGTCGTTTATGCACTCGCTCGCTCCCATCGTTCCATCTGTTCCTTAAATAGACCATCCCCTCATCCCTCTCTTTCTTGTCCTCTTTGGGAGTAGCAGTCGTTCCAGACTGTCATTCCTGAGCCAGTCTCTGTTTCTCTCAGGGCATTGGAAAGAGAGAGAGGAGCACTCCAGTTGTCTTCACTCCAACTGCCCATCTGTGGTGGGGGTTGCTGGTGGGGGTAGGGTAGGAAACATGCAATCAACATCTTCTCCATGTCTCTTAATGACTACAGTAGGACAATCCATTTAGACAATTGTATACAGTGGCGATACTTGTCAATGCTAGCAATGAATGTCACTTTCATACAAGTTATCACATTTAGGATTCTTGTTTGAAGATTTGGAGATGGAAGGGAGGGAGGAATTAAGGAGGAGCAGCCATAACATCTATCCATGGTGGCTGGGGTTTTGGGAGGTGGCCATGGTTCGAAGGGGGTTAGGCCGTGTGTCTCCGAATGCCCTGGGCCTCTTTGGAGCTGTGTGTAATTGAAAACAGCTTCAATCTGGTGCATGGAAACCAACCGGGATCTCTCTGGAAATAGACAGTGTTTTAATGAGTTTGTTCATTAAAAGTTTAACATTTTCCTAGGAGATCAGGACTGCACTTTTAAAGCAGATCTGGGAACCATATGAAATGCACAAACTGAGACATGGAACTGTGTTACGCTATTACAAGCCACGCTTATAGCTGGTTCTAACATGCATCCTTTGTCCTGATCTTGTCCTCATTCTGATTGTGCCCGCATTTTTAGACAGGTGTAGACTTTTAAAATACGCACTGAACTGCTTTTGATCAGATCTTATAAGTGTAAACAGGCAAGATCAGGACAAGATTGGGACAAGATCAAGACGAAGGACGCATGTTAACGGCAGGTATAAACGGGGCTTCTGTTTAAGAGATGGCACTGTTGCTATTGCTTCCTGGTTCATATAATGTCACTGTCTACATAGTGTGAGCTTGCTGGAAAAGGCTGCATACTTAAGAGTATTTGGAAGGAAATTGTCATGGAAATGATTCAAACATTCCTATTTACTAGACTGCTGTTACTTTAGAACTGGCAATCACACACAAGCACACTCAAAGTTCATTGATCTTTCATTTAAATAATCCGTTTAAACATTCTTGCCCAAAGGTGTTGGGTGATGTTAGTCCAGTACACCACTAAGTCACTCCTCCATCCCTCGCCTCCCCCTTAGTCTGCCAACCATTCCACTCCAGGTCTCTCTCTCTCTCTCTCTCTCACACACACACACACACACACACACACACACACACACACACACACACACACACACACACACACACACACACACACACACAGCTAACATGACATTTACCTGTAATTAGACTCTTCCATATTTTAATAGAAAATGATATCCCTTAAGGTCTCCCTGTCATTTGCATGGGCAGCTCTGATGATAATCTGGTCCTGGAAAAAAAATCATTACCTGACATGGGCTGTCAGCCCAAATTAGTACCTGCAAAATCCTTATCAGGGATGTGACCTTACAGAGCACCGCTGAAAGTTGTCTAGCAGGGGAAAGAATGGTGTGTGTGTACTTCCTTTGTGTGTGTGTGTGGTTGTGTGCGTACTACCTTCTTGTGGTGTTCTGAAAGTTTGTGAAACTTCTCATGCCTGTCCACTGTGAGTAGACCTTTCTACAGATGTAGGATCTTAATAATTTCTGAAAGTCTAAGCCGTTGGGGGTGGGGCATCTTAATTGGGGAGGACGGGCCCGTGGTAATTGTTGGAACGGAATTAGAGGAATGGTATCAAATTTACATACACTTAGGTTGGAGTCATTAACTCATTTTCAACCACTCCACAAATCTCTTGTTAACATATTTTTAGCAAGTCGGTTAGAACATCTACTTCGTGCACGACACAAGTTATTTTTCCAACAATTGTTTACAGACAAGTTATTTCACTTATAATTCACTGTATCACAATTCCAGTGGGTCAGAAGTTTACATACACTATGTTGACTGTGCCTTTAAACAGTTTGGACAATTCCAGAAAATTATGTCATGGCTTTAAAAGCTTCAGATAGGCTAATTGACATCATTTGAGTCAATTGGAGGTGTACCGTGGATGTATTTCAAGAACTACCTTCAAACTCAGTGCCTCTTTGCTTGACATCATGGGAAAATCAAAAGAAATCAGCCAAGACCTTAGAAAATAAATTGTAGACCTCCACAAGTCTGGTTCATCCCTGGGAGCAATTTCCAAACGCCTGAAAGTACCACGTTCATCTGTACAAACAATAGTATGCGAGTATAGGAGTGTCACGTCCTGACCAGCAGAGGGAGTAGTTGTTTAGTATTTGGTCAGGACGTGGCAGAAGTTGTGTGTTGTATGTAGTTTGTAGTTGTTCTGTTTCTGTGTTAGTCTTGTGACTCCCGATCAGGAACAGCTGGGTATTGTTGTTCCTGATTGGGAGTCATATATTAGGTGTGTGTTTTTCTCTTGGAGTTGTGGGTTGTTTTATTTCGCACTGCTGTAAGTATTTGTATAGCCTATAAAACTGTCACGCTTTCATTTCGTGTTTGTTTTCCGTGTACATCATAGTTAATAAAAATGATGTTGAGCACGCAATCTGCTGCGTATTGGTCCACCTTTTCTGACAGTGATTTTGAGATATCTTCAGATGAAGGAGAATATCGTGACAAGGAGACGCGTCCTGTCTCCTATAGATGAACGTACTTTGGTGTGAAAAGTGCAAATCAATCCCAGAACAACAGCGAAGGACCTTGTGAATATGCTGGAGGAAACAGGTACAAAAGTATCTATATCCACAGTAAAACGAGTCCTATATCGACATAACCACAAAGGCTGCTCAGCAAGGAAGAAGCCACTGCTCCAAAACCGCCATAAAAAAAGCCAGACTACGATGTACAGTGCATTTGGGAAAGTTTTCAGACCCTTTGACGTTTTCCACACTTTGTTACGTCACAGCCTTATTCTAAAATTGATTAAATTGCTTTTTTCCCTCATCAATCTACATACAATACCCCATAATGACAAAGCAAAAACAGGTTTTTAGAAATGTTTGCGAATTTATACCAAAGTCTTATTGGGTATGCCGCTACAAGCTTGGCACACCTGTATTTGGGGAGTTTCTCCCATTCTTCTATACAGATCCTCTCAAGCTCTATCAGGTTGGATAGGAAGCGTCATTGCACAGGTATTTTCAGGTCTCTCCAGAGATATTCGATTGGGTTCAAGTCCGGGCTCTGGCTGTGCCACTCAAGGACATTCAGAGACGTCCCAAAGCCACTCCTGTGTTGTCTTAGATGTGTGCTTCGGGTTGTTGTCCTTTTGGAAGGTGGACCATCGCCCCAGTCTGAGGTCCTGAGAATTCTGGAGCATATTTTCATCATGGATCTCTCTGTACATTGCTCCATTCATCTTTCCCTCCATCCTGACTAGTCTCCCAGTCCCTGCCTCTGAAAAAC
Organism: Salmo trutta; assembly: GCF_901001165.1. Taxonomy (NCBI): domain Eukaryota; kingdom Metazoa; phylum Chordata; class Actinopteri; order Salmoniformes; family Salmonidae; genus Salmo; species Salmo trutta. The sequence continues at coordinate 35,651,352 of NC_042963.1, forward strand.
ATCCCCACAGCATGATGCTGCCACCACCATGCTTCACCATAGGGATGGTGCCAGGTTTCCTCCAGTCGTGACACTTGGCATTTAGGCCAAATAGTTCAATCTTGGTTTCATCAGACCAGAGAATCTTGTTTCTCATGGTCTGAAAGTAATTTAGGTTCCTTATGGCAAACTCCAAGCATTCTATCATGTGCATTTTGCTGAGGAGGGGCTGGCCACCATAAAGGCCTGATTGGTTGAGTGCTGCAGATATGGTTGTCCTTCTGAAGGTTCTCGATCTCCACAGAGGAGCTCTGGAGCTCTGAGAGAGTGACCATTATGTTCCTGGTCACCTGACCAAGGCCCTTCTCCCCCGATTGCTGCAGAAATGTTTTGGTAACCTTCCCCAGATGTGTGCCTTGAAACAATCCTGTCTCAGAGCTCTACGGACAACTTCTTCGACCTCTGGGCTTGGTTTGTCAACTGTGGGACCTTAAAAAGACTGGTGTGTGCCTTTCGAAATCATGTCCAATCAATTGAATTTACCACAGGTGGACTCCATTCTAGTTGTAGAAACATCTGAAAGATGATTAATGGATGCACCTGAGCTCAATTTCGAGTCTCAAAGCAAAGGGTCTGAGTACATATGTAAATAAGGTATTTTGTGTTTTTTACTCGTAATAAATTTGCAAACATTTCTAAAAACCTGTTTTCGCTTTCTTATTGTGGGGCATTGTGTGTAGATTGATGAGAAAAAAAGTAAGCAATTCTAGAATAAGGCTGTAACGTAACAACATTTGGAAAAAGGGAAGGGGTATAAAAACTTTCAGAATTATGTGAAGGATGGTTTATTCTACATGGAACTATTACACTTTAAAGTTATCAAAACACGTTGCTTAGAATATCTATAAGTTCAGCAATTGTTCTCTTCTCATATTACTCTGTAGGCTACTGGCCAATTCAAAGCTTCCACCTGGTCGAAGATTGGACAGTAGCTACAGAGAGGTATTAGAAGAGTGCCATCTTCCTGCATCTCACATCAGCCTGTATTTAATGAACTCTGTCTGCTGGACCCATGGGTTGGCAAACTCTGTCATTTCCAGGATGGAGTGTCATGCACTCCACCCCTCCTGCATCCTGACTGCACCTGTCCATAACCTGTAATACATTACATAGTTGGAAGGGACTTCATCACCCACTGGAGACTTGAAGACAGAACCTCACCCAGAGAGCTGTACATGTGTGTGTGGTTACACAGCCAAATCTTTAAAATAGGCCATAAAAATATAATAGAATGCCATGCTAGTTCTGGGACAGCTGAAGTTGTGCCAAAGATTATGTTCCTTCTTCTGTGGTTGTACTCTACACACAACTTATATTAATTTGTTAGGTAAAGTGTAGGCGTACTGTCTTTAAAAGCATAGCCTATTTACACTAGATGTTTTTTATTTTTTTTATTCTAAATTTTTTACCCTTTTTTCTCCTCAATTTCGCAATGTCCAATTGGTATTTACAGTCTTGTCCCATCGCTCTAACTCCTGTACAGACTCGGGAGAGGCAAATGTCAAGAACCGTGCATTCTCCGAAACATGACCCCGCCAAGCCACACTGCTTCTTGACACACTGCTTGTCACGTCCTGACCATAGAAAGCTTTTATTTTCTATGGTAGAGTGGTCAGGGCGTGACGTCTAGTTTATGTATTTCTATGTTGGTTCTAGTTTCTTTTTTCTATGTTGGGGCTTTTGTATGATTCCAAATTAGAGGCAGCTGGCTATCGTTGTCTCTAATTGGGGACCATATTCATGTTGTTGTTTTTCCCACTAGGTTTTGTGGGAGATTATTTTGAGGTAGTGTATGTTTCACCTCTTCGTCACGGTTTGTTTTGTAGTTTATTTGTATGTCTTGCAGAGTTTCACAGTTATAATAAAATGTGGAACGATACACACACTGCGCCTTGGTCTTCCTTCAACAACGAACGTGACACTGCTCGCTTAATCCAGAAGCCAGCCACACCAATGTGTCGGAGGAAACGCTGTATAGCTGTTGATCGAAGTCAGCGTGCATGCGCCCGGCCTTCCACAAAGAGTCGCTAGAGCGCGATGGGACAATCCTGGCTGGCCAATTGACGACACTGGGCCAATTGAGTGCCGCCTCTTGGGTCTCCCTGTCACAGCCGGCTGCGACGCAACCTGGGATCAAACCCAGGTCTGTAGTGATGCCTCTAGCACCGCAATGCAGTGCCTTAGACCGCTGCACCACTCGGGAGGCCCTAGCTGAACATATTTTGTCTTTCTTCGTAACAAAAACACACCCAACATTTATTTTTATATAAATGTATATACACTCAAGCTGGCAATGTTTGTGCAATGCCCACATGTAGCCTACACCTGTAGGGATGTTAGTTCTGGGATTTGTCCCCAGACATAAGGAGAGACAAGATGAGACAAAACAAGCCAGTTGTAGTTCAATCGAGTACAGGCTTAACTGAATGACAACAGAGACAGAATGCAACATGGAATTGAATTGAATAGTTTGGGGAAGGCATCGTATCTGAGGAATTATCCTTGGAGCCAGATGCTGATGACAGGTTGCCCTATGCTGGGCAGCTGGAATGGAACCCCCCCAAAATAAATACATTTACTCACCAGGGAGAAGGGACACATCAGAGCAATGGTTGGATCTAAAGACTGACGATAATGATGATAATTAAATGTAAGAGAGATTAATGTAAAGAATAAAACAAGTGCAAATAGGGTGTAATAATATGTAATGTTTATTAATGCACGGTGCGCTGAGCGCAGGATTCAAAATAGTTTGTGTTTGGTTGGAATGAGAGGTCTGCATGTACATCTACCCAGCCACGCATGCCGTAATGAAATATGCATGATTACATGAAACGCTAGCTTAGCATTGAACAGGTTAGTATTCACAATGCCGCAGGGCCAGATGGACTACCAAACGCATACTCCGAGAATGCTCTGACCAGCTGGCAAATGTCTTCACTGACATTTTCAACCTCTCCCGGACCCAGTCTGTTATACCTACATATTTAAAGCAGACCACCATAGTCCCTGTGCCCAAGAACGCCAAGGTAACCTGTCTAAATAACGTTCGCCCCGTAGCACTCATATCTGTAGCAATGAAATGCTTTGAAAGGCTGGTCATTACATTTTTTTTACATTTTCTTAAAAAAAATGTGTCATTTAGCAGACGCTCTTATCCAGAGCGACTTACAGTAGTGAATGCATACATTTATTTTCATGCATTCTATTTTTTTGTTGTTGTACTGACTCACATCAACACCATCATCCCAGACACCCTGAACCCACTCCACTTCGCAAAGCGCCTCAACAGATCCACAGATGACGCAATCTCTATTTCACTTCACACTGACCTTTCCCACCTGGACAAAAGGAACATCTACATGAGAATGCTGTTCATTGACTACAGCTCAGTGCACAGTGTTCAACACCAAAATGCCCTCCAAGCTCATCACTAAGCTTAGGAACCTAGGATTAAACACCTTCTACAACTGGATCCTGGACTTCATGACGGGCCGCCACCCAGGTGGTAAGGACAGGAAACAACACATCCGCCACACAGATCCTCAACACGGGGACCCCTCAGGGGTGTGTGCTTGGTTCCCTCCTGTACTCCCTGTTACACACGACTGTAGGCAGCACACGACTCCAACAGCAACACGGTGGTGGTAGGCCTGATCACCGACGATGTTGAGACAGCTTACACGGAGGATGTCAGAGACCTGGCAGTGTGGTGCCAGGACAACAACCTCTCTCTCAATGTCAAAGGAGCTAATCGTGGACTACATGAAACCGAGGGCCGAGCACTCCCCCATTCACATCGAGAGGGCTGTAGTAGAACGGGTCGATAGCTTCAAGTTCCTCGGTGTCCACATCACTAAGGACCTATCATGGTTCAAACACACCAACACAGTCGTGAAGAGGGCACGACAACGCCTCTTCTCTCTCGGGAGAAGATTTGAAAAGATTTGGTGTGGGCCCTCAAATCCTCAAAAAGTTATAAAGCTGCACCATTGAGAGCATCTTGACTGGCTGCATCACCAATTGGTATGGTAACTGCTTGGCATCTGACTGCGTAGCACTACAAGTGCTTCCCGAAGCAAGCACCAGTTAGCCTTGAGCTAGCCTCAAGCTAGGCCCATCTCCCAGCTAGCTGAAGAGGTCCACCAGCTAATTCTTGGGCTACAATACCTCTTTTGCCAATCGGCCTGGACCCTTTACTGCCGACATGGAGCCCAGCCGATCCATCATGACTGGTCTGCCGACGTAATCGTCCGAGTTGGATTCAACAGGCTCTTCCGTTGCGACGTCTCCGAAGGTCCATCTGCTAGCCCCGGCCCGCTAGCTGTCTGAATCGCCGTGTCTCCAGCTCGCCTAGCATAGTAGCAACTACTGAACGGCTCCCTGACTCACCTATTGCTACTCATTGGACCCTATGATCACTCGGCTATGCATGCCTCTCCCTAATGTAAATATGCTTTGTCTATTGCTGTTTTGTTCAGTTATTGTCTTATTTCACTGTAGAGCCCCCAGCCTTGCCCAATATGCCTTAGATAGCCCTTTTGTCCCACCCCCCCACACATGCGGTGACCTCACCTCTCTCATCATCACTCAATGCCTAGGTTTACCTCCACTGTACTCAAATCCTACCATACCCTTGTCTGTACATTATGCCTTGAATCTATTCTTCGATGCCCAGAAATCTGCTCCTTTTACTCTCTGTTCCGAACGCACTAAGACAACCAGTTCTTATAGCCTTTAGCCGTACCCTTATCCTACTCCTCCTCTGTTCCTCTGGTGATTTGGAGGTCAATCCAGGCCCTGCGTAACTGAGTCAGGTTTGTAGGCCTCCTTGCTCGCACATGCTTTTTCAGTTCTGCCCACAAATGTTCTATAGGATTGAGGTCAGGGCTTTGTGATGGCCACTCCAATACCTTGACTTTGTTGTCCTTAAGCCATTTTGCCACAACTTTGGAAGTATGCTTGGGGTCATTGTCCATTTGGAAGACCCATTTATGACCAAGCTTTAACTTCCTGACTGATGTCTTGAGATGTTGCTTCAATAAATTCACATAATTATCCTCCCTCATGATGCCATCTATTTTGTGAAGTGCACCAGTCCCTCCTGCAGCAAAGCACCCCCACGACATCATGATGCCACCACCGTGCTTCACGGTTGGGATGGTGTTCTTCAGCTTGCAAGCCTCCCCCTTTTTCCTCCAACCATAACGATGGTCATTATAGCCAAACAGTTATATTTTTGTTTCATCAGACCAGAGGACATTTCTCAGAAAAGTACAATCTTATTAAGTTCTGCACATAAGGCATAGGCATTGTCATTATAATATAGCCTTCTTTGTAACAGCCATTGATCCTGTACAAATCAATACCATCATATATTATTGTCATATGTACAGTACAGGATAGACGTGGAGTAGGCTTCACAGTTCAGTGAAATGTTTACTAGTGGGAATCTTATTCACTCATCAGACTATGGCAATTTTTATCATATCAAAAGTATTTAGCACGGATCTAGTGTACGATTGCAGTCTAGGCTTCGTTTAGTTTCAGGTGTGTAGCCCACATGCCTACCCTTTCCCCTCAACGTGTGGTTTTGTTTCCTATCCCCTCACTTTCGCTCTCACCTCTCTATTAATTCTAAACTCAGCAAAAAATGAAACATCCTCTCACTGTCATCTGCGTTTATTTTCAGCAAACTTAAAATGTGTAAATATTTGTATGAACATAACAAAATTCAACAACTGAGACATAAACTGAACAACTTTCACAGACATGTGACTAACAGAAATGGAATAATGTACCCTGAACAAAGGGGGGGGTCAAAATCAAAAGTAACAGTCAGTATCTGGTGTGACCACCAGCGACATTAAGTACTGCAGTGCATCTCCTCCTCATGGACTGCACCAGATTTGCCAGTTCTTTCTGTGAGATGTTACCCCACTCTTCCAGCAAGGCACCTGCAAGTTCCCGGACATTTCAGGGGGGAATGGCCCTAGCCCTCACCCTCCGATCCAATAAGTCCCCAGACGTGCTCAATGGGATTGAGATCCGGGCTCTTCGCTGGCCATGGCAGAACACTGTCATTCCTGTCTTGCAGGAAATGACGCACAGAATGAGCAGTATGGCTGGTGGCATTGTCATGCTGGAGGGTCATGTTAGGATGAGCCTGCATGAAGGGTACCACATGAGGGAGGAGGATGTCTTCCCTGTAACGCACAGCATTGAGATTGCCTGCAATGTCAACAAGCTCAGTCCGATGATGCTGTGACACACCGCCCAAGACCATGACGGACCCTCCACCTCCAAATCGATCCCGCTCCAGAGTACAGGCCTCGGTGAAATGCTCATTCCTTCAACGATAAACGTGAATCCGACCATCACCCCTGGTGAGACAAAAAAGTGAAAAGCACTTTTTGCCAGTCCAGTCCTGATCCAGCGACGGTGGGTTTGTGCCCATAGGCGACGTTGTTGCTGATGATGTCTGGTGAGGACCTGCCTTACAACAGGCCTATAAGCCCTCAGTCCAACCTCTCTCAGCCTATTGCGGCCAGTCTGAGCACTGATGGAGGGATTGTGCGTTCCTGGTGTAACTCGGGCAGTTGTTGTTGTCATCCTGTACCTGTCCCACAGGTGTGATGTTCGGATGTACCGATCCTGTGCAGGTGTTGTTACACGTGGTCTGCGAGGACGATCAGCTATCCGTCCCGTGTCCATGTAGCGCTGTCTTAGGCGTCTCACAGTGTGGACATTGCAATGTATTGCCTTGGCCACATCTGCAGTCCTCATCCCTCCTTGCAGCATGCCTAAGGCACGTTCACGCAGATGAGCAGGGACCCTGGGCATCTTTCTTTTGGTGTTTTTCAGTGTCAGTAGAAAGGCCTCTTTAGTGTCCTAAGTTTTCATAACTGTGACCTTAATTGCCTACCGTCTGTAAGCTGTTAGTGTCTTAGCGACTGTTCCACAGGTGCATGTTCATTAATTGTTTATGGTTCATTGAACAAGCATTGGAAACAGTGTTTAAACAATTTACAATGAAGATCTTTGAAGTTATTTGGAAATGTATAAATTATCTTTGAAAGACAGGGTCCTGAAAAAGGGACGTTTCTTTTTTTGCTGAATTTATTTGAATGTTTCAACACCATTCAACACGTCTCATGGTTGTGCCCCGCCATCTGTGAACAATCCCTTCTACTGGTCTACACAGGCTGATTGCTGTCGTACTGTTCACAGCTATTTTGTTGCATAGGATTGGACTCATAGTAAGATGATCCCAAGAGCAGCTCGTAGAACGGCCTCACTGACACTTCATTGCCAGCAATCATGGATTGGTATCATATAAATCAGAGATGACATGTTTCCTAAAGTCTGTAAGCATAGTCATTAAATTGGCTTACATGCATAATCATAGCCTCGTTTGGCAATATCACAGTCATTTATCAATCGTTTCTTCAATGACTCAAAAAATGGAATATTTCACGCATGCCTTATGAGCTCAGGAGCTCTACTATTTCCTTAACTTTCATCACTTTAGGCATTTTCATTTAGTTTGTATTTCATCTCGACATAAACAAATGTCTTCAGCAATAACTTGACATGTCAACTCAGTTCCTGGCATTCAGTTCTATCTCAAATAATGGCTACATTCTCTAGTCTCCCGCAGCAAAGCACGTGGCAGGGTGGCAATCAACAGTAATATTTCAATTGTTACAGGCAGAGCTACAGTTTCAAACAACTGGGTTACACCTTGCCTGAACTGATCCGGGTAAATGCTTCTCCATGTAAGCTTCAAACATCCTACCCTTTTAACAACGGTTTGGTCACCAGCTTCTGGTTGCAAATTAATGCTACCCAGCAATAGGTTTGAACACATTGGTTCTCTTACTGCTAGCGTGCAAGGTTAATCTGGCAATTGCACATCCTTGGTTAGCACTGTTTTCATATCACTTTCACTCAAATGCCTTTTCACTGTTGGTCCTATGGTTACTATGGTCACGTTGCAACAGTGCCTGATCTCAGATCTCATCATGTATTAGACAGGTGGCCTCTGAGTACAGGTTTTATGACAAATTCTTCCCATCTGCGTACTTTTGGGGGGATTTTAGGCTATCACCTGCAGTTCACCAGCGACATTTCGGATAATTGGTTTCAACTCATATGGCTATGCAACAGCATGTCACATACTAGGCAAATCCATTATTCAGGCACTGTTATTTCTAGTTGCTGTGTCTCATGACATCTTTTTCCAGTCCCATTCAATCAGCACGACTGTTCTTCTTCCAACACAACAGTTTTAATCTCAGCATTAAACTACCTTTTACTTCCAATTCTACAGCATATGCTCGCAGCCCTCAGACAAAGCGGTTTCCCTCCGAATTGAGGTCTTCACGAGGCTGTCTTCTCACTGGTTTACCATGGATTCCTTCAATGGCGAGTTCACAAGTCCTATCACTCTTATTCCTTCACGTGATTTAGGTTTACTGATCTTTTCACCCTAATCACTAGCCTCACTCGGAGGCATTCTAAATCAGATTCGGGGGTATTATCATGATAGTTCACACTTACACAACCCTTTCTCATGCTTTATGCTTATATATACACCAAGTGTACAACACATTACAGTACAACACATCTTTTCATGACAGACTGACCAGGTGAATCTAGGTGAACGCTATGATCCATTATTGATGTCACTTATTAAATCCATTTCAATCAGTGTAGATGAAGGGGAGGAGACAGATTAAAGAAGTATGTTTAAGCCTTGAGACAGTTGAGACGTGGATTGTGTATGAGTCCCATTCAGAGGGTGAATGGGCAAGACAAAAGATTTAAGTGCCTTTGAACGGGGTATGGTAGTAGGTGGCAGGCGCAATAGTTTGTGTCAATAACTGCAACACTGCTTTTTTTATGCTCTACAGTTTCCCGTGTGTATCAAGAATGGTCCACCACCCAAAAGACATCCAGCCAACTTGACACAACTCAATATTAGGAAGGTGTTTTTATTAATGTTTTGTACACTCTGTGTATATTCACACTCAATCCTGCTCTGCTCCTCATCATTCTCTTTTCATCCCTCCTATTCAACCCTCATCTGTTTCACTTCTGTCCTTCGTCAAGTAATGAAAAGGTGTTCTTTTTCACCTCTACGCTACTTTGGATCTTTCGGTCAGAACTGGAGCTGCAACCACCACCACTCTAACTGTACAGTGTAATTCCACCCTCAGTCTCCAGCAACTAGTTCACTGGTCATGCTCTGCCTACACCTCACATGGTAGGCCCAATATACACTACAAGATATGTGGACACCCCTTGAAATTAGTTGATTCAGCTATTTCAGCAACACCTGTTGCTGACAGGTGTATACAATTGAGAACACAGCCATGGAATCTCCATAGACAAACTTTGGCAGTAGAATAGAGCGTAATGAAAAGTTCTGTGACTTTCAACGTGGCACCGTCATAGGATGCCACCATTCCAACAAGTCAGTTCGTAAATTTTCTTCCCTGCTAGAGCTGCTCCGATCATCTGTAAGTGCTGTTATTGTGAAGTGGAAATGTCTAGGAGCTACAATGGCTCAGCTGGTAGGCCACACAAGCTCACAGAATGGGGCCGCCATGTGCTGAAGCGCTTAGCTCCAAAAAATTGTTGCACTACCAAAAAATAGTGCAACAATCACTATTGAGTTCCAAACGGCCTCTGGAAACAACTTCAGCACCAAAACTGTTCGTCAGGAGCTTCATGAAATGGGCTTCCATTGCCGAGCAGCCGCACACAAGCCTAACATCACCATGCACAATGCCAAGCGTCGACTGTAGTGGTTTAAAGTCGCCGCCATTGGATTCTGGAGCACTGAAAACGCGGTCTCTGGAGTGATGAATCAAGCTTCACCATCTGGCAGTCCGACGGACAAATCTGGGTTTGGTGGATGCCAACAGAACGCTACCTGCCCCAAGGCATAGTGCCAACTGTAAAGTTTGGTGGAGGAGGAATAATTGTCTGGGGCTATTTTTCACGGTTCGGGCTAGGCCCCTTAGTTCAAGTGAAGGGAAATCTTAACGCTACAGCATACAATGACATTCTAGATGATTCTGTGTTTTCAATTTTGTGGCAACAGTTTGGGGAAGGCCCATTCCTGTTTCAGCATGACAATAACCCATGAACAAAGTGAGGTTCATATAGAAATGGTTTGTCGAGATTGGTGTGGAAGAACTTGACTGGCCTGCACAGAGCCCTGACCTCAACCCTATCGAACACCTTTGGGATGATTTGGAACGCCGACTGCGAGCCAGGCCTAATCGCCCCACATCAGTGCCCGACCTTACTAATGCTCGTGTGGCTGAATGAAAGCATGTCCCTGCAGCAATGTTCCAACATCTAGTGGAAAGCCTTCCCAGAAGAGTGGAGTCTGTTATAGTAGCAAAGGGGGGACCACCTCCATATTAATGGCCATGATTTTGGAATGAGATGTTCGACGAGCAGGTGTCCACATACTTTTGGTCATGTAGTGTATTTTCTATCCTCTCATCAATGGTCCCTCTACCATAAGCACCATAGCTACTTCAGTTAGCGAGTTTCTAACTAAACTCATGCATATAGCAGTGGTGGTCATTCATTATTACACCCAGTATTGGTTCAGACACTCTTTGGCAGGTGTCCCTATCGCTTCTTATTACCGCATGCCTGACTGGGTCTCAAATCTTACAAATAGCATTACAGCATGTGTGGTTGGGTTCTGCGCTCAGTTAGCATGTCATGTCAATCATACATATCGCATTACAGCATGCACTTTTGGGTTAAGAAAATAATGCACAAAATCTACTTTTATTTGACACATGCATTGAATCCAACAGATGTAGACTATACTTACTCACGAGCCCTTACCCAACAATGCAGAGTTAAAAGTAAGAAAAAAAGAGGGAAATAGTAACACAATAAAATAACAATAACGAGGCTATATATAAGGAGCACTGGTACCGAGTCAAAGTGCAAGGGTATGAGGTAATTGAGGTAATATGTACATGTAGGTAGTTGTAAATGTGACTAGGCAATCAGGACAGATAATAAGCAGAGTAGCCAGGAGGAAAGCATGGCTAGCCATAGAGAAAGGCTTATTGAAATTCTTGATTATCGTGGATTTTTCGGTGGTGACTGGTGACTGTGTTACCTAGCCTCAGTGCAGTGGGCAGCTGGGAGGAGGTGCTCTTATTCTCCATGGACTTCACAGGGTCCCAAAGCTTTTTAGAGTTAGCGCTACAGGATGCAAATTTCTGTTTGAAAAAGCTAGTCTTTGCTTTCCTGACTGACTGCGTGTATTGTTTCCTGACTTCCCTGAAAAGTTGCATATCGCGGGGACTATTCGATGCTAGTGCAGTCCGCCACAGGATATTTTTGTGCTGGTCGAGGGCAGTCAGGTCTGAAGTGAACCAAGGGCTATATCTGTTCTTAGTTCTACATTTTTTGAAAGGGCATGCTTATTTAAGATGGTGAGGAAATTACTTTTAAAGAACAACCAGGCATCCTCGACTGACGGGATGAGGTCAATATCCTTCCAGGATACCCAGGCCAGGTCGATTAGAAAGGCTTGCTCGCAGAAGTGTTTTAAGGAGCGTTTGACAGTGATGAGGGGTGGTCGTTTGACCGCGGACCCATAGCGGATGCAGGCAATGAGGCAGTGATCGCTGAGATCCTGATTGAAAACAGCAGAGGTGTATTTGGAGGGCAAGTTGGTCAGGATAATATCTATGAGGGTGCCCATTTTTACAGATTTATGGTTGTACCTGGTGGGTTCCTTGATAATTTGTGTGAGATTGAGGGCATCTAGCTTAGATTGTAGGACTGCCGGGTTGTTAAGCATATCCCAGTTTAGGTCACCTAACAGAATGAACTCTGAATATAGATGGGGGCAATTATGGGGTGTTGTATGTAAATTGATGAGGGGGAAAAAACTATTGAATCATTTTTACAATAAGGAAAAAGTGAAGGTGTCACGACTACTGCCGAGGGTGACTCCTCTCCCTGTTCAGGTGGCGCTCGGCGGTCGTCGTCACCGGCCTACTAGCTGCCACCGATCCTTTTTTCCTTTTCTGTTGGTTTTGCCTTTATTTGTTGCACCTGTGTTCTATTTAGTTATTAGATGGGTATTTAAGCCCGTCTCCCCACCTGTTCTGTGTGCGGGCTTGTTTCGTTTGTTTTGTTCTTTCACACTGTGTGTTGTGTAGTGGAACGTGTTTTTATGTGGGACTTTGTATTTTGATTACACCCTGTTGTATTTTGGGTGAATACTCTTTTTGGTGGTGCGTCAAATAAAGCACTATAGTAAACGCTCTTGTTTCCTGTGCCTGACTCCACACCCACAACGTCCAGCGTTACAGAAGGGGTCTGAATACTTTCCGAATGCACTGTATGGTCATTATTTGAACTGGCTAGTCAGCTAACGTCACATTAGCTAGCTAGCTATCAAAGTAGAAACTAACCAAAACATTGTTTAGTAAGTTGCTTTTAGTTGCATGGTTTGCTTCATTGACATATACTAAATAAATGTTTAAATGGGTGGGTTTTTTGGTTTTAAACTACACAAGCTATGCTATTTTGGACCACCAGGCTGCTGATGTCATGCATGCTGTAGTTTTTGTGTTTATACTTTTTCACAACGACAAGTTTGATGTCATACGACAATAGAATGTTCAACATGTCACTGCGACAACTGTCGATAGACGTAGTATAAACCAGCCATTATTCTTAACCACTTGAACGTAATGGCAAAATGTAGATTTCTGCCTAAATAGCCATACCAAAAAGTAACTGCTATTCATGTGTAATTACATGATTTTGATATGCAAACAGTTGGTATATCTTGGTAAATCTGTTGTTCTGCCCCTGAACAAGGCAGTTAACCCACTGTTCCTAGGCCGTCATTGAAAATAAGAATTTGTTCTTAACTGACTTGCCTAGCTAAATAAAGGTAAAATAAATAAAAAATTAAAAAATATTTGGGAGAAGACATCTGGGAGATTATGAGGAAATGATCAGAAGATAGATCGGAGTTACATAGTTCAGAATACACAAGATCAAGCACACACTAAATAACTGTTTTGTCTTTCATTGACAAGCTATAAGTGAATTATTAATGACTAGAGCAGGAAACACATCAGATGACTTCCACAACATGTGAACAATATGAGAAAAAAACAACAAAAAATGGGCAGATGTTTTAGTAAGTAGTGTCAGGTGTGGACACGGGAAGTTTCCAAGTGTCCCTAAACCTCTCCAAAGTGGCATATGTCTGTAATTTAGATTATTTCAGTGCTATTACATATTTGCAATCCCTAACTGCTACTTGTTCAGTATAAAAATGTTTACCATATCAACCTCACTCAAACATTGTGGTGGTGTTATGGGCTATCCATAGTACATTCAAGTGTCCTTTCAACCTCTCCAAAGTGTCCGAATGTCACGCCCTGACCTGAGAGAGACGTTTTGTTTCTCTATTTTGATTAGGTCAGGGTGTGATTTGGGTGGGCATTCGAGATTTGTAGTTCTTTGTTCTATTCTATGTTTTCTATTTCTATGTTGTCAGGTTCTAGTTTTGTATTTCTATGTTGGGTTTTGTTTGGGATGATCTCCAATTAGAGGCAGCTGGTCCTCGTTGTCTCTAATTGGAGATCATACTTAAGTACGTTTTCTTTCCATCTGGGTTTGTGGGAGATTGTTTTTTGAGAAGTGTATGATTAAACTCTGCATCACGGTTTGTTGTTTTTGTTCGTTTAGTTTATTGTGTATGTATTGCATAGTTTCACAGTTCAATAAAAAACTTTGTGGTGGTGTTGGGGGACATACAGGGGATATGGATGCCTATAGCACGTTAGCAGGCAACATCTTTTTGATGCGCAAAGGTAGTCACTCAGTGGACATTTGATGTTGCCATTAAATCATACATCATCAAATAGCATTGGTAATAGGCTAGATTTGTTCCTACCAACCTAAGGATTGATTTGATACCCCCGTGTAGCTATAGCTCAAATTCAGACCGAATTGAAGCTTACCTTGATAGGTGTTTGCTGTTTGGTGAAAATGTGTAAATAAACATTTTGATTCTCGGGGCTGGTGATCAATAACGGTAGGGCACAGGGAGACAAATAAGATATCCTCATGATTGTAGAGTCCCGGCTTTCGGTGTGTATGAACATATTCTGTGTTTATTTCATTTATGATTCACAATGCTAACCGGAATGTAGGTACCAGCCATCTTGAAATGAAGTCATCGGCCCGGTCTGCCCTTATAAATTTGAATGCCCATATATGGTAGTAAGTCATACCAAAGATTTGAAGGCATTGATCAATAGTCAAGATACCCAGCTTCCTGCAGACACCCTGCTTTTGCAGATAGGGGCTTCCGTTCTCATACAGACTGAATTGAATAAAAAAATCTAATTGGGTCCACAAATATGCAGACTTTTTCATAACGACAACAACAAGTTTGATGTCAGATGACTATAGAATGTTCATGATGTCCCTGCGACAACTGTCAATAGACGTAGTATAGACATTAGTCATTCATCTTTGGTTGTTTAGTACATGGCCTCACACGTGAATCCTTAAAGAGATGGTGGGGCTAAGGCTTAAGACGTGTGAACGATGACTGAATGGAAGAGATCTCCAGTAGGTTTCCCAAACATTCAAGAGCCATTTTCGCATAAGTGATGTTACAAGTGTATCAACTTTCAAAGTTAATTACTTTCCCATTATTCCTCAACTGTAGTGTATGATATATCATGTAAATAACACAATTTGAAATGTTGCTACATAAGACCAAATCAAGCCGTCAGTCACATTTGACTGTATGGAGTAACTAACGTTAGATGAGCAATGCCCATTGCATTATGTATTATAAATTAGCAGCGTGGCAGTTTCCCAAAGATTAGTGTTGACTATTTACTTTACTTAGCTAGCTATGCTTTGTGGAAGAATGTGGGATATAAGTTATTGTCAGACAAAGTTTGGTGTTGACTATGAACTTTACTTATCTAGCTAGCTATGCTTGTGGAAGAATGTGGGATACAACTAGCTAAGTTATTATCTGTGTTAGAATACCCATACTAACATACTGTATACTACATACTTAATGAGTATATACTATATACTATATACTATTAGTTAATTTTAGTATACCTTAAACGAACAGTATGCTTTCAGTTGAGCATACAAGCTTTTCGTCTGTCTACCGGAAGTTGATGCTGTGCCATGCAACCTCTTGCTAGCTAGTTACCATAACAAATTACTAGTTAGACATTTTACGACATTGGGTGTGTTATTTAAATTCAATCTGGAGTGCCAGAGTGTACTCATAAATTCAGAGCGTTGTCAGATTGTCCGTTTCTCCGGCCGAGGAGTAGGGTTGATTTGAACATTCTGCCCTTACAACGGGAGTCAAGCATCCAAGCTAGCTACTTCAAGACACAAATGAGACCACTCTGACCATTTTTCTAGCCCTAGCAGAGCTGGTTAGGCAGTTATCATTTTATCCAGAGCGTTGGTGACTGTAATTGTGCAACATACCAGTACATATTGCTGTTATGATACGCTATGTGGTTCGTAAGGACAGCGGAGCTAACAAATTGTCAGCCAATATAACATGTAAGGTAACTTATTTGAAAAGTCATTACTTTATTACATTGCTCAACATTTTCTTAACATTTGTCATAATTAGTTAAAGGAATTCATTTGTATCCTCTCTCGTTGTACTTTGACTGCATATTTTCCGCTATTTTCTTTAAATCTTGAAACGATGTGAAGCCACGCCCATTTCCTGAAGAATTGCATTATGGGCCCTAATGTATGGAAATAGTGTCCTCTGCGTGTATACTTAATATTTTGGCGAATTTAGTACAATATCCGGGAACTTTTGGCATACTAACTATATCCATACTATGACCAATAAGCAAACTATATACTCAATTCACATCACAAATAGTACGGTTAGTGCGGTTAGCATGAGAATTCGAACACAACTATTGTCAGCATTGAGTTGTTACTGGCTAGCTAGTTGACTAACTGGCTATAACAGGCAAGGATATTTGCTAGCTTATTTGTTTGTTTACACAGAACTTCAGCCTTATGTAAAAAACCTTCCTTGGCTAAATATAACTAGCTAGCTTCCTAGCTTGTTGGCTAGCTAGCCCACTGTTAGCGCTCATCTGACTTATTATATCTGTGGTATAATGTTACTTTAGCTAGTTAGCTAATGTTACAGATGCTGGCTAGTTAGCTACCTAATGTTAACTAATCAAAGCAAAACCACATTCAACTCACTAATAACAACCAACCCATTTTTCATGTTGGACAATTATCTGTATGCATTTATTGATTAACCTCAGCTTGAATACCAAACATATAGCTAGCTTTCTATAGTAGCCTAAGTTTTTCCTCAACCACTTATAATCATGGCTGGTTGGTGCAGGTGGCTAGCTGTTTGTGTTTTTGAGTTGCTGAGTGACCGAGTTGCTGGCACAGTTTGATAGAACTCTGAGATTCGGCAGAATTTTGTATTTTTTATTGTCAGAAATGCTACAAAAAGGAAGCACATCGTTGTTTCTTAATGGAAGGAAATGTGCATGTGAGAGTGATAAATTCTATGACGGAAATTTGAATTTAACAGTGAGCTTCAACCAATACCTATATAGACTATCATCGCGTCTATAATATTAATACATGCTACGTTGATGAGGTAGCATTATAAACACTACTGTATGAATACCTGCTATGACTGAGATAAGAAGCGATGTGAATTCTACTGTGCTTACTAGATAAATGTAAAAGTGCCATTCAAACCAGCCTTACTGATTGACATTTTGTAAACTACATAATATTGTGTTGACAGCTGAACTGACTGAATGCCGGGTATTCAACTCACAGTTATTGATATTGTTTCCACAGTAACAAGCTATTTTGGTAGCAATGTGTTGTAGAATGAGTGTCTCATTAAACACATTCCAGGCACTGGTACTTCTTGCTTTCATGGCATAACTGTGATTTGACAGAGAAATGTCAGCAAGCTATATAGGCTAGCCAGCTGTAGCTATTGCTAAGCTATGCTAGCTAACTACAGTAGTTGCTGTCAGGTTGGTTAAACACAAGGTCAGCGCAGGCTTTAGCATATACAAGGAACTGAATTAGCAGATCATCTTGAGATGGCGAGTCAGTCAGGAGGGGAAGTCCTCAACTAAAAAACTTTTTCCATAACAAAGCTAGCCTCTTACATCTAGATGTTCCGCTAGCGGAACACCGCTCCAATATCCAATGATAGGGCGTGGCGCGAATTACAAATTCCTCAAAAATCCAAAAACTTCAATTTTTCTAACATATGACTATTTTACACCATTTTAAAGACAAGACTCGCCTTTATCTAACCACGTAATCCGATTTCAAAAAGGCTTTACAACGAAAGCAAAACATTAGATTATGTCAGGAGAGTACCCAGCCAGAAATAATCACACACCCATTTTTCAAGCTAGCATATAATGTCACAAAAACCAAAACCACAGCTAAATGCAGCACTAACCTTTGATGATCTTCATCAGATGACACTCCTAGGACATTATGTTATACAATAATAATAATGTTTTGTTCAATCAAGTTCATATTTATATCAAAAACCAGCTTTTTACATTAGCATGTGACGTTCAGAACTAGCATACCCACCGAAACTTCCGGTGAATTTACTAAATTACTCACGATAAACGTTCACATAAAACATAACAATTATTTTAAGATTTATAGATACAGAACTCCTTTATGCAATCGCGGTGTCCGATTTAAAATAGCTTTTCGGTGAAAGCACATTTTGCAATATAGATAGATAGCCCGGCCATCATGGCTAGCTATTTTGACACCCACCAAGTTTGGCACTCGCCAAACTCAGATTTACTATAAGAAAAATTGGATTACCTTTGCTGTTCTTCGTCAGAATGCACTCCCAGGACTTCTACTTCAACAACAAATGTTGGTTTGGTTGCAAATAATCCATAGTTATATCCAAATAGCTGCGTTTGTTCTTGCGTTCAAGACACTATCCGAAGGGTAGTGACAAAACATTTCAAAATATTCCATTACCATACTTCGAAGCATGTCAATCGCTGTTTAAAATAAATTTTTATGCGATTTTTCTCGTAAAATAGCGATAATATTCCGACCGGGCGACGTTGTTTTCGTTCAAACACTGAAAATGTAAAATGGACTCTTCACGTGCGCGAACCCGTTTCATTGTTCTCAGATCGACCACTATCCAAATGCGCTACTGTTTTTCAGCCAGGGACTGCACAGTCATCATTGAACGTTCTGGCGCCTTCTGAGAGCCTATGGGAGTCTTAGAAAATGTCACGTTACAGCAGAGATCCTCTGTTTTCGATAAAGAGGGTATAGAAGGCCAAGAAATGGTCAGAGAGGGCACTTCCTTATTTGGCACTTCCTGTTTAGAATCTTCTCAGGTTTTGGCCTGCCATATGAGTTCTGTTATACTCACAGACACCATTCAAACAGTTTTAGAAACTGTAGGGTGTTTTCTATCCAAATCAAGCAATTATATGATATTCTAGTTTCTGGGCAGGAGTAATAACCAGATTAAATCGGGTACGTTTTTTATCCGGCCGTGAAAATACTGCCCCCTATCCTAAACAGGTTAAAATCATTTTTATGCTATTTTTCTCATAATATAGCGATAAGGCCGCAGTTGTAAATGAGAACTTGTTCTCAACTAGCCCACCTGGTTAAATAAAGGTGAAATAAATAAAAAATAGTCCAGACACAAATCTAGGGTTGCCACCCAAGCCGTCTGGGCGTTCGTTCTATCGATTCGGTTGCCAGACACACGACCCAGTCTTTTGTTATAAATGGCAACGTTCTTATCCCTTGCTTGCTTGCTAACAAACCACGACTAACTTACAGTCATGTCAAACAGTGCAGCCAGAACAACAACAGTAGCTGCATTTGCATATTTGTTTAAGCTGTTTTCTAGTGACATTTATTTGGATGCATCAGTAATAGTGTGCTAATGAGGAACGATTTTCCCTGTCATAGAAAATGTCCTCTCTCGTCAGGACACTGTTGTTCAGAGGAGCTAGGAAACAACACAGCTAACACAATCACTGCATTTCTTTGTATGTATCCATAAATTGACATTTCTTTGTATGTATCCATAATAACTATGCCAGCTGATTCATGATTTCGACTGGCTGAGAAAAGATGCCTGCCTATCTGTCTCGTCCCGACTCCCGACACTTGCATTACTATGGGACAGCTGGAGATCGAATTTGAATATTCAAGCAATGTCAGGTAGACAGAGAGCAAGGTCTATACAAATCTCCACTGTTGAAAACTAAATGTGAGATAATGTCTAGATGCTTTTGTAGTGGAGATCAAGTTCATAAATAGCCTGGCTGGGCTGATTAAACAGTGGATTGCACAGTCAAATTGAACGGAGTAAATTGGCATTTTAAAATCATAGATTTAGCCGGTGGTAACTTGTGGAATAGACACCGGCTGAAATGCGGTCAGCATTCAGGATTAGACCCACCCGTTATATAAACCCACATTAAACCACACGCCAAAGACAACTCTCGTTGGGCTTCATTAATGGCTGCTGCATTTCTTAATGAGGACCTGAAAAAAATATGTGGAGTGCAGTTCACCTTTAAACAGCCCTTAATGGGCTAAACTGGTTCTAAGATATAGTAGTAGGACATCATTACACAACATGATGTCTTGTATGTGATAGGAGGCATTTGTTGTTGCTGACCTACAGCACAGAACAACTCAGTCCTCTGTGTATCCATATTTACCAGGCAGCTAGTCATTGCATAACGATTGCATTTAACCTTTATTTAACTAGTCAAGTCAGTTAAGAACAAATTCTTATTTACAATGACGGCCAACCAAAAGGCAAAAGGCCTCCTGCGGGGACTTGGGCTGGGATTAAAAATACAAATAAATTAAATAAAAATATAGGACAAAAAACACATCATGACAAGAGGGACAACACAACACTACATAAAGAGAGTCCTAAGACAACAACATAGCATGGCAGTAACACATGATAACACAGCATGGTACAGTAGCAACACAACATGATAATAACATGGTAGCAACACAACCTGGCAGCAGCACAACATGGTAGCAGCACAAAACATGGTACAAACATTATTAGGCACAAACAGCAGCACAAAGGGCAAGAAGGTAGAGACAACAATTAATCGTGCATAGCAGTCACAACTGTCAGTAAGTGTCCATGATTGAGTCTTTAAATGAAGAAATTGAGATTAAACTGTCCAGTTTGAGTGTTTGTTGCAGCTCGTTCCAGTCGCTAGCTGCAGCGAACTGAAAAGACGAGCGACCCAGGAATGTGTGTGTGCTTTGGGGACCTTCAACAGAATGTGACTGGCAGAACGGGTGTTGTATGTTGAGGATGAGGGCTGCAGTAGAAATCTCAGATAGG
Organism: Salmo trutta; assembly: GCF_901001165.1. Taxonomy (NCBI): domain Eukaryota; kingdom Metazoa; phylum Chordata; class Actinopteri; order Salmoniformes; family Salmonidae; genus Salmo; species Salmo trutta. Next base: position 35,671,873 of record NC_042963.1, read on the forward strand.
GGGGAGTGAGGGTTTAATAAATAAGCATCAACCAGTGGGTCTTGCAACGGGTATACAGAGATAGAGTATAGAGTGCAGTGATGTGTCCTATAATGAGCATTGTTGGCAAATCTGATGGCCGAATGGTAAAGAACATCTAGCAGCTCGAGAGCACCCATACTTGCAAATCTATAAATTATGTCTTCGTAATCTAGCATGGGTAGGATGGTCCTCTGAATCAGGGTTAGTTTGGCATCTGGGGTGAAAGAGGAGCGATTACGAGAGAGGAAACCAAGTCTTGATTTAACTTTATTTAACATTGCTTTGATATGTGCTGAGAGAAGGATAGTGTACCATCTAGCCATACTCCAAAGTACTTGTATGAGGTGACTACCTCAAGCTTTAAACCCTCAGAGGTAGTAATCACACCTGTGGTGAGAGGGGCATTTTTCGTACCAAACCACATGACCTTTGTTTTGGAGGTGTTCAGAACAAGGTTAAGGGCAGAGGAATTTTGTTGGACACAAAGAAAGCTTTTTTTGTAGAGCGTTTAACACAGAATCCGGGGAGGGGCAAGCTGAGCATAAGACTATCATCTGCATAGTGCCCTCAAAGCTAAGGACCCTGGGACTAAACACCTCCCTCTGCAACTGGATTCTGGACTTCCTGACGGGCCGCCCCAGGTGGTAAGGGTAGGAAATAACACATCCCCCACGCTGATCCTCAACACAGGGGCCCCTCAGGGGTGCGTGCTCAGCCCGTGCGTGCTCAGTTGTGTCGATGACACAACAGTGGTAGGCCTGATCACCGACAACGATGAGACAGCCTGTAGGGAGGAGGTCAGAGACCTGGCCGTGTGGAGCTAGGACAACAACCTCTCCTTCAACGTGATCAAGACAAAGGAGATGATTGTGGACTACAGGAAAAAGAGGACCGAGCACGCCCCCATTCTCATCGACAGGGCTGCAGTGGAGCAGGTTGAGAGCTTCATGTTCCTTGGTGTCCACATCACCAACAAACTAACATGGTCCAAGCACCCCATGACAGTCGTGAAGCGGGCACAACAAAACCTATTCTCCCTCAGGTGGCTGAAAAGATTTGGCATGGGTTCTCAGATCCTCAAAAGGTTCTACAGCTGCACCATCGAGAGCATCCTGACTGGTTGCATCACTCCCTGGTATGGCAACTGCTCGGCCTCCGACCACAAGGCACTACAGAGGGTAGTGCGAACAGCCAAGTACATCACTGGGGCCAAGCTTCCTGCCATCCAGGACCTCTATACCAGGCGGTGTCAGAGGAAGGCCCTAAAACTTGTCAAAGACTCCAGCCACCCTTTTTAGACTGTTCTCTCTGCTACCACACGGCAAGCCTGTACCGGAGCGCCAAGTCTAGGTCCAAGAGGCTTCTAAACAGCTTCTAACCCCAAGCCATAAGACTCCTGAACATCTAGTCAAATGCCTACCCAGACTATTTGCATTGCCCCCCCCTCCACACCACTGCCACTCTCTGTTGTCATCTATGCAGTCACTTTAACCTCTTATGGCTAGGGGGCAGTATTTTCACGGCTGGATAAAAAACTTACCCGATTTAATCTGATTATTAGTCCTGCCCAGAAACTAGAATATGCATATAATTTTTAGCTTTGGAGAGAAAACACTCCAAAGTTTCTGAAACTGTTTGAATGGTGTCTGTGAGTATAACAGAACTCCTATGGCAGGCAAAAACCTGAGATGCTTCTGTTCAGGAAGTACCCTGTCTGAACATTTCTTGCCCTTCTTTATTATCTCTGTCGTTTACAAAGGATCTCTGCTCTTACGTGACACTTCGCACGTCAACAATGGAGTCTCAGAGCCCGGGAAAAACAGGAATGACGTAATTCAAAGCCCTGGCTGAAGCACACGAGAGCAAAAGCTGAGTGGTCACTCGATGGACTAAGCCTTAGGCGCGTGACCCGCCCCGCCCCCGGCTTTCGTTTTTTCCCTCAGTTTACAGACAGGCAGATTCCCGGTCGGAATATTATCGCTTCTCTACGAGATAAATTGCATAAAAATTGGTTTTAAACAGCGGTTGACATGCTTCGAAGTACGGTAATGGAATATTTAGAAATTTTTTGTCATATTTTGCGTCATGCTCTTGGCCGAGATTTAGCGTTGGGATAGTGTCTAGAACGCACGAACAAAACGTCTTGATGGAACATAACGATGGATTATTTGGGACCAAACCTACATTTGTTATTGAAGTAGAAGTCCTGGCAGTGTATTCTGACGAAGAACAAGCAAGGTAAGAACATTTTTCTTATAGGAAATGTGATTTTGGTGAAGGCTAAACTTGCAGGGTGTCTAAATAGCTAGCCCTGTAATGCCGGGCTATGTACTTAGATTATTGCAAAATGTGCTTCATCCGAAAAGCTATTTTAAAATCGGACATATCGAGTGCATAGAGGAGTTCTGTATCTATAATTCTTAAAATAATTGTTATGCTTTTTGTGAACGTTTATCGTGAGTAATTTCGTAAAATCACCGGAAGTGTTCGGTGGGAATGCTAGTTCTGAACGTCACATGCTAATGTAAAAAGCTGGTTTTTGATATAAATATGAACTTGATTGAACAGACATGCATGTATTGTATAACATAATGTCCTAGGTGTGTCATCTGATGAAGATCATAAAAGGTTAGTGCTGCATTTAGCTATGGTTTGGGTTTATGTGACATGATATGCTAGCTTGAAAAATGGCTGTGTGATTATTTGTGGCTGGGTACTCTGCTGACATAATCTAATGTTTTGCTTTCGCTGTAAAGCCTTTTTGAAATCGGACAGTTTGGTTAGATAAAGGAGAGTCTTGTCTTTAAATAGCTGTAAAATAGTCATATGTTTGAAAAGTGTAAGTTTTCGGATTTAGAGGAGTTTGAATTTCGCGCCCCGCCCATCATTGGATATTGGAGCAGACGTTCCGCTAGCGGAACGTGTAGATGTAAGAGTTAACTCTACCTACATGTACATACTACCTCAACTAACCGTTGCCCCCGCACATTGACTCATTACCGGCACCCTTCTGTATACATTGTTATGTTTTACTGCTGCTCTTTAATTACTTGTTACTTTTATTTCTTATTCTTATCTGTATTTTTTTTAAACTGTACCCTTAGGGGCTCGTAAGTAAGCATTTCAATGTAAGGTCTACACCTGTTGTATTTGGCGCATGTGACTAATACAATTTGATCTGATTTGCTTATAATTGGATGAGAGAGCTTCAACTATGTTGTTGATGCATTAGTTATAAGTATTTACACTTGAGGTGTAAATTATGCATGACAAAATTGATAGTGCAATGCTCCTAATTTACACTTCTGATTATGCTGCTCTTTTCAGGCTGATATTCCTTTCATTAACATAGATTTTTTGTTGTTGTACTAGCATGTTGACTAATGCAAAGATCCAGGAATTTTTTGCAAAGTCAGCAATCTATGAGAAGTTTGGCCAGGGAACCATAATCACAAATCTGTTGAATGCATTGTTTTAAGCTAAATCGGATTGTTCTAAAAGCATGTTGTCACTGTTAATAGCCATTCTACTCCTTGCAGAACATAGGTCATTGACGAACATTCAGATTCAGATTGTTTAATAGTCACATGTACAGGGTTGCAGGTGTGATTGCAGGGTACAGTGAAAATCCATTACATTATGCCTTAATGGATGTTCAGTTCTCTTTTTGTTTGGTTTCTGTCTGTCTGTTGGTATTCATTTATTGCTGTTTTATTTTTAATATAAGTTAGAGAGAGAGAGCAATGAAGTGGACTTGAGTTTGAACTTGCACGCTCACTACTGTAACCTCCTGTGACCAGAGATACAATACCTGCCTTCCCCAGGCATCCTATCATACACAGGAGGTTACATGTGCCTGGGCTGAGGCACTCTCCAAGGGGCTCATAATCAGACCCATCTCCCTACTGCCAGGTGACCTGGTCCAACACACCTCCCTTTGTTATCATTATTTACCTACACTCAACTAGCCTAATGATGCAATTCTTCTTCTGTTTCTACACAGACACAGCGGTTGTTGAGAAAGTGGTTTATGCAGAATGAGAGAGTGAAGAGAGTGTAAAGGGAAATGCATTATGTGGTGGCTAATTTCTGCATTACCAAATGAGGAGGGTTACAAACTTCACACACAAGTCAGTTACACTTAAAACTACATCTTTAATAATTAAGATGCTTTTGCAAAAGCACTTGACCTTCAACGATGCCATTGAAAAGTGATTACACAAAAGTACAACTATCTTTTATACCCAAGACCCACCCCGCTCAACGTACATGACGAACAACAGATCTTAGGAACAGTTCACAAAGGTTAAGTTCTGTATGAAATATATCTATAAAACATAGCAGACAGCAACCGCTGTATCAACAGTGTTCATTGTATAGACCAGTATCTGGTCCTCCTACCCAAAACTGGAACCGTCTCTCCCTGGTACGGTATAGAACAGAACCATTAGCTCATCCAATGGCATAAATCAATTGACAACTCTCGATACTCCCATCTCAAGTAAACCCCCTCTTGACTCCACTCCTGGACAAGCTCACTGAGGGGAATGACTTGCGCACAGACATGGAGACAAATAATTGGTTCCCCATTAATGGTTTAACAGATACATTCACATATGCAGACAATGTTCAATTTTGTCCTCCCTGTCTGATATTCTGCATAGCAACAGAGATATGTCAAAGACAAGTCTGACCTCTCCCCTCCCTGGGCCCCAAGTGACTGAGCCCTAGCTAAGGGAAAAGTACAACTGTCAACACCAGAGTCCAAAGGGCACGCCTTCCTAATGACAAGCATCTCACATAAGCATATTATACAAATAAAACATCTTAATTATCTATGTTACCCAACTAATTCTGATTCATCCGCCACAATTGACAACCAACAACTGGTACCATATCATCCACGCTGAACTGACAGAATATGTTATATACTGAACAAAAATATAAACGCAACATGTAAAGTGTTGGTCCCATGTTTCATGAGCTGAAATAAAAGATTCCAGAAATGTACCATACGCACAAAACATTTATTTCTCTCTAATTTTGTGCACACATTTGTTTACATCCCTGTCAGTGAGCATTTCTCCTTTTTCAAGATAACCAATCCACCTGACAGGTGTGGCATAACAAGAAGCTGATCAAAAAGCATGATCATAACACAGGTGTACCTTGTTCTGGGGACAATAAAAGGCAACACTAAAATGTGCAGTTTTGTCACACAACACAATTCCACAGATGTCTCAAGTTTTGAGGGAGCGTGCAATTGGCATGCTGACAGCAGGAGTGTCCACCAGAGTTGTTGCCAGATAATTTTATGTTTATTTCTCTACCATAAGTCGCCTACAACGTCGTTTTACAGAATTTGCCGGTATGTCCAGCCGGCCTCACAACCTCAGACCATTTGTAACCAAGCCAGCCCAGGACCTCCACATCCAGCTTCTTCACCTGGGGGATTGTTTGAGACCAGCCACACGGAAAGATGATGAAACTGAGGAGTATTTCTGTCTGTAATGAAACCCTTTTGAGGGGAATAACTCATTCTGATTCTGTGCCCCTTCCCAGTCATGTGAAATTCATAGATTAGGGCCTAATGAATTTATTTGAATTGACTGATTTCCTTATATGAACTGTAACTCAGTAAACCTTTTGAAATTGTTGCATGTTGTGTTGATATTTCTGTTCAGTATAGATATCATAAGGTGAAGACACCAATTTGTAAGTCGCTCTGGATAAGAGCGTCTGCTAAATTACAAAAATGTAAATGTAATTAATTAATAAAATCATCTTGGACACACGTCTGCTAGGATAGGTCTGAACGGCCTTGCTTTCAGGAAGAAATATTAATTAAAACATGCAAAAGAGTTGGGTCAGCATGAATGGAAATGAAAAGGAAGTGCATAGACTTTTCATATATGCTGATTTATTTAAGCTCTTCAGTGTCTTGAGCAGCAAACTGGTACAGGCATTGCCGTGTTAAGTAGGGTTGCTGAGGGGTGCTGCAGCACAACCTGAAAAATAACAAATAAATACAGTGAGGGAAAAAAGCATTTGATCCCCTGCTGATTTTGTACGTTTGCCCACTGACAAGGAAATTATCAGTCTATAATTTTAATGGTAGGTTTATTTGAACAGTGAGAGACAGAATAACAACAAAAAAATCCAGAAAAATGCATGTCAAAAATGTTATAAAATGATTTGCATTTTAATGAGGCAAAACCCTTATTGGCAATCACAAAGGTCAGATGTTTCTTGTAGTTGGCCACCAGGTTTGCACACATCTTAGGAGGGATTTTGTCCCACTCCTCTTTGCAGATCTTCTCCAAGTCATTAAGGTTTCGAGGCTGACGTTTGGCAACTCAAACCTTCAGCTCCCTCCACAGATTTTCTATGGGAATAAGGTCTGGAGACTGGCAAGGCCACTCCAGGACCTTAATGTGCTTCTTCTTGAGCCACTCCTTTGTTGCCTTGGCCGTGTGTTTTGGGTCATTGTCATGCTGGAATACCCATCCACGACCCATTTTCAATCCCCTGGCTGAGGGAAGGAGGTTCTCACCCAAGATTTGACGGTACATGGCCCCGTCCATCGTCCCTTTGATGCGGTGAAGTTGTCCTGTCCCCTTAGCAGAAAAACAACCCCAAAGCATAATGTTTCCACCTCCATGTTTGACATTGGGGATGGTGTTCTTGGGGTCATAGGCAGCATTCCTCCTCCTCCAAACACGGTGAGTTGAGTTGATGCCAAAGAGCTCCATTTTGGTCTCATCTGACCACAACACTTTCACCCAGTTGTCCTCTGAATCATTCAAATGTTCATTGGCAAACTTCAAACGGGCATGTATATGTGCTTTCTTGAGCAGGGGGACTTTGCGGGCGCTGCTGGATTTCAGTCCTTCACGGCGTAGTGTGTTACCAATTGTTTTCTTGGTGACTATGGTCCCAGCTGCCTTGAGATCATTGAGAAGATCCTCCCGTGTAGTTCTGGGCTGATTCCTCACCGTTCTCATGATCATTGCAACTCCACGAGGTGAGATCTTGCATGGAGCCCCAGATTGACAGTTCTTTTGTGTTTCTTCCATTTGCGAATAATCGCACCAACTGTTGTCACCTTCTCACCAAGCTGCTTGGCAATGGTCTTGTAGCCCATTCCCGCCTTGTGTAGGTCTACAATCTTGTCACTGACATCCTTGGAGAGCTCTTTGGTCTTGGCCATGAAGAGTTTGAAATCTGATTGATTGATTGCTTCTGTGGACAGGTGTCTTTTATACAGGTAACAAACTGAGATTAGGAGCACTCCCTTTAAGAGTGTGCTCCTAATCTCAGCTCGTTACCTGTATAAAAGACAGCTGGGAGCCAGAAATCTTTCTGATTGAGATGGGGTCAAATACTTATTTCCCTCATTAAAATGCAAATTAATGTATAACATTTTTTTAGGGATTTTTTTGTTGTTATTCTGGCTCTCGCTTTTCAAATAAACCTACCATTAAAATTATAGACTGATCATTTCTTTGTCAGTGGGCAAATGTACTGTCACGGCTGTCGTAGGAATTATTTATTTATTTATTTTATTTCACCTTTATTTAACCAGGTAGGCAAGTTGAGAACAAGTTCTCATTTACAATTGCGACCTGGCCAAGATAAAGCAAAGCAGTTCGACAACATACAACAACACAGAGTTACACATGGAGTAAACAACATACAGTCAATAATACAGTAGAAAAAAAATAAGACTATATACAATGTGAGCAAATGATGTGAGATAAGGGAGGTAAGAGCAAAAAAAAAATGCCATGGTGGCAAAATAAATAAAGTATAGCAAGAAAAACAATGGAATGGTAGATTTGTAGTTTGAAGAAAGTTCAAAGTTCAAATATAAATAATATGGTGCAAAGGAGCAAAATAAATAAATACAGTAGGGGAAGAGGTAGTAGTTTGGGCTAAATTATAGATGGGCTATGTACAGGTGCAGTGATCTGTGAGCTGCTATGACAGCTGGTGCTTAAAGCTAGTGAGGGAGATAAGTGTTTCCAATTTCAGAGATTTTTGTAGTTCGTTCCAGTCGTTGGCAGCAGAGAACTGGAAGGAGAGACGACCAAAGGAGGAGTTGGCTTTAGGGGTGACCAGAGAGATATACCTGCTGGAGCGCGTGCTACAGGTGGGTGCTGCTATGGTGACCAGTGAGCGGAGATAAGGGGGGACTTTACCTAGCAGGGTCTTGTAGATGACCTGGAGCCAATGTGTTTGGCGACGATTATGAAGTGAAGGCCAGCCAACGAGAGCATACAGATCGCAGTGGTGGGTTGTATATGGGGCTTTGGTGACAAAACGGATGGCACTGTGATAGACTGCATCCAGCTTGTTGAGTAGGGTATTGGAGGCTATTTTGTAAATGACATCGCCGAAGTCGAGGATTGGTAGGATGGTCAGTTTTACGAGGGTATGTTTGGCAGCATGAGTGAAGGATGCTTTGTTGCAAAATAGGAAGCCAATTCTAGATTTCACTTTGGATTGGAGATGATTGATGTGAGTCTGGAAGGAGAGTTTACAGTCTAACCAGACACCTAGGTATTTGTAGTTGTCCACAAATTCTAAGTTAGAACCGTCCAGAGAAGTTATGCTGGATGGGCGGGCAGGTGCAGGCAGCGATCGGTTGAAGAGTATGCATTTAGTTTTACTTGTGTTTAGGAGCAGTTGGAGGCCACGGAAGGAGAGTTGAATGGCATTGAAGCTCGTCTGGAGGGTTGTTAACACAGTGTCCAAAGAAGGGCCAGAAGTATACAGAATGGTGTCGTCTGCGTAGAGGTGGATCAGAGATTCACCAGCAGCAAGAGCGACATCATTTATGTATACAGAGAAAAGAGTTGGCCCAAGAATTGAACCCTGTGGTACCCCCATAGAGACTGCCAGAGGTCCAGACAGTAGGCCCTCCGATTTGACACACTGAATTAGACCAAGGCGCAGCGGGTACGTGAATACTCATACTTAAATTTTATTATTTAAAGTGAGTAACGGAAAAAACAAGAAACAGAACGACAGCTAACAGATTTGCAGGCTAAACAAACAGCAGTGCAAATACAACTACCCACAATGAGACAGGTGAAAACAAGCTCCCTAGGTATGACTCTCAATCAGGAACAACGATGTCCAGCTGTTCCTGATTGAGAGCCACACCAGGCCAACAAAGAAATACACAATCTAGAAAACGTAGAACACCAACACAAGAACGTACACCAACAAACCCCATGAACACATAAATAAAATACCCCTCTACATACACATAACCCCCCGAACCATATAAAACAAATACCCTCTGCCACGTCCTGACCAAACTACCATAACCAATAACCCCTATACTGGTCAGGATGTGACACGTACAAAATCAGCAGGGGATCAAATACTTTTTTCCCTCACTGTATATATTAGTAAAAAAAGTTGTATGCACTGGGCCAATTAATAGTCTTGTATTAGAGGACCGATATAGCCGTCTGCAGCGCGGGCAAAACTTTTTTAATTCAGTCCCCATCCATCCATCTATTGGCCAGCATGCCCTCTCTCCTTTTCAATATCAGGTTGAGTTCTTTGCTTCAGAATGAGATGAGTAATGTGGTAGAGTTTTGCAGATTGGGAGTAAAATGGGCTAATCCTGCCGAGTATAGAATCTGACAATCGCTAGAGTGACAAATTAGAATGTACTATACTGGGTGGTTTAAGCACTGAATGTTGATTGGCTGAAAGACATGGTGTATCAGACCGTATACCAGGCTTATGACAAAACATTTATTTTTACTCTTCTAATTACTTTGGTAAACAGTTTATAATAACATTAAAGCACCTCTGGGTTTGTGGTATATGGCCAATATACCACGGTTAAGGGTGCTATCTATAAGAACAGCCCTTAGCCGTGGTATATTGGCCATATACCACACCCCCTTACTGCTTAATTATATCATGGTAAGTGTACACTGAGTATACCAAACATTAGGAACACCTTCCACATATTGAGTTGCACCCAGAATTTGCTCTCAGAATTGCCTCAATTTGTCAGGACATGGACTCTACAAGGTGTCCAAAGCACTCCACATGGATGCTGGCCCATGTTGACTCCAATGCTTGACACAGTTGTGTCAAATTGGCTGGATGATCTTTGGGTGGCGGACCATTCTTAATGTTTTGTATACTCTGTGTATATCCTTCTATTTAAAGGCATACCAGGTATGGACGCTGCAAATGATTTTATCTCAGTTCCATGTATATGTGTGATTTCATTGTCACACACACGCCTACTCACAGGTGTGCAGTCCATATTGGTTTACATGATACTGCTTTTAACCCTTGTGTAGTCTTAACATTTGGTATACTCCCCTTGTCCTGAGGAAAAAAAATGACCCACCTTCACTAAATCAGCTTAAGCAGCTTAATTGAATTTTAAACCACAAATCTATTTTGTATGAAGAAACAACCTGTCATTCATCACAAACTTTGTGAATATCAGGGTTTTCTCTCTTCACAATGAAAGACTACATTTAATCAGTGGACACCACTCATTTTTATTACAACACACCTGTCATAATTGTTTTCTTTACTGAAGTAGAGGTTTATTATTATTATTATTATTGCTAAAGGTACTGCATAGGTGTAAACATATTTTTTTTAGGAGGAGATAGCACTTGTGTAGCCTAAGAAAGTAGCAGAAATGTGTAGGAAGTTGTTTTGAATGCATTTATTTGAAATTTTTTGGCAACATAGTGATATATTCTTATATACTGTACAATGAGTAATTCAACTACAAAATACTAGTCTTCTGCCATTTTTTGAACCATTGCCCCCACCCACAATGTGTATAAACAACAACAATAAATAAGAATAAAATAAGATAATAGATACAAAACAAAAACGTGAAGAACATAAATCAATTAACTCTATGTAGGACAGTATGCAAGTGTGTGTGCATGGACTTTGCAAATGTATTTCTCACATGTGCAGCACATAGTATTTGTTTTCCAGTCCTTCTTTGGGGGGCAAAATTGGCTCCTTTCTTTGAATGTCTGAAGTTACAAGTGCCTTTCCCAGCTGCTCCAGGAACTCCCTCCTCTTGTTCCGATTATCAGGCATCCAGGTAGGGTTGATCTTGTTCCATATCACGAAGGCATTGTATGAGGACACATCAATGATGTTATGGAAGATGACCAGGGGCCAGCGGGCAGTCATCCTCCTGCAGCTGTAAGTTCCAATCACCTTGTCCAGGTTGTCCACACCTCCTTTGTTGTGGTTCTAGTCCAGGATGATGGCTGGCTTCCTGTCTTCACGATCACTGATCTCAGCCGTTTTGTGCAGTGTGCTCAGGAGGACCACATTCTTGTTCCTCTTTGGGAGGTAAGAAATGAGAGTGGTGGTGGCGGTGAAGGCAAACTTTGATGAGAAGGCCTCTCTCCCCTCGTTGCGAGGAGTGCAGGGGGGAGCTCATGCTTGTTCTTTCTAAATATCCAACCTTGGTGATCTTCCTCTTCGGGAGCTGCTGGCTGAGTTCAATCAGTAGCACACATAATCTCCATTTCTCATTGTGTGTGTGTGTGTGTGTGTGTGTGTGTGTGTGTGTGTGTGTGTGTGTGTGTTTGTGGTGTGCAAATGATTTTATAACTGCCAGGTCAAAATGACCCTAAAACAATCTTTCTACCCTGGTGGTGTACAGTTTTCATGGAAATATGAACAAAGGTGATGTTTCACTTTTTCTAATGTTGGGGTCACTCTAGGAAATGTAATCAAATTTCAAGTTGAAAAAATATCATTTAGGGTGTTTTTCTCTGCTGTTAAACATAGTGGCGGGTCATTTTTTCCCTTAAGATAACACAAATGTTAATGAGTATTCACAGAAAGTAAACAAATGTGGCATCACATCAATACTGTATTCAGAGTGGAACGGTCACACACATCTGATCATAATCAAGTCAGTTAAATACATAAACATACCTGAATCCACACTTTAGAACTTTTTGGCTTCTCTGCCACTGTTGACAGGCTCTGCTATTCTCGTCCCCATCATCTCTGCTCCCCACTCTGTGATGGCAGGGGACACAGCAGGATGGATTTGGCACAGAGGCCACACTCCTTGCCCCAACCCTGTCACAGTTTCCCAAAGAGGAGGGGGGAAACTGCTAATGTGTGTCAGAGACCATGTTTAGGACACTCTAATTTTCCTGACCATGTGGCCTGATGCGGAAAAACTTCTCATGCCCTCATTACTTGATATACAGTGGGGTCTGACATTTTGACACCCTTGATAAAGATGAGCAAAAATGATTGTATGAAATAAATAATTCAAACACAGAGCTATATTGTATGCTAAAATAGTTTTCAAAATTATATTATTTTATACTAATACAATTGCTAAGAAACAAATTTTGTTTAATTAGTAATGATAGCTTTCTCTCAAAAAAGTAGGTGTCAAAATTATTGACCTGTTTTCAATGAGTTGAGTTGGAGAACACTTTGGCAGGGATCTTAGACCATTAATCCATACAGAGTCCTTCAAGGATCCTTGCTATCCTTAGTATGTGCTTATGGACTGTGCTCTTCCATTGAAACTGTGTGGTTTAGATTTTGTGGCCAATTAACTATTTCTTTGTGGATTTTGATGTGTGCTTGGGGTTATTGTCTTTAGGCTAAAATGTCCTGGTACTTGGTAAAGTTCATGATGCAGTTGACCTTAAGAAGGGCCCAAGGACCAGTGCAAGAAAAATAACCCCATAATATCAAAGATCCACCACCATATTTTACCTTAGGTATGACGTACTTTTCTGTTTGCTTCTTTTTTTCAACACCAAACCCACCACTGGTGTGCATGGCCAAATATTCTATTTTAATGTCATCTGACCATAGCACCAGTGCCAATCCAAGTAGTGCCAATGCCTTTTATCAAACTCCAGGCGGTGCTAAGGTCAGAGTACCAGAGTACCAGGACATTTTAGCCAAAAGCCTGGTTGCCTCTGCCAGGAAGCTGACACGCAAGTGGATCTTCCAGCAAGACAATAACACCAAGCAAATGGTTAATTGACCATAATATCAACATTTTGCAATGGCCATCTCAGTCTTCGGACTTCAAGCCCATTGAAAACCTATGGTTTGAATTAAAGAGGGCAGTCCATAGAGCACACCAAGGAAATCAAGGATCTGGAAAGATTCTGTATGGAAGAATGGTCTAAGATCCCTCCCAACGTGTTCTCCAATCTCATAAAACATTTTAGAAAAAGGCTCGGTGTCGTTATCCTCATGTTGTTTGAGATTTGTTTTTGTATAACTTGTTAAACAAAATCTATTTCTCTGAGCAATTGTATTAGCATAAAATGATATAATTCCCATTTAAAAAAATATATTTTTATTTTATGTCTTTTTTCACTAATCTTTATCAAGGGTGCCAATAATGATGGACCTGGCTGAAGCTGTCAGTGTCTCTGGATGTGTTGTAATGTTGAGGATGTGTTGTAATGTACCCCCCCCCCATAACCTGGAGTCTCTGTGGCTTTATTGACCCCTTAATTGGCTTATGTCCACCTTTTCAATGGTTGTGGACAAGGGCGCATTGTATTTTTATTTATTTATTTTTATTTAACTATGCAAGCCAGTTAAGAACATATTCTTATTTTACAATGATGGCCTACCCCGGCCAAACCCTCTCCTAACCCAGATGACACTTGGCCAATTGTGCACCACCCATTGGGACTCCCGATCATGGCTGGTTGTGATACATCCCTGGATCAAACCAGGGTCTGTAGTGACTACTCTAGCACTGAGATGCAGTGCCTTAGACCGCTGCTTCACCGGGAGCCCTGTAGGTAAGTGATCACCTGAATAGCTGCTGACAAGAGCTCAGCTGGAGATTGAAGGGTGTCTGTGGGCTGGGGAAAGAGGGCCTGGAAGACAGGAGTGATTGAGGTGGGGAAGGTAAGAATCAAAGTGGAGTCAAGGCACCCTGACATGCTGGGCATGCCCAGCGTTGTCTGGTCTATATCTCTCTCCACCAATCTCCTTTCCTTACCCTCCAACCCTTTCTCTTCCTCTTTCCCTCATACTCTCCTGATACTCTTCCTCTCCCTCTCTCCCTCCAACCCCGCCTTCCAGCAGGGTATGCCTGCCAGCAGTTCTGTCCATTATCTCGACTCCATTAGCCTTGCAACATCTAGTACCTCAGAGTCAGACGGCTGTGTGATGTTTCCCCCATCTTGTCCATATGTGATCTTGACAGCATGGCTGTGTCCACAGGTAGAGAGGGGGAATGGGGAGATGTAATCAAGGCATTTGCCTCATCCGTCACGCTTCCCCCTGCACTATTGTGCTGTCTGAAGGTCTTTCTGCCCATTACATTGTTTTGTTGCCTTTTTTCCCTCCACTGAAATGTCACAGGGAAAAAGGCACACAACATTGACACCCATAAATAATGCAGCCTACATTACTCCATCCCCATCCCTGAGAGTGGAGGGTACATGGCAGAGGAGGCCTTACACTCAAGGGACACCAGGAGCTCAGACAAATACCACAGTGTATCACATGTGCAAACACACTCACACACACACACACACACACACAGAGAGAGGGAGATACAAGCCACTCACCCCTAATGCACAAATATAAAACATGCATAGAAATCTACCATTCCAAAATACCTGACCAGTGAGAAACGTCACATGCACATATATGTACAGCATGCCCACAACTAATTCAAATTCACATTGGAAATCATGGCAGTCACACACCACCACACTCTGTCTGTGAGGTCAAATATTTCTATAGCGATGCTTGGGAAGATATGAATAAAAGCAGACACGCCATATTAACTGTGGTAAAGAGGCATCTGCACTCCTACACACAAACTGTATTGAACACACTTGTGAGGGCATGCATGAAGACAAAAGCTGATAGACAGATGGAGCATCAGAGTGGGCCCTGAATGGAATGAATTAGATTTTATCACGCCAGAAGGGCAGGTCACACCGCCAGGCACTTTGACAAACACAGTGGTCTGGAAAGGGATTAGAAAGAAAGGTCAGGGAATGCAGGAGTGAGACAGGAAGGAGAATTAAGTCATCACATGCTATCTGAAGTTCAAACAAAGCACCTTCCGCCCACAGCCTTATCTCCTCGGCAGCAGACACACTGGCAGCTCACTTTTTTTGTCTGACTAAATCAAAGCAAGACAAAGCATCAGCTGGATATTAAACCCCTGTTTTTCATTGGTGTTTCTTTCTCTCTCCCTCTCTTTACTCTAGTACCACTCAGAGCTCCTTTCGATGTATCACCTTCCTCCCAGCACAATACCAGTGTAGCCACATGCTCCCTGTGCTCTCCGTGGACATATTCTCAGCAGCAGTTGTTTGAAAGCCTCCCACAAGTGTGGATGGCCTAAGAGAGAGAGACACGCACAGAAAGAGAGAGAAAGGGGTGGGAGGGAGAGAGAGAGCATCAGAAAGGGAAGAGCATACAGACATGATGCACTCCCATGTGTTACCCTAGGAGGCAGTGTTGTCTTTAGTTTGAGGGGAGCGTGGGTGAGAGAGAGAGAGAGAGAGAGAGAGAGAGAGAGAGAGCGAGGTAGCTTCTGCTCCTGCCACCTCTCTTGTGTTTGAGAAGACATGATCACTAGCCACAGACAGTAACCATAGTTACATCACTGATAACAGTAATAAACCTAGTTTGCACCTAAAATAAGGATTGTTAGTTGTCAGCACACTCGTAAGCTATCCAATGAGAATAAGTTAAAGATTAATTTTCTGTTTGATATGGGCAATCATGGTGACCATCGTCTTAGAATGAGTATTATTTTAGTTTGGGAATAAAACAGCAGATTGCTAGCCTCAGTGACCATCATTTGTTTGAAAGTGAGAAAAGGAGAAATGAAAAAGTATGAAAGTAACCAATGAGTGAGAGAGAAGACAGGAGAGACACGATAGCGTCAAAGGCAGAGTTAATAATATTACTTTATGGTTACAGCAAGTAATTCAGCTGGTGCCTGGTATTATATGATGTAAAGAACATCCATTTTGCAGAGAAAGTTAAACTATTTAGTGTTGTCGGTGACATTATAGCATGGTGAATCTATAATATAACATCAGGTAATCACTACTACACAGTGTGTGCTACGCCTGCATTATGCGTATTATTTCATCATTCAGGTCTTGGGTTAATTACACATTGCTACTGTATTTTATCACCCATTAACTTACTTATGTACTGTGTATTAGCGCAATTGCTTGAGAGCGTCATTGGGTCAGCTGTGCTCTGTATCAGTCCATTATGGTCTATTACTATAGCTTCTCCTAAATGACCATTCAGGTCATCAGTTTGAGGCTGACAAAATGTAGTGGAGAATGTGTCACCAGAGTACCATGTCAGGGGTAAACTCACTCACAAGGCATCATGCAGAGAGCTGAAAACCTGTGATTATATTTTTATTGTGGAGATTGTACAACTGAATTGAAAACCTTCCCCCCACTTGTTCAATTACCCTCTCTCCCTCTCTATCTCTCTCTCTTTCCTCCCCTTGTAAAGCTCTGGTGCCATGGCAGAGTGACAGGCCTTAGTTCTCACTGATCTGTGAGCACGAGCGACAGCCACTGATCCTGTTTGGAGTGGTGCCACCCCAGTGCTAACCATGCCCAGAATATCCCTAGCAGAGAGAGTCATTGAAAAGGATCAACATTTAGCTACGTGCAGAGGGGAGACAGGCTGAAAATGGTAAGGACTCAAACAGGGGAGGTGGGTGGCGTGGCAGTTGGTCAGGAGGGATGCTGCTGCTGGGGCTGGTGCCAGCTGGAACGTGACTTACCTTAGCAGGGTCCAATCCATTTCACATCAGCTGGATTTGGTTTCTACTGCTGCGATCCGGGACCAGGCCACAAACAGCTGACCTGGAAGGTGAGACATTTTTCAGGACACACATAACACCTAATGGCAGGCTAGCTGGTACACATAGCCTGGCATGGTAATAAACTGTGTTTATACAAAGAAATATTTGCAACTGTTACCCATGTGGCTGACATCGGGGCCCTAGCTACCTACCATCACCGGTCATGTAAATGATGCTACCTGAGACAAGGAATTCTCTTTTTGCTTTTAATTCTAGCCCTTTTGCAACCTAGTCATTTCAACACGTGGTCTTATCAAAAGTAGTGCAATATATGAAGAATAAAGATCTCTCTCTTTCTGTGTTGGGTTGCAAAGTGGCAATGTTGGGTTGGGTTGCAAAGCTATACTCTTAGAATTGACAAGTAATTCCTTAATTTCTTGCCAGGGTATGCCTTATCTTTAAAGGGAACATTGCAATGCCAACACAGATATGTACACTAGTTTCCTACATTCAGCTGAGCTAAACATGCAGTGTACCTCTGGAGCACTAGCTAACAGGGTTGTTAAAAGGCAGTGTTAATCAAACCACTGTGAGATCACGCTGTGTTACACACTCATTCACAACGCTCCTCATTACTTTCCTATTACCCCAGCAGTGTCTTCAGACCCTCGAAGACTCTCTGACGTTAAAACCTATGAGGTGAGGAGGAGCACAGGGATATTTCTGGTCCTCTCGAACACCTCAGAAGCCTCTCTCTTTCTCTTTGATTGATGACCATCATTACACAGCTTTTTAATTTTTTGAAGGACAGGCGAATCTAGGAGAATACATGTCAAACACTGTACTGAGTTCGTGTTCGTGTGGTTGAAAATGTGTGAAATTTCCCTTTAAAACATTAAGGAGTTGATGTGACAACACTGGTTGGATGTTTAACTATTGCAAGCAATCGCAACAGTTTACACGCAACATCCATTCTCATCAGTGGTATGACAATGATCAATTTGTTTACTTAACTAGACATGCTTGGATTTTGTATGTAATTCCAGCACTGCGCTAACCAGTACATCTGAACCATTCTCTGCAAGACCAATTGATTAGTGCAAATAAATCATGTCCACACTGTTGGCAACTTCATCACAACTGAACCAAACTGTAAAATCCCCCTAAGTATTGTCTTTATGGAACAACAGTTGTCAATAGACATTACCGTCAGGCGCTCAAGCCATTTGTCTCCTGCAGGGCACTGATTTGTTGGGCCAGCTGTGAGGATACAGCACTGTGTCTCTTTGGTGAGATCCAACGCCTCAAGGCATAGGGAGGGAGGGACAGGGGGAGGGATGTCATAGAGAGAGAGATAGAGATGGTGTGAGAGATAAAGAAGTAGAGAGAGATAGAGGCAGAGTGAGATGAGAGAAATGGAGAGGAAGAGTGAATAAGGGCTGTTGTGCTAAACAGAGTGTGGCATGGCACCCCCACAGATGTGTTTATTAATGAGCTTGCTGGCGTTTAATTTCCCTGTCACCTTGGCGACCCCATATTGAGGAGACAAGCGGCACAGTGGGACAGCCACAACAGTGCAGTCTGGGAACAGGGGGCGCCGTCACCAGCACAGCCTGCTGGAAGAGACAGGGACTTCTTAGGAGCACTAACTTCTGAGGGCTGGAGAAGGTTGGGCGCTGCAAGAGAAGGTTGGGCCTGTTGACTCAAAAGAGAGTGTTGCTGAGGGAAATGACTGTGGAACGGTGGGGTGGAGGGGATGAAGAGTAGGATGAGGTTGAGGGAAATGACTGAGCTGGTTGAGTTGAGGATGAAATCAAATTTTATTTGTCACATGTTTCGTAAACAACAGATATAGATTAACATTGAAATACTTACTTACGGTTCCTTTTCCAACAATGCAAAGTTAAAGATGTTTTTTTATATATTTATACAGTGCTTATATACATATATATATATATATATACACTGCTCAAAAAAATAAAGGGAACACTTAAAAAACACAATGCAACTCCAAGTCAATCACACTTCTGTGAAATCAAACTGTCCACTTAGGAAGCAACACTGATTGACAATAAATTTCACATGCTGTTGTGCAAATGGAATAGACAACAGGTGGAAATTATAGGCAATTAGCAAGACACCCCCAATAAAGGAGTGGTTCTGCAGGTGGGGACCACAGACCACTTCTCAGTTCCTATGCTTCCTGGCTGATGTTTTGGTCACTTTTGAATGCTGGCGGTGCTTTCATTCTAGTGGTAGCATGAGACGGAGTCTACAACCCACACAAGTGGCTCAGGTAGTGCAGCTCATCCAGGATGGCACATCAATGCGAGCTGTGGCAAGAAGGTTTGCTGTGTCTGTCAGCTTAGTGTCCAGAGCATGGAGGTGCTACCAGGAGACAGGCCAGTACATCAGGAGACGTGGAGGAGGCCGTAGGAGGTCAATAACCCAGCAGCAGGACCTCTACCTCCGCCTTTGTGCAAGGAGGAGCAGGAGGAGCACTGCCAGAGCCCTGCAAAATGACCTCCAGCAGGCCACAAATGTGAATGTGGCTGCTCAAACGGTCAGAAACAGACTCCATGATGGTGGTATGAGGGCCCGACGTCCACAGGTGGGGGTTGTGCTTACAGCCCAACACCGTGCAGGACGTTTGGCATTTGCCAGAGAACACCAAGATTGGCAAATTCCCCACTGGCGCCCTATGCTCTTCACAGATGAAAGCAGATTCACACTGAGCACATGTGACAGACGTGACAGAGTCTGGAGACACCGTGGAGAATGTTCTGCTGCCTGCAACATCCTCCAGCATGACCGGTTTGGAGGTGGGTCAGTCATGGTGTGGGGTGGCATTTCTTTGGGGGGCCGCACAGCCCTCCATGTGCTCGCCAGAGGTAGCCTGACTGCCATTAGGTACCGAGATGAGATCCTCAGACCCCTTGTGAGACCATATGCTGGTGCGGTTGGCCCTGGGTTCCTCCTAATGTAAGACAATGCTAGACCTCATGTGGCTGGAGTGTGTCAGCAGTTCCTGCAAGAGGAAGGCATTGATGCTATGGACTGGCCCGCCCGTTCCCCAGACCTGAATCCAATTGAGCACATCTGGGACATCATGTCTCGCTCCATCCACCAACGCCACGTTGCACCACAGACTGTCCAGGAGTTGGCGGATGCTTTAGTCCAGGTCTGGGAGGAGATCCCTCAGGAGACCATCCGTCACCTCATCAGGAGCATGCCCAGGCGTTGTAGGGAGGTCATACAGGCACGTGGAGGCCAAACACACTACTGAACCTCATTTTGACTTGTTTTAAGGACATTACATCAAAGTTGGATCAGCCTGTAGTGTGGTTTTCCACTTTAATTTTGAGTGTGACTCCAAATCCAGACCTCCATGGGTTGATAAATTGGATTTCCATTGATTATTTTTGTGTGATTTTGTTGTCAGCACTGTCACGAATTATGTCGTGGTGTTGTAGAGAGGACCAAAATGCAGCAGAGTTGTGGATACTCATTTTCTTTTAATTCAAAAAAGAGGAGTAAGGCATCCACTGGAAAAACAATACACTAAATGATACTCACAACAGGAACAGTCTCACAGGCATACAAAAACGCAGTGCAAGAACAACTACCCACAAAACCAAGTGACAAACATACTCCTACATATGACTCCCAATCAGGAACAACGATCCCCAGCTGTTCCTGATCAGGAGTCACAAGACCAACACAGAACATTCACACACACAAGACTGCCATGTCCTGACCCCAAAACTACTACAACAGCTCCATCTGCTGGTCAGGACGTGACAAGCACATTCAACGATGTAAAGAAAAAAAGTATTTAATAAGATTATTTCTTTCATTCAGATCTAGGATGTGTTGTTTAAGTGTTCCCTTTATTTTTTTGAGCAGTATATATATACTGTACAGTGCCTTCGGAAAGTATTCATACAACTTGACTTTTTCAACATTTTGTTAGGTTACAGCCTTATTCTAAAATGGATTAAATAGAACAATTTCCTAGGCAATCTACACACAATACCCCATAATGACAAAGCGAAAACAGGTTTAAGAAATGTTTTAAGGTCCCAAAGAACACAGTGGCCTCCAACATTCTTAAATGGAAGAAGATTGGAACCACCAAGACTCCTCCTGGAGCTGGCCACCCAGCAATGAAACTGAGCAATCGGGCGAGAAGAGCCTTGGTCAGGGAGGTGACCAAGAACCCAATGGTCACTCTCACAGAGCTCTAGAGTTCCTCTGTGGAGATGGGAGAACCTTTCAGAAGGACAACAATCTCTGCAACACTCCACCAATTAGGCCTTTATTGTAAAGTGGCCAGACGGAAGCCAGTCCTCAGTAAAAGGCAAATCACAGCCCACTTGGAGTTTGCCAAAAGGCACCTAAAGACTCTCAGGCCATGAGAAACAAGACTATTTGGCCTGAATGCCAAGCGTCCCGTCTGGAGGAAACCTAGCACCATCCCTACGGTGAAGCATGGTGGTGGCAGCATCATGCTGTGGGGATGTCTTTCAGCGGCAGGGACTGGGATTGAGGCAAAGATAAATGGAGCAAAGTACTGCTCCAGAGCGCTCAGGACCTCAAGCCGGGGCCAAGGTTCACCTTCCAACAGGACAACGACCCTAAGCACACAGCCAAGACAATGCAGGAATGGTTTCTGGACAAGTCTCTGAATATCCTTGAGTGGCCCAGCCAGAGCCCGGACTTGAACCCGATCTAACATCTCTGGAGAGACCTAAAAATAGCTGTGCACCAATGCTCACCATCCAACCCGACAGAGCTTGAGACAATCTGCAGAGAAGAATGGGAGAAACTCCCCAAATACAGGTGTGTCAAGCTTGTAGTGTCATACCGAAGAAGACTCGAGGCTGTAATCGCTCCCAAAGGTCCTTCAACAAAGTACTGAGTAAAGGGTCTGAATAGTTATGGAACTGTTATATTCCCGTTTTTTGTATTTTTACTGTTAGCATTAATTTCGAAGAAAAAAAATTGTTTTTGCTTTGTCATTATGGAGTATTGCGTGTAGTTTGATGAGGAGGGGAAAACTATTTAATCAACAAATGTGGAAAAAGTCAGAGGTCTGAATACTTTCCGAAGGTACTGTCTTAGGACGGTAAGTTGGTGGTTGGAGACATCCCTCTAGTGGTGTGGGGGCTGTGCTTTGGCAAAGTGGGTGGGGTTATATCCTGCCTGTTTGGCCCTGTCCGGGGGTATCATCGGATGGGGCCACAGTGTCTTCTGATCCCTCCTGTCTCAGCCTCCAGTATTTATGCTACAGTAGTTTGTGTCGGGGGGCTAGGGTCAGTCTGTTACATCTGAAGTATTTCTCTTGTCTTATCCGGTGTCCTGTGTGAATTTAAATATGCTCTCTCTAATTCTCTCTTTCTCTATTTCTCTCGGAGGACCTGAGCCCTAGGACCATGCCTCAGGACTACCTGGCATGATGACTCCTTGCTGTCCCCAGTCCACTTGGCCATGCTGCTGCTCCAGTTTCAACTGTTCACCGGACGTGCTTGTTGCCTCGACAACTACTATGATTATTTTTATTTGACCATGCTGGTCATTTATGAACATTTTAACATCTTGACCATGTTCTGTTATAATATCCACCCAGCACAGCCAGAAGAGGACTGGCCACCCCTCATAGCCTGGTTCCTCTCTAGGTTTCTTCCTAGGTTTTTGGCCTTTCTAGGGAGTTTTTCCTAGGGAGTTTTTCCTAGCCACCGTGCTTCTTTCACATGCATTGCTTGCTGTTTGGGGTTTTAGGCTGGGTTTCTGTACAGCACTTTGAGATATCAGCTGATGTACGAAGGGCTATATAAATACATTTGATTTGATTTGTATGTACATATAGGTAGTGGTAAAGTGACTAGGCAACAGTATATATAATAAACAGTAGCAGCAACTGATGTGGTGAGTGTGAAAGTATGTGTGTGTGTTTATGGCGTTTGTATGCGTGTGTGGGCGTATGGATTGTGTGTGTGTGTGTGTGTGTCTGTGTGTGTGTGTGTGTGTGTGTTGGGGTGTCAGTGTAAGTATGTGTGAGTGTGTGGGTAGAGTCCAGTGTTTGTGCATAGTCACTGCAACAGAGTTAGTGAAAAAAAGGGTCAATGCGGGTAGTCCGGGTAACCATTTGATGAACTACCTGTTTAGCAGTCCTATGGCTTAGAGGAAGAAGCTATTCAGGATCCTGCTGGTTCGAGACTTGGTGCCCTGGTACTGCTTGCCATGTGGTAGCAGAGGGAACAGTCTATGGCTTGGGTGGCTGGAGTCTGACATTTTTTTGGGCCTTCCTCTGACACCTCCTGGTATAGAGGTCGTAGATGGCAGGGAGCTCGGCTCCAGTGATGTACTGGGCCGTACTCATCACCCTCTGTAGTGCCTTGCGGTCGGGTGCCTTGCAGTTATCATACCAAGTGGTGATGTAGCCAGTCAATATGCTGTCATTGCTGAAGCTTTAGACATTTTGGAGGATCTGAGGGACAATGCTAAATATTTTCAGCCTCCTGAGGGGGAAGAGGTGCTGTCGTGCCCTCTTCACAACTGTGTGTGTGTGGACCCTGTTATTTCCTTAGTGATATGGATTAGCTCCTTTGTCTTGCTGACATTGAGAGACAGGTTCTTGTCCTGGCACCACACTGCCAGGAATCTGACCTCCTCCCTATATGCTGCATCATCATCATAGGTGGTCAGTCTTACCACCGTCGTGTTGTCAGTAAACTCGTGGGTGAATGGGGAGTACAGGACAGGACTAAGCACACACCCCTGAGGGGCCCTCATGTTGATGGTCAGAGTGGCGGATGTGTTGTTGCCTACCACCTGGGGGTGGCCTGTCAGGAAGTCCAAAGAGATTGCTTCCTCTGTGGATCTGTTACGGCGGTAGGCGAATTAGAGTGGGTCCAGGGCACAGTGACTATGGTGGTCTACTTAAAACAAGTTGGTATTGCAGACCGGGTCAAGGATAGGGAAATGTCAGTGAAGACACTTGGCAGCTGGACAGCGCATGCTCTAAGTACATGTCTTGGTATTCCGTCTGGCCCCGTGGCCTTGCGAATGTTAAGCTGTTTAACCTGTTATGGATAGGGGGCAGTATTTTCACGGCTGGATAAAAAACGTACCCAATTTAATCTGATTATTACTCCTGCCCAGAAACTAGAATATGCATATAATTATTAGCTTTGGATAGAAAACACTCCAAAGTTTCTAAAACTGTTTGAATGGTGTCTGTGAGTATAACAGAACTCACTTGGCAGGCCAAAACATGAGAAGATTCTGTTCAGGAAGTACCCTGTCTGACCATTTCTTCCCCTTGTTGATTCTCTCTATCCATTACAAAGGATCTCTGCTGTTACGTGACACTTTCTACGGCTTCCATGGGCCCTCAGAGCCCGGGAAAAAGCTGAATGACGTAATTCAAAGCCCTGGCTGAAACACACGAGCGCTTTTGCTAAGTGGTCTATCAGCAGACAAAAGGCTTAGGCGCGTGCCCGAGTCGACCCCGTGATGTATTTTCTTTCGGCTGTTTACCTAACTGCAGATTCCCGGTCGGAATATTATCGCTTTTTTACGAGAAAAATGGCATAAAAATGGATTTTAAACAGCGGTTGACATGCTTCGAAGTACGGTAATGAAATATTTAGAAATCTTTTGTCACGAAATGCGCCATGCGTGCGACCCTTATTTACCATTGGGATAGTGTCTAGAACGCACGAACAAAACGTCGCTGATGGAACATAACTATGGATTATTTTGGACCAAACCTACATTTGTTATTGAAGTAGAAGTCCTGGGAGTGCATTCTGATGAAGAACATCAAAGGCAATCAAACTTTTCTAATAGTGAATCTGATTTTGGTGAGTGCTAAACTTGTTGGGTGTCTAAATAGCTTGCCCTGTGATGCCGGGCTATCAACTGAGAATATTGTAAAATGTGCTTTCACCGAAAAGCTATTTTAAAATCGGACATATCGAGTGCATAGAGGAGTTCTGTATCTATAATTCTTAAAATAATTGTTATGTTTTTTGTGAACGTTTATCGTGAGTAATTTAGTAAATTAACCAGAGGTTTGCGGGGGGTATGCTAGTTCTGAACGTCACATGCTAATGTAAAAAAGCTGGTTTTTGATATAAATATGAACTTGATTGAACAAAACATGCATGCATTGTATAACATCATGTCCTAGGGTTGTCATCTGATGAAGATCATCAAAGGTTAGTGCTGCATTTAGCTGTCTTCTGGGTTTTTGTGACATTATATGCTAGCTTGAAAAATGGGTGTCTGATTATTTCTGGCTGGGTACTCTGCTGACATAATCTAATGTTTTGTTTTCGCTGTAAAGCCTTTTTGAAATCGGACAGTGTGGTTAGATTAACGAGAGTCTTGTCTTTAAAATGCTGTAAAATAGTCATATGTTTGAAAAATTGAAGTTTTCGGATTTTAGAGGAATTTGTATTTCGCGCCACGCCCATCATTGGATATTGGTGAGGCGTTCCGCAAGCGGAACGTCTAGTTGCAAGTTAATAAGTGCATCAACCATGTTGTCCCCACAGTGATCGTACGTACTAGGGATGCAGTGGGCCCACGGTTCGGTGTGTATCACGGTTTGTTGGCCATGATATCTTTATATTTAAGAAAAGTGAGCACTTGTAAAACTCAACATGTTTGCAACACGTAGCTCTTCATCTCCCAGTCCAGTATACAGTGAACCGTCACAGTGAGGTAGCTTTGAGTTGCTCTGGAGGTCCAACTATCCGTGGAGAGAGCAAGATAGGGTGTCTTTGTCAATTCGTCTTCAAATTCATTAGATTATGTCAGCAGAGTACCCAGCCAGAAATAATCAGACACCCATTTTTCAAGCTAGCATATAATGTCACAAAAACCCAGAAGACAGCTAAATGCAGCACTAACCTTTGATGATCTTCATCAGATGACACACCTAGGACATTATGTTAAACAATACATGAATGTTTTGTTCAATCAAGTTCATATATTAATATCAAAAACCAGCTTTTTACATTAGCATGTGACGTTCAGAACTAGCATACCCCCCGCTAACTTCCGGCGAATTTAATAACAATTTACTAAATTACTCACGACAAACGTTCACAAAAAGCATAACAATTATTTTAAGAATTATAGATACAGAACTCCTCTATGCACTCGATATGTCCGATTTTAAAATAGCTTTTCGGTGAAAGCACATTTTGCAATATTCTAAGTAGATAGCCCGGCATCACAGGGCTAGCTATTTAGAGACCCAGCAAGTTTAGCCTTCACCAAACTCCGATTTACTATTAGAAAAGTTTGACTACCTTTCCTGTTCTTCATCAGAATGCACTCCCAGGACTTCTACTTCAATAACAAATGTTGGTTTGGTCCCAAATAATCCATAGTTATGTTCCAACAGCGGCGTTTTTTCTCGTGCTTTCAAGACACTATCCGAATGGTAAATAAGGGTCACTCGCACAGCGCATTTCGTGACAAAAGATTTCTAAATATTTCATTACCGTACTTCGAAGCATGTCAACCGCTGTTTAAAATCAATTTTTATGCCATTTTTCTCGTAAAAAAGCGATAATATTCCGACCGGGAATCTGCAATTAGGTAAACAGACGAAAGAAAATACAGCATGGGGTCGACTCGGGCACGCGCCTAAGCCCTTTGTCCTCTGATCGGCCACTTGGCAAAGGCGATAATGTGTTTCAGCCTGGGGCTGCCTCGATATCGTTCAGCTTTTTCCCGGGCTCTGAGAGCCTATGGGAGCCATAGGAAGTGTCACGTTACAGCTAAGATCCTAAATGTTCAATAAACAGAGCCAAGAACAACAACACCTTGTCAGACAGGCCACTTCCTGCATGAAATCTTCTCAGGTTTTTGCCTGCCATATGAGTTCTGTTATACTCACAGACACCATTCAAACAGTTTTAGAAACTTTAGGGTGTTTTCTATCCAAAGCCAATAATTATATGCATATTCTAGTTACTGGGCAGGAGTAGTAACCAGATTAAATCGGGTACGTTTTTTATCCGGCCGTGTAAATACTGCCCCCTAACAGGTTAAACAATTTCAAGGCAATGCTACCAAATACTAATTGAGTGTATGTAAACTTCTGACCAACTGGTAATTTGATGAAAGAAATTAAACTACTATTTTTCTGACATTTCACATTCTTAAAATAAAGTGGTGATCCTAACTGACCTAAGGCAGGGAATTTGTATTGGGATTAAATGTCAGGAATTGTGAAAAACTGAGTTTGAATGTATTTGGCTAAGGTCTATGTAATTTTCCAACTTCAACTGCACATTTTTTTTTCACCTTTATTTAACCAGGTAGGCAAGTTGAAAACAAGTTCTCATTTACAATTGCGAACTGGCCAAGATAAAGCAAAGCAGTTTGACACATACAACAACAGAGTTACACATGGAGTAAAACAAACACAGTCAATAATACAGTAGAAAAATAAGTCTATATACAATGTGAGCAAATGAGGTGAGATAAGGGAGGTAAAGGCAAAAGAAAGGCCATGGTGACGAAGTAAATACAATATAGCAAGTAAAACACAGGAATGGTAGATTTGCAGTGGAAGAAAGTGCAAAGTAGAAATATAAATAATGGGGTGCAAAGGAGCAAAATAAATAAATAAATACAGTAGGGGAAGAGGTAGTTGTTTGGGCTAAATTATAGATGGGCTATGTACAGGTGCAGTAATCTGTGAGCTGCTCTGACAGCAGGTGCTTAAAGCTAGTGAGGGAGATAAGTGTTTCCAGTTTTAGAGATTTTTGTAGTTCGTTCCAATCATTGGCAGCAGAGAACTGGAAGGAGGCGGCCGAAGAAGGAATTGGCTTTGGGGTGACCAGAGAGATATACCTGCTGGAGCGTGTGCTACAGGTGGGTGCTGCTATGGTGACCAGCGAGCTGAGATAAGGGGGAACTTTACCTAGCAGGTTCTTGTAGATGACTTGGAGCCAGTGGGTTTGGCGACGAGTATGAAGTGAGGGCCAGCCAACAAGAGCAAACAGGTCGCAGTGGTGAGTAGTATATGGGGCTTTGGTGACAAAACGGATGGCACTGTGATAGACTGCATCCAATTTATTGAGTAGGGTATTGGAGGCTATTTTGTAAATGACATTGCCGAAGTCGAGGATCGGTAGGATGGCCAGTTTTACAAGGGATGAACTAACATGCCAATGAAAATGGGAAATGGTGAGTAAGGACAATGGTGACAGCTATAGAACATGAACCCATAGTTAACCTGAATTCAATCCATGTCAATATGATGTCAGAGTAGCAGTTGGTGATCAGGAAGCCCAGTGTGAGTCCTTTCTGTCCCTGCTCTCAGGCCTGGGCCCGTATCCACAAAACGTTTCAGAGTAGAGCATTGGTCGTAAATGCTGAGAATAGAGACATTTTGCTCCTACTCTTGTGGGTAAAAATAAAAGCTATGCATGAAGCCTCTTTAGTCATAATAATCACTCCTAGTCGACAGATAGTTAGGACACCTCATGAGCTGTGCTAATCAGTTAAGCGTTACCATCAGGTGTCTTGATAATAGAAAAATGCAGAGAGTCAGTGATTCCTGTGTCACATGCAATTGCTTTTGGGTTGTTAAAATAATGTTTTGATATTTCATCAATCGATACAAAATCTAAACCTACATGTAACAGTATCTCTTGCACTTTTGACAATTTCATGAGGCATATTTTACTCGGTATGACTAAATACCACTAGGCTAATAAATGAACATGTTTTTCTTTCGATTATTTTAGTACCTACATCATGTTATTTCAAGTTAGCCATTTGGAACACAACATCAAGATGTTCAAAATATCTCTAAACTGGGCAAGCCTATAAATTGTGCAAATAAAGGCATCTCTAGTGCTTATGTTAACTTTGATTGTGTTCGCTGAAAATTATAGACCTTTCAAAACGTTGTATGCAGCGTTTTATGCAAACGTATTGCCAAGTGACTTGATGCCTACTGTGCCAAAGCGATTTAGAGTTGTCAAATGGGAGTGACATCGAGTGTGTTGATAATGATAATATTGTGAAAATTCCACTTTTATCAACTATCAACATTTTATAAAAAAGGGGTATGCATGCCAACAAATTAGGCAATAATTAAGAGTAGGCAAAGTGATCGTGTCAGGCGAAAATTATATACAACTTTTTACCAACATTATGCAACATTTGATGTTCAGTCACATTCACTGTCGTTGTCTGAAGGGTGCTATATAGAGTTCACATCTGGCGATTGGTTATTCCCCATTTTTCGCAACAATAACTATCTTTCTTTTGCGGTACCTCAAAGTGTCGTGATTACCAGCTGAGATTAACTTTTATGACGTGATTTTACTCCTGGCTCAGAGATTGTCTGTTCAGTGTCTTAACATCATCCTAAAATTACTCCGAGCTGAGTTTTTTGTTGTCTTAAAAGAGGTTTTAACTAGATTCCTAGGACCTTTTCTGAGATGCTTTGTGGATATGGGCCAAGGTCAGGGGCCATTTCCTTCTGCTCATTAGGCCCTGCAGGCTGGACACCATTAGGGCCCTCCCTTTCCAGCCGCGCTCCACGCTGCAGCCCTGGTGGCTGTCAAATTGACATTTCACCAACAGAAAGATGAACAAGCTGTTTGGCAGCAGGTGTAAACAGTGCCATTAAATCTCACCATTGTTCTGCCCTCCCCATGCTCATTCACACAGTACGGAAAACCTCCACCGAAACGTCCTTCCCCTCCCACCCGCTGCCACCCCTTCATTGGGAAAGCATTAGCTCACTGCTGGCTCAATTAGGCCTATAGTTCTGAGGTGGACATAATGACTGCAATTAGGGACACCTTCAGAGCCAGACAAATCAGCCCGTTCAGCAGCTACAGGAATATGATGCTGTTAAGGTCACCGGCAGTCTGCGCGCGTGAACAAAATACCAAGCATGGTTGTCACCACCATCACTGACACGGTTTTCTCTGTTTTAGGATGCACCTGAAACACCATGCCCAGTGATAATGGTAAGTGAAATGGCATCCCCTATGACATATGCATACTAAGAGTGGAGATTAGGTGAAGAGGAATGCATTATGTCTTTAAATTAATGTAGAATGCTGTAGTCTGAACATGTGCAGAATGGTTGATCATGCCAAAGCTAATCACTAGTCTTTAGGAGTCTGATATTCCAATAGTGAACAGTGGATCATTTAGAAACTAATCTGGTCGAGCCCTCTCTCTTTTCCGTCTCATTTTATTTTACCTTAGAGGCATCATCTCTTTAATCATCATGGCCATCATTGTAATTACCATTCACATCATCATAATCCTAAAGACATTAAACAGTCTGCCGCTAATTCTGCATGACAAAGAGCTGGGGCCTCGATAGCTAGCCTCACTGACTGACTGACTGACTGACTGCACTCTGTGTTAAGCTAAATGAGTGGTGCCAAACTGGTTTTCCAATCACAACCGAGGAGGCAGTGTTGAATAATTAATGACAGAACTCTGACCAATCAACTTCCACTCAAACAGGAATAACATGTAGGTCACTAAATCATCCAGATCACTCACATTTTTCCAACTAGAAAAAGATTTTTATTTATTATTATTATTATAATTTTTTACTCCTACAGTTTTAAATAACTAACTCTGTGAAAATGCCAATCCTTTGCACCTTGTGTGTGTTACCCAGACTCAACGGGATTCAGTTTTAATTTGTATTAACAAAATAGCTTATTGAATCATTCGTCTTATAATGATGGCAGTCTACTCCCACTCTAAATGAAAGCTTGACCCGTGTGTATTGTAAAATGGTGGATGGGGATTTAGATAATGGGGTATTGGTGAACAGACGCGTTGCAGAGTTTGGATAAGAACAGCTGTTTATTTCCTGAAGCTCAGCCAAAAGCCAAAACCCTAGGATGAATCACTTTCCCCTATAGAGAGTGGGTTATAGGGCCTGAAGTTAAGAGTCTCTACTGCTGGTCTCTACCTCTGTCACAATTCAATGAAGCTTTCTGTCTGTTTTGTTTGGCCAGCTACAGTAGCATGTTTGTACTAATCAACCAACTCAGACTTTCTCATCACGGTCTTCCTCAAATGATGGGCATGTTCTGTCCATATGAAGCAATGAATGTGTGGTGAATCTCTAGCCATCCTACATGTTATTAATATGTTTCTGGGTTGCCAGGCTCCATATCTGTCACTCACCTACTGTAGCTGGAGAATTGGCTTGTGTTCCTGTCCTCGTCAGGCATCCTGGGCCAAATGCTGTCACTCTGTAAAACTAGACCTGAGAGAAACACTCTGCAGTGATGGAACAGTGCCTTATGAGATGCAGCAGAGTTGATAGGCTGTGAGTGTGATACAGATACAGGCCAATGGAGGAGGTGAGCAAGGAGGTAAACGTTCTGTACAATAAAATAAAGTGCTAACATTGTAGCTTTACACACCCTGCTTTGTACTTCAGGTGGAGCGCTACGGGCTGTCTATACTGGTGTGTCAGTTTAATACATTTATGTATGCTGCAAATAAGATCGAGGACACTGTGTGAGTACTTCAATAGTTATCCATAGATAAACATAAGGGTCACTTTCAGTGGCGGTCAGTGCTGTTTTTATGAGCATGGCCTTATTTCTATTACAGCATATTAGATGACTGTCATTTATATTCCATTCACCCAGCTCAATGTGACATCGATAGGTTTAGGCTACTACGTGATACTCGTATTTTCCCTGTACCCATCATGAGGTTGCTACAACCTAGCCTATGAATGAATGTTTACAACGTAGGTGCACAGGTCGGGAGAATTTTGAGTAATCCAGGTGACAGACAGTGACACGTTCAATACCGCCTTGCACACTCTTGCAATGATAACTCTGCAGTCCCTGGGCGAAAAACAGTAGGGCTTTTGGAAAGTGGTCATTCTGAGAACAATGACACTGGTGCGCGCGTGCAAGTGACGACTCCATTTTTCTTCTTTCAGTGTTTGAACGGATACAACGTCTCCCAGTTGGAATATTATCGCCTCACTAATATCCAATGATAGAGCGTGGCGCGAATTACAAACACCTCAAAAATCCAAAAACTTCAATTTTTCAAACATATGACTATTTTACACCATTTTAAAGACAAGACTCTCCTTTATCTAACCACATTGCCCGATTTCAAAAAGGCTTTACAACGAAAGCAAAACATTAGAATATGTCAGGAGAGTACCCAGCCAGACATAATCACACACCCATTTTTCAAGCTAGCATATAATGTCACAAAAAACAAAACCACAGCTAAATGCAGCACTAACCTTTGATGATCTTCATCGGATGACACTCCTAGGACATTATGTTATACAATACATGCATGTTTTGTTCAATCAAGTTCATATTTATATCAAAAAACTGCTTTTTACATTAGCATGTGACGTTCAGAACTAGCATACCCACCGAAAACTTCCGGTAGATTTACTAAATTACTCACGATAAACGTTCACAAAAAGCATAACAATTATTTTAAGAATTATAGATACAGAACTCCTTTATGCAATCGCGGTGTCCAATTTTAAAATAGCTTTTCGGTGAAAGCACATTTTGCAATATTCTGAGTAGATAGCCCGGCCATAGCTATTTTGACACCCACCAAGTTTGGCACTCACCAAACTCAGATTTACTATAAGAAAAATTGGATGACCTTTGCTGTTCTTCGTCAGAATGCACTCCCAGGCCTTCTACTTCAACACCCAGTGTTGTTTTGGTTCCAAATAATCCATAGTTATATCCAAATAACTGCATTTTGTTCTTGCGTTCAAGACACTATCTGAAGGTTGACGCGCCGGCGCACATCGTGACATTTTTTTTAAAATATTCCATTACCGTACTTTGAAGCATGTCAAACGCTGTTTAAAATAAATTTTTATGCGATTTTTCTCGTAAAATAGCGATAATATTCCAACCGGGAGACCTTGTTTTCATTCAAACACTGAAAATATAAAATGGAGTCTTCACATGCACGCGCGCACCAGTGTCATTGTTCTCAGAACGACCACTTTCCAAAAGCCCTACTGTTTTTCGCCCAGGGACTACAGAGTTATCATTCCCCATTCTGGCGCCTTCTGAGAGCCTATGGGAGCCTTAGAAAATGTCACGTTACAGCAGAGATCCTCTATTTTTGATAAAGAAGCTACAGAAAGCCAAGAAATGGTCAGACAGGGCACTTCCATACAGAATCTTCTCAGGTTTTGGCCTGCCATATGAGTTCTGTTATACTCACAGACACCATTCAAACAGTTTTAGAAACTTTAGGGTGTTTTCTATTCAAATCAAATTATATGCATATTCTAGTTTCTGGGCAGGAGTAATAACCAGATTAAATCGGGTACGTTTTTTATCCGGCCGTGAAAATACTGCCCCCTATCCTAAATAGGTTAATGAAGCTGCCGGTAGAGGACTTCTGAGGTGTCTGTTTCTCAAACTAGACACTCTAATGTACCTGTTCTCTTGCTCAGTTGTGCACCGGGGCCACCCACTCCTCTTTCTATTCTGGTTAGAGCCAGTTTGCACTGTTCTGTGAAGGGAGTGGTACACAGCGTTGTACGAGATCTTCAGTTTCTTGGCAATTTCTCACATGGAATAGCCTTAGTTTCCCAGAACAAGAATAGGCTGATGAGTTTCAGAAGAAAGGACTTTGTTTCTAGACTTTTGGAGCCTGTAATCCAACCCACAAATGCTGATGCTCCAGATACTCAACTAGTCTAAAGAAGTACAGTTTTATTGCTTCTTTAATAAGGACAACAGTTTTCAGCTCTCCTAACATAATTGAAAAAGGGTTTTCTAATGATCAATTAGCCTTTTAAAATGACAAACTTGGATGAGCTAAAACAACATGGTATTGGAACACAGGAGTGATGGTTGCTGATAATGGGCCTCTGTACGCCTTTGTTGATATTCTATGAAAACATTCAGCCGTTTCCAGCTACAATAGTCATTTACAACATTAACAATGTCTACACTGTATTTCTGATCAATTTGATGTTATTTTAATGGGCAAAAAATGTGCTTTTCTTTCAAAAACAAGGACATTTGTAATTGACCCCAAACTTTTGAACGGTAGTGTATATAGCTATCTCTCTTTCTCTCTTTCCTCCTTAATTTTGGGAGAAATTAGTTTGTTCAAAACTGTTCAACGATTGTCTTTCTTTCGCTTTGAGTCAGCTACTCACCACATTTCATGCACTGCAGTGCTAGCTAGCTGTAGCTTATGCTTTCAGTACTAGATCAATTCTCTTCACCTTTTATTGGGTGGACAACATGTCAGTTCATGCTGCAAGAGCTCTGATAGGTTGGAGGACGTCCTCCGGAAGTTGTCATAATTACTATGGAAGTCTATGGAAGAGGGTGAGAACCAAGAGCCTCATGGTGAGAACCAGGTTTGTATTGAAGGTAATGTACCCAGTGGAGGACAGAAGCTATCTGTCCTCCGGCTACACACATGGTGCTACAGAGGGCTGCTGAGGCTACTGTAGACCTTCATTGCAAAACAGTGTGTTTATATCAATTATTTGGTTCTTTGAATATATTTAGTAATAGTTTTATCTAAAAAATGCTAACTTTTTTAATGTTTCACTATTTTTTATTTTTATGAAATTCACTGAGGAGGATGGTCCTCCCTGCTTACTTTGCTCACTTTACTTTGGGTCCTTCTTAAGAAGCCCTCTCTTTGGGCTACTTATTTAGTAGCGGCTACTAAGGAACAATCTGTCATTGTATCAAATCCTGCTCACAATCATTACACCAACTTGTCTTGAAAAATGCATATTAATTACCACAATATACTATTATGTATTATGTATGCATGTGTGGAGTAATTATCCAGTGAGAATACATTCTCCAACCTACACAAGGAAATCTGTCTGAATAATTCTGATAGAACTAAGGCTTAAGAAATAGAATACAGATGCACATAGTTTGATCATTTTCCTTTCTATGATGATTCTTATCTTCCTCTCAGTACACTCTCCTGACTCGCTATGTTTGACGGTGTCATCGGCGTCATAAGGATAGGACCAAGGCGCAGCGGGTAAAGTGCTCATCTTCTTAATTTCTTTAACCTGTTAGGGCTAGGGGGCAGTATTTACACGGCCGGATAAAAAACGTACCCGAATTAATCTGGTTACTACTCCTGCCCAGTAACTAGAATATGCATGTAATTCTTGGCTTTGGATAGAAAACACCCTAAAGTTTCTAAAACTGTTTGAATGGTGTTTGTGAGTATAACAGAACTCATATGGCAGGCAAAAACCTGAGAAGATTTCATGCAGGAAGTGGCCTGTCTGACAAGGTGTTGTTGTTCTTGCCTCTGTTTATTGAAGACTCAGGATCTTAGCTGTAACGTGACACTTCCTACGGCTCCCACAGGCTCTCAGAGCCCGGGAAAAAGCTGAACGATATTGAGGCAGCCTCTGGCTGAAACACATTATCGCCTTTGCCAAGTGGCCGATCAGAGGACAAAGGGCTTAGGCGCGTGCCCGAGTCGACCCCATGCTGTATTTTCTTTCGTCTGTTTACCTAATTGCAGATTCCCGGTCGGAATATTATCGCTTTTTTACGAGAAAAATGGCATAAAAATGTATTTTAAACAGCGGTTAACATGCTTCGAAGTACGGTAATGAAATATTTAGAAATCTTTTGTCACGAAATGCGCCATGCGCGTGACCCTTATTTACCATTCGGATAGTGTCTTGAACGCACGAACAAAATGCCGCTGTTGGAACATAACTATGGATTATTTTGGACCAAACCAACATTTGTTATTGAAGTAGAAGTCCTGGGAGTGCATTCTGACGAAGAACACCAAAGGTAATCAAACTTTTCTAATAGTAAATCGGAGTTTGGTGAAGGCTAAACTTGCTGGGTGTCTAAATAGCTAGCCTTGTGATGCCGGGCTATCTACTTAGAATATTGCAAAATGTGCTTTCACCGAAAAGCTATTTTAAAATCGGACATATCGAGTGCATAGAGGAGTTCTGTATCTATAATTCTTAAAATAATTGTTATGCTTTTTGTGAACGTTTATCGTGAGTAATTTAGTAAATTGTTAGTAAATTCGCCGGAAGTTTGCGGGGGGTATGCTAGTTCTGAATGTCACATGCTAATGTAAAAAGCTGGTTTTTGATATAAATATGAACTTGATTGAACAAAACATGCATGTATTGTATAACATAATGTCCTAGGGTTGTCATCTGATGAAGATCATCAAAGGTTAGTGCTGCATTTAGCTGTCTTCTGTGTTTATGTGACATTATATGCTAGCTTGAAAAATGGGTGTCTGATTATTTCTGGCTGGGTACTCTGCTGACATAATCTAATGGTTTGCTTTCGTTGTAAAGCCTTTTTGAAATCGGACAGTGTGGTTAGATTAACGAGAGTCTTGTCTTTAAAATACTGTAAAATAGTCATTTGTTTGAGAAATTGAAGTAATAGCATTTCTAAGGTATTTGAATAACGCACCACAGGATTCAACTGGCTGTTGAGTAGGTCCCGCCGGCCCTAGAGAGGTTAAAGAAAACACTTAAACAAAATAAACAAACGACGAAAAACAGTTCCATAAGGCTCCCAGGCTATACAGAAAATAACCACCCACAAAACACAAGTGAAACAAACCTCAACTAAATATGGCCTCCAATTAGAGGCAACGACAATCAGCTACCTCTAATTGGAGGTCCTACCAAAAACCCAACATAGAAATAGAAAACTAGATTTAAACAGAAATAGCAAACATAGAACCTAAACCAAAAACACCGAAACACACAAAACAAACACCCCCTGCCACGCCCTGACCAAACTACAATGACAAATAACCCCTTTTACTGGTCAGGACGTGACAGACGGGATAATCTTGAATTACAACACTTGTAAAGAAGTGTTTTATTTGTCCTCGAAACCCCCACACAAACTTACAGATGTGCTAAAAGTGATCGCAGTTAGAATAAATGGCACATCCTGGACATAATTTTAAAGTTCTAGGATTCCCTTATGGTTTTTGTCTTCATATTGAGGGAAAAACACACCCATAAAATGTTACTAATGCTGCATTCATCTTCTCACCATTTTGTAATTTGCATAATATTGTTCATTGTGCTGGATGATAAAGAAATACTACAATGAGTTGGTGGCAAGTTAGGGTCATTTTAGTGATCCAAGAAAAATAGTCACCAATGATGTGCTTTTGAAAGGGAGGTTAGAGAGACAATTCATTGCTTCAGTCACCATTGCTTCAGTCACCATCACAACCATGAACTATAGACACACTGAATACATTCATGAATAAAGTTAACATACTGTCAAAGACCAATGGACAGGTAAGACTGCAGGAGTTCAGCATATCATTACAAGTATGTATGCAGAAAACTCAGTAACAAAAAACGAACTATTTTAAAAATCTAAGACTTTATGTAAAGTAGAAACTTCATGAAATGAACATATGGGACATTGGGAATAACCAGCAATGCCCCTACAGCTGCTCGTTTCTTACGCACACACTCATCCTTACAGTATGTTGATTATAGTGCCCTTTGGTGGAGCCAGTCTCTCCCATTGGTGATAATACAGCCTCACACTCTCCACATGTTTGCCCCTTGGCCTCACCAGTAGCAGCTGGCAGGGAACTATGATGAAGTTGGAGCCTTTCCTTCCCATTTACCCTCCAAGACATCTAATCTTTGTATTTCAGGTATAAAAAGATGGTCTGCCAGCCATTCAGCACAGCTCCAATTTCCCCTCTGACAATACCGCTCCTGATGTTTCAAAGTCACCAGAAGTCCATTTCATACAGTGTGGCTACGGAGAAATAGAGAGAGAGAGAAAACGAAATTGACTGTGCTCCTCCAACAGCAGTATATGGTTATATGAAACATGCAATCATACCCACTGTCGAGGAGTTGGTGGAATCTTATAAGGTCTGTAGTCTTTCTGGCTTCTAGGTGCTGGAAAGTCATCATTCCAAAGTAAATGTGACAGCTTGGATAGATGTTGATTTATGGTGGCCCTCTTGCCCTCTGCACCTCTATCTCTCTGCCATCAGACGACATTTGCAAAGTTCACCATGGGTATGAAGTGCCATCCACTCATGCATTCCATTCTGAAACTAGTAGATATAGTGGTGACAAATTCAAAATTGTGAACAAATGTGGACAGCTACATCTTTTTTTCTCAATCTAGAAAATCTAATCTAATTTACTTGCACTTGGAGAGTTTTTGTGAACTACCATCACTTGCATTATACAGTACGTTATTTTAGTCTTCTTGAGATACTGTACCTCTCTTTCTTTCATTTACATTTTTTTTCTATGTACAGTATATGATGGATGGATTGATGATGGATTGCATTTGTGTAGCTTTTCAACTAAGTGTCAAGGTAGTTCACCACTATGTTTGCAAGAATGAAACACAAGTAGTCAGTTCAAAAGCTCTTCAGAAAATACCGCACTTGTTCAGGGTGTCAGATACAGTACTGACGCTTTCAATGAACTTTAGGGCATTCATAAACCCTTCATATGGGTATTTCAAGTTAGATATTTAGGTCAACGATGTATATGACCGGGGCAAAAAATGCTGCTTCCAGGCAAGTTCAAATATATAGTACCAGTCAAAAGTTTGGACACACCGACAGTTTCTTTTTTTTTTTTTTTTTTACTATTTTCTACATTGTAGAATAATAGTGAAGACATCAAAACTATGAAATAATACATATGGAATCATATAGTAAGCAAAAAAGTGTTGAACAAATCAAAATATATGTTATATTCCTCAAAGTATTAACTATCAAAATAAAGAGAGTTGCACACTCCATTCAGGTTGACCCTGAAGAAGGCTAAGTGATGCCGAAATGTTAGTAAATACCCAATACATTACTGGGATTGGTAATTACTGGGAGTTTATATATGGAGTATGCGACTCTATTTATTTTGATAGTTTATAGTTTATTCGCCTTTAGTCAGCACCTCCACACAAACACATTTTTCTGGCTGTGTGCCAGCTCAAGTTTTTTATTCTAATATTCTTCAAGGTAGCCACCCATTGACTTGATTACAGCTTTGCACACTCTTGGTATTCTCTCAACCAGCTTCATGAGGAATGATTTTCCAACAGTCTTGAAGGAGTTCCCACGTATGCTGAGCACTTGTTGGCTGCTTTTTGTACACTCTGCGGTCCAACTCATACCAAACCATCTCAATTGGGTTGAGGTCAGGTGATTGTGGAGGCAAGGTCATCTGATGCAGTACTCCATCACTCTCCTTCTTGGTCAAATAGCCCTTACACAGCCTGAAGGTGTGTTACGTCATTGTCCTGTTGAAAAACAAATGATAGTCCTACTGGTGCAAACCAGATGGGATGGCGTATTGCTGCAGAATGCAGCAGTAGGCTTAATTACCAACAACGGCGAGATGGCCTACAGGGAGGAGGTGAGAGCCCTTGGAGTGTGGTGTCAGGAAAATAACCTCTCACTCAACATCAACAAAGCAAAGGAGATGATCGTGGACTTCAGGAAACAGCAGAGGGAGCACCCCCCCATCCACATCGATGGCACAGTAGTGGAGAAGGTGGAAAGTTTTAAGTTCCTCGGCGTACACATCACAGACAAACTGAAATGGTCCACCCACACAGACAGTGTAGTGAAGAAGGCGCAACAGTGCCTCTTCAACCTCAGGAGGCTAAAGAAACTTGACTTGTCACTTAAAACACTTTTACAGATGCACAATCGAGAGCATCCTGACAAGTTGTATCATCACCTAGTACGGCAACTGCACCGCCCTCAACCGCAAGGCTCTCCAGAGGGTAGTGTGGTCTGCACAACGCATCACCGAGGGCAAACTACTTGCCCTCCAGGACACCTACAGCACCCGATGTCACAGGAAGGCCAAAAAGATCATCAACGTCAACAACCACCCGAGCCACTGCTTGTTCACCCCGCTATCATCCAGAAGGCATTGTCAGTATAGGTGCATCAAAGCTAGAACTGAGAGACTGAAAAACAGCTTCTATCTCAAGGCCATCAGACTATTAAACAGCCATCACTAACATTAGAGAAGCTGCTGCCAACATACATACTCAAATCTCTGGCCACTTTAATAAATGGACTTAATAAAGGTATCACTAGTCACTTTAAATAACGCCACTGTTTACATATCCAACATTACTCAACTCATGTATATACTGTATTCTATACCATCTACTGCATCTTACCTATTTCGCACGGCCATCGCTCATCCATATATTTATATGTATGTATTCTTATTCATCCCTTTACATTTGTGTGTATAAGGCAGTTGTTGTCAATTTGTTAGATTACTTGATAGATATTACTGCATTGTCGGAACTATAAGCACAAGCATTTTGCTACACTCACATTAACATCTGGTTACCATGTGTATGTGACCAATTAAATTTGATTTGATAGCCATGCTGGTTAAGTGTGCCTGGAATTCAAAATAAATCCCTGACAGTGCCACCAGCAAAGCAACCCCCATACCATCACACCTCCTCCATGCTTCGCAGTGGGAACCACACATGTGGAGATCATCCGTTCACCTACTCTGCATCTCATAAAGACAGGGGGGTTAGAGTCAAAAATCTCAAATTTGGACTCATCAGACCGAAGGACAGATTTCCACTGGTCTAATGTCCATTGCTCGTGTTTCTTGGCCCAAGCTAGTCCCTTCTTATTATTGGTGTCCTTTAGTAGTGGTTTCTTTGCAGAAATTCTACATTGAAAGCCTGATTCATGAAGGTCTCATCTGAACAGTTGATGTTGAGATGTGTCTGCTACTTGAGCTTTGTGAAGCATTTATTTGGGCTAAAATCTGAGGTGCAGTTAACCTCTCTAGGGTAGGTGGCACCAAATCGTCCCACCTACGTAACAGCCAGTGGAATCCTGTGGCGCGTTATTAAAATACCTTAGAAATGCTATTACTTCAATTTCTCAAACATATGACTATTTTACAGCATTTTAAAGACAAGACTCTCGTTAATCTAACCACACTGTCCGATTTCAAAAAGGCTTTACAACGAAAGCAAAACATTAGATTATGTCAGCAGAGTACCCAGCCAGAAATAATCAGACACCCATTTTTCAAGCTAGCATATAATGTCACAAAAACCCAGAAGACAGCTAAATGCAGCACTAACCTTTGATGATCTTCATCAGATGACACACCTAGGACATTATGTTATACAATACATGCATGTTTTGTTCAATCAAGTTCATATTTATATCAAAAACCAGCTTTTTACATTAGCATGTGACGTTCAGAACTAGCATACCACCCGCAAACTTCCGGCGAATTTACTAACAATTTACTAAATTACTCACGATAAACGTTCACAAAAAGCATAACAATTATTTTAAGAATTATAGATACAGAACTCCTCTATGCACTCGATATGTCCGATTTTAAAATAGCTTTTTGGTGAAAGCACATTTTGCAATATTCTAAGTAGATAGCCCGGCCTCACAGGGATAGCTATTTAGACACCCAGCAAGTTTAGCCTTCACCAAACTCCGATTTACTATTAAAAAAGTTTGATTACCTTTGGTGTTCTTCATTAGAATGCACTCCCAGGACTTCTACTTCAATAACAAATGTTGGTTTGGTCCCAAATAATCCATAGTTATGTTCCAACAGCGGCGTTTTGTTCGTGCGTTCAAGACACTATCCGAATGGTAAATAAGGGTCACGCGCATGGCGCATTTCGTGACAAAGATTTCTAAATATTTCATTACCGTACTTCGAAGCATATTAACTGCTGTTTAAAATAAATTTTTATGACATTTTTCTCGTAAAAAAGCGATAATATTCCGACCGGG
Source organism: Salmo trutta (assembly GCF_901001165.1). NCBI lineage: Eukaryota > Metazoa > Chordata > Actinopteri > Salmoniformes > Salmonidae > Salmo > Salmo trutta. The sequence continues at coordinate 35,713,583 of NC_042963.1, forward strand.
AATCTGCAATTAGGTAAACAGACGAAAGAAAATAAAGCATGGTGTCGACTCGGGCACGCGCCTAAGCCCATTATCCTCTTATCGGCCACTTGCCAAAAGCGCAAATGTGTTTCAGCCTGGGGCTGCCTCGATATCATTCAGCTTTTTCCCGGGCTCTGAGAGCCTATGGGAGCCGTAGGAAGTGTCACTTTACAGCAAAGATCCTCAGTCTTCAATAAACAGAGACAAGAAGAACAAGATCTTGTCAGAGAGGGCACTTCCTTTAAGGAATCTTCTCAGGTTTTTGCCTGCCATATGAGTTCTGTTATACTCACAGACACCATTGAAACAGTTTTAGAAACTTTAGGGTGTTTTCTATCCAAAGCCAATAATTATTATAAGCCAATAATTATATGCATATTCTAGTTACTGGGTAGGAGTAGTAACCAGATTAAATCGGGTACGTTTTTTATCCAGCCGTGTAAATACTGCCCCCTAGCCCTAACAGGTTAACTCTAATGAACATATCCTCTACAGCAGAGGTAACTCTGGGTCTTCCTTTCCTGTGGTGGTCCTCATGAGAGCCAGCTTCATCATAGGGCTTGATAGTTTTTGTGCTTGCACTTGATAATACTTTCAATGTTCTTGAAATTTTCCGGATTGACTGACCTTAATTTCTTCAAGTAATGACGGACTGTCATTTCTCTTTGCTTATTTGAGCTGTTCTTGCCGTAATATGGACTTTCTCTTTCATCTACATAAGACCCCTACCTTGTACAGGACAACTTATTGGCTGAAATGCATTAAGAAGGAAATAAATTCCACAAATTAACTTTTAACAAGGCACTCCTGTTAATTGAAATGCATTCCAGGTGACTACCTGATGAAGCTGCTTGAGAGAATGACAAGATTGTGCAAAGCTGTCATCAAGGCAAAGAGTGGCTACTTTGAATTGATTTTAAACAGCGTTTGACATGCTTCGAAGTACGGTAATGGAATATTTTGAATTTTTTTGTCACGAATCACGCCGGGCGCGTCACCCTTCTTTACCCTTCGGATAGTGTCTTGAACGCACGAACAAAACGCTGCTATTTGGATATAACTATGGATTATTTGGAACCAAACCAACATTTGTTATTGAAGTAGAAGACCTGGGAGTGCATTCTGACGAAGAACAGCAAAGGTCATCCAATTTTTCTTATAGTAAATCTGAGTTTGGTGAGTACCAAACTTGGTGGGTGTCAAAATAGCTAGCCATGATGGCCAGGCTATCTACTCAGAATATTGCAAAATGTGCTTTCACCGAAAAGCTATTTTAAAATTGGACATAGCGATTGCATAAAGGAGTTCTGTATCTATAATTCTTAAAATAATTGTTATGTTTTTTGTGAACGTTTATCGTGAGTAATTTAGTAAATTCACCGGAAGTGTTCGGTGGGAATGCTAGTTCTGAACGTCACATGCTAATGTAAAAAGCTGTTTTTTTATATAAATATGAACTTGATTGAACAAAACATGCATGTATTGTATAACATAATGTCCTAGGAGTGTCATCTTATGAAGATCATCAAAGGTTAGTGCTGCATTTAGCTGTGGTTTTGTTTTTTGTGACATTATATGCTAGTTTGAAAAATGGGTGTCTGATTATTTCTGGCTGGGTACTCTGCTGACATAATCTAATGTTTTGCTTTTGCTGTAAAGCCTTTTCGAAATCGGACAGTGTGGTTAGATAAAGGAGAGTCTTGTCTTTAAAATGTTGTAAAATAGTCATATGTTTGAAAAATTGAAGTTTTGGGATTTTTGAGGAATTTGTAATTCGCACCACGCCTATCATTGGATATTGGAGCAGGTGTTCCGCTAGCGGAACGTCTAGATGTAAGAGGTTATTAAGACCTGAGCCAACTCCCCGTGCTTACCGTGGGGAGGGAGTGACCGAGTAAGTACCATGTTATGCGGTGATACGCACTGTGTCGCCAGTGCGTACTCACACCCCGGTGCACGCGGTGCAAGCTCCTCACCATTGCCGTGCTAGAGTTGGCCGGCAGCCAGGGAGAAGTGCACCGGCTCAACGTATCTGGTCTCCAGTGGGTCTATTCGGCCCAGGTTATCCTGCACCTGCTCTACACACGGTACCCCTCATTCACCAGCGCAGCATAGTTCGTCCTGTACCAGCACCCCACCATTGCTGGGCTACAGTGACCATCCAGCCAGAACGGGGTGTGCCAGCCCTAAGTGCCAGACCTCCAGTGCGCCTCCAAGGCCCAGTGTACCCTGTGCTTGCTCCGAGCACTCTCCCTCCAGTGCTCCACCATAGCCCAGTACGTCCTGTGCCTGCTCCGCGCAATCTCCCTCCAGTGCATCACCATAGCCCAGTACGTCCTGTGCCTGCTTCTCGCACTCATCCTCCAGTACGCCTCCATAGCCCAGTTCGGCCGGTGCCTGCTTTGAGCATGCGGTCCTCAGTGCGTCTCCCCAGTCTGGTGAGACCGGTTCCAGCTCCCCGTAGGAAGCCTCCAGTGATGATCAATGGTCCGAAGCCTCCAGCGATAATCCATGGCACGAAGCATCCATTGATGATCCATGGCCCGGAGCCTGTAGTGTTAATCCATGGCACGAAGCCTCCAATGATGATCCATGGCCCGGAGCCTGTAGGGATGATCCATGGCACGAAGCCTCCAGTGATAATCCATGGCCCGGAGCCTCCAGTGATGATCCATGGCACAAAGCCTCCAGTGATGATCCATGGCACAAAGCCTCCAGTGATGATCAATGGTGCGGAACCAGTAGTGATGATCCATGGCACGGAGCCTGCAGCGAAGGTCCCCAGTCCGGAACGTACAGAGACGCTCTCCAGTCCGGAGCCTCCAGCGACGCTCCTCAGCCCGGAGCCTCCAGCGACACTCCTCAGCCCGGAGCCTCCAGCGACGCTCCTCAGCCCGGAGCCTCCAGCGACGCTCCTCAGCCCGGAGCCTCCAGCGACACCCTGCAGCTCGGAGCCTTCAGCAGCGGTCTGCAGCCCGGAGCCTCCAGCGACGGTCTGCAGCCCGGAGTCTCCAGCGACGGTCTGCAGCCCCGAGTCTCCAGCGACGGTCTGCAGCCCCGAGTCTCCAGCGACGGTCTGCAGCCCCGAGTCTCCAGCGACGGTCTGCAGCCCCGAGTCTCCAGCGACGGTCTGCAGCCCCGAGTCTCCAGCGACGGTCTGCAGCCCCGAGTCTCCAGCGACGGTCTGCAGCCCCGAGTCTTCAGCGACGGTCTGCAGCCCCGAGTCTTCAGCGGCGGTCTGCAGCCCCGAGTCTTCAGCGGCGGTCTGCAGCCCCGAGTCTTCAGCGGCGGCCTGCAGCCTAGAGTCTTCAGCGGCGGTCGGCAGTTCAGAGCCTCCGGCGTTGATCCACGGTCTGGTTCCTCTGGTGACACAAAAGCGGAGGGATCAGCGGGCGGAGTGGGGACTACGCCCCGAACCGGATCCGCCACCATGAGTAGATGCACACCCTGACCCTCCCCTATAGGTTCAGGTTTGCGGCCGGGAGTCCGCACCTTTGGGGGTGGGGGGGGGGGGGGGTTACTGTCACGCCCTGACCTGAGAAAGTCATTTTTCTCTGTTTGGTTAGGTCAGGTTGTGACATGGGGTGGGCATTCTATGTGTTGTATGTCTATGTTGTTTTTTCTTTATTGGCTGAGTATGGTTTCCAATCAGAGGCAGTGGTCATTCGTTGTCCCTGATTGGGAATCATACTTAGGCAGCCCTTTTTCCCACAGTCAGTTGTGGGAGCTTGTCTTTGTGTTGCATGTGTTTGCACGCATAGCTTTTCGTTCGCTGTATTGTTTTTGCTGGTTCACATTTAAAACAAAGTATGATGAACCCAACTCACGCTGCGCCTTGGTCTACCTTTAACGACGGACGTTACAGATTTGTTTAACACTTTTTTACTGCATGATTCTATATGTGTTATTTCAAAGTTGTTATGTTGTTACTATTCATTTATATTGTAGAAAATAGTAAAAATAAAGAAAAGTCGAATCAAGTCAAATGTTATTTGTCACATGCGCCAAATACAACAGGTGTAGACCTTACCATGAAATGCTTACTTGACAATCCTTTAACCAACAATGCAGTTCAAGAAATAGAGAACATATTTTCTAAATAAACTAAGTGAAAATAAATAAATGAAATGAAAAAGTAACATGAGAAAATTACATAACAATAACGAGGCTATTTACAGGGGGTACAAGGTATTGAGTCAATGTGCGGGGGTACAGGTTAGTCGAGGTAATTTGTAAATTGACTATACATAGATCAGTGGTTCCCAAACTTTTTATAGTCTCGTACCCCTTCAAACATTCAACCTCCAGCTGCGTACCGCCTTTAGCACCAGGGTCAGCGCACTCTCAAATGTAGATTTTTGTCATCATTGTAAGCCTGCCACACACTATACAGTACATTTATTAAACATAACAATGAGTGTGAGTTTTTGTCACAACCCGGCTCGTGGGAATTGACAAAGAGCTCTTATAGGACAAGGGCACAAATAATAATATAATAATAATCAATAATTTTGCTCTTTATTTAGCCATCTTACATATAAAACATTATTTGTTTATCAAAATTTACGAATAACTCACCACAGGTGAATGAGAACGGTCTGCTTGAAAGGATGCACATAACTCTGCAATGTTGGGTTGTATTGGAGAGAGTCCCAGTCTTAAATTGTTTTCCACACACAGTCTGTGCCTGTATTTAGTTTTCATGCTAGTGAGGGCCGAGAATCCACTCTCACATAGGTACGTCGTTGCAAAGGGCATCAGTATCTTAACGGCGCAATTTGCCAAGGCAGGATACTCTGAGCGCAGATCAATCAAGAAATCTGGCAGTAGCTTCTGATTAAATAATATTTAAATAGAACCGCTTGTTGCAATTTTGATGAGGCTCTCTTCAGATATCGGTAAGTGGACTGGAGGCAGGGCATGAACGAATCCAGTTGTTTGTGTCATCCGTTTTGGGAAAGTGCATGCGTAATTGCACACCCAACTCACTCAGATGCTTCGCTATATCACATTTTGACAAGCTTGAATTCATTTGCACAGAAAAAATCATGGAATGATGGAAAGACCTGTGTTTTGTCCTTGTTAATGCAGACAGAGAAGCGCTCCAACTTCTTAATCATAGCTTCAATTTTGTCCCGCACTTTGAATATAATTGCAGAGAGTCCCTGTAATCCTCAGGCGAGAAAAAAACATCACCCTGATAGGCCAGTCGTGTGAGAAACTCGTCATCATGCAAGCGGTCAGACAAGTGAAAATTATGGTCAGTAAAGAAAACTTTAAGCTCGTCTCTCAATAAAAAAAAACTTGTCAATACTTTGCCCCTTGATAACCAGCGCACTTCTGTTTGTTGTAAAAGCGTTACATGGTCACTGACCATATCATTGCATAGTGTAGAAAATACACGAGAGTTCAGGGGCCTTGCTTTAAGAAAGTTAACCATTTTTCACTGTAGTGTCCAAAACGTCTTTCAAGCTGTCAGGCATTCCCTTGGCAGCAAGAGCCTCTCGGTGGATGCTGCAGTGTACCCAAATGTCATCAGGAGCAACTGCTTGCACGTGTGTTTCCACTCCACTATGTCTCTCTATCATGGCTTTTGTGCCATCAGTACAGATACTAACATGAGCAGCAGCTACGTGTGGCTACATACGGACCGTTAGTGGAATTCTCGTGAGAGAGTAACGGTTAATGTGATTGGAGGTGAATTATTTGACTAGTCTACCTGTATTTGACATTGTGATATTTTGTTAAACACTAGATGGTTTAATATTATTTTTGGCAGAGAAACGAGGCTACTCAGATGAGAAAAAACCTCACCCAAATGTATAGCCCCACTGGAAAATATAAATGGACTGTTTGAAAATGTGAAGAAATAAAATTGTGAATCAGATTTTTATTTGGCGTACCCCTGACGGCATTGCATAAATAAATAAATAATGAACCGCGAGTGGCAGCAGTGCACCTTGCTGTTTATTATCTATGTGTGTCAATGTAAATAGTCCGGGAGGCCATTTAATTAATTGTTCAGCAGACTTATGGCTTGGATCTGGGGACCCGTGCCAAATCTTTTCAGTCTCCTGAATAGGGATATGGTGTTGTCGTGCCCTTTTCACAACTGTCTTGGTGTGTTTGGACCATGATAGTTTGTTGGTTATGTGGACACCAAGGAACTTGAAACCCTCAACCCACTTACTTCAGCCCCATCAATGTTAACAGTTGCCTGTTTGGCTCTCCTTTTCCTATAATCCATAATTAAGTCCTTTGTCTTGCACACATTGAGAGAGAGGTTGTTGTCCTAGCACCACACTGCCAGTTTTCTAACCTCCTCCCTAAAGACTGTCTCATCATTGTTGGTGATCAGGCCTACCACTATTCTGTCGTCAGAAAACTTAATGATGGTGTTGGAGTCGTGCTTGGCTACACAATCGTGGGTGAACAGGGAGTACAGGAGGGGACTAAGCACGCACCCCTGAGGGGCCCCAGTGTTGATGATCAGTGTGGAAGATGTGTTGTTGCCTACCCTTGCCACCTGGGGGTGGCCTGTCAGGAAGTCCAGGATCCAGTTGCAGAGGGAGGTGTTTATTCCCAGGGTCCTTAGCTTAGTGATGAGCTTTGTGGGCACTATGGTGTTGAACGCTGAGCTGTAGTCAATGATCAGCATTCTCACATAGGTATTCCTTTTGTCCAGGTGGGAAAGGGCAGTGTGGAGTGCGATTGAGATTGCATCATCTGTGGATCTGTTGGGGCGGTATGCAAATTGGAGTGGTTCTAGGGTTTCCGGAATGATGGTGTTAATGTGAGCCATGACCAGCCTTTCAGAAGTAGGTGTGTGTTATTTCATAGTTTTAATGTCTTTACTATTTTTCTACAATGTAGAAAATACAAAAAATAAAGAAAACCTTTGAATGAGTATGTGCGTCCAAACTTTTGACTGGTACTGCTGCTGGCTTTGACTGGCTAAAAATAGCTCTGAATCAGATTGAAAGGCATTAAGTCTGCACACCACTAAGACATAATAATTGCCAGATGAGCTGCTAAAGCATGTTGAATATGACTGTGGAGATTGTTGAGCCTCTTATTAAGTGCCAGACTCATATTTATAGCCTCTAAATTATTTCCCAGTTTCTCCAAAATGTAAGTAGAATACTTTGTCAGTTGAAGCTGATGGGAGGTCAAACAGCCAGACAGTACGTTCCTCTGAGAGTGTCTCCTACTCACTTTTGGATCTTTGCTGTCTTCAGATAAGAGTCTACATCCTCAGTCTGGAATTGAAACAGTTACGCCTAATATCGAGGAAAATGATCTAGACCCACCCTTGAACTGATTTGACATTGCACAAAGTTAATTACTTGGTAATCATTTGAAGAATAGGCTGGCTTTGCCAATAAAGAGAGTCATAAGACTGATAACACATTCAATGCTGGTGTAATTACTACATTAAGATACTGGTCCCGGCCATAGCATGTCTTTTTATTAGATGTTCAAAGGGTTCAAAATGTTAGGTGTCTCGAGTCAGAGGAGCATTGAGAGTGGGCATTACAGTATATGAAATGGTTGCCACAACACAACAACACTAACACATCACAAGCAGTGAATCAGAGACACCCTGTAGCCTCCTGAACTGTGAGCCTGAGGAGTCTAACTGTCGTCTGCTGAACTGAACCGCCCTCCTCCTGGAGAGCTAATGACAGTGCAGGCTTTTGCGCCAGCCATACTATAACTCACCTGAGTCTGCTTATCAAGTCCTGAGGGGTAGAATATTAATAGTATCAGGTTTGTTTGAGCAGGGCTCTAACAAACACTGTGCCTTATAGCCATTAAAGCTTATTTCGCTAACAAAGTCATTAATATAGTTGGAGTCGGAAGTTTAAATACACCTTAGCCAAATACATTTAAACTCAGTTTTTCACAATTTCTGACATTTAAACCTAGTAAAAATTCCCTGTCTTAGGTCAGTTAGGATCACCACTTTATTTTAAGAATGTGAAATGTCAGAATAATAGTAGAGACAATTATTTATTTAAGCTTTTATTTCTTTCATCACATTCCCAGTGGGTCAGAAGTTTACATACACTCAATTAGTATTTGGTAGCATTGCCTTTAAATTGTTTAACTTGGGTCAAACGTTTCGGGTAGCCTTCCACATCCTTCCCACAATAAGTTGGGTGAATTTTGGCCCATTCCTCCTGACAGAGCTGGTGTAACTGAGTCAGGTTTGTAGGCCTCCTTGCTCGCACACACTTTTCCAGTTCTGCCCACACGTTTTCTATAGGATTGAGGTGGCCACTCCAATACCTTGACTTTGTTGTCCTTAAGCCATTTTGCCACAACTTTGAAAGTATGCTTGGGGTCATTGTCTATTTGAAAGACCCATTTGCGACCAAGCTTTAACTTCCTGACTGATGCCTTGAGATGTTGCTTCAATATATCCACATAATTTTCCTCCCTCATGATGTCATTTATTTTGTGAAGTGCACCAGTCCCTCCTGCAGCAATGCACCCCCAAAACATGATGCTGCCACCCCTGTGCTTCATGGTTGGGATGGCTTGCACACCTGTTTACTGTGGATATAGATACTGGGATTGATTTGCACTTTTCGCACCAAAGTACGCTCATTTCTAGGGGACAGCATCTCCTTCCTGAGCGGTATGAAGGCTGTGTGGTCCCATGGTGTTCATACTTGCGTACTATTGTTTGTACAGATGAACATGTTACCTTCAGGCGTTTGGAAATTGCTCCCAAGGATGAACCAGACTTGCGGAGGTCTACAATTTTTTTCTGAGGTCTTGGCTGATTTATTTTGATTTTCCCATGATGTCAAGCAAAGAAGAACTGAGTTTGAAGGTCGGCCTTGAAATACATCCACAGGTACACCTCCAATTGACTCAAATTATGTCAGAAGCTTCTAAAGCCATGACATCATTTTCTGGCATTGTCCAAGCTGTTTAAAGGCACAGTCAACTTAGTGTATGTAATCTTCTGACCCACTGGAATTGTAATACAGTGAATTATAAGTGAATTAATCTGTCTGTAAACAATTGTTGAAAAAATTACCTGCGTCATGCACAAAGTAGATGTCCTGACCGACTTGCACAAAATTATAGTTTGTTAACAAGACATTTGTGGAGTGGTTGAAAAACGAGTTTTAATGACTCCAACTTAAGTGTATGTAAACTTCCGACTTTAACTGTATGTATTTTGCTTTTAAACCTATTCAGAAGGAAACAATCCATGTAATTTTGCAAATATGCTCCCCTTCTGTACAAAAGCAAAAATGTTACTTTCAAAAACCTCTGCCTGCCTGTCTGCATGGGGTTGATTATAAACCTATTTCAGGATGGAATGAGAAAAGAGGCAAAAATAAATCTGATTATAAAAGGAATCTGATTTAATTGAAGTGGAGATGTTTTGCATAAGGCATTGTTCAATTGCACTTGCGGACAGTGTTTCCCATACAACATTTCGCATTTACCTCACAAAGCGCAAAATAACATTAAAGCAACAGAGAAAGCAGTGGAGCACATCTCCAAACAACAAGATGCTGCTTTGTTTTCACCTGTGATTCATGTGTTGATTTCCAAATGGCGAGTCATTCAAAGACTTGGGCAGCAGTGCTTATTAGTGCGTAAATTAATCTCCAACCAAGAGAGAATTTGAATACAGTTTGTAATCTGGAAGGGAATTATTTGGTACACATTAATGGAAATCAAATGCAGGTCATCACGCTCTATGAGGAGGTCTCCAGAGTCTCACAAAAATAATTTCAATGTCACTACTGTGAACAACATGGGTCAATCATTACAATAAACAGTCAAACCTCAAACCACTGCCAGAAAATCCTGGATTGATATGTGGATAAAAACAGCAATGTAACTCATATGATCCATTGACCCGATTATTTGATTCTGCATTTATTAAATCAGAGTTTTACTGTAAGTGTGAATCTCAACTGTAAATTCAGCCCTAAAACACTTATCACAGTAACAAATCAACCCCTAACTCCCTCCCGTCTACTGAAACAGACCAAGGGAAGATTGGCTGCAGTTTTACCATGTTTTACATTGTTGTGATTAATTGTATGGCGCTCAATCAATCGATCTGTTCCTTTTCTTCCTCTCCCTCTCCATCCCTCTCCAGGTGAACGTGCCTTGTGTGTGCCCTGCCAGCTTGTGGCCTTGTGTCCTGCCAGCGTTGTCTGGCTGGTTATTCATGGCAGCAGGTGCTCTCCCTTAGCGGAATGGGTCTCCAGCTTCTGTCCTCCAGGGCCTTAGGAACAAGGGACTCATGACTCCACTGCACCTGATCTCCTCCCCTGGCACCACTGGGCCGGTACCAGGCCACTGATTATGCAAAGCTTTTAGCATGCAGATATGTTTTTGGGGGAATGTAGCTTCTTTTGAAGGAAAAAAATATTTACGGGAACAAAGTTCCACATCACACTATAATTTTCCCATTGATGTTTTATGCACAGCGTTCCTTGGAGAGAGTTTGGGTGGTAGAGCGAGAGGGGCTCTGAGCAAATGTATTTTTCATAGACCACTTATAACGGGAAAAGCGCAAACAGGGGTTAATTTTGACCCCAAGTGGTCAAAACATTATTTTTATCCTTCTGAGATTTTAGGACTTTATCAACCAACTAGTTGCTGACCCAAAACATAATAATTGACCATGCTTTCTGTGTTAATATGGAGGAATGAAAAATTATCTTTATTTTCTATACTAGTGGTGCATGGTAAGTTTAAAATGTTGCCTCAATAGTGCATTTTGTGATAAAAGCACTAAATGTTGCACAGATATATGTACCCTGACAACCCCAGATTTTTTTTTACGTACATAAATTAATCTCCAGCCAAGAAAAAATGTAAATACAGTTTGTAATCTGGAAGGGATTGATTTGGTACACATTAATAGAAATCAAATGCACAATATATTTTAGAGATTGTCATGCTCTATGAGGAGTTCTCCAGAATCTCATTCAAACAACGTTCAAACAACAAACCACTGCCAGAAAATCCTGAATTGATATGTGAATATAAACAGCAACGTAACTCATATAATCCAATTACCTGATTATTTGATTCTGCGTTTATTAAATCAGAGTTTTACTGTAAGTGTGAATCTCAACTGTAAATTCAGCCCTAAAACAATTATCACAGTAACACATCAACCCCTAACTCCCTCCCGTCTACTGAAACAGACCAAGGGAAGATTGGCTGCAGTTTTACCATGTTTTACATTGATGTGATTAATTGCATGGCGCTCAATCAATCGATCTGTTCCTTTTCTTCCTCTCCCTCTCTATCCCTCTCCAGATGAACGTGCCTTGTGTGTGCCCTGCCAGCTTGTGTGTGTGTGTGTGGGGGGGGCGGGGTCGTGGCAGCCATTATAACTTAAAAAGATGATTATATATTTAGCTTCCAGTCAATGTTTATATACCAATTTGAGAGTATCATCTTTCAGCTGCGATTGGAACTGAGTTGACAGCCCACAGTGTTCCAAAGTTAGAGCAAAAATTCTGATGGCACTGGCGCCAATGTTGCATATATCACCAAAAACGGTGGCCATCTTAGGTTGTAGCGGTATGTCAGATTAGCTCAATCGCCAATTCCTCAGCCTCTGAGAGTCACATAAACAACGCTTTCTGTAGGACAGACGCTGGGAGACGAGAAGCAAGTATAGGGAGTGAACATTAAATGAATAACTGACAAGAAACAAACAAAGACAGCGTCTGAACAGGGGAAACATAACGACAATAATGCTTACACGGGGAACAAACTTAGGAACAGACAGATATATGGCAATCAACAAAGTGAAGGATTCCAGGTGAGTCCAATATTGCACTGATGTGTGAAATGATGGTGACAGATGTGCGTAGTGATGGGCAACCTGGTGCCTTTGAGCACCAGGTAGTGGGAGCAGGCATGACAGCTTTCAATGAATAACAGAAACATGTTCATGACAAGTTGCTATGGATGGAATTTATCAAAATAATATATGCTTATTTTGGGGAAATAAAACCAATAACTTATGTTAAAAAAGGTTAATAAAAGGAAAGGTGTTACCTGCTTGACAGACACTAACCACATTTCCATCCATAGATTTCCTGCGAATAAAGTCCTACCGTATTTAAAAAAAAATCACGACTACTGTGGTTGGAACAGGAAGCTTTGGGATAATTTACAGATGACGACAGATAATTAGTTAATTCGACATGGTGGGATATTTTTGTCTGAAAAATATATTATGCAAGAAATGCCGGTGCAAAAAAGCCATTTCTTGAGCAAATACTGATATAATAACCATCATATTGAAGCAAAGTTGGAGTTTCACGATGATATGGTGTGTGGAACTCCCACCACGACTTGGGAAACCATGCAGTTTATTAGGCTACAGGTGAAGTAAGTTTGAATGGTCTTCACAGGTTGTTGAAAGTGCATGCTATGAGCTTGATGCTCCTTTCCAATAAATATCAAGGGTCTTATTCTGGTGACATGATGATTGATGCTTGACTGCCATTTGACAAATACAAATATTCTCGTTCTTATCTATAATAATGTCATCATGTACACTAGCCTTACCCGCACTGTATCTGTGAGCTGTTGGCTAAAGAACATGTACCAAGACCAGAGTAGGCACATTTGCTATTTAACCCAACAGTTTTGAAAATGCAATAGTAACACATTGAGATGGCACTGTCTAGAGCATATCGGACTGTTAGCTAATAGGCCCATCAGCCAATTTCTCAGGCCACTATACCTATTTTGCCAATTGGCCTGGGCCCCCTTTACTCAACGAAGCCCTGCTTATCCGTCACAACTGGACTACCGATGTAATCTGCCCGAGGGTTTTTTTTCCAACAGGCCCCTCCGTCGCGACGTCCCCTGAATGCCCATCTGCTAGCCTGCTAGCCGCGGCCTGCTAGCTGTCTAGAGCATATTGGGCTGTTAGCTGAATAGATCCATTGGCCAAAATCTTGGGCCACTGTACCTATTTTGCCAATTTGACTTGGACCCCTCTGCTACTCGGAACCCTACTAATCCATCACGACTGGTGTATCAACGTCACAGCACGAGGAGGCTAAAACTTTCCAGACTTTCCTCCGTCGCGACATCCCTCTAAGGCCCTTCTGCTAGCTTGCTAGCCCCGGCCTGCTAGCTGTCTCCAGCCAGCCCAACCACTCACTGGACCCCTATGATCACTCGGCTAAGCATGCCTCTCCCTAATATCAATATGCCTTGTCCATTACTGTCCTGGTTAGGGATAATTGTTTTATTTCACTGTAGAGCCTCTAGCCCTGCTTAATATGCCTCAAACATTTAGTTCCACCTCCCACATATGCGGTGACATCACCTGGTTTAAACGTCTCTAGAGACAATATCTCTTTCATCATTTCTCAATACCATACCTTTGTCTGTACATTATGCCTTGAATCTATTCTATTGTGCCCAGAAACCTGCTCCTTTTACTCTCTGTTCCAAACATACTAGACGACCAGTTCTTATAGCCTTTAGCCGTACCCTAATCCTACTCCTCCTCTTGTCCTCTGGTGATGTAGAGGTTAATCCAGGCCCTGCAGGGCCTAGCTCCACTCCTATTCCCCAGGTGCTCTCATTTGTTGACTTCTGTAACCGTAAAAGCCTTGGTTTCATGCATGTTAACATTAGAAGCCTCCTCCCTAAGTTTGTTTTATTCACTGCTTTAGCACACTCTGCCAACCCGGATGTCCTAGAAGTGTCTGAATCCTGGCTTAGGAAGACCACCAAAAACCCTTAAATTTCCATCCCTAACTATAACATTTTCAGACAAGATAGAACTGCCAAAGGGAAGGGGGCTGTGTTGCAATCTACTGCAGATATAGCCTGCAGAGTTCTGTCTTACTATCCTGGTCTGTACCCAAACAATTCGAGCTTCTACTTTTAAAAATCCACCTTTCCAGAAACAAGTCTCTCACCGTTGCCGTTTGCTATAGACCACCCTCTGCCCCCAGCTGTGCCCTGAACACCATATGTGAATTGATTGCCCCCCATCTAACTTCACAGCTCATGCTGCAAGGTGACCTAAACTGGGACATGCTTAACACCCCGGCCATCCTACAATCTAAGCTTGATGCCCTCAATCTCACACAAATTATCAATGAACCCACCAGGTACAATCCCAAATCCGTAAACACGGGCACCATCATAGATATCATCCTAATCAACTTGCCCTCCAAATACACCTCTGCTGTTTTCAACCAAGATCTCAGCGATCACTGCCTCATTACCTGCATCCGTAATGGGTCTGCGGACAAACGACCACCCCACATCACTGTCAAACGCTCCCTAAAACACTTCAGCGAGCAGGCCTTTCTAATCGACCTGGCCCGGGTATCCTGGAAGGATATTGACCTCATCCCGTCAGTAGAGGATGCCTGGTTATTCTTTAAAAGTGCCTTCCTCACCATCTTAAATAAGCATGCCCCATTTAAAAAATGTAGAACCAGGAACAGATAAAGCCCTCTGTTCTCTCCAGACCTGACTGCCCTTGACCAGCACAAAAACATCCTGTGGCATTCTGCATTAGCATCGAATAGCCCCCGTGATATGCAACTTTACAGGGAAGTTTGGAACCAATATACACAGGCAGGTAGGAAAGCTAAGGCTCGCTTTTTCAAGCAGAAATTTGCTTCTTGTAGCACAAACTCAAAAAAGTTCTTGGACACTGTGAATTCCATGGAGAATAAGAGCACCTCCTCCCAGCTGCCCACTGCACTGAGGGTAGGAAACACTGTCACCACCGATAAATCCACTATAATTGAGAATTTAAGGAAGCATTTTTCTACGGCTGGCCATGCTTTCCACCTGGCTAGCCCCCCCCACAGCAGCTCGCCCAAGCCTCCCCCATTTCTCCTTCACCCAAATCCAGATAGCTGATGTTCTGAAAGAGCTGCAAGTCAGCCGGGTTAGACATTCTGGACCCTCTCTTTCTAAAATGATCTGATGAAATTATTGCAACCCCTATCACTAGCCTGTTCAACCTCTCTTTCGTATCGTCTGAGATTCCCAAAGATTGGAAAACTGCCGCAGTCAACCCCCTCTTCAAAGGGGGAGACACTCTAGACCCAAACTCTATCCTACCCTGTCTTTCTAAGGTCTTCGAAAGCTAAGTTAACAAACAGATTACCGACCATTTCGAATCCCACCGCACCTTCTCTGCTATGCAATCTGGTTTCAGAGCTGGTCATGGGTGCACCTCAGCCACGCTCCAGGTCCTAAACGATATCATAACCGCCATCGATAAGAGACAATACTGTGCAGCCGTATTCATCGACCTGGCCAAGGCTTTTGACTCTGTCAATCACTACATTCTTATTGGCAGACTCAACAGCCTTGGTTTCTCAAATGATTGCCTCGCCTGGTTCACAAACTACTTATCTGATAGAGGTCAGTGTGTCAAATCGGAGGGCCTGTTGTCCTGACCTCTGGCAGTCTCTATGGTGGTGCCACAGGGTTCAATTCATGGGCCGACTCTCTTCTCTGTGTACATCAATGATGTTGCTCTTGCTGCTGGTGATTCTCTGATCCACCTCTACGCAGACGACACCATTCTGTATACGTCTGGCCCTTCTTTGGACACTGTGTTAACTGACCTCCAACACAAGCTTCAATGCCATACAACTCTCCTTCCGTGGCCTCCAACTGCTCTTAAATGCAAGTAAAACTAAATGCATGCTCTTCAACCGATCGGTGCCAGCACCTGCCCGCCCATCCAGCATCACTTCTCTGGACGTTCTGACTTCGAATATGTGGAGAACTACAAATACCTAGGTGTCTGGTTAGACTGTAAACTCTCCTTCCAGACTCACATTAAGCATCTCCAATCCAAAACTAAATCTAGAATCAGGTTCCTATTTCGCAACAAAGCATCCTTCACTCATGCTGCCAAACATACCCTCGTAAAACTGACCATCGACTTCAGCGATGTCATTTATAAAATAGCCTCCAACACTCTACTCAACAAATTGGATGCTGTCTATCACAGTGCCATCCGTTTTGTCACCAAAGCCCCATATACTATCCACCACTGTGACCTGTAAGATCTCGTTGGCTGGCCTCGCTTCATACACATCTCCAAACCCACTGGCTCCAGGTCATCTACAAGTCTTTGCTAGGTAAAGCCCCACCTTATCTCAGCTCACTTGTCACCATAGCAGCACCCACCCGTAGCACGCGCTCCAGCAGGTATATCTCACTGGTCACCCCCAAAGCCAATTCTTCCTTTGGCCGACTTTCCTTCCAGTTCTCTGCTGCCAATGACTGGAACGAACTGCAATAATCACTGAAGCTGGAGACTCATATCTCCCTCACTAGCTTTAAGCACCAGCTGTCAGAGCCGCTCACAGATCACTGCACTTGTACATTGCCCATCTGTAAATAGCCCATCCAACTACCTCAGCCCCATACTGTATTTATTTATTTATCTTGCTCCTTTGTACCCGAGTATCTATACTTGCACATTCATCTTCTGCACATCTACCATTCCAGTGTTTAATTGCTATGTTGTAATTACTTCGCCACCATGGCCTATTTATTTCCTTATCTCCCTTATCCTACCTCATTTGCGCACACTGTATATAGACCTTTGATACTGTACTATTGACTGTATGTTTGTTTATTCCATGTGTAACTCTGTGTTGTTGTATGTGTCGAACTGCTTTTCTTTATCTTGGCCAGGTCGCAGTTGTAAATGAGAACTTGTTCTCAAACAGCCTACCTGGTTAAATAATGGTGAAAAAAAACATATTTAACTTTACATTTTTATTCAGTACATGAATACTTAAGTGAAATATGACATTTTGTGTGCACTACATCATCACGCACTGATTTTTCTCCACTACGAGTCAGTTTGGTAGAAACACCACTCAAGCATACTTTCAATTTCTTCAAACAATCAACCTTTAATATCAATGAATTATTGCAATAATGGAGCTGGTCAAGTACCACCCGTAGGTGATCTTTGAGAGCCCAACAATACAGAGAATGCAGGGGTTTGTATAGAAACCCCAAAATTGCTTAGTCATGGTTTGTTCCACCACTCCCCGGCAGATCAGGGCATCATAAGCTACCATCATAAGCTACCTTCTTGTGGCTATGTATATCGGGTGTGTGATGTCATAGCGCACAAACTCCTTTCTCTACCAAGCTAGCCTGTTTTCTTTATATTTCCACACTGCTGTGCCCTTGGAAGATAGTAAAAGAACAGGATGGACTGAAGAACTGTTGTAAATTGCAGAGGCGCTTTGTCAAATGCCATGTGACCAAGTTACTCAGAATCAAAGATGATTGGGAAAAATTAAGGTCTATTCTGTTCCTTAAGTTTATCTCAATCCCATGTCCATGACCGTACACCTAGACCAGCTGCGGGGAGTGAATGTGGAAGAGAGGAACCATCCTTTCTCAGAAGCATAGCACTGGTAGAATAGAAATGTCTTACTATTGTTAAGCATATAATTGTTAACTCTTAATGTTAAACAAATCAGGAAAATACGTAATTTTTCTCTCACAGGATTTTTTGAATAATCACAAGTAAATCTGTCGCCAATTGGATGGAAAGCTAGCTACTGTCTCTTTTCAATCATTACCAATTTGGGGTAAAAAATTACCTCTGTTGGCGCTTTAGGGTTATAAATATGTTGTTGGTTTTAGGGGTTAAACACAACACAGGATTTCATCAATACATAGATGTTTACCTGTACTATTATGAAAAGTTTGTTAACAGTACAGTTTTTGAGACCTTGTTGATTAGGACATTCAAAATAACTGACATGCAAACACATCTCACTTCCAATTCCAGTGCTATGTGTCCACACCCAGGGCACAGCCCCCTCGTTTGGTAACCAGGGGTTTATTTTGGTGTTGGGCTGTCTGTGATGTGACCTGGTTAGCTCGTTAGATCCTTCCATGAGGCGGCGCTTATCATATGACGGGCATATGCAACCTGATTTTACTCCCAACATGGCATGCCCAGGATGCTAGGGGGCATCAACGGGCATCCAGGCGCAAGGCAAAGGATATTCACTTCAAAAAGCCCCAATTTCACTGAAGGCACTAGCCTGTTACATTTCTTGTCTGAATGTGCTGGTAATGACTCTTGTAGAGCGTCACAGGGCAGATTTGATGTGTTCTGGTCAATAGAGAATTCATAACAGTATTATCATACAGCCAAAATGTATTTTGTCCATGTTATCTAGCTATAGCTGAGGGAGCCTGCAGCGGCATCGGACATTATTCAACATCTTCACAACTGTTTCACAGTATTCCTGTCAAGCTATCTCTATGTAATTCCTGGCATAGCACATTACATAAACCAGGCTCCAGTGTTGATGAGCCTGAACTCAATAATGTTGTTGGATTTCATTTGCTCCCGCTTTCAATTCATTTCAGTGATCTGGTATGGCTTAATATGGCTTAATTACAGGGGAGATGGATGGTACAGTTTATCACAAAAGGTTTGATGCCAGAATAACACACAAAAAAGCTACATATTTAGCAAAATAGCTAATTTTAATCTGTGGTCCCTGTTTGTTTATCATAGTTCCCAAGTTCATGCAATTGCTAAGTGGTCAGAGGTCATCAGTTTTGACTGAATTAGATATTGAAAACTGTAAATCTAGATTCCTTGATAGTTGAAGAACACTGTTTAGACCGCAGTCAGGCTCTCTAGGAAAGAACTCTATATTTTTCAGCATTAAATTATTGTTGAGCTATTTGTGATGATTTCAGAAACATGTTGAGAACACACTGTCTCCTTACTGACGGGTCTGCTTTAAAAAGCCATCACAGAAATGTCAAACGAGCAATTTGACATCTCACAGCAAAATGTCAAACATGCCAATGCAGAAATATTAGAGCGAGAAAGAGAGAGAGTCCATATGTTCTGGAAGACTGGGATGACAAGCAGTCCTCCACAAATGCATGTTGTCATCAGCAGACGTGTCATGTCTGACCTCATATTGAGCACCACAATGTGTGTACTGTGGTCAACACAAGTGCTGTGCTGTCACTTCTGGCCTGCTAGCCTCTGAGCAACAGAGAACTGAGTGACCTCCTTCATTCATAACAGAGGAGTCATGTCCTGGCACTCCTCAACACGTCTCATCTGTATCTCCCTCTCTGATGCTCCTTCACCCTCAAGTGTATGGCTCAAGGTCCTTTCGGGTTTGCTGAGGAAAATTAAGAGTGGATCTCTATTGATGTGTGTGACATTTAAGATTATGCCAATGCTATGTTAGTGTGTCCTCCGATCTTCATGTATTGAATCTACTCTGAATCTAATTGTATGAAGAATATGGATCTATTCATCTCTTGTTTACATGTTATGTGCTTGTTAAGATCTGTCAGAGGCATGACATCACTATCTAAAGTGTCTTAGCCTCATTATCTGTCACCGTCCCTAGTCAATTTGTTTCACCATTATTTAACCAGGTAGGCTAGTTGTGAGAACAAGTTCTCATTTACAACTGCGACCGGGCCAGGATAAAGCACAGCAGTTCGACACATACAACAACACAGAGTTAAACATGGAATAAACAAACCTACAGTCAATAATACAGTAGAAAAAAGAAAAAAATAGTTTGTATACAGTGAGTGCAAATGAGGTAAGATAAGGGAGGTAAGGCAATAAATAGGCCATGGTGACAAAGTAATTACAATATAGCAATTAAACACTGGAATGGTAGATGTGCAGAAGATGAATACTGAGATACTGGGGTGCAAAGGAGCAAGATAAATAAATACAGTATGGGGATGAGGTAGTTTGATGGGCTATTTACAGATGGGCTAGGTACAGGTGCAGTGATCTGTGAGCTGCTCTGACAGCTGGTGCGGGGCTTTACCTAACAGAGACTTGTAGATGACCTGGAGCCAGTGGGTTTGGCGACGAGTATGAAGCGAGGGCCAGCCAACGAGATCGTACAGGTCGCAGTGGTGGGTAGTATATGGGGCTTTTGTGACAAAACGGATGGCACTGTGATAGACTGCATCCAATTTGTTGAGTAGAGTGTTGGAGGCTATTTTATAAATGACATCGCCGAAGTCAAGGATCGGTAGGATGGTCAGTTTTACGAGGGTATTTTTGGCAGCATGAGTGAAGGATGCTTTGTTGCGAAATAGGAAGACAATTCTAGATTTAATTTTGGATTGGAGACGCTTAATGGGAGTCTGGAAGGAGAGTTTACAGTCTAGCCAGACACCTAGATATTTCTAGTGGTCCACATATTCTAAGTCAGAACGTCCAGAGTAGTGATGCTGGACGGGCGGGCAGGTGCTGGCAGTGATCAGTTGAAGAGAATGCATTTACTAGCATTTAAGAGCAGTTGGAGGCCACGGAAGGAGAGTTGTATGGCATTGAAGCTCGTCTGGAGGTTAGTTAACACAGTGTCCAAAGAAGGGCCAGAAGTATACAGAATGGTGTCGTCTGTGTAGAGGTGGCTCAGAGAATCACCAGCAGCAAGAGCGACATCATTGATGTATACAGAGAAGAGAGTCAGCCTGAGAATTGAACCCTGTGGCACCCCCATAGAGACTGCCAGAGGTCCAGACAACAGGCCCTCCGATTTGACACATTGACCTCTATCAGGAAAGTAGTTGGTGAACCAGGCGAGGCAATCATTTGAGAAACCAAGGTGGTTGAGTCTGCCAATAAGAATGTGGTGATTGACAGAGTCGAAAGCCTTGGCCAGATCGATAAATATGGCTGCACAGTAATGTCTCCTGTCGATGGTGTATTTGTATTTATATTTGTTTGGCAATACCAGTCCTACATGTCCATCATTGCCATAGAAAGGCTTTTTTCTTCGATAATCAGTAAGATCATACCAAGGAAAGTATAACAACTCAAAGACTGTAACAGGGAACAGAGCAGCTTGCAATTAGCCCATCCTAAGTTCTGCCTTGCTCAGCTGTTGAAATACTCTCCCCTTCCCACCTATTTCCATCCTTTATTGCTCACTCCTCTATCTCCATACCTTCGCCTACCCCTCATCTCGTGCCTTCTACATACCTACCTCCTTCCACCTGCTGGCCCCCTCTGTCCACTTTCTCCTTCCTCCAACCCACCATGCCAGCCCCTCCAACACTCTGCATCACTCTGGCAGCACCGGGCCGGGCTCTGCTGTTGGACTGCTTCCCAGAACCACCGGACGTCCTCCAAGGGGAGAGTCAGTGTGTCAAATAAGATTAATGCCCTGCCTGCTGATTGATCAACTCCCTCTGGTGTGGGCCCTGAGTTGGCCAAGACGTGGCCCAGATAGGGAGGTGATGGTGCCCTGAGTTGGCCGTGGCGTGGCCCAGATAGGAAGGTGATGGTGTTCTGTGTCACTGCCACTCAGGTGGTCCGACCGAGGATAATTACTGGACTTCTCACATCTCATCTCGCAAACAAAGGCCGGGGGTGGGGTGCCAGTTTTTGAAGAGGAAAAAGGTGATGGTTTGTTTGATTTAGCTTTGTCATAAAGACTGTGCTGTTGATAGGTGCTTGTGACTTATTTTACTAGAGACAAAGCAATATTTTCAGAAGTGCCTTTCTGGTTATAATGCATGGCTTCGTGCAATTAAGTGAAGTGAGATCTGACTGGAGAAATAACCCAATATTTTGATTGCAGACACGGCATTTAAACAATGTATTATCTTGCTACATCTAATTAAGTAAATAACTTGTCATTTTCATAATTAGATTTATTTTAATTAGTAATTTAAATAAATAGTAATCTAATGGTATTTGTCTAAATCTGGTATCCAATTTTGACAATGTTATGTATTTATCAGAAATGCTCTATTCAGTATCCTACACTTAAGTCTTTTTCAATCTATTTTGATCTGTCCTTTTTTTCCTCCTCAACACTTTGACACAGAGGATAATAGACGCTTGTAAAAGATGGGGAATGAACACCTGGCTGGTTTAAATAATTTGCCAAATCAGCAAGGATGGCACTCCTGTCGCCCTCGCCCAATTATCACCTGTAAAAAGAACTGACATGGAAAACAAGAAACGTCCCATTTCTGAAAAAGTTGGCCTCAACCCCAGAAAACAGTATTGTGTCATTCTTTTATCCCCTCTTTCCCCAAGACGATGGTATCTTTTCAAACTCAATTACACATTAGCGTAACGTTTTCTGCCTTCATCTATTACACCTCATCAAGTGGAGTCCATCCTCACACTCTCGCCTCCTTACTAACAATCAGTCCATCACACACTAATGATGGCCCATTAAAACTGTTACAGTAACCAGTGAATTTAATGAAATATGAACTTGTGATCTTAACCTCTAGTGGTTTTCCCACTTCCAGGTCTTCAATGGTCGAATAAGCTCATGGATAAAATAAGGGAATGGATTTTGAAACATTTATGGTCGACCAAAGCTAACCAGACAATTACATTTACATTTAAGTCATTTAGCAGACGCTCTTATCCAGAGCGACTTACAAATTGGTGCATTCACCTATAATATCCAGTAGAACAACCACTTTACAATAATGCATCTAAATCTTTTAAGGGGGGGGGGTTAGAAGGATTACATTATCCTATCCCAGGTATTCCTTAAAGAGGTGGGGTTTCAGGTGTCTCCGGAAGGTGGTGATTGACTCCGCTGTCCTGGCATCGTGAGGGAGCTTGTTCCACCATTGGGGTGCCAGAGCAGCGAACAGTTTTGACTGGGCTGAGCGGGAACTGTGCTTCCTCAGAGGTAGGGAGGCGAGCAGGCCAGAGGTGGATGAACGCAGTGCCCTTGTTTGGGTGTAGGGCCTGATCAGAGCCTGAAGGTACGGAGGTGCCGTTCCCCTCACAGCTCCATAGGCAAGCACCATGGTCTTGTAGCGGATGCGAGCTTCAACTGGAAGCCAGTGGAGAGAGCGGAGGAGCGGGGTGACGTGAGAGAACTTGGGAAGGTTGAACACCAGACGGGCTGCGGCGTTCTGGATGAGTTGTAGGAGTTTAATGGCACAGGCAGGGAGCCCAGCCAACAGCGAGTTGCAGTAATCCAGACGGGAGATGACAAGTGCCTGGATTAGGACCTGCGCCGCTTCCTGTGTGAGGCAGGGTCGTAGTCTGCGAATGTTGTAGAGCATGAACCTACAGGATCGGGTCACCGCCTTGATGTTAGTGGAGAACGACAGGGTGTTGTCCAGGATCACGCCAAGGTTCTTAGCACTCTGGGAGGAGGACACAAGGGAGTTGTCAACCGTGATGGCGAGATCATGGAACGGGCAGTCCTTCCCCGGGAAAAAGAGCAGCTCCGTCTTGCCGAGGTTCAGCTTGAGGTGGTGATCCGTCATCCACACTGATATGTCTGCCAGACATGCAGAGATGCGCTTCGCCACCTTGTTGTCAGAAGGGGGAAAGGAGAAGATTAATTGTGTGTCGTCTGCATAGCAATGATAGGAGAGACCGTGTAAGGATATGACAGAGCCAAGTGACTTGGTGTATAGCAAGAATAGGAGAGGGCCTAGAACAGAGCCCTGGGGGACACCAGTGGTGAGAGCACGTGGTGCGGAGACAGATTCTCGCCACGCCACCTGGTAGGAGCGACCTATCAGGTAGGACGCAATCCAAGCGTGGGCCGCGCCGGAGATGCCCAGCTCGGAGAGGGTGAAGAGGAGGATCTGATGGTTCACAGTATCAAAGGCAGCAGATAGGTCTAGAAGGATGAGAGCAGAGGAGAGAGAGTTAGCTTTAGCAGTGCTGAGAGCCTCCGTGACACAGAGAAGAGCAGTCTCAGTTGAATGCCCAGTCTTGAAACCTGACTGATTAGGATCAAGAAGGTCGTTCTGAGAGAGATAGCAGGAGAGCTGGCCAAGGACGGCACGTTCAAGAGTTTTGGAGAGAAAAGAAAGAAGGGATACTGGTCTGTAGTTGTTGACATCGGAGGGGTCGAGTGTAGGTTTTTTCAGAAGGGGTGCAACTCTCGCTCTCTTGAAGACGGAAGGGACGTAGCCAGCGGTCAAGGATGAGTTGATGAGCGAGGTGAGGTAGGGGAGAAGGTCTCCGGAAATGGTCTGGAGAAGAGAGGAGGGGATAGGGTCAAGTGGGCAGGTTGTTGGGCGGCCGGCCGTCACAAGACGCGAGATTTCATCTGGAGAGAGAGGGGAGAAAGAGGTCAAAGCACAGGGTAGGGCAGTGTGAGCAGGACCAGCGGTGTCGCTTGACTTAGCAAACGAGGATCGGATGTCGTCAACCTTCTTTTCAAAATGGTTGACGAAGTCATCCGCAGTGAGGGAGGAGGGGGGGGGGGGGGAGGATTCAGGAGGGAGGAGAAGGTAGCAAAAAGCTTCCTAGGGTTAGAGGCAGATGCTTGGAATTTAGAGTGGTAGAAAGTGGCTTTAGCAGCAGAGACAGAAGAGGAGAATGTAGAGAGGAGGGAGTGAAAGGATGCCAGGTCCGCAGGGAGGCGAGTTTTCCTCCATTTCCGCTCGGCTGCCCGGAGCCCTGTTCTGTGAGCTCGCAGTGAGTTCTCGAGCCACGGAGCAGGAGGGGAGGACCGAGCCGGCCTGGAGGATAGGGGACAGAGAAAATCAAAGGATGCAGAGAGGGAGGAGAGGAGGGTTGAGGAGGCAGAATCAAGAGATAGGTTGGAGAAGGTTTGAGCAGAGGGAAGAGATGATAGGATGGAAGAGGAGAGAGTAGCGGGAGAGAGAGAGCGAAGGTTGGGACGGCGCAATACCATCCGAGTAGGGGCAGAGTGAGAAGTTTTGGATGAGAGCGAGAGGGAAAAGGATACAAGGTAGTGGTCGGAGACTTGGAGGGGAGTTGCAATGAGATTAGTGGAAGAACAGCATCTAGTAAAGATGAGGTCAAGCGTATTGCCTGCCTTGTGAGTAGGGGGGAAGGTGAGAGGGTGAGGTCAAAAGAGGAGAGGAGTGGAAAGAAGGAGGCAGAGAGGAATGAGTTGAAGGTAGACGTGGGGAGGTTAAAGTCACCCAGAACTGTGAGAGGTGAGCCATCCTCAGGAAAGGAACTTATCAAGGCGTCAAGCTCATTGATGAACTCTCCAAGGGAACCTGGAGGGCGATAAATGATGAGGATGTTAAGCTTGAAAGGGCTGGTAACTGTGACAGCATGGAATTCAAATGAGGAGAAAGAGAGAATGTCCACTTGGGAGAGATGAGGATTCCAGTGCCACCACCCCGCTGGCTCGATGCTCTAGGGGTATGCGAGAACACGTGGGCAGACGAGGAGAGAGCAGTAGGAGTAGCAGTGTTATCTGTGGTAATCCATGTTTCCGTCAGCGCCAGGAAGTCTAGGGACTGGAGGGTAGCATAGGCTGAGATGAACTCAGCCTTGTTGGCCGCAGACCGGCAGTTCCAGAGGCTGCCCGAGACCTGGAACTCCACGTGGGTCGTGCGCGCTGGGACCACCAGGTAAGAGTGGCAGCGGCCACGCGGTGTGGAGCGTTTGTATGGCCTGTGCAGAGGGGAGAGAACAGGGATAGACAGACACATAGTTGGCAAGCTACAGAAGAGGCTACGCTAATGCAAAGGAGATTGGAATGACAAGTGGACTACACGTCTCGAATGTTCAGAAAGTTAAGCTTACGTTGCAAAAAATCTTATTGACTAAAATGACGAAAATGATACAGTACTGCTGGCTGGTGGAGTAGGCTAGCTAGCAGTGGCTGCGTTGTTGACTTTGTTTGAACGTGTAGCTGGCTAGGTGTAGCTGGCTAGGTGACCTCGATAGTTTCAGTACTACACCTTGTCATGATACAAAAGCAACTTTGTAGCTAGCTAACATAACACTAATCAAGACGTTCCTTTGTAATGTATTTAGTTTCTACAGTGCTACTCGTCGGTAATAGTTGGCTGGGTTTGGAAAAATGGCGTCGCGGGGGACGGCAATAGCTGGCTAGCTAACCTCGATAATTACTAAACTACACAATTATCAAGCTATGACAAAGACAACTATGTAGCTAGCTAGCCAACACTGCACTAGTCAAATCGTTCCGTTGTAAAGTATTAGTATCTACAGCGCTGCTAGTCGGTAACGGTTGGCTAGCTGTTGGCTAGCTAGCTAGCAGTGGATTAATGATGACTAGGTGTGTTGACTACGTCTGGCGTCGCGGCTGGCTAGTTACTAATAATTACTCTAAACTACACAATTATCTTAGATGCAAAGACAGCAAAGACAACTATGTAGCTGGCTCACTAACACTACACTAATCAAGTCGTTCCGTTGTAAAGTATTAGTATCTACAGCGCTGCTAGTCGGTAGCGGTTGGCTAGCTAGCTAGCAGTGGGTTGATGAAGACTAGGTGTGTTGACTAAGTCTGGCGTCGCGTCGCGGCTAGCTAGTCACTAATAATTACTCTAAACTACACAATTATCTTAGATGCAAAGACAGCAAAGACAACTATGTAGCTGGCTCACTAACACTACACTAGTCAAGTCGTTCCGTTGTAATGTAATAGATTCTACAGTGCTGCTAGTCGGTAATAGTGAAGTGAAGGACTACTTTCTGGAAGGACTACTTTCTGTAAGGACTACTTTCTGGAATGACAACTTTCTGAAGGGAACTTTTGTCCTAAGATAAATATACAGTAAAACAAACAAACTGCAAACAGTAATGCATTCCTGAACAAAAAACTAAACAGGCCTGAGGAAGCCACCTTAGCTTGTGAGTCTCACCATTACCATAAATGGATACTGACTGCCGGCAGTCAGGACCAATACACTATCTATAAAGACAAATTTTCTCTGAATTTACTTTGCCGCCCGTGTGACGGACTGTAGCCTCAATCAGATAGCTTTCACACACCTTTTCAGGCATGCCCGCCACGGTCGGAAGTGCTCGCGGTGAGCCGAGCATCACACCCCTACCTCCTCCTGTCCACTCCCATTAACTTCAGCGCCTCCATGTTGGATGGCTGGCCCGGAGTTAGCCTGTGGGCCCTGGCATACGTGCATACCATGATACTAGCGCCCAATATTCCTGTCGTTATTATTCTGTCTTATGTACAAGGTCATCCATCTAGCTAAGAGCTGTGTGTGTGTGTGTGTGTGTGTGTGTGTGTGTGTGTGTGTGTGTGTGTGTGTGTGTGTGTGTGTGTGTGTGTGTGTGTGTGTGTGTGTGTGTGTGTGTGTGCGTGCGTAAGTGCTTTTATGAAGTCCTCCACATGCATTATTTCAACAGAGCTTGCTGGGACAGAAGAAAGCACTGGTAATTGAACACATGCAGTTAAGATACATTGTGATGTCAATGAAAGCAATATACTGTATGTTACCATCATTATTCTTCATTTCAGCAACTATTCCCAGTCTAAGGAAGGGTCCATCTTTAATTATTGAAGTACATGTTAAACATACTTATCTATCCTTTTCATCTCTCTCTCTCTCTCATGCATGCACATACACACACACACAAACACACACACACATGCACACACACACACACAAACACCCACACACAAAGGGGCGTCATACACCCCCAACAATCCGAGGTGGCACAAAGTACATGAGGATGACTGGAGGGTTGTTGGAGAATTAAGCATTTTCAAACACCTGAAACAGCTTTTTCCTGCAATGTAGAGCCATAATCATTATGCTTAATTCTATGTAAAAAGTAAAAGGTGTCTGTATCCTCCTGATTGGTGGTTCTATTGATAAAGAAACTAAATATGCTTCTCTGCATCTCTGCTAAAATCTGGGTAAAAGACTGAAAGGAATTTGAGTTTATTTAGTACATTTCTGAAGTATTTGTTTGCTTCTCTAAAGTCTAACGACCTTGCCCGCAGGCACGCCAGCTAAAATAGCTAGATTATCTAGCTTCTCTAACTTGATAGCCTGAAATGGCTTCTTGGTAGCTAGTTATGAGGTTGGGAGATTGGGAACCTATCTGGTCTAGCTAAAGCCAACTTCATAAAATTGGTAGTTGGCTAGTAGTGTTACAGAGGAACAAATACAACAACAAAATCATGATGATTATTATATATATATATATATATATATATATATATATATATATATATATATATATATATAGTACCAGTGGTGGAAAAAGTATGATTTGACATGATTTTCTTGTTTTTTTAATTTACGGATAGTCAGGGTCACTGTTATTTACAAACGAAGCATTTGTGTTTAGTGAGTCTGCCAGATCAGAGGCAGTACGGATGACCAGGGATGTTCTCTTGATAAGTGCGTGAGTTAGACAATTTTCCTGGTCTGCTAAGCATTCTAAATGTAATGAGTACTTTTGGGTGTCAAGGAAAATGTAAGTAGTTAAAGTACATTGTTTTCTTTAGGAATGTAGTGGAGTAAAAGTAAAAGTTGTTTAAAAATATAAATAGTAAAGAAACTACAGATACCTAAAAAACTACTTAGGTAGGACTTAAAAGTATTTTTACTTAAGTAATTCACACCATTGTACAGTGCCAGTCAAAAGTTTGGACACACCTACTCATTCAAGGGTTTTTCTTTATTTTTACTATTTTCTACAATGTCAAATAATAGTGAAGACATCAAAACTAGGAAATAACACATGGAATCATGTAGAAACAAAAAAGTGTTAAACAAATAAAAATGTATTTTTTTATTTAAGATTCTTCAAAGTAGCCACCCTTTGCCTTGATGACAGCTTGGCACACTCTTGGTATTCTATCAACCACCTTCACCTGGAATGCTTCTCCTACAGTATTGAAGGAGTTCCCACATTTGCTAAGCACTTGTTGGCTGCTTTTCAGTCACACTGCGGTCCAACTCATCCCAAACCATCTCAATCAAATCAAATCAAAATCAAATAAAATGTTATTGGTCACATACACATGGTTAGCAGATGATTTTGTGTGTGTAGTGAAATGCTTGTGCTTCTAGTTCCGACAGTGCAGCAATATCTAATAAGTAATATCAAACAATTCCACAACAAGTACCTAATACACACAATTTTAAGTAAAGGAATGGAATAAGAATATATAATTATATGGATGAGCAATGTCAGAGCGGCATAGGCTAAGATGCAATAGATAGCATAGAATACAGCATATACATATGAGATGAGTAATGTAAGATATGTAAACATTATTAAAGTGGCATTATTAAAGTGACTAGTGTTCCATTTATTAAAGTGGCCAATGATTTCTTGTCTGTACGTAGGCAGCAGCCTCTCTGTGCTAGTGATGGCTGTTTGACAGTCTGATGGCCTTGAGATGGAAGCTATTTTTCTGTCTCTCGGTCCCAGCTTTGATGCACCTGCACTGACCCTGCCTTCTGGATGAAAATGGAGTGAACAGGCAGTGGCTCAGGTGGTTGTTGTCCTTGATAATCTTTTTGGCCTTCCTGTGACATCGGGTGCTGTAGATGTCATGAAGGGCAAGTAGTTTGCCCCCGCTGATGCGTTGTGCAGACCACACCACCCTCTGGAGAGCCCTGCGGTTGTGGGCGGTGCAGTTGCCGTAGCAGGTGGTGATACAGCCCAACAGGATGCTCTCAATTGTGCATCTGTAAAAGTTTGTGAGGGTTTTAGGTGACAAGCCACATTTCTTCAGCCTCCTGAGGTTGAAGAGGCGCTGTTGCGCCTTCTTCACCACACTGTCTGTGTGGGTGGACAATTTCAGTTTGTCAGTGATATGTACGCCGAGGAACTTTCCAACTTCTCCACTGCTGTCTCGTCGATGTGGATAGGGGTGGTGCTCCCTCTGCTGTTTCCTGAAGTTCACGATCATCTCCTTTGTTTTGTTGACGTTGAGTGAGAGGTTATTTTCCTGACACCACACTCCGAGAGCCCTCACCTCCTCCCTGTAGGCTGTCTCGTCGTTGTTGGTAATCAAGCCTACTACTGTTGTGTTGTCTGCAAACTTGATGATTGAGTTGGAGGCATGCATGGCCATGCAGTCATGGGTGAATAGGGAGTAAAGGAGGTGTCTGAGCACACACCCTTGTAGGGCCCCAGTGTTGAGGATCAGTGAAGTGGAGATGTTGTTTCCTACCTTCACCACCTGGGGGCGGCCCGTCAGGAAGTCCTGGACTCAATTGCACAGGGTGGGGTTGAGACCCAGGGCCTCAAGCTTGGGTTAAGCTTGGGTTTAAAAAAAAAAGAAAAAGAATGTGTGTCCTTTAGTAGTGGTTTCTTTGCAGAAATTTGACCATGAAGGCCTGTCGAATTGCTACAATTTATCTTGGCCAGGTTGCAGTTGCAAATGAGAACTTGTTCTTAACTAGCCTACCTGGTTAAATAAAGGTGAAATAAAACATTTGAAATAAAAATTCACACAGTCTCCTCTGGACAGTTGATGTTGAGATGTGTCTGTTACTTGAACTCTGTGAAGCATTTATTTGGTTTGCAATTTCTGAGGCTGTTAACTCTAATGAACTTATCCTCTGCAGCAGAGGTAACTCTGGGTCTTCCTTTCCTGTGACGGTCCTCATGAGAGCCAGGTTCATCATAGCGCTTGATGGTTTTTGTGACTGACCTTCATGTCTTAAAGTAATGATGGGCTGTCATTTATCTTTCCTTATTTGAGCTGTTCTTGCCATAATATGGACGTGGTATTTGTCTATATCCTTTACTGTACATGTTACCATTGCACACTACACTAGAATGCATTCTCATCTCTATCCCTATCTCTCACACAATCTTCTTCAGTACAGCAATCCAGCTTCACCAATCAAGCAAATTAGAACTTGTTCAGTAAGAAAACAATGAATATGAATGAATTACCAACATTACACTATGTGGGTTGATGTGCTTAACTTCTCCAGCCATCTGTGTTTTACCTGAATTTACCTGTCCCTCTCTTCCTGCCTATAAAGTCACCCCAAGTCTTTCAAACAATGTCTACAAACAAAGGTTTGACAAGGCCAGGTTACTATTTTAATGACGTGGGCCATATTGCTGGAGTTCTCTCTTTCATTTATCTGTTCAACTCAGAGAAGTAAAAAAAGCATTCGACATCTGGATGGTAAAACCAGATTGATTTTCTTGGAACCTGAAATTAATTTGTCTTTCAATCATGCAGTCAGTGTATGAAGGTCGTTGATATTGTCTGTTTACAAGACAGGGAGTTCTGCATTGGTGCTTCCGTACTGCAGTCTGCTCACATCCCAAAGTGTATTATGCTGATTTATAACCTACATATTTTTATACATATCCATCACCACTGACTTGGAAAAAACACAGTATACATTAACATTATTGTTGTGATTGACTAAATGATCATGAGCTGGTCTTAATGATTATTAACATAGATGGACTGCTATGCTAAATACATTAGGTTTTACATAGCATTAGAAAATAAATGTATTATTTATTTGTGTTGTAGTGTGCAGTACATGTATTTTTATGTGTTTAAATAAGGAATGGTTACATTTTTTGGGGTAAAGGTTAATTTCATAAATCATAAGAAGTGCAGCCTGTGCATTTTTGACCACAACATATTGTTCCAACTCAGAACTATCACCGTGAAGTTGATCCTCTGGCTAGTGATGTTTACTCTAATTAAGCTTTAATTACATATATTGGGGCAGTATACATGGAGTGGCTCCAGCATTGCATTGAGACTGATACAAGACCAATGTTTTAATTACAGACCAACACGTTTGTTTGGTTATTCCCAGAAGCTAAGATGTGTTTATTGAAATTCTTAGCCGACATAAAGACATATAACAATACACACAATATTATATGAGACACTACAAACATGTACATTAATAACTCTCTCAATGGTGCATACTATACTGAACTGTCGCATTCTGCAGAATAACACTCCAGGGTTTGATGGAGCTGGCCGTACCTTGTGCACATCAACAGGTTAAAAGAATAAAAATTGTCAAAATTCAATACATATTTATTAAACCCCCTAGGTCGATGTCCGCGCCCACGTGGAAATCTAATTAGCAAAATAATAAAACATCTCCATAAAAAACTGTCAGATTAAGCTAGAGATGTCTGTTTTTTTGTGTTGGTTGCATCTCAATCCACAGCATCCGCCAATGTCACACTTCCGCATCTGCGTTGAAAGGTGACAGAGCTAGAGCAGTGTTTGTCAGACCATGAGACATCCCGAATATAGGTCTTCTCACAAAATCGTCTGTACGGTTTGGCCTACATGCTATTGGAAAGATGAGACTCTCACGAACAGGATGGGGTTCTCCGTTTTGATCTGTGACCTCCACAAGTGTCAGGAGACTCGTCTGAAGTTGGTACAGCCGATCTTCCAATTTCTGTCTGTAACGTCTGAACCGTTTGGAACACACAGAGTTGTTTTGCTCTAGGACACCCACAGGCCTTACAAGACTCGTCTGAAGGTCCTCAGGTACCAGTTGAAAACATTTATGGAAGTACTGTATATACTGTATGGAGACTGTTTAATGCCCAAAATATAGGGTTAAATACACATTTCCTGATGTGTCTTATACCTCTCAGATATAGGATAGACACTTCAGAACAAACTTCCTAATGATATGTTTTGGAGACTGTTACTCCTTGCAGTGATTCTGTTATTCAACGTGTTTGTATCCGCTAAAAGAAGTAAGGCCAAAAAATGTTTTTCATCAAATATATTTTTATATACAGTACCGTTCAAAAGTTTGGGGTCACTTAGAAATGTCCTTGTATTTGAAAGAAAAGCAATTTTTTTGCCCATTAAAATATCATCAAATTGATCAGAAATACAGTGTAGACATTGTTAATATTGTAAATGACAATTGTAGCTGGAAACGGCAGTTTTTTTATGCAATATCTACATAGGTGTACAGAGGCCCATTATCAGCAACCATCACTCCTGTGTTCCAATGGCACGTTGTGTTAGCT
Organism: Salmo trutta; assembly: GCF_901001165.1. Classification (NCBI taxonomy): domain Eukaryota; kingdom Metazoa; phylum Chordata; class Actinopteri; order Salmoniformes; family Salmonidae; genus Salmo; species Salmo trutta. The sequence goes on from NC_042963.1 coordinate 35,746,374, forward strand.
TATCCAAGTTTATCCTTTCAAAAAGGCTAATTGATCATTAGAAAACCCCTTTGCAAGTATGTTAGCACAGCTGAAAGCTGTTGTCCTGATTAAAGAAGCAATACAACTGGTCTTCTTTAGACTAGTTGAGAATATGGAGCATCAGCAATTGTGGGTTCGATTACAGGCACAAAATGGCCAGAAACAAGGACATTTCTTCTGAAACTCATCAGTCTATTCTTGTTCTGAGAAATGAAGGCCATTCCATGCGAGAAATTGCCAAGAAACTGAAGATCTCGTGCAATGCTGTGTACTACTCCCTTCACAGAACAGTGGAAACTGGCTCTAAACTGAATAGAAAGAGGAGTGGGAGGCCCCAGTGCACAACTGAGCAGGAGGACAAGTACATTAGAGTGTCTAGTTTGAGAAACAGACGCCTCACAAGTCCTCAACTGGCACCTTCATTAAATAGTACCCATATAATGGACCCTTTTTAAAAATGTTCTTTCAAAAACAAAGACATTTTTAAGTGACCCAAAACTTTGGAACGGTAGTGTATATTTGTTTAATTCTTCAAAGGGGTCTTAAAATTCAAAATCAAGTAGCTAAATGATCCTTGCTTTGGCTTAGACAGGGCTTAGTCGGATGGGTTTAAGCTGTAAACAGATGGTTTAAAAGAGATTAAAACACAGACCATGCTGAATGGTTATTAAAACATCAAAAACCTTTCCTGCAGAGCATATTGCATGGCTACCTCTTCAAACCATTCTTTCCTCACTGTTCAAACAGACCACCTTTCAAGGCACAAAAAACATTTAAGATCAGGTGTGTGGCCTATTACTACAAGTGGACGTGGCCAACACAATCACATTGACATGACAAGCTACTGACTGTTGCGGATGAAGTTGATCGTAAATGTATACATATATGGAATGGTTTGAAAAATAAAACCATTTTGGGCCCAATTAACACAAGTAACAAAATCATACATTTAAATGTATAAGTGAAGATGCATTGACTGCAATAAAAGGCCATCATCACACAGGGTATAGGTAAGGAATGTCATACACGAAAGACATCAATGTTTCATAGTGAGTTGCGTTGTCCGCTTCAGAAGCTCAGCTTGTCCAGCAGTTGCATGTCGTGACCCTGCACCTGGCCCTCCAGGTGTGTATGAGGCTCCTAATGATGCTGTGTTAATGACTTATGAGGAGGAGCGGAGGACAGGTCACCCCAAGCAGCTGCCTCCATTTTAGCCCTGTTAAGGCCATGCTTGACCATCCATCACACTCTGTGTCAGGTGTAGAGGAGGAAAACAAGACTTAGCCATGGGTGGAAATTCACTTGGACACATCTGTAGGCTTCATTGTTCGTAGCATTTGTTTGATAGGAAGTTGAAAATGAATTCACGTTGTTTGACAGTCTGTCAAGGTACCAAATGTTAACATATTTTTCATGTCAAGTACAGTGAAACTCTTAACTTTCAAGCACTACCCAACAGTGCAGTATTCAATATCAAAATAGTATAATAAAAAAAGAACAACATGAGAAATAAGAGAGGAAGCTATATACACTGTCAGTGCCAGTTCCAAGTGTACAATGTACAGGGACCCTGGAGTATTTCAGGTAGATATGTACATCTAGGCAGGGACTAGGAGAAAGTGACTGGTAGCTGGATAAATAATAATAATAATAATAATAATAAAAATAGTAAACAGTATGGCAACATCATAAGTTGTGGGTGGGTGTGTGCATGTGGTGGTGGTGTGGAGTGTGTTTATGTAAGTGTAAGTGTTTGGGTCAGTGTAGGCGTGATAGGCGGAAATACATGTAAACAGGGTTGAAAAGCTGACAGGATAATTGACTATCAAGTATGTGTATGTAAAGGCTAAAGTTTAACCGTACAGCATACAATGGTGAGAAGAGAACATTTCAGGATGAGTTTCTCTCAGTACAGTGGCCCTCCATTTCAGCACACCAGGCATGGAGGGCCAAAGGTGAATGGATTTTGGTTTGTAACAGTACAACCATCTCTGCCCTACATGTCCTATCTATCCAACTTATCAATGAACAAGACTCACCCCAGGCCCAAAGACACTGCCAGTGTTACTGAATGTAACAATCTTAGCTTGTTGCTGTATTAAACCAAAGTAGGGAATCAATGCATGAATGAATTGTTGAGCAAGCCTTATTGATTCATCTTCCAGCATAATCAGGGTGAGAGTAATAAAGGAGCCAGGGTATCAATCCATGTCTGCAGTTCAAATTGAAATCTGTCTGAGCTGCCACTCAAACTGCTGAGTAAATCCTATGCAAATAGGTCTCCACTAGAGTTCACACACTCAATTAAACAACTAATTTTGCCATGCACATAACAAATGGTTTATCTGCAGTTTCCCATTTCTGTATTAGAGGCAAACACATTTCTAGCCTCTTGAACAATCCACAGCTTGAGCCTGTAGTAACATCATACACTAAAGGACAATGCTAAACCTCCAGTTAGACCACCGTACTATACAGTAGATACATTGTTGAGGGCACAGGGACAAGAAAGAGAACAGCCTTGAAGAAAATCAACATGTGGAAGCTGTGATTCCAAATGCAGGAGAAAAGTGCCTTTCATTTCTTCATCCATCACCATCGCATGGAGTTGGCTACACACCGCTCACTCTGTGGCTAGAAATACTGTAACTGTCCTGTCTTGAGTGATGAGAGAGAAGAGCACATCAATACAATCCGAATGCTTTTAAAAGGAGGTATTTTACATTTTATGCCTGGCATCAAATAACAACCTTCTATTTGCATCAACATGTAGGTTAATACTTTTCTAGATTACACTTTCAACTCAAAAGCTGAAAAAGATAATGAATGTTGTAATTTTCATGTATGAACATTCAAGTGCCAATGTAGACCAACTGTTCCTCTGACTACTTCTCTCCAACCCAAACCTCCTCTCTTCCTCAGTTCTTCCTCCTCTGTCACTCAAACTATGGGGTCATTGGTCACTCTTTGCTCCAGTCCAACCCCCTCTCCTTCTCTCCATCTCTGACCCCTTACTCTCTGCTGTGACACTCCTGTCCTCTATTTGGAGCCCTGACCCATTCTCTCCATTTTGCGTGGATCTCTGGGTATGGGTCAATTGACATTAATGATAGCAGAGAAGAGATCGACTGTTCCCTGCCCATTCCCCAGCACCATCTGCTCCCTACCACTGGCACAATGAGGACATTTACTAGCTCTGGATTAACAGTAATGATGCCAATGATGAACTACTGCAGGCTTTTTAGTTGCTACAATTCTACAGTAGCCAAGTCAGAGACAGAATTATGAGGACTAAACGGGTCATAAGTTACAATAATAGGTGTAAAAGTTACACATACAGTATCTGCTGCACACTTGTTGAAAACAACAAATGAGTCTCCAGGCACTGGACTTGTAGAACATAAGTAGTAGCATTCATACAGTACTACTACTATGTGTATGTATCAGGACATATATCAAACAGATCTGAAACACAGCCACAATATTGTGGTTCTGACAGATACATTATGAATGCACACGCTGTCATCCAGTGGAGGATACTGATAGCATCTCTTTCATTTCCTCCACACACTGCTGAAACACAGGCCCCCTTGGTGCTGGGTGGGGCACTTCTGATAACCTTGAAGGGAAAGATGGAAGAAATAATTTACTTTCATAAAAATCTCATAAGAAATCTCAGGTCTGTGTCTGAAAGAGCAACACAGATGTTCCGTGTTTTCCTCATATAGCCCTTTTTCTATCTTTGACTAACAGTTCAAACCAGCTCATTCTTAGTACTTTGAAAGGTGAACTTTTTAATATAGTTTGCATTCTTTAAGACAGTCTTAAAAATGTATCCAGTTGAGAAAAAGGAATATAAGGGGGGTAAAATGGAAAGCTAAATGAGTCCTGAAAGCTGAAACGTTTCTCTAAGTAACTAGCTGTCAGCGTGCTCAACCAGAGCCAACCAATGTGGCTGCAGGGTGTAAAGACTGCTCATGCAGAGGCTAAAAACACATAAACAAAGCCATGACAAACAATCTAAATACAGAGGCGAGGGAGATTTCATACTCTCTCTTTCTCTTCTCTCTCTGAGTGTGTATCTCCCAGCCTTTCTACCTCTCTCTCACTTTATCTTCAGTGGGACTCTATTCTTTGATCTCCGGACCTGTAAAATTCACAGCTAGAATGGCTTTCGACAGCGTAAGAGGAGGGATGTTTTGTGCTGAGACAGGGAAGGCTGTGTGGAGGATTAGCTATGCAGAACATGTACGTCAAGGGCACAGAAGTCATAAACAGCTGAAGGCAGCCAGGCCCCGCTGGAATGTTTTGGAGAATTATTGCCAAGATCCTACTACTATATGTGAATAGATCAGTCACCCAATTATTTATAGATGTTGTGGTTGTCTTTCAATATGCAATTTTGATGTCTAATTTTGTTTCGGAAAGACTCACCTACACTAGGATTCCCTTCTTTCTCCAAAATAGGGCATTGGAGGCAACCATAAAGTGAATGTTGCTGAGCTGCCACAATTTAAACTCAATTATGAAGGTTTAACACCTGGTAATTCAGAGAATGACACAGAATTTGTTTTATAATTTTAACCAGGGACGGGCAACTGGTGTCCCACATCCTGACCTTTGTAGGCCTGCGGATCAATTACCCCCCCCAAAAAAAAAATATGTTTAGGAACTCAGTCGGGGTCTCAACTTCAGCAGTTTTTGTTGTGCATCAGCAGTTTTTCTCTGCATCAGCAGTTTTTCTCTTGTTATGTCAGTCACTGACAGTAACTCATTTAGCCATGTCAGCGAACACTTTTTAGATTGGTAAGTTAGTCTAGCCAGCTATCTAAACTTGTAGTAATCATGGCCGAATACTGATCTCCAGTGGGCCTGTCATGCTAAATAATGTCCCCCAGCCAAAAAGTCTCCCCCTGGCGTCACAATGGAATTCGATAAACTATTAGCGTCCATTGCTACATCAATGGTGTGATGACCAAATTATTCTAATTTTGGAAATCATTGCAGCCTAAATTACATTATTTTCATCATCGCTATGCAAACAAGACTGATTTCTGCAACAATTTTGCTGTTTAAACAAATTTTGTTTAGCTAATACAATGAAAATATTACTACTTTTGAGTACCTTGTTAACATTACAACAACATGAAATCCATCTCTTAAACATTGCTACATTTCGGAAATAGCAAAGAAAACGTGTAGTCTGCTTGACACATTAAAGTTACTTACCTTATCGATTACAAAATCAGCTAATTTCCACACCACTCATATTCAAATCCGTTTGATTCATACACTGGTTTGTCTGGCTGTCATGGTTTTATTTAACCTGCCCTTCCCTTGTCTACACGGAAATAATATCATTTCGGTAGTCCTCTATTATGATTAAAAATATATATATCTCGCGTAGCTCATTAGTACACCCTAGTGGTTGAATGTATATGTATCTATTGTATGTCCTAGAATACAATAATGAATCATGTGGAACATGTAAATACCATCAAATGATACTTTGCAATCTACAATAATGAACACCTTTTCATTCATTTATTTTTGTACACTCACATGGCAATCATAAACTAAAATACTGCATTCTGGTGTGGGGAATATAGAGGAGGTGGTTGCTGTATGGGTGGGAGGTTCTGCCTGTCACTTGTTCTCAACAGGCAGCCAGTCTCGGAAGGGGGACTTGAAGAGGGAGACTGCAAAGTCCATGCACTGCTGCTCTCTTTGTTCTGAGTGTTACAGTGCTAATGTTTTTAGTTTATCTGTGTATCTCACATATTATGTACCCAGTCTGATAGAGCAAGAAAACTTTCTTAGCAGATAATGACAACATGACATAAAAGCAGCTGTAGATTATGTAATGAAAGTTATAGCTTACCTCAAGCTGGTCCCCCTCAGACTCAGAGCACAGAGAATCAGACTGATCTGAGCTCACTGGCTCTGTTGGATGGGATACCTCCTTGGGGGCTCAGACAGTTGATGGTCCTGAAGTCATTTGGAGAGGTAAATTGAGTGTCAACCATCCAACTGCTCCAACTGGAGATTGTTGGCTTCCACTGAGGTAACCCTAGGGAGACAAAGAGAAAAATATCAGTGTTAGGGAAACTAAAACTAGCTTCAGGTTATTTCGTGTGCAAATGCAAATAGTTATTATCTGAGATTTTTTATATTCACCTTAACAGATGGTGACCCCAGCTAGGAGCAAAAGAGCAGTGAGGTTTCCCAGGTCTCGCCTTCCTTTGATTCTTCTTCCAAATCAAATAATTATCCCGGATGTCGAAGTATGTGGTCCCCTTCTTGATTCTCCTCCAGTAGCTCTCCTGCTGTTTCTCCTGCCCCTTGTCGATGTTCAGTCTCACCTTGATTGATAGAAGGAATAAATGCAATTATATTTCATGTTACAAATACATTTCATACACATCTCTTGGAGGGCCATAAAATAAATGAATAGCGGACAATCATTTTTACCTGGTCAAAACCTCCACCTCTGGGATGCTGGCCTTCTAGGCAGAGTTCCTCTGTCCAGTGCCTGTTTTCTTTTGCTCATCTTAATCTTTTATTTTTATTGGCCAGTCTGAGATATGGCTTTTTCTTTGCAACTCTGCCTAGAAGGCCAGCATCCCGGAGTTGCCTCTTCACTGTTGACAATGAGACTGGTGTTTTGCGGGTACTATTTAATGAAGCTGCCAGTTGAGGACTTGTGTCTGTTTCTCAAACTAGACACTCTAATGTACTTGTCCTCTTGCTCAGTTGTGCACCGGGGCCTCCCACTTCTCTTTCTGTTCTGGTTAGAGCCAGTTTGCTCTCTTCTGTGAAGGGAGCAGTGCACAGTGTTGTACGAGATCTTCAGTTTCTTGGCACTTTCTCGCATGGAAGAGCCTTCATTTCTCAGAACAAGAATAGCCTGATGAGTTTCAGAGGAAATGTCTTTGTTTCTGGCCATTTTGAGCCTGTAATCAAACTCACAAATGCTGATGCTCCAGATATACAACTAGTCTAACGAAGGCCAGTTTTATTGCTTCTTTAATCAGAACAAAAGTTTTCAGCTGTCCTAACATAATTGCAAAAGGGTTTTCTAATGATCAGTTAGACTTTCGAAATGATTAACTTGGATTAGCTAACACAACGTGCCATTGGAACACAGGAGTGATGGTTGCTGATAATGGGTCTCTGTATGCCTATGTAGATATATTCCATACAATATTTGCCATTTCCAGCTACAATAGTCATTTACAACATTAACAATGTCTGCACTGTATTTCTGATCAATTTGATGTTATTTTAATGGACAAAAAATTAGCTTTTCTTTAAAAACAAGGACATTTATAATTGACCCCAAACTTTTGAACAGTAGTGTATATTCACAATGTAAGATATGGCTGATTATGTAGGTTATGATTTTGATTATGATTATGTACCAAACAAAACAAATGAAAAAAATGACCTCGGGAGAACCGTTGGTGTTGAAGTTGTCCATCATCGTCTTGGAGGTGGACTCTCCAGTGTCGTCCCTGATGGGTGTCATACTAAACAAAAATAAATGTTTGGTTCCATGCAACCTTTTTAATGGGTTACAGAAGGGAATTTAGAGTAAAGACAGTTCTCTTCCTTTACTGACCTTAATGGGTATTGCCTCCACCCACTTGGTAAAGTGATCGGTCGCCATCAGACACCAGCTGTTGCCACTGTTGTATTTTGTGAAGGGTACGATGAGGTCCACCCCTAACATTTAAAGTGTTAGAGAGAAGATTACTTTATTCTTACCCGTATCTGTGTCATACAGTATGCAGATGTTCATATTTGTAAGGGTACTGACACACACACACACACACACACACACACACACACACACACACACACACACACACACACACACATTCTATAAAATTGAACTCTGCTGTGGTCAAATTAAGCAACCATTACAAAACAACTTATCAGAGCAAAATTTGAATTGGGACACTTACCGATCATATGCCAGGGTGAAACAACTTTGATGGACTTCAACTCCGGTGCCACAGTCGTCACCCTCTCAAACTTCTGGCAAACTAGACACGGTACTGAACTTTAAGCACCAAGTGACAAATTGAAACATTGTGTGCTCTCTGATATGAAATTATTTGAAATTATAATAATTTTAGATATAATAGAATGTGATTGATAAACAAAATGTGATTTCACTTGCCAAGCTGTCCACATCCTTGAAAACTCTACGTCAGAAGAAGCGTAAGTTGATTTTAGCAATCATGCCCTTCACTATGAAATGGCCAGCCTGCCGGTCAGCACGGCCTCCTTCTCCTCAGTAAAAGTCACCCTCCCCTGTGTGGCAGGTCATCCTTCCCCCAATGGTAAATGTGATTGACTAACAACTGCCCTTTCCCACCTGGACAAAAGGAACCCCTATGTCAGAATGCTATTCATTGACTACAGCTCAGCGTTCAAAATCATAGTACCCTCAAAGCTCATCACTAAGCTAAGGATCCTGGGACTAAACACCACCCTCTGCAACTGGATCCTGGACTTCCTGACGGGCCGCCCCCAGGTGGTGAGGGTAGGTAGCAACACATCTGCCACGCTGATCATCAACACTAGAGCTCCCGAAGGGGGGCATGCTCAGTCCCCTCCTGTACTCCCTGTTCACCCACGACTGCATGGCCAGGCACGACTCCAACACCATCATTAAGTTTGCAGACGACACAACAGTGGTAGGCCTGACAACGACGAGACAGCCTATAGGGAGGAGGTCAGAGACCTGGCCGGGTGGTGCCAGAATACCAACCTATCCCTCAACAAAACCAAGACTAAGGAGATGATTGTATACTACAGGAAAAGGAGGACCGAGCACGCCCCCATTCTCATCAACAGGGCTGTAGTGGAGCTGGTTGAGAGCTTCAAGTTCCTTGGTGTCCACATCACCAACAAACTAGAATGGTCCAAACACACCAAGACAGCCGTGAAGAGGGAACGACAAAGCCTATTCCCCCTAAGGAGACTGAAAAGATTTGGCATGGGTCCTCAGATCCTCAAAAGGTTTTACAGCTGCACCATCGAGAGCATTCTGATGGGTTGCATCACTGCCTGGTATGGCAACTGCTCGGCCGCCGACCGCAAGGCACTACAGAGGGTAGTGCGTACGGCCCAGTACTTCCTGCCATCCAGGACCTCCATACCAGGCGGTGTCAAATAAAGGCCCTAAAAATTGTCAAAGACTCCAGCCACCCTAGTCATAGCGATACTGGAGCACCAAGTCTAGGTCTTAGGGGCTTCTAAACAGCGTCTACCCCGAAGCCATAAGTCTCCTGAACAGCTAATCAAATGACTACCCGGACTATTTGCATTGCCCCCCCCCCCCCTTCTACGCTACTGCTACTCTCTGTTATTACTCTCTGTTATTATCTATGCATAGTCACTTTAATAACTCTACCTACATGTACATATCACCTCAATTACCTTGACACCGGTGCCCCCGCACATTGACTCTGTCCCGGTACCCCCTGTATATAGCATTGCTATTGTTATTTACTGCTACTCTTTAATTGTTTGTTATTCTTATATGTTCTTTTTTTATGTATTTTCTTAAAACTCCATTGTTGGTTAAGGGCTTGTGTCACGTCCTGACCAGTGAAAAGGGTATTTTGCCATAGTAGAATGGTCAGGGCGTGGCAGGGGGGTTGTTTTGTGTGTTTTGGGGTTTGTTTGTTTCCAGGGGAATGTGTTCTAGTTTTCATTTTCTATGTTTCGTTTTCCAGGTTTGGCCGAGTATGGTTTCCAATCAGAGGCAGGTGTCTTTCGTTGTCTCTGATTGGAAGCCATACTTAGGCAGCCTGTTTTCCTTTGGGTTTTGTGGGTGGTTGTTTTTTCGTATAGTTAGTACCTTACGGAACTGTCGTTTGACGTTTGTTTATTTTGTTTAAGTGTTCTCTCATAATAAAAGAAGATGAGCACTCAACACGCTGCGCCTTGGTCTGTTCCTTTCGACGCATGTGACAGCTTGTAAATATGCATTTCACTGTAAGGTTTACACCTGTTTTATTCAGCGCATGTGACAAATACAATTTGATTTGATTTGTAGTACATAACGCGTGATCTTTCACCAGTCCATTGTATGTTACTGTTGCCAGTGCACAAACTCATCCTTGGTTGAAGACAGAGAGAGAGGGAGAGACATAGAGAAAGAGAGACACCCTCTGCTCATTGTGACTGCAAATCAAGGAGCACATATCAAGAAATGAATAAAACACTGTTAAAAAATGTTCAATGGGTCAATGAATATTCATGCTCTCGATTGCACTAACGAGCAGAGTGAGTCTTAAATGCTTTTTCTGTGTCTCCAGACGTGCATGCGTTCCATTCCTTTTGTGCACTAACAGTATTTGCCTGATTGCTTTTTCTGTTTTTGAATGGTTTGTTTGGAGAGACCTTGGCATGGGCTTTAAGGCAACACTTAATCCTCTGGCACTGGGAGGAAATGGATAGGAAACAATGGGAATGCATGGCATAACAGCCATTCACTGACTCCTCTCAATTGTGCTCATCCTGGCAATATTTCAGCACCGTATTCTTCAAAGATTTGCCGGTAATATGTTCCAGGGATTGCCGAAAACCACCAACATAAATGGTTGAAATTGGAAATGTGACTATATTTGTTGTGTATAATGACTCTATTTTGTGTTGAATAACGTTTTTTGTTCCTGTGTATCGACAACAATGGGTGCAGTGATACCCTGTTGAATCACTGACGCTCATTTAGGTCATGTGGTAGCTAGCTATAGATTAGATCAGGGATTGGCAACTTTAATGGGGGCAGTGGCTCGCGAGTCTGCGTACCCACATTCATACCCACACATGGAGTCAACTGATTTGTGCAATTCCTCCATTTGTGCAGTTAGACAACTCTCAATGGAGAAATTAGCTTTTTAACAACCGAATCTCTATTTACTATAGTGATGCAGGGCTTTAGATGTTGTACACATGAAAGTGAGAGTGAGTAAGAGAGTGAGTAAGAGTGACTAACAAAATCAATGAGGCCTGTGATTCCAAATATTGGCCCCCAGCCAAAAAGTGTCCCCGCTTGTGTCACAATGGTATTCGATGAGTTCTAGCTCCCGTTGCTAGAGCTGTTGCTAGAACTTGCAAAATTCTGACTGGCTTATGTAACGAACCAAAGCGTCCGTTGCTATTCTGGTTCTAATTTACCTCATAGAGGTCATGAAGGGCGGAGGACGCGGGCAGTTCTAGTTCTATTTCACTTCATTAGTGCTCGCTCAGTCCAAGCAAAATTATTACCTTATTGGTCTCCAAGGATGGTGTTTTTGACTGTGTGTTTTTGACTACCTGCTGACTACCTACTGCTTCAGAGCACCAAAAAGACAAAAGAGAACACTCTTTCTTTACCATATTTTTGTCTTTATATAAGAGCATATTGTTACAGTTTTTCTCAATTGCTAAAACACAATTTCTGAAACCTTGCTCCATTTCCTGAAAACATTAAACACAAAACCTCATCTTCAAGCACTATTTACATAACCTCTGACTCCTCTCGCAAAATGAAACATTCCCCTCAAAACAGTTTTACCTGTGTTCAAAATCAAACACTGCTCTCAAATCATAAACAAAGTGATCAAAATGATATACACTCTCAAGCAGTCAGTAAACGATACACCAAAAAATAGAAAACACATTGTTCAAAACATACAATTCTCAGGGAGAAGTACATTTTTAATCTAAAAAAATATTCATATTTTTCTGTCATTGTCTTTTGATGAACGAAAACATGTTCTATCATAGTAGCTCAAAATTGATCAGAAATTACTACTCTGCTTTGCTCTTTGCAATTTTGTTTTTTGTTCTTCCTCCTCCTTGTACCCCTATTTTTACAGTACTGTACCCTGCATCTCACAAACTTGTCCTTTGTCTCTGTGATACTGTAATTCTTGTTCTTTGTTGATATGAACCTGCAACCAGTCAAAATCTATTGAGCAGTCAGTACTGTTAATAAATGGAAAGCACAATGTTCAGGGCCATACAATTTGTCCATTGTACAGTATACAGCCTACAATGCACTGTACTACAGTATACAATACTAAAAGGGACAAAAATCAAAGGAGTAAACATGTGATCAATGTGCTTGTTCTTGTCTTTGGGCTGGGTCAGGCCAGAGCACTTCGTCGACATCACAAGCAATATTGTCCCTCCTGGGGCAACAGGGGAAGAAGCCTCTTGTGTGCCGTATCCAGCCCTGACATGATTCCTCACCTATATCACCACAGGCTAAATCCATGGCTTGCAGCAGATTTACTCTGGTGTAGGGTTGTCTATCATACACTTTCCATCTCCAAGAGGAGAAAAACTCCTCAATCGGATTCAGGAAAGGCGAGTATGGAGGGAGGTACAAGTTCATAAACTGCCCATTGATGTTAAACCATTCCCTTACCTGAGCAGCTCGGTGGAAACTGACATTGTCTCACACTATCACATAGGTGGAAATGGAATTCTCATTTAGCTCTTGACCCTGCTGGTCTTGAACCTGCTGCTCAAATAAAATATCTCTTAGATTGGCAATAAATCTTAGAAGGTGCTGGGTGTTATATGGCCCGAGTGTAACATGGTGATGTAGAACACCATGGTTGCTAATAGCAGCACAGATTGTGACATTGCCACCTCGTTGACCAGGGACTTCAACAATGGCCCCCTGTCCAATCATGTTTCGGCCTCTCCTTCTCCTCTTTGTTAGATTGAAGCCTGCTTCATCGACAAAGATGAACTCATGGGGTCTGTCCAAGGATTCCAAGTCAAATATTGTCTGTGTAGAAATACAATATACTGTATGTAGGATTTTGTAAGTCATACAGAGACAGTGCTATACTGTAGAGTACAATTAGGCCTACTGTATGCACTTCTGATTCACATACATTGTATGTACTGAAGAGTAATGTCATTCACATAGTATGTGTTAGTACTGTAGACAATCTGGATTACAGTAAATGTTTCTGAATGTACACTTACTTGCACATACTGAGCTCGCAGTTCTTTCACCCTTGGTGAGTTGCGCTCAAAAGGTACTCTGTATACTTGTTTCATTTGCATCCTGTTACGATGGAGGACACGGTCAATTGTGGAAATGCTCACACTGTCGATTCCCTGGAAGTGTGTGTTGTCTTGTATCACTCGTTCCTGGATTGCATTATCTTGAAGGACCATGCCAACTATAACGGCCTCTTGCTCCCGAGTGAATATAGCTGTCCTTCCACCTGCATGTGGCAGCCTTGCAATTCTACAAAAAGTAGTTGTGCAGTTACAAAACATATTCATGCAGTACAATACATACAGTGATTAACTTTACAAATGTCTATTGAAACAGCTGCATATAGTGTAGTACAGTACATTTCCAATTACAAAAATACAGTAGTTTGCTGTACCTGTTCTCTTCTCTGAATGTCCTTACTATGGTGGACACAGAAAATCGGCTAAAATTGGGTTGCACTCTAAGTCCTGCTTCCCTCATTGTCAGTCCATGGACAAGAACATGGTCTATAACTGTTGCTCGAATTTCATCAAATATTTCCACACTTTGTCTTCCTCTTCCTCCTCCTCTTCCTCTTTCTTGCCCTCCTCTTCCTCCTCATCGCCCACCTCGCATTCATCCTCGTCCTCTCACATTGTTTCTTCTATCCATTCTCAGACTTTCTCCTTCCCACCTTCAACAACCTGTTTGCTCTCTGAACTGGCTTATATTGGTTGTGTCGCATCATTTGAAACAGGTTAAATCAATTTTGAGTGGTTGTGTTCAATCAATGACATGTGTTCTCTATTTGTATTTGATTGTTGCCACTTGTGTTTACCAGTATGGATGACATGTGCATTAGAGTGCAGAATATCTTTTTGAGAATGAGAATGTGTTTAGAGTTTTGCTGAAAAGTCTAAGTGAGATCTGCAAATTGTGTTTTACCATGTGAAATGGTTTAAGGTATTGACAACAGACTGCATAATTAGCTAAATTAGTCCAGGCAACTGAGAACTTTGTTCAGCCAATGGGTTTCAGTGTTTTAGCAATTGAGAAAAACTGTAAATAGGACTGTACTGTATCTAGCTATAAGTTAAACCTGACCAATCAAATGGATAGGTGCAAGAAATTATGGCAATTCCAAATGCTTTTAACTAGGCGTCTTCGCTAGACAGACACAGACAGAGAGGGGGGAGAGGAAGAAAGTGACAAAGGATGAAAGTGAGAGAGCGAGAGAGAGAGAGATAGAGAGGTGGGAAGAGAGTGGAATAAAAAGTGCAAATGTACTTAGACTTGAGTATTTCAACAACTCGTCTATTCCAAGTTCAAACCAAATCAAGTTTATTTGTCACGTGCGCCGAATACAACAGGTATGAACTTACAGTGAAATGCTTACTTACAAGCTCTAACCAATAGTGCAAAAAAGGTATTAGGTGAACAATAAGTAAGTAAAGAAATAAAAACAACAGTAAAAAGACAGTGAAAAATAACAGTAGCGAGGCTATATGCAGTAGCGAGGCTATAAAAGTAGCGAGGCTACATACAGACACCGGTTAGTCGGGCTGATTGAGGTAGTGTGTACATGTAGATATGGTTAAAGTGACTATGCATATAGGATGAACAGAGAGTAGCAGTAGCGTAAAAGAGGGGTTGGCGGATGTTGGGTGGTGGGTGGTGGGACACAATGCAGATAGCCTGGTTAGCCAATGTGCGGGAGCACTGGTTGGTCGGGCCAATTGAGGTAGTATGTACATGAATGTATAGTTAAAGTGACTATGCATGTATGATAAACAGAGTGTAGCAGCAGCAGGTGTAGAGGTCCTGGATGGCAGGCAGCTTAGCCCCAGCGATGTACTGGGCCGTACGCACTACCCTCTGTAGTGCCTTGCGGTCGGAGGCCGAGCAATTGCTGTACCAGGCAGTGATGCAACCAGTCAGGGTGCTCTCGATGTTGCAGCTGTAGAACCTTTTGAGGATCTCAGGACCCATGCCAAATCTTTTTAGTTTCCTGAGGGGGAATAGTTTTTGTCGTGCCTTCTTCATGACTGTCTTGGTGTGTTTGGAACATGTTAGTTTGTTGGTGATGTGGACACCAAGGAACCTTAAGCTCTCAACCTGTTCACTAAAGCCCCATCGATGAGAATGGGGGCGTGCTAGGTCCTCCTTTTCCTGTAGTCCACAATCATCTCCTTTGTCTTGATCATGTTGAGGGAGAAGTTGTTGTCCTTGCACCACATGGTCAGGTCTCTGACCTCCTCCCTATAGGCTGTCTCATCGTTATCGGTGATCAGGCCTACCACTGTTGTGTCATCTGAAAACTTAATGATGGTGTTGGAGTTGTCCCTGGCCGTTGTGGTGGCTAATTTCTGCATTACCAAATGAGGAGAGTTACAAACACACGAGTTAACTACATCTTTAATAATTAAGATACTTTTGCCAAAGCACTTGACCTTCAATAATGCACTCTCTTGAATGAACCATTGAATAAGGTGATTATACAATGGCTGCAGAGATATTTTATAGCAAATATCCACCCCCTTTTGACATGACAAACCACAGATAGTTAGGAACGGTTCACAAAGAAAGACTGTTTACTTTAGAGAGGAGTATCTAAATAGCATTCGCTATAAATTATCGTTCAGTTTGATCCCTAATGACGAGGTTCTAATCTCGTCCCTGGTACATCATAGAACCAAAACCCCATTTCATCCAATGGCATATATCAATTGTCAACTCTACATACTCCCATCTCAAGCAAACCCCCTCTTGACCCCACTCCTGGACAGGCTCACTGGGGGGAGTGAACCTCTATGCCATATACTATCACAGGATAAGTGCGAGATCTAAGAGAGGACATACAATGTTCCCAGACACTGCCATAAACCTCCCCACAATAAAGAAAAGGAGGGAGTGACTTGCTCACAGACATTGTGGAGACAAGTCATTGGTTCCCCATTAATCACGCCATCCCTTCACATGGTTTAAGAATAGGTAAAGACACATTCACATATAAAAGACAAGTCTGACCTCTCCCCTCTCTGGGCCCCAAGTGACTGAGCCCCAGCTAAGGGAAACGTGCAACTGAAACATACCAGAGTCCAAAGGACACTTTCTAATGACAAGTATCTCACATAAGCATATTATACTAATAAAACATCTTAATCATCTATGTTACCCTACTAATTCTGATTCATCCACCACACCGTGCAGTCATGAGTGAACAGGGAGTACAGGAGGGGACTGTACAGGCACCCCTGAGGGGCCCCCGTGTTGAGGATCAGCTTGGGTTGTTACCTACCCTTACCACCTGGGGGCAGCCCATCAGGAAGTCCAGGATCCAGTTGTGGAAGGAGGTGTTTAGTCCCAGGGTCCTTAGATTAGTGATGAGCTTTGAGGGCACTATGGTGTTGAACGCTGAGCTGTAGTCAATGAATAGCATTCTCACACAGGTGTTCCTTGTGTCCAGGTGTGAAAGGGCAGTGTGGAGTGCAACAGAGATTACAGTACAGCATGTGTCAGTAATTGTTACCATACTATTTTCAATGAATAAGGCATGTCATGGTTATTTCTCTTTTCTGAAAGACCTATCTATATTTCACCTTGTTTCAAAAGTGACCTTATGCTGATACCAACATATATCTACCTTAACTATCCTGACTCACTCTATCCTGACTCACATCCTCAAATCACACTATATTGGAGTTAAACAACAATGCAATCTGGACAGTGTTTCCTTAAGAAAAACATTTCGCAACCATTCAGCTCCAGCAGGAAGTTTAATGGAAGTCAGCGTAGCGGCAACGCTGTGTCTGGCCGTCCCTGGGAGACCATGGGCAGGTTCTTCTAGCCTGCCTGGCATCCCAGGTGTTTGTATAATGAATGAGGATGTTATCTGGCTGATGTATCATTGTTGAGCTCATTCATGCTTTATGATGATTCTCTACCTGACTGACTCCTCTGGGTGCTTCTCGAATAATTCAGTGGGGTGTTAAAGTTAATCGAATGGAGCTGGTATTGAATTATTTGGTTAATGATGTTTTTGGGAAAGTTAGCAGTGGTTCTGCATGTGCAAAGTGGGTTTTCAGAATCTTTTCATACTCAATAGTGATGGTTTTCATGGTCTTTTGTTTGGTGTTTTGGCATTTTGCATTCCATTTAATTTCCAGTCATTTTTGATCTTTTGAACACTTTATTTGAGGTGTTCATATGTGAAGCATTTATCAGGCTTACTAATAGCTCATCATTTGATTGCATAGTGCATTGTGTGACATTGCTAGCTACTTAGGCTATTAGACTTTGTGTTTCTGTGCCATACGTGAACAAAAATAAATAAATTGTTACCAGAAATGTTTCTCTCTAATCATAATTATATACCAAAAGACACATTAAATGTGTCTCACCTTAAGCAATGCATGGAGGCAATGAATATAAATTGCTTTGATAACGTTACCCCTTCATCACGAACAGTCCCAGAGGTTAGCTTACAACATTTAAATGGTGTCTGTTCGAGCAACACAAGAATGTCACCTTTGTCATCTAGCTCGTTCTCATTCAGACACATCATTAATATGGAAATGATTGCTCAATGGCGGTGCATGCCTCTTATTTCCCTAAAGCAGACAGATCTATAAAAAAGTAATGCTCTGGGTCACTGCATGCAAGGCGGCCAAATGACACCAGAACATTGACTTCCAGATGATGGGAAGGAAGCTCACCGGCCCATTGTGCTTTAGTTATCCTTAGGTAAAGTGGATGCGTGCAAAGAAAGTTCCTTAACCCTTGTGTGGTGTTCATGTTTTTGTTACTGATGGACCCACACCATTACTGGGTTTTTAAAACAATACAGCCATAACAATTTATGTAAAAATACTTAATACTTAATACAAAAATCAATTATATTCAAGACATGGGTGGAATAAATCATGTTAATCTTGAACAAATATACATGAAACAAGGTTTTCATCACTAGTGATGTTTATTACTTTGAACTGAACAAATTGGAAGGACAAATTTTACGTACAGTATTTTATGGAAATGACAAATGAGCCCCATTGAACACAAATTAAGGCCGGTCTTCACACCACATGAGGGACAGAGTTTTACCGTGTGTGTATTGCAAATGTATTTCTTGCACTTGATGCATGTGTACTGTTTCTTCCTGTCCTTCTTGGGTCCACACCCATCGCAGCGCTACTTCTTGTTGCTACCGGCTGCAATCTAAAATGATGAAAAGACTTTTACTAACATCTCAATCACTCACTCACTCACTCACTCACTCACTCACTCACTCACTCACTCACATATATATAGTTACAGCAGGCCAATGTAGGAGAGTCAGACACACACACATGCAACAACATGACTCACACTTACTTCCGGTATTGCAGTTGTTAGTTATGTGGGTGCGGAGGATGGGGAACCATCATCCTCCTCCTGAATCCTTCTCACAATGGCTGCAGAAGCTGGGGTCCTTGGGATATGTTGCCTCCTCTGGATTTGAGGTCTCACCAATGCCTTGCGCAGCTCTTCGAGAAAGAGCCATCTCCTATGGAGTTTCCCTCTGTTCCCATCTGGGTTCAACGCCATCCAGATGACAAACGCGTTGTATGCCAAGATGTCAAAGATGTTGAAGAATATCACAAGTGGCCAGTGTAGGGTTCTTCTTTTGCTGCTGTAGCCAGTCACCAGCTTGTCTAAACTGTCCACCCCTCCATTTGTGGCATTGTAATCCATTAAGATGTTTTATTTGCATAATATGCTTATGTGAGATGCTTGTCATATGTAAATGTATCTGTTAACCTCTCTGGGCTAGGTGGGACGCTAGCCATGCTGGTTAATAAATTACCCTCGGGTCCAGTAGATCCGAACACCACATATGTAATATACAGTTGAAGTCGGAAGTTTACATACACTTAGGTTGGAGTCATTAAAACTCGTTTATCAACCACTCCACAAATATCTTGTTAACAAACTATAGTTTTGGCAAGTTGGTTGAAACATCAACTTAGTGCATGACACAAGTAGTTTTTCCAAAAATTGTTTACAGACAGATTATTTCACTTATAATTCACTGTATCACAATTCCAGTGGGTCAGAAGTTTACATACACTAAGTTGACTGTGCCTTTAAACAGCTTGGAAAATTCCAGAAAATTATGTCATGGCTTTAGAAGCTTCTGATAGGGTAACTGACATAATTTGAGTCAATTGGAGGTGTTCCTGTGGATGTATTTCAAGGCCTACCTTCAAACTCAGTGCTTCTTTGATTGACATCATGGGAAAATCTAAAGAAATCAGCCAAGACCTCAGAAAGAAAATTGTAGACATCCACAAGTCTGGTTCATCATTGGGAGCAATTTCCAAACACCTGAAGGTACCACATTAATCTGTACAAACAATAGTACGCAAGTATAAACCACATGGGACCACGCAGCCCTCACACCACTCAGGAAGGAGACGCGATCTGTCTCCAAGAGATGAACATACTTTGGTGCGAAAAGTGCAAATCAATCTCAGAACAATAGCAAACGAGCGTGTGAAGATGCTGGAGGAAACAGGTACAAAAGTATCTATATCCACAGTAAAACAAGTCCCATATCGACATAACCTGAAAGGCCGCTCATCAAGGAAGAAGCCACTGCTCCAAAACCGCCATAAAAAAGCCAGACTACGGTTTGCAACTGCACATGGGGACAAAGATCATACTTTTTGGAGAAATGTCCTCTGGTTTGATGAAACAAAAATAGAACTGTTTGGCCATAATGACCATCGTTATGTTTGGAGGAAAAAGGGGGATGCTTGCAGGCCGAAGAACACCATCCCAACCATGAAGCGGCAGCATCATGTTGTGGGGGTGCTTTGCTGCAGGAGGGACTGGTGCACTTCACAAAATATATGGCATCCCGAGGCAGGAAAATTATGTGGATATATTGAAGCAACATCTCAAGACATCAGTCAGGAAGTTAAAGCTTGGTCGCAAATGGGTCTTTCAAATGGACAATGACCCCAAGCATTCTTCAAAAGTTGTGGCAAAATGGCTTAAGGACAACAAAGTCAAGGTACTGGAGTGGCCATCACAAAGCCCTTACCTCAAACCCATAGAAAATGTGCGCGTGCGAGCAAGGAGGCCTACAAATCAGACTCAGTTACACCAGCTCTGTCAGGAGGACTGGGCCAAAATTCACCCAACTTATTGTGGGAAGCTTGTGGAAGGCTACCCGAAACACTTGACCCAAGTTAAACAATTTAAAATCAATGCTATCAGATACTAATTGACTGCATTTAAACTTCTGACCCACTGGGAATGTGATGAAAGAAATAAAGCTAAAATAAATAATTCTCTCTACTATTATTCTGACATTTCACATTCTTAAAATAAAGTGGTGATCCTAACTGACCTAAGACAGGGACTTTTTACTTTGATTAAATGTCAGGAATTGTGAAAAACTGAGTTAAAATGTATTTTGCTAAGGTGTATGTAAACTTCCGACTTCAACTGTAACTGGGGGTGCACAGTGTGCACTCAATGGAAATGTGTTCTTTTACATGTTCTTTACAGAAAATGAGCCAAGGCCAATGAATCTCAGGATGAAAAAATAAATCATTGTATCATTATTATTTTAGTAAACATTGAGAATGGGTCACACAGACCCAAACACCACACAAAGGTTAACAAATACATTAGGTTAGAGAAACCGGGAGAGCAGTGAGATGTTGAAAACTGAAGCGATTTTCATCGCTTTATCATGATTGTTTTTCCGTCCATCCATCGTCTGTGTATGCTGCCAGATATCAAAATGCTTATATGCTTATTCCCAACTCTACCTCTAAACACACACACACACACCCGCCAACCCGCTCACAGACACACACTCATACCCACAAATAGTGTATACACACACACACACCCCTGGGGTCTGTGGATTGAGTTGATTGTTGCAACGCACATTTGTCATTAGTGGCCAAACCTCGAACTGAAGAAGCAGCAGATGAAAGCACAGCCATAATTGCCAGCCCCACATTAACATTCTATTCTCACTGTGTTCTCCCAGAGCCTCTTTTCCTTTAATATGTTGGGCTGCTTTGAAAATCTCACATTGATTTTTCTATTCACCTCCGATTCCTTGTGTGCCAAAACAAATGATTAATGTTGATGTTTACAAACCTATACTGTATCTCCATTAGACCATTATGGATAACAAATGCCAGATAGTTAAATTAATATAATTGGTTATCTTTATGTGTAAATAATGCCAATGGTGATATGGCCAAAATTATCAATATGGATCCACAGTGCTGATACAGATATTAACGTTTCTTGACTTCGACTTTCATATAAAAGCAAAACGTATAAATTATGCTTTTGAATAAATCATGAATTTATGTAAATGCGACCCGTTTCAGGAAGCTAGGCATATGTCACAAGTCACTACTTCAAAGGAGAGGGTTTTCAACATCTTCTTTTTTTTTTAATCAAAATACGTTTTGGGGCAGAAATTCCTTCTGGAACATGGGAAGTTTCTTGTGCCTTAATAACAAACTTGTATTGCATCTCTAAATATGAAGAAAATTGTTAAATTATGAGCCTAGTTGGTTCAGAAAAAGACAGGAACCTACCTGCTAGCCATGATTGGCTGAGATAATGGATGGGCTGGACATGCCGAGAGATGAGTTTGGATTGGTCTGTCATGTAGCATGCTTCTGTTTATAACATGAGCTGCTCAGTACATGTTGATATTCCTTTCTAACGCAGTGTTTTTGAAAGATATAACGTTATCATTTAGAACAACAAAAGTTGTACTACTTTTCTCAACAACATTGATGACCTGAATTTAGCAGGTGCAATCGACAGATCGGTTGAAAAAAGTTGGATTGGGCTACTTTCCGCATACACCGTTAAAACCGGAGTGACTTGACACAACACTGGCCAAACAATATGTAGCTACAAACAAAACAGAGTTAAATGGTTCCAGTCTGCCGTGAAGCATTCATCCATGTACACGGGTAAGAGTCTAGCTACATTTTCAGATATTATACTTTTCTAATTTTGTCAGAAAGTAATTTTCATTGCAAGTTAAAGCATACTGTTAACTAGCTAGCGAACGTTAGCTTGCTGGCTCGCTAGCTAACATTAAGTGTATGATCTGTGTAGTAATATTATTCTAATCAGAAAACCATTTGCATTGCTAGTTATACCCTAATGTTAGCTAGCTAACATTGAACCTAGTTGGCTAGTTTTAGAAACCTGCAGATTTATACTCCAGCTGTGACATTGTTTGTATTGGTAGTAGCATGAGTTGGGATTATGCCGGTTCATTGTTTAGCTGGCTTGCTACATCTCTAAACAAAAGACTCCACTTTGCCAGATAATTACATGACTCATCAAGTTAGCCAGGTGTGTATGTGGGTGATTACAGCCATCTATTGTATGTCATGTGTACATGTCTAGACAATAGTGACCCGTCCACTTAGCTAGATGTGGCTGGGGGGTGGTTATAGCATTTCTTTCACATGACCCATACATTTAGAGAAGTGTATCTGAGTAAGCATCATCTAGTATACAATTTTTAGTAAAGATTTGTATCTGGACATTTTCTGTTTTGATATTGCTATTATTCAAGTAACAATTTCACTGTAACGTTTACACCTTCTGTATCATGTGCATGAGACAAGAACTTTGATTTTATTGACATAGTGTGTGTTTACCAGAGATGGTAATGTGAAGAACTACATTACCTGCACCAAAGTCAGATTAGGATATAGGCTAAATGTTTTTCCTGGAGTTTTTCCTTATCTACTTTTACCACTTTTAGTCTTGAATACTTTGGTTGTTTACTCCACTACTCTCTCGGTTTAGCACATGGCCTCACATGTGAATCCTTAAACGGATGGGTGGGGCTAAGACTTAAGAGGGTGTGAATGATGCTGAATGGGTGTTGACACAAAAAAGAGCTCTCCAGTAGAGAACCATTTTCTCAAAAGTGGGGTTACAAGTTTGTCAACTTTCAAAGCAGAATTACTTTCCCAATGTTCCTCAAATGCAGTGTATGATATATAGTTTTCTAGCTCTGAGTCTCTACTTTTATCCAATGTAAAAACACATTTTTGAATTATGCTACATAGTACCTAATCCAAATAGTGGGTCACAAATATATGACTGGACCAAAAGTTTGAGTTACTTACCACACATCAGATCTGAATCTGTGGACGTTTGATTTGCGTTGACGTTTATCTTGTTATCCTGGCATCAGTTCGCCATGGTCCCAGGGAAAGAGGAACACTCAGTGTAAGATTAATTTAATAAACATCAATCTACTTGACAAGCAAAATTACATTCTGCCAGCCATGCCATTTAAACAGCCGTTCATACCCCATTAAACCCATGTGACACTGCAAATAGCAATATGGGGCTTCTTACAGAGGAACACAGACATCAAGACAAACCCCAAACTAGAACAACCATTTATTTACCATCAAGCAAACTATGACATATCATATAATGAAGCAGTGTGGCAATGAAAACATTAGTACACAGACAAACAGGCTTATCAACTCCATTAGAGGGAACATAAAAAGTAAAAGTACAGATCTGCCCGTATCTGCCTGGGCATGACTAGTCAGACTGTGTTACCATCAGCATTAACTGATTATGCATCCAGCATGTGCAAGCCAGGGGGGAGAAATTGGATGGAAGACATCTCTCCCTGTCTCTGAATCTATCTATGTCTACTTCCACTTCTCCCTTTTCCTCTCCTTCTCCCTCTTTCCCAGTCCCTCTCTCTCTTTCATAAAGTAAGTCAGAGGTATGGGCTTTCTTCTGGACAGGTATGATTCAGAGTAGGCCATCTACACATGTTGAAGGCTTTCAAACAACTGCTAAAGATCTCAGGTCCTATATTACACAATTCAACAATTCTTTAACCCTTGTGTAGTCTTAACATTCTGTATACTCCCCTTGTCCTAAGGGTAAAAAATGACCCTCCTTCACTAAACCCCTAAAACAAAGCAGCTTAATTTAATTTTAAACCCCACATTTTTATCAAGTAAAAGGTAGTCGGGTGTGCTATTTACAGATTGGCTGTGTACAGGTACAGTGATCAATAAGCTGCTCAGAGAGCTCATGCTTAAAGTTAGAGAGGGAGATATAAGACTCCAGCTTCAAATCTATTTTACATGAAGAAAAAACCTGTCATTCATCACAAACTTTGTGAATATCTTGGTTTTCCCTCTTCACAATGCAGACTGCACTCGTTTTATTACAACACACCTGTCAAAATTGTTTTCTTTACTAAAGTAGAGGTTTATTATTATTATTATTATTATTATTATTGCTAAAGGTACTGCATAGGTGTAAACATACATTTTTGCAAGAGATAGCACTTGTATAGCCTAAGAAAGTAGCAGAAATGTTCAGAAAGTAGTTCTGAATGCATTTCATTGAAGGGAAACAATAACAGTCATGAACTTTTTTGGCAACATATTCTTATATAATATACAATGCGGAATTCAACCACAAAATACTAGTCTTCTCCCATTTTTTTAACCATCGCCGCCACCCACAAGGTGTATTAACAACAACAATACATTTTAATAAAATAAGATAATAGATACCAAAAAATGTGAAGAACATAAATCAGTCAACTCTAATTAGCATATGTAGGACAGTATGCAAGTGTGTGTGCATGGACATTGCCGATATATTTCTCACGTATGCAGCACATAGTTTTTGTTTTACAGTCCTTATTTGGGAGGGCCAAAATGTGGATCTCCTCCTCTTGCCTGCCTCAGCTGCAGCCTCAGGTGGATCAGGACAAGATTCAGCCCCCTGAACAGCTTTCACAAGTGCTGCGGAGGCTGTTGTGTGAGGAAGGCACTCCCTTCTTTGAATGTGTTGGATTACAAGTATCTTTCCCAGCTGCTCCAGGAACACCCTCCTTTTGTTCCGCTTATCAGGCATCCATGTAGGGTTGATCTTGTTCCATATCACAAAGGCATTGTATGAGGACACATAAATGATGTTATGGAAGATGACCAGGGGCCAGTCATCCTCCTGCAGCTGTAAGTTCCAATCACCTTGTCCAGGATGTCCACGCTTCCTTTGTTGTTGTTGTAGTCCAGGATGATGGCTGGCTTCCTGTCCTCACGATCACTGATCTCAGCCGTTTTGTGCAGTGTGCTCAGGAGGACCACATTCTTGTTCCTCTTTGGGAGGTAAGAAACTAGAGTGGTGGTGGGGGTGAAGGCAAACTTTGATGAGAAGGCCTCTCTCCCCCTTGTTGCGAGGAGTGCAGGGGGGAGCTCAGGCTTGTTCTTTCTAACTGTGCCAACCATGGTGATCTTCCTCTTCAGGAGCTGCTGGCTGAGTTCAATCAGTAGCACACATAATCTCAATTTCTCATTGTGTGTGTGTGTGTGTGTGTGAGTGTGTGTGTGTGTGTGACTTTGTGGTTTTTGTGGTGTGTAAATTATTTTATAACTGCCGGGTCCAAAATGACCCCAAGACAATCTTTGTACCCTGGTGGTGTACAGCTTTCATGGAAATATGAACAAAGGCGATGTTTCACTTTTTCTAATGTTGGGGTCACTCTACCAAAAGTCATAACATTTCAAGTTGAAAAAATATCATTTAGGGGGTTTCTCTGCTGTTGAACATAGTGGCGGGTCATTTTTTGACCCTTAAGACAACACAATGATTAATAATCCACAAACAATGTGATTGATCTCTTTTTTGTTTACAAGAGATCTATTACATGTTTTGACATAGTTTTTTTATTCTTAATTATCCCCATGCAAATCCCATTCACATAGATAAACTTCAACCCATTCATCCAAGAGGACAGTTAGACATGCAAGCAGACAGTCAGACATGCAACAGCATACTCTAATATCAAAATACACACAATTTGTGATACTATATGGTTAGTATTTGGACCCATTGTAGGCAGTCGAAAGCACAAGGGAATCTATAACAAAATATTATTCAAAAATACAAAAAAATGCCTGGAGATGATTTGTTCCATTTTCTTATTTTATTACACCATAAAGTGTTTTATGCGAAGTAGTTGTTTTTGTACTTTAATCACTTTTATTTGAGTCAATTGAGAATACATTTTTTTGTATGTTTTGTTTCGTTCAAATTAAATAGCCAGCAACGTGAGAAAAACATTTGACAAAAATGGACAGAACATTTGAAAAACCTGATTTGCTACATGGTTGATGTGTGAGGCTTCTCAGACAGTGATGGCTGTGGTATCAAGCTGCACTGTCCAAGAGGAGGAGGAGGCAGAGTACGAGGAACCTGGGGCTGGAGAGGGAGCACAGTCTCTGTGCTGTGAAAGGACCAGACCTGCCCCTCCATCCATCATTCCATCCAAGGCCCTGCCAGAGTCTGTCTACCCACACAGACATCTCGCTCATACTTCTCTATCTTTCTTTCTCTCTACATACCTATGTCCTTTGCACTCTCCTCTCTATATTTATTTCACTCTTTCTCTCTCTCTCTCTCCTCTTGCTGTCATTCTATCCCTCTTTCTTTCTTTCTTTCTTTCTCTCTCTCTATCTCTCTCATCCTGGATGATACAGCCGCCTCCAATTCTCTAAATATGAGCCAGAGAAGGAGGAGAGGGGAGATGAGTAATAAGCACAGGGCTGCCAGTCAGTCAGTCAGCCAGGCAGTCAGTGTGGGAGCCTCCTCCAGGGGACATCCCCCTGCCATAGAGGGGAGGAGAGGAATATGGATGTGTCTAAACTGGGATCATAAATTGAACAGTCTATAGCGGTCCCAGTCGTCAGCGTCACTCCTGTCATCTCTAGTATTAATACATTTATCAGCACTGAGCTTATGTTCTGCAGGTGTGCTGTAAAACTCAACAGATTGTCAACGTTTTACATCGGGATTAGAGGTGGTTTAGATTAAGTAAGCATGGGGAGAATTTGAGGGATAATCTAAAAGGCACAGAAATCCCACTGATGCCCTCCCCTCGCTCTGCACACTTGTCTCAGTTGAAAAGTTGAGTGACTTATGGAGTTGTAAACACTTGCTCATCACATAGTTGTGAGGTCTCAGGGGGACAGGGGCCTTCGAGTGGTGCTGCTGAGCTAAATTTAATTGAGGAGGCTAGCTGCCTCCAGGTTTCTGCTCCTCTCTCCTCAGTATCAAACTCTCATTAAATAACGGTTTACTGAGCTTTCACAGATACTATCTCTTATCACGCAGTGCACAACTTAAAGATCCCCAATAAAACAGAGCCCAGTGGAAAGTCTCTTTGCCAAACTGAAATCCCTTTTTTTTCTAATTTGTTCTCCAACAAGTCTTCTGCTCCTTTTTTCTCATCTCGTTCGATAGCCAGTGATACTAGACTACCTATGTAAGGACCGAAGACAGATTTGCTTGGTACAGATAGCAGATGGAGCCCGAGAGTCCCAAGAGGCTGATAAGTGCATATTTCTTTATGCTGGCACTGATCTTGACATGTGTCTGTTTAGTAGCTTTCTGTACGCTATGTAGGAAGGAACACGTGGATTTACATATGAATGACAGGGCCTCATAGGATATTCTCTGTGAAACAACATACCAACAAGTGCTAATTTAGGTGAGTTAATGTCTATTTTGTCTCCGTCACTGTTACGTTTGCTTGAGTTGCGCAATCTCTGATCAGCATCAGAGCACAACACGTCTCTGCCAATTTTCCAGAAAGAACACTTATTGATTATGTAAGCCCAGTAATAACAGAAACAACCACGGGGTGAAGTGTTCTACTCCATGAGCAGTCTCTTATCAAACGTACTGTTTTGTCTGAATTATCGTGACTTCCCCCGTGTAGATTGATGCGGTGGAGCATTGGAACCAATTTCATGAGTGAAAAACAGGGCTTCATTTACTAGTGTGTCCCAGCTCCCAGCCTGGAGCAGGAAAAGCTTGTTTGTGCAGCGAGCTCAGCGTGAGTCAACCACAGGAGGATTGGCTTGCTTTGTACATGGTACACAGCATATTTATGTATTTCGCTCAGTTTTAATTTGTGAAATGTGCTGTTCAGTGCCTCAGATGTAAAGCATTGGTCTAAATCAGAACAACAAACGTCGAAGGGGGGGATTTGTTCCTGGTACTTAAAGATCCTGTCTCTGCTGATGTTGGAGAAGATTGTTCCACAAAACAACTGAAATTAGCATAACAATGTGCCCTTGCATTCTCATTCATTTACATAAGTGGTTTGTGCTGCATTGATGAACTATGCAATTATTTCATGGGTCTGTGTGGGTTATGTGTACGTACACAAGCCGAGCCCAGTGGAAACAGATGAAGCTGAGTGCTGCATGCCTCCATTCCTCCACTGTTCCACCCCTCTACCGCAGCACACTCCATCTGTGCGGTACCATCTGCTGTTTAGATAACCTTTGACCTGTGTCTGCCCCGCAAGCCCAATACGCCACCAGGGCATACCCATCCATCCCCAAGACCCTCTGGCACATGGAGCTCAGAGAGAAAGAAGAGGGGTTCATCATGTCTTTCCAGTTTGGGAGGGGTAGACCCCAGCCCCTTCGGCCCTGTCAACCCCTGTCGACTGGTCCCCTGTCCCTGCCGAGAGCCTTGTTCAGACGACGCATCTTTCTTTGTCACCAGCAGCACACAATAGGAGATGAATGCATCAGAATGCCGTGCTGTAACCATAGCAGGAGGATAGGGCTGACAGCTGCATGTCCAAGGTCTTCTGGGTGTCTGGTCG
The DNA here is from genome assembly GCF_901001165.1 of Salmo trutta. Taxonomy (NCBI): domain Eukaryota; kingdom Metazoa; phylum Chordata; class Actinopteri; order Salmoniformes; family Salmonidae; genus Salmo; species Salmo trutta. The sequence goes on from NC_042963.1 coordinate 35,775,119, forward strand.
AACCTGGATGATATCAGGAAGGAAGGAAGCCACCCCAGTTAATTTCCCCAACTGTGTGAAATGTGTTGACAATGTCAGGGATGACTGTCTGGATCTTACTGCCTTTTCTATTATGGAGTTATGAATATGAAATATTTAATTTTGTTTGTTTCATTTTAATGTTTGTTTGTTTTTGTATTATTAAGGTGATTGCTTACTGTCAAGGCATTGTGTCTCTGAGGGGTCACATCCAAAATTCAAATTCATCAAAGCAGTGTTCTATTAATTCACAATCCCTAGTTAAATCCTATTTTAAGTCTAATGCGCCACATAGACCATTCGATTACATCAGAAACGGTAGGTAATGTGGACAATTTGTTCAGATTTACAGTCTAACTGGTCAAAGACAGCTGCATGTTAGTCCTAATGATCATCAAACATCTGGCTTCACATGATGATGTAGCTACAGATGTTTGATCTTCATTTGATCACCCAATTGTTGCAGGAATTTTCCGGCAAGGCAGGGAATGCAAACTTGCAGTGTATTCAAGGTTTAAAAAATCTTAAAAAGTTAGTAATTTGCACTTAAAAATGTCAGACTTGATTTGACCTGTATCAACCCCTAAGGAAATGTCCATTAATTATAATCCACACAATAATTCACTTTATTTTCCTGCTTTGAGAAACTGGTCAAATTAAGATCTGACATCTGTAGATCCTCCTCCACATACAAATCTAACAGGATGAGACTGGATCAGCCTGGATCTATAGGAGTGTAGGAGCACAGTGCCCTCTCTCTCCTGACCTGGTTTCTCCTTCACTCTTCCTCTCCTCCTCTCCTCCCCTCCTCCTCTCCTCCACTCCTCCTCTCCTCTACCAGGGCTGTTAGTGGGCCAGATTAGAATTACCCTCCATCTCTTTGAACCTGTGATGTAGCTAATTTAGAGGAGAGAGGGATGATGTATAAACCACTTAAGGGAAAACGTATGTGTCCTACTAATAAGTAATTAGAATGAAGTGAGAAATAAATAAATAAACATTAATTCTGCCTACACAGGGGTTTTCACTATGGCCTGTTGGAGGGGATTGGGTTGGAGTAAAGAGCTGTGTGTGCAGCATGAGAGTGGCTTATCTGGTACTGTAAAGTGGGTCTGAGACTCATCCTCTCTAAATAGCATTAGGTCAAGATGCAAATCTTCAAAGAGGCAATCAGTTAAAACAATAACAACGTTTTCCCCACCACTGTTTTGGTAAAAAGGTGAGGGATGGGGTTGGAGAAGTGTTTCCACTTTCAAATTCAGAGACAGAGCTATGGATGAAAGGACTGACCATCCATGATACCAAAAGTATAGTTTGAACCATGTTTTTAGGCTATACAGTGTTAGTTTGCATTGTTTTTGTTCACAAACATTGGAGTAAAACACGCTTATAAGAATTAATGGGTGCATATCATTAAAACCCTAGAAATTCTAGAACGCTACTGTAGATTATTGAGAATTTTTAAGATCATTTTCTCACACATTTCAAACAAACAGACATAGCTCAAAATCTAAAAACAAATGACAATTACAAGCTAACATAATATTAATTTGACACCACATTCATGTCAATAGGGAAAACACAAATTGTGTCTTCCATTGTGTAAAGACACTCACTATCAAAAACCGATTAACACTAAACACAACAGAAAATCCTTGAGTTTTTAAATTTTTAAATTGTAGTAAATTTGACTAAATTACTCACTCAAAATGTACGAAATATTATATAACTATTATTTACATATAAATGCAACAATTATCCAAAATGTGACCCGAGAACGATATTCAGGTTGTATTTCAAAACTCATAAAAAGTAGGCTTTTTGATTGACAACAATTCTTACTTCTGTAACAATCTAAAAATGCAAAAAACTATTCAGAGACTGTTTCAAAATGTAGGTAACCTCTCTCAATAACATTTAGTACAGACCAGGTCCAACACTAAATTTAGAAATAGTAGCCGACTTTGACAACAATTCAGTGAATGCAATAAATATTAGATAGAGACAGATAAAAGAGAAAAGATACAAAACACCACAACTGTTCAGAGACAATGAAAGATTTGTATGACAAATTCATATTTCACAATGTCACTTTAGTGTTTGCATTTAGCCTACAACATGTCATGGAACTTCTGGAAGCACGGCCCCATCCTGCAAAGTGGCACAGAACACGTCTAGCACCCAAAGGAGGTTTCTACACATCTACAACTCTTTGCCTTGTGTCCACTCCGGATGCACACCCTCTCTTGCGCCATTCAAACTTAACCTGCTTTCAAATCAGTTACAACACTCTTGGCTCCCCTATTCCTGCCACTAGCCATATCACAAAGTGACTGCACAAGCTGCATTTTGAAGGCCTTCAGGGACCACCGCCTGCGGTTTCTAGGATGGGGCCTTTGCAAGGTCCCCCACACAACGTGCGCATTTATGATAGCAATGTTGAGCATTCCCCAAAACCCATACTTCCACCATTTTCTGCCTGTGCACCCAACATTGTAATAGCTCCACAGTTAGTCAAGATGGTCAACTCCACCCATTTTCTTGTTGTAATCCATTACAAGCTCTGGAACAGATTAAAGTTCCTACCTCTTTTAAAAACAGCTCCAAAACCCCTGCCATTGTCACTTTAGGCCCAGGTTGTGAGGTCAAATAAAATCAAATCAAAGTTTATTAGTCATGTGCGTTGAATACAACAGGTGTAGTAGACCTTACAGTGAAATGGTTACTTACAGGCTCTAACCAATAGTGCGAAAAAAAGGTGTGTGTGTGTGTGTGTGTGTGTGTAGGTAAGTAAAGAAATAAAACAGTAAAAATACATTTAAAAATAAGAGTAGCAAGGCTATATACAGACACTGGTTAGTCAGGCTTATTGAGGTAGTGTGTACATGTAGATATGGTTAAAGTGACTATGCATATATGATGAACAGAGAGTAGCAGTAGCGTAAAAAGAGGGGTTGGCGGGTGGTGGGACACAATGCAGATAGCCCGGTTAGCCAATGTGCAGGAGCACTGGTTGGTCGGGCCAGTTGAGGTAGTATGTACATGAATGTATAGTTAAAGTGACTATGCATATAAGATAAACAGAGAGTAGCAGCAGTGTAAAATATAGGTTGGGGGGGGCACATAATGCAAATAGTCCGGGTAACCATTTGGTTACCTGTTCAGGAGTCTTATGGCTTGGGGGTAAAAACTGTTGAGAAGCCTTTTTGTCCTAGACTTGGCACTCCGGTACCGCTTGCCATGCGGTAGTAGAGAGAACAGTCTATGACTGGGGTGGCTGGGGTCTCTGACAATTTTTAGGGCCTTCCTCTGACACCGCCTGGTATAGAGGTCCTGGATGGCAGGCAGCTTTGCCCCAGTGATGTACTGGGCCGTACGCACTACCCTCTGAAGTGCCTTGTGGTCGGAGGCCGAGCAATTGCCGTACCAGGCAGTGATGCAACCGGTCAGCATGCTCTTGATGTTGCAGCTGTAGAACCTTTTGAGGATCTCAGAATTCATGGCAAATTTTTTTAGTTTCCTGAGGGGGAATAGGCTTTGTCGTGCCCTCTTCACAACTGTCTTGGTGTGTTTCCACGGGTGCGTGGTAGGACTTGGGGCAGAGACACGCTATGGAAACATAGGCCCCCCTCTTGGGTGTGCTCTCCCTCGTCCCCTCCCTTTTCCTCTGACTCTCTACATCACGTCCTTCACTTTCACTGACCTAGAAGCAGAGTAACTGAGGGAGAGGAGATGAGCAACAAATAGGATATAATTGTGGTCAGGAACATCATCTTTCTCTCTCCCTCTCACACTGTTTCTCTCTTCCTTCCTCTTTTTCTTTTTCTCAACCATACACATACTCTCTTCCTAATAAGGGGTTTCCATAATACATTTTGTTATACAGTTACATGCCTCCCATTCCACACACACACTCTCTCTCCTCCAATCAACTCTTGCTTTCTTGGCTGTCAGACTAACTACTGTACAGAGTTGGCCAATGTTAGCTGATTCATTATGAAGCTGGGACAGTTTCCAAATTAATTGCATCGGTAAAACATCAACTTGTTAGCTGGTTATGTAAACAAATATCCAACTCATCATATAAGCTGTCAAATAATAGGAAAAAAAGGCAATATATAGCATATTAATATATGCAACTAGCAAACATGACAAACCATAAGCTAAGCCCAACAGATCAACATGAATTGTAGATTTTTTTTTTAAAAGAAGCGCTGCTAAAATACACAATATTAGGTTTTGGTAGACAGAAGGCACTCTGGTAAAAGGGGTAAATTGGTCATCAAAAAGAAAGGAGAACCAAGGCACTCTTTATATAATTAATTAAAATGCCTTTATTTGTATGGCATATTCTATGGAAACGAAGATTTAAAAACTCTGATGTGTTTCGGCTACATGGCCTTCGTCAGGGAGGACAAAGATATGAAAATGCAATAAACATGATTTACTCTAACCTTCATTTCGGTGGCTAGTTAGCTGGTTGTCTATGGCTAGCTAGCGAAAGCTGAAACAGCTGAGGTTGACGCTTTGTGAGCACAGCTCAAATTTACCGCTACGCACAACTTTTCTTGCCTGACAGACTAAGTAGTTAGCTAGCTAGCTATAGCTTGGGCCATTTCCATATGAATTACATTGGTAAGAAACAATGCAAAACAACCAACTAGTTAGCTGACTATGTACAGCTAAAGAAATATTTAGATAAGACAGAGCGCAATCATTCGAGCTCGACTGCTGATGTGCTCGCCTGTACCAATCAAGTTATCATGACATGACAGGACTTGCTAATCTGTGAGCTATTCCCCAAGTTTCACAGCATCAAACATCGACAACACCAAACATATATCTGCTGTTTCCTTATTTCATTCACCTCGAAATCATCTCTTTTCAAAATGCAATGATGTGTCTGAATCCGTATCACCAACCAACATAGACAAAGCCTCTTTCACAGTGAAAAGTTTTGTCTGCTTCAGCGCTGTCATTTTGTGTAATTAGATACATGTTTAGGGGAAAAGTCAAATCAAATCAACCTTTATTTGTCACATGTGCCGAATACAACAAGTGTAGAACCTCCCTTGAAATTCTTACTTAAAAGCCCTTAAAAGCCAGTTCAAGAATAGTTAAGAAAATATTTAAAAAGAAAATAAACAAAAAAATGATAAAGGTAAAACAATAAAACAATAATAATGATGCTATATACAGGGGGTACCGGTACCAAGTCAATGTGGTAATTTGTACATGTAGGTAGGGGTGAAGCGACTATGCATAGATAAGAAACAGTGAGTAGCAGCAGTGTACAAAACAAATGGAGGTGGGGGGGGTGTCAATGTAAATAGTCTGGTGGCTATTTGATTAATTGTTCAGCAGCCTTATGGCTTGGGGGTAGAAGCTGTTAAGGAGCATTTTGATGCTAGACTTGGTGCTCCGGTACCGCTTGCCGTGCGGTAGTAGAGAAAACAGTCTTAGACTTGGGTGACTGGAGTCTCTGACAATTTTTTGAGCTTTCCTCTGACACCGCCTATTATATAGGTCCTGGATGGCAGGACGCTTGGCCCCAGTGATGTACTGGGCCGTTCACACTACCCTCTGTAGCGCCTTACGGTCAGATGCCGAGCAGTTGCCATACCAGGCGGTGTTGCAACCGGTCAGGATGCTCTTGATGGTGCAACTGTAGAACTTTTTGAGGATATGGGGGCCCATGCCAAATCTTTTCAGTCTCCTGAGGGGGAAAAGGTGTTGTCGTTCCCTCTTCATGACTGTCTTGGTGTGTTTGTACCATGATAGTTCATTGGTGATGTGGACACCAAGGAACTTGAAACTCTCGACCCACTCCACTACAGCCCTGTCGATTTTAATGGGGGCCTGTTCTGATGATCAGCTCCTTTGTCTAGTTCATATTGAGGGAGAGGTTGTTATCCTGGCACCACACTGCCAGGTATCTGACCTCCTACCTATAGGCTGTCACATAGTTGTCGATGATCAGGCCTACCACAGCATACCCTGGTTTTGGTTTCTTGTTGATGACAGCCACACAAATACGACAACAGGTTGTTAGCTAGTTCATTTTGTGATATTGACACAAATATTATTGTTAGAAAAACAAGGCTGTTTGCGGCTGCTATAATATTTCAAGAAAGGCCGTTGACGGCCAAAAATGGATGCAGCAACTTTAGATTGTCCCTAAAGACTGGATGTGCTCGTATTGTGAGTTGTACTGTACACTCAGACAGTCATCTAATAGAGATGATGTAGTAGAGGAAATGGAGTAACTGAGAGAGCTGGAAAGACAGAGAGAGAGAGAGAGTGAGAGAGAAAGAGAGAAAGAGAGAGCGTGCCTGCAGTATCAACCAAAAATAGCTGAATCTTTACGTTGGCTATAGGGTGATTGACAGATGAATGTGTTTATGTTGTGTCAGAACATGACACAATACCTGCTGCAGTACCACACCTCTCCTGATGTGATTACTCCAGGGAGACCAGCCATGACTGTTGCTAAGAAACTGTTGCTATAGTTAGAGCTAATGACAGTGAGATAAGTAGATTTGTGCGTGAAAGTACTCCTAGTAAAGGTGGTAAGGTGGTGATGGAAGGGAGGGGAGAGTGAAATGGGGGGCGTGTATGATGGATATAGCTCCAGCTGAAGCTTAGGTGTTGAGCAAATTGTCTGCTATGATCAGGGTTTTAAAACTACTCTTGTTTTGACACATTTTGCTACGTTGCTAGTTATAAGTAGTGTTGGCCAATGCATCCATCACTCTGTGATGATAAAGTCAGAAAGAATAAATTGAGAGTAGCATCACATGTATGCCTACAATATATCTATGAATCTTTGTTTCTGCATGTTTACTGTATGTTTTTCCATTATTAAATACACAATCGATTCACACCTCTTCTGTGGAGAGGACAGCTTGCAAAGTCTTAGGCTGTAGAGTTGGTTCTTGAAATATTCTGGCAGTCCTAAAGCTCACAGGCAGCCAAATCTGATATCGCACTTTGTTCTAGATTTGCCTCTGCATCACTGTCAATAATGCTGTGGGAAAGCGTCACCCCGGCTCTTCACTGGAGTGGATGATGCCTGCTCTGTTCGCTGTGCTTCAGCTGTGTATTCCCTGTTGGCCAAGTCTTTTTGGATACACCTTTCTTCTCTCTCTCATTATCCATCCAGCAGACTGTGAGATGTACTTACCTTCCAGCAGCATCTCCAAACACGCCTGCACTGTTGATGTCATATGGTTGTGTACTGCTAAATCCACCGGGAATTAGTGTGTATGTACGGTATGTATACTCTCCAGGGTAACCTGAAATCCCAAAAGGATAGTTTGATTGGTTTTGGTTTCAACAGACTATGTATGATCTGTGCTGAACATGTTAGATGGATGTGCGAAACATATTGTCAACAACTTTCATATTCCACCTGAAGCAAAATGGATAAAAGTTCAGAATAACTACTGAAGGTGCACCACAGTTTTCTCTGTAACTGATTGAGGTGCCCCACAGTAGGGTGATGTCACCTTAGTTGGGGTGGACGGGCTCGTGGTAATGACTGGAGTGGTTTGATGCCATTTCATTCCCTCCGTTCCAGCCATTATTACAAGCTGTCCTCCCCTCAGCAGCCTCCACTGTGGTGCAGATTACAAACAGAGTATGGCAGTGTGGTTTATCCACTGTGCATAGAACTGGAACTGCTGAGGTGAGACCACAACATAATCATCATGTTCAATTTGAAACAAAATTGATAGCAAAGATGGAGAGATACTATGGGGAACTTAACTGATAGATGAAGAGACATTGATATGCTGAAAAGACACGTTTAAATCACAGCAACACACATGCTTTGTTATTACTTTCTTTTCATTCCTATTTTGTCTCAGTTGTCTTCCTGCCCTTAAAAAAGCATTGAAGTGAATGACGTGCTCGAACAAAGGAGATGGTGGCATATTTTGAGACTTAGAATGCAAATATAAGACAGCCATCTGTTTGTCCTTTTTAATCAACATCATGAGAGATCTCTCCATCTCACCTGTACATCTAATCCTTCCATGTGTCAGCTTTACAGCTTAAAAAGACACTTGAGGGGAAAAAAGTAATCAAGAAATTGATGATGAACCATGTCTGTCCCTGGTGAACGCAGCGACAAATACAAAGGTAGGGAGATAAGAAAGGGCACCGCCAGAGCCCAGGCGACATACACACACACGCACGCACACACACACGCACACGCACACGCACACACACACACACACACACACACACACACACACACACACATATATGAGCCTGAGCTGTCATGGAAACAAGATAAAATGATGGGGGGAGAAAATGGCCCCGAGATGAAAGGATAATCCGTGTTCTTTGGAAACAGGAAATTAGTTGGAGAAGAGGGCCCTGGAGTGTAACTCAAAATGAAATAAAATAAAATAAAATGTTGTTTGTCATGCACACAGCTTTCTGCAGTATAAAAGATGCCGTTAAATGCTTGTGTGCTAGCCCCTCAACACTGCAGTACAAAATCAATATCAATAATAATAAAAAGTTAATCAAAAATGTGACCCACCACCTGGATTTGGTCCCATGTATATACCATTTGAAATTGTGTTTTTTTGCATTGGATAAAAGTAGAGACTCAGAGCTAGAAAATGGAATATCAGACAATGGGAAAGTAATTCTGCTTTGAAAGTTAAACTTGTAACCCCACTTTTGAGAAAATGGCCTGTGAATATTTTGGTACACCTACTGGAGAGCTTTTCTTAGTCTACACCCATTCAGCATCGTTCACACCCTCTTAAGCCTTAGCCCCACCCATCCGTTTAAGGATTCACATGTGAGGCCATGTGCTAAACAGAGAGAGTAGTGTAGTAAACAACCAAAGTATTCAAGACTAAAAGTGGTAAAATTAGTAACAAAAAGTGGTAGTGAAAATACACTTTGGTGTATTTGGTGCAGGTCATGTTGTTCTTCACATTAACGTCTCTGGTAAACACACACTATATCAAATAAAATCTAACTATATTTGTCAGATGCACAGAAGGTGTAAACGATACAGTGAAATGGTTACTTACAGTCTTCTGTTTAGACATGTAGCTAGCGAGTGAAACAATGAACCATAATCCCAACAGTGGAGGCTGCTGAGGGGAGGATGGCTCATAATAATGGCTGGAACAGAGCGAATGGAATGCATCAAACTATGTGTTTGATGTTTTTGATGCAATTCTCCACATGCCACTCCAGCCATTACCATGAGTCCATCCTCCCCAATTAAGGTGCCACCAACCTCCTGTGAATCCCATCTCATACTAACATTCCCCATGCATGAATCTGCAGGTAGCTAATAGCTAACCAAGTAGGTTCAATGTGAGCTAGCTAGCTACCATTAGGCTATAACTAGCAATGACTTTCTGAAATACAAATAGTATTGCTACCCAGATCATACATGTAGCGTTAGCTAGCGAGCAAGCCAACCAGCTAAGGTTAGCTAGATAACTAACAGTGCGCTTTAATTTGCAATGAAAACAGCTTTCTGACAAAATCTGAAAAGTATAATATCTGAAAATGTGGGTAGACTCTTCCCCGTATACATGGATAAATGCTTCACCCTCTTTGTCATGGATGCCACAGTTTCCCTTAGTTTGAAGATGTAATCCGGAGACAGGTGTTTTATATAACAGCCTTCTGTATTCTCTTTTTGACTCTCCACAATCATCTCTCTGCTATTTCAAAACTCTGTAAACTTCTTCCGTGACAACAACACTGTTGATCACTGTTATCAGAAGACTCTACAATGTCTATTTCAATGAAAATGTTTTACCTAAATCAAGGATTGCCTCATTGTCAGATTCATTTTCAGAGTCAGCATGGCAAGATCGTCCTCAAGAAAGTAGTCCATTACAGCTTTTCCCACTGATCGTTGTCGATAGAGCCGTTAACTTCTGGGTAGCAATGTTAAGAGCATTAGCAACACTTGTTCAGTTCTTTATGATATCGTTCAAAAAAAGTTGCGGTAGAAAGGATTATCCACACATACTGAGCAGCTCGGAATGGCAGACAAATCCAAACTCATCTCTGGACATGTCCAGCCCATCCATTATCTCAGCCAATCATGGCTTGCCAGAAGGTTCCTGTATTTTTCTGTGGCTAACCAACTAGGCTCATCATTTAAGTATGTATTTGTATTTACAGATGTCATACAAGTTTGTTATTAACCCTTGGCCTACAATGCTCGCACCCACGCAGAAATCACATTAACATAATACAACAATCCCCATTAAAATACGTCTTTTTAAACTAGAGATATGTGTTTTTTTTGCATGGCCTGTGTCTCAATCTAGTGCATCCGCCAATATCGCCCTTCCCCACATGCGGTGAATGCTGGCATAGCTTGAGCTGTGTTTGTCAGACCATGAGACATCCCAAAATGTGGTCTTCTCACAAAAACGCCTGTACTGGCTGAACGGTTTGGCCTACATTACCCCTCTGTGGAAAAATGAGACTCTCACGAACACGATGGTGTTCTCAGTTTTGCTCTAGGACGCCCATAAGCCTCAAGACTCATTAGAAGGTCCACAGTACCAGCTAAAAAAATGAATGGAAGTATGGAGGTTTAGTTCCTAAAATAAGTGGATAAATACATGCAACTTTTCTTATATCACCCAGCTGTAGGACAGACACTTCAGAACATACTTCGTTCAGATTTTTTGGGGAGGACTATATGTTGTTCCATGTAGTGAATCTGTTATTCAGTGCATTTCTATTGGCTAATAGCAGTAATGCCAAATTCATTGTTTCATCCAATAATTGTTTTATATTGTTTGTAGATACCTTAAGGGTTTGGATCGGTGTCCAGCTAGCGGGACAACTTCCGGTGAAACTGGAGGGTGCGCAATTGAAATAAATAATTTAAAACATTTATGTACATATATGTGTCTTATATCGGCTGAAAGCTTAAATTCTTGTTAATCTAACTGCACTTTCCGATTTACAGTAGCTATTATAGCGAAAACATGCCATGTGATTGTTTGAGGACGGCGCCCCACATGAAAATATTTTTCCACTGGAACAGGTTTCATACATTCACATATAATGATTAAAAATTTGTCATCCAAAGGGTCCCAGCTATAACATGTAGTGTTATGTTAGATAAAATCCTTCTTTATATCCCAAAAAGTCTGTTTAGTTGGCGCCATCGATTTGAGTAATCCACTCGTTCAACTTGCAGAGAAAGGAATCCAAAAATCTACCCCTAAATTTGTTTCAACAAGTCAAAATAAATGTATATTTACTCCTCAGATACCCTCAAATGTACTCAAACTATAATATTTATTTAAAAAATAAGTATGTTCAATAGAAAACCGAATTTAGTAGGTGCGTAATGTCTTCATGACGCGCGCCAACACAAATTTCCAAGACTGTGTCCTTCTACTAAAACTGATATTTATTTTTCACCTGAAACCTTGAACATAGAGTGCTGACACCCTGTGGAAGCCAAAGGAATTTCATCCAGGGAGCTAATTTTCAATATGACCTTTCTCTTGCATTTCTAAGAGGATGTCTCACAAAAAAAATCTTTCTGGTTGGTTTTTATTTTTATTTAATTTTACCATATCTATTGTGTTATATTCTCTTGTATTATTTTAACATTTCTACAAATGTCAAAGTGTTTTCGTTCCAATGGTACCAATTATTCAGGTCATGATCAACAGGCAGTTTACTTTGGGCATGTCATTCAGACAGGAAGTGGAGAAAAAAGGGGCCTAGCCCTGAAAAGTTAACATTATAAATCAAATAACTAAATGATCCTTGGTTTTGACCATCTTAATACAATTCCATATGTTAGCCCCCCCCCCCCCCCCCCCCGTTGATGTAAATTTGGGGCGTGCTCCCTCTCCTGTGTCCTGTAGTCCTCAATCACCTCCTTGGTTTTGCTGAAATTGAGGGAGAGAATGTTATCCTGGCACCACTCTGCCAGGTCTCAACCCTCCTCCCTTTAGGCTGTCTCATTGGTGATCAGGCCCACCACCACTGTGTCATCAGCAAATGTAATGATGGTATTGGAGTTGTGCATGGCCACACAGTCATGCTGTAAAGGGAGTACAAGAGGGTGCTGAGCATGCATCCCTGGGGGGGGCCCATGTTGAGGGTCAGTCTGGCAGAGGTGTTGTTGCCAAACCTCACCACTTGGTGTCTGCCCATCAGGAAGTCCAGGATCCAGTTGCAGAGGGAGGTCTTCATCCATGAGCCTAATTATGAGCAGCACAATTGCCATTGCACCAATTGTAGATCTGTAGGGGCGGTATGCAAATTGTAGTGGGTCCAAGTTGTCAGGTTTGGTGTAGCTGATGTGATCCTTGACCAGTCTCTCAAAGCACTTCAGAGTGATACGTGGCGATAGTCATGTAGGCAGGTTACCTTGCTTTGCTTTGAACAATGGTGGACAGAATGGTGAATATGGTGAACATCTTGAAGCATTTGGGGATTACAGACTTGGGGAGGGAGAGGTTGAATATGTCCTTAAACACTTAAGCCAGCTGGTCGGCACATGCTCTGAGGACACTGCGAGGCATACCATTTGGGGATGCTACCTTGTAAGTATTCATACGCTTGAAAGTCTTACTCATGTAGGCCACAGAGATCGAGAGCACACTGTCCTCTTCAGCAGCAGGGGCCCTCATAGGAGGTTAAGTGTTGTTTACCTCAAAGTGAGCTTAACAAGTGTTTAGGTCATCTGGGAGAAAGGCATCAGTGTTTGTCACACAGCTAGTTTTAACTTTATAATCTGTGATCGATTGTAATCCTTGCCACATCATTCTTGCATCGTAGTCCTTGACTGGTGATTCCACTTTGCCCCGTACTGTCTTTTTGCATCTTTCATGAATTTTTGCAGGTGATAGTTGGTCTTCTTGTTAGGACAATGTCTTCTATGCATTCCTGATGAACCCCGTGACTGAGTCAGTGTACTAATCGATTTTAGCGCAGAGGCGACCAGGAACATTTCCCTGTCCACTTGATCAGTTTTGAAGCATAGATTCTGATGTGTCAGACCAGTGTTGAACTTATCTTATCACAGCTTCTTTCTGCTTAAGTTTCTGCCTATAGGTGGGTAGAAGCAGGATGGAGGCGTGATCTGATTTGCCAAAGGGGGGACTAGGGAGGGCCTTGTACCCATCTCGGGAGGGCCAATAACAATGGTATAGCGTCTCCCTGCCCCTCGTAAGACAGGAGATGTATTGATAGAACTTCGGTCTTGTTTTTTAAAGATTTACTTTGTTAAAGTCAACAGCCATAATTAACCTGTTGGGGATAGGGGGCAGTATTTGCACGGCTGTATAAAAAACGTACCCGATTTAATCTGGTTACTACTCCTGCCCAGAAACTAGAATATGCATATCATTATTAGCTTTGGAAAGAAAACACCCTAAAGTTTCTAAATCTGTTTGAATGGTGTCTGTGAGTATAACATAACTCATATGGCAGGCAAAAACCTGAGAAGATTCCAAACAGGAAGTACCCTCTCTGACCATTCCTTGGGCTTCTTGCCTCTGTTTATTGAACATTTAGGATCTTTGCTGTAACGTGACACTTCCTACGGCTCCCATAGGCTCTCAGAACCCGGGAAAAAGCTGAATGATGTAATTCCAGCCCCAGGCTGAAACACATTAGTGCTTTTGGCAAGTGCTCTATCAGAGGGCCATCAGACTGAGGCTCGTGCATGAGGGGATCCCATGCTTTTACTTTCGCTCTCTTTGTACTAAAAAACGATTTCCCGGTCGGAATATTATCGCTTTTTTACGAGAAAAATTGCATAAAAATTGATTTTAAACAGCGGTTGACATGCTTCGAAGTACGGTAATGGAATATTTAGAATTTTTTTGTCACGAAATGCGTCGTGCTCGTCACCCTTATTTACCCTTTCGGATAGTGTCTTGAACGCACGAACAAAACGCCGCTATTTGGATATAACAATGGATTATTTGGGACCAAACCAACATTTGTTATTGAAGTAGAAGCCCTGGGAGTGCATTCTGACGAAGAACAGCAAAGGTAATAACATTTTTCTTATAGTAAATCTGACTTTGGTGAGTGCTAAACTTGCTGGGTGTCTAAATAGCTAGCCCTATGATGCCGGGCTATCTACTTAGAATATTGCAAAATGTGCTTTCACCGAAAAGCTATTTTAACCTCTCTGGCGCATGTGGGACGAACTCGTCCCACCTACGTAACAGCCACTGAAATCCAGTGGCGCGATTTTTGAATCGTTAGAAATACTATTACTTCAATTTCTCAAACATATGACTATTTTACAGCTATTTAAAGACAAGAATCTTGTTAATCTAACCCCACTGTCCGATTTCAAAAAGGTTTTACAACGAAATCAAAACATTAGATTATGTCAGCAGAGTGCCCAGCCAGAAATAATCAGACACCCATTTTTCAAGCTAGCATATCATGTCACATAAACCCAAACCACAGCTAAATGCAGCACTAACCTTTTATGATCTTCATCAGATGACACACCTAGGACATTGTGCTATACAATACATGCATGTCTGTTCAATCAAGTTCATATTTATATCAAAAAACAGCTTTTTACATTAGCATGTGACGTTCAGAAAAAGCATAACCCCCGCAAACTTCCGGGGAATTTACTAACAGTTTGCTAAATTACTCACGATAAACGTTCACAAAAAGCATAACAATTATTTTAAGAATTATAGATACATTACTCCTCTATGCACTCGATATGTCCGATTTTAAAATAGCTTTTCGGATGAAGCACATTTTGCAATAATCTAAGTACATAGCCCGGCATCACAGGGCTAGCTATTTAGACACCCACCCAGGTCAGCCTCCACCAAAATCACATTTCCTATAAGAAAAATGTTCTTACCTTGCTTGTTCTTCGTCAGAATACACTGCCAGGACTTCTACTTCAATAACAAATGTTGGTTTGGTCCCAAATAATCCATCGTTATATCCAAACAGCGACGTTTTGTTCGTGACTTCTAGACACAATCAGAATTCTACATCACGGTCTTGCGCATGGCGCATTGGCGTGACAAAACATTTCTAAATATTCCATTACCGTACTTCGAAGCATGTCAACCGCTGTTTAAAACCAACTTTTATGCCATTTATCTCGTAGAAAAGCGATAATATTCCGACCGGGAATATGCATTGAGCCTAAACAGCCGAATTAAATTTCTCCTCAGGAGCTGCCTCGTCAACCTTCAGGTATTTCCCGGGTTCTGAGAGCCTATCGGAGCCCTGGGAATTGTCACGTTACAGCTAAGATCCTTACTTTTCAGGCTTTTGCCTGCCATAGGAGTTCTGTTATACTCACAGACACCATTCAAACAGTTTTAGAAAATTCGGAGTGTTTTCTATCCAAACCTGAACAATAATATGCATATTCTAGCTTCTGAGTTGGTGTAGGAGGCAGTTAAAAATGGGCACATATTTTTTCCAAAATTCTCAATACTGCCCCCTATCCCAAACAGGTTAAAATCGGACATAGCGAGTGCATATAGTAGTTCTGTATCTATAATTCTTAAAATAATTGTTATGTTTTTTGTGAACGTTTGTCGTGAGTAATTTAGTAAATTCACCAGAAGTGTTCGGTGGGAATGCTAGTCAGATGCTAGTCACCTGCTAATGTAAAAAGCTGGTTTTTGATATAAATATGAACTTGATTGAACAGACATGCATGTATTGTATAACATAATGTCCTAAGATTGTCATCTGATGAAGATCATCAAAGGTTATCGCTGCATTTAGCTGTAGTTTGGGTTTATGTGACATTATATGCTAGCTTGAAAAATGGGTGTCTGATTATTTATGGCTGGGTAGTCTGCTGACATAATCTAATGTTTTGCTTTCATTGTAAAGCCTTTTTGATATCGGACAGTGTGGTTAGATTAACGAGAGTCTTGTCTTTAAAATGGTGTAAAATAGTCATATGTTTGAGAAATTGAAGTAATAGCATTTCTAAGGTATTTGAATAACGCGCATTAACCTGTTAGGGCTAGGGGGCAGTATTTACACGGCCGGATAAAAAACGTACCCAATTTAATCTGGTTACTACTCCTACCCAGTAACTAGAATATGCATATAATTATTGGCTTTGGATAGAAAACACCCTAAAGTTTCTAAAACTGTTTGAATGGTGCCTGTGAGTATAACAGAACTCATATGGCAGGCAAAAACCTGAGAAGATTCTGAACAGGAAGTGGCCTGTCTGACAAGATCTTGTTCTTCTTGTCTCTGTTTATTGAAGACTGAGGATCTTTGCTGTAACGTGACACTTCCTACGGCTCCCATAGGCTCTCAGAGCCCGGGAAAAAGCTGAATGATGTCATTCCAGCCCCAGGCTGAAACACATTTGCGCTTTTGGCAAGTGGCCGATAAGAGGATAATGGGCTTAGGCGCGTGCACGAGTCGATCCTGTGCTTTATTTTCTGGCGTCTATTTACCTAAACGCAGATTCCCGGTCTGAATATTATCGTTTTTTTATGAGAAAATGATGACAAGCCTAGGACATTATGTTATACAATACATGCATGTTTAGTTCAATCAAGTTCATATTTATATCAAAAACCAGCTTTTTACATTAGCATGTGACGTTCAGAACTAGCATTCCCACCGAACACTTCCGGTGAATTTACTAAATTACTCACGATAAACGTTCACAAAAAACATAACAATTATTTTAAGAATTGTAGATACAGAACTCCTTTATGCAATCGAGGTGTCCGATTTTAAAATAGCTTTTCGGTGAAAGCACATTTTGCAATATTCTGAGTAGATAGCTCGCCATCACAGGCTAGCTATTTTCACACCCACCAAGTTTGACCCTCACCAAACTCCGATTTACTATTAGAAAAGTTTGATTACGTTTGTTGTTCTTCGTCAGAATGCACTCCCAGGACTTCTACTTCAATAACAAATGTTGGTTTGGTTCAAAATAATCCATAGTTATATCCAAATAGCGGCGTTTTGTTCGTGCGTTCAAGACACTATCCAAGGGTGACAAAGGGTTACGCGCCCGACGCGTTTCGTGACAAAAAAAATCTAAATATTCCATTACCGTACTTCAAAGCATGTCAACCGCTGTTTAAAATCAATTTTTATGCTATTTTTTCTCGTAAAAAAGCGATAATATTCCGACCGTGAGTCGTTGTTTTCGTTCAAAGAGAGAGAAAGTAAACATGGTGTCGGCTCGTGCACCGCCTCCAGTCTCATTGTACTCTGATCGACCACTATCAAAATGCGCTAATGTTTTTCAGCCAGGGCCTGCAAATACATCATTCAGCTTTTTCCCGCCTTCTGAGAGCCTATGGGAGCCGTAGGAAGTGTCACTTTACAGCAGAGATCCCCTGTTTTGGATAGAGATGATCAAGAAGGCCAAGAAAGGGTCAGAGAGGGCGCTTCCTGTTTGGAATCCTCTCAGGTTTTGGCCTGCCAAATGAGTTCTGTTATACTCACAGACACCATTCAAACAGTTTTAGAAACTTTGGAGTGTTTTCTATCCAAAGCTAATAATTATATGCATATTCTAGTTTCAGGGCAGGAGTAATAATCAGATTAAATCGGGTACGTTTTTTATCCGGCCGTGAAAATACTGCCCCCTATCAATGACAGGTTAATCGTCAGGTATTCCTGATTCATTGAACAAAATGTCAAAGTGTTTGTAAATTACAACAGTCACACCAAGAGTTGTTGATCATTAAGCCTACCCCACCTCCTTTGTTTTTGTCTGACAACTCTTTCGTCCTGTCTATGTGATGTATGGAGAACTCAGCAAGCTGGCTAGCTGGGTTCAGCACCGAAGGGGAGAGACATGTTTCAGTGAGGCAAAGTACATTAGTCTCTCATGTTCCGTTGGTAGGAAATCCTCAGCCTGAGCTCGTCCACCTTATTGTCCAGAGACTTAAAACCTCTTACATCTAGATGTTCCGCTAGCAGAACGCCTCGCCAATATCCAATGATAGAGCGTGGCGCGAATTACAAACTCCTCAAAAATCCAAAAATGTCAATTTTTGAGGTTACAATAGGCAGCATTCGGGGGATGCAGACCATGAGTAAGAGAAAAGTCAAAGGCCTACCAATGAGAATGGAGAGAAGAAGCTCCACAGTGTTAACATGGAGAACCCAGAGATTACCGTTGTCCTAGACAGCACTATGGAGTCTGTCAAAGACTCAGCGACTCAGATTGCTGAGTCTCACATCCTCTACCGAGACAAAGAAGAAGAGGAAGATGTAAAGGACGAGTATACCAGAAGCCCTCTAGCCAGTAATATCCGCTGCAGGTACTTGGCTGATCCACATGGGGTACTTGAGAAGAGTCATGAGACCATAGGTTTATTGGTAAAATGCATGTGTGGACACTTCAGGTGTGCTTCGGCAGAGCAAAATATACTTGGAGGTACAGTAATCGAAAAAGGTTGGGAACCACTGCTCTAGGCCCAGTATTTGTAATATGAGCCCCTACCCTACCTGTAGGCATAATGTTTAGCTAGATACAATTTAGTAGTTGTATTTAAAATGATCGGTTTACCTTATTACACAGCATATTTGCAGATGTTAAAATAAAAAGTGTTGTGGGTGTTATATCTGAGTGTTTGTTCTAGTGCGGTTAACACCAGAGGGATTGAGATTGACACCACCTGCAGTGAATTAATGAAGTGTTATTTGAGTCAGAGGGGAATCATCACCAAATGGTGTTTTTGTTAATCGACTGTGTTGAGTCTCTTAGAGGTAAAAAGATATGGGAAGGGCCTCATTATCATATTTCCCAGCATGCTTCATTGCAGGTTGCTTTTTATAATAGTTTATGCATCCACATTTACGGTTGAATTCAATTTACACTATTGTTTTTTCTAAACTAATCCAATCTGTAAGTGGTTGAACTTATTTTACCCATTATTGAGATGGTTGTTCCAGTTTAGATGGTTTAGGTAGTCTTATTTATCAATCCTCCCTACTTTGGCAGTCATTCTAACTACAGATATCAGGCACTTAAAAGTTCCAATTGCTGCATATCCTAACGCTGGCTGGAATCAAATAGGAATTATGTAACACTTTGCAAGCCAACATAACTTGATTTCCCTCTGTGGCATGCAAACTAGGAGTTTCAGACCACTGTGTTAGGGTAAAACTAGGCGGGTATTGTCAAAAAAAGTGATGTATTGTCATAATTACATTTTTATGATACAATATTAATTTAGGCACTCACTTGAATGAAGGCCATAGGACTGAATGCCATTGAATGCAATAATCATGTCTCTGTCACGAGCAAACACGGTCATGGGTGGTACTGGCAACTGTAACATTCACTTGAAAGGCTCTCTAGAAAATAAATATGCAAATAATGTTTTACACTCTACAATACTAAAACAACACCCACAAAATGTGTTAGTGTAACATCACAGGTGTTAATTCCCTAACACTGATAAAGTGTAACAACATCAGCTCTAATAAATTGTTTAAGTCGGAATTTGCAATGCCAATGGTGTTAGGGACACAACACTCTGGGGGTGTTAGTTTGTCAACACTTTGAAAAGTGTTAGTTTAACACTATATGAAATGGTCACTTATACATTTTTTAAAAAGTGTTACATTTAAGCTGAGACTGTTTCACCGACAACAGGGAGCTGGACAAATCTTTTTTGCCCGCCCTGGCGCTGCAAACTGCTATATCGGTCTGCTAATACAGGACAATTAAAGGCACAGTGCACTACTTTTGTGAGAAAATATTTATTTAAAATGGTTTATTTATTTATCACATATTTTTTTATTACAATTTTTCATGGATGATGTAGCACCCTCAGCACCCTTACTTCCCGTGGCTTTGACAGTAGCAGTACAGCCCAATTAGAAACGTATAAAAGGGCTAGGATTTAGGGCCATAGGCTAACTATGAGCACAGGGCAAACCAACACAGCAGAGGTCCCCGGTCCAAATCCCTCCGAAGTTAAGATCCAGTTCTTTTTAACTCTACTTCTGGGGTGTGTTTATCAATTAATTTGGGGAAGGAGGAGGTGATTGGGAATTGGCAACAGCTGTCTCAAATCAATGTAGTCCATTCCAGTCTGGGGGATCACAGCACACCATGCAAGTAAACAAATAGTTCATGCAATTCAATTTCACACGTGAGATTGTCAGAAATGATGTAAAAGGCAATTGTAAACTCACAGCATGCAATTAGAAGGCACTCAAATATAAGACCTGCTGATACGTAATATAAAAAGAATAACAGTCTCTAGTTTAGTAAGAGTCAGTGTCACTTGTGACAGTGAGACTTTCTCACATCTCAATCTCCATACACTATAGGAGGTTTTAGTCATAAGAATCGTGAACCTTTGTGCTACCAATGCGACTGGTGTGCCTCCATTTATTCTCCTGTAACATTGTGAATGCCCCCCACCCCCTTTCATCCACCATACATTTCAAAAATTACATTCAATTGATTGGGACTTTCAGTCTGCCTGGTGCTTGTGGTTTTGCTGAGCTTTAAACTGGTGGAGTGAAGACCCTTCCTCTGTGCAGGACTGGCAGGGTGCACAGACCAATATCAAACCAGGGATGCTCTGAGGGACTCTGCTTGATCTACATCCATCTGCTCCTATATAAAAGGAGACCTTCAATCTCCAAATCCTGTCCAGCATTCCAGTGTTGCTTTGACAGCCCCCCTTTAGCAGCCCAGACCAGCTCTAGGTGAGACAGATTACAATCACGTCTTTTTATAAAAGCAGACTAAAGGGCTTATTTTGTATTCCGGGCTCCCTCCCTGTCTCCTCACGTGTGACTGAACGAGGGAGGGAGGGAGGGAGGGAGAAAAGGAGAGATAGAAAGAGGAAGGGAGGTGTGGAGGGAGTGTGTGTGTGAGAGAGAAAGAGGGAGGCTAAATCTAATGCAATGCTGCAGAGTGCTGTGACAGCCTAGGCATTTATTTTAGCAGAGACTGCTGCTGTAGCAGGAAGGACGCAGCAGCGCTCACCAGTGTGCTGTCACTCACTGCCTCCGCCCCAGCCACGCCACGACCACGCCACGAGGGACGCCGAGAAGGGGAGGTACACAGGACGCACACCGGGAGGAACCACTACACCTCTCACATGCCACCAGCATTACGACTCTCGGAATACACTGTTGTCTTTTTTTCCTTAACATTCCCTTACAGTTTGTCTCTCTACACCCTCTATCCATCTATCCATCTCCTCCCACTGTTATTTTCTTCCTCCGCTTCTGTTTGAAGGGCGATTCATGCCAAGAGGGAGTGTGGCTTGAATGAGAGGATCAACTGCTGGATCTCTCCAGGTCAGGCAGAGAGGAAGTACCAGTAGAGACCTTGAGGGGCATCTTCTGCATCCCCAGAACCTCGATCTCTATCTCCCTGGGACTCCTCCTGCCCTCCACACTCCCTAGAGGTCCTGCCCTGCCTTGCCCTGTCTTGAGCGCTTCAGCCAGGGTAAACAAACCAGTGGATGTGTTGATATTGTGTTACTGAGAGGAAGAGCAGTTGTGTTCAAATCTAGGCCTCAAGCTGTTTTGAGTCTTCCTGGCACACAGCTGAATTCAAAAAGTTAAAGGGGGTAAACTCATTGGATCTTGAGTTATGTTTTTTGTTTTACTTTGCTGCTGCCATACCAGCTCTTAGAAGAAACAAAATGAACAAAAGTGAGTTGACACTGTGCTCAGAATATATTGGAGCTAGAGAAATATAAACAGAGATATTTATTTTTCACAAACTTTTTCTCTGCTCATGAAATTGCGCATCGTTCATCAAGCATTCAGAGAGCACTTGAGAGACCCTGTACAACTCCATGACTCTGCATGTTAACTATGTTAACTGGACATTTCCTTGCACCGGTGAGTGATTTTCCCGTTTTAAATTTTCATGTAAATTCTACACTGAATTTAGAATGTGTTGAATATTGCAAACACAGCGGACACGTCTGTTTTTTCCGTTAGTGGGTTGTCATGTGTGTGTCAGGTGTATTATAGGAAAAGACAGTGTCAGCAGTTGCCCCTGACTGAGCATGTGTGTTTGTCATGCATTTAGTTGCATACAATTGTGTAGAAATATGTGGGTAGGCTGTGGAACAGTCTGTCTGGGCTTCTCAGTCATAGTGTGCAACTAATTTCTGTGTTTGTGGTCAATTATACAACAATTTGATTGGTGTGAGCTACAAATGTTCAATGACTTGCTGCTTTTACAGTACGTTTTCTTGCTGAGTGCTGGTGGAGAGAGACTGTGTCAACTACAGGAAACACCAGGAAATATCTGGGTCATTTTTATCAAATTTCACTACCCTAAAGGCACTCAATTGGTGGAATGACCCACCTATTGAGTTATTGCAATAGTGGTACAGTAGTTCCCTTGTCTGGTAAAAAAAAAACCTAGATGCCTGGCAGGTGATTGTAAGTCAGTTTCAGTATATCCACTCTTACTCACCTTCAATGGCATCCTAGCTGTAGGGAAAAAACTACACTATTACTCACCCGAATGTGTGATGCATGCACTGTCAACCTGACAGAGCTGTTAGCCAGAAGCCAACCTCCTAGCTGCCTGGAAGCCCTTTTATTGGTGGAATGGTTGTAGAAGCACATCCTCTAGTCTGTCACATTAAGTGTTGTCTTTCTGAAAAAAACGTATTCAGTATGTTTCATAGTTGGGTAGGAGGACTGGGCACAATAAAGTGTTTGATTATGTTTTTTCATGGAAAGCGTTTGTTGAGAGAATTATTTAAAACAAAGTGAATGGTAACTGAATGGTTTCTTTAAAGTATTTGTAAGAAAAAAAATACTATTCAAAGACAGGTGTGATTTGTACAGAATGATCATCTTCACAAGTACCACTTTGATGCTATTGGTGTCCCTGCCTCCCATCTGCTCCCACCCCACCTCTCATCACATCAACTGTAATTAGATATTACTATAATCATGTACATGAGACACTGAGGATTCACCTCACTATAATACACTGTTGCTAAAAGTGGATGCCTGATCTCTGTGTGCTCTGTCTTGGTGTCTGGAGAGCAGTCGGTTGGTGGGCGGTTTCTATTTACCTCAATCACACTTGTTTGACACCCGCTGTCTATGGAGATAAGAGGGGAGCACCTCGCAGCTCACACATGCTCAGATTACGGTAGCCCTTTTGTTTGTCTGTAATCAGGAGGTCTAAGATGCTGGGGTTAACTTCCCCCTGGGAGGGTATGCACTGAGGCGTGGGAGTGGGATGGTGTGTGGTCCCCTTGATGGCCCTCAGATGAGTCTCAAAGCAGAGAGGAAGTCATTACAGCTGATTAAGTTATTAGTAATACATGTTTTACTCATGCATAATGGATCACAAGCATCATCTGCCTGGGTCTTCTAAACCAGAGGGAACAGGATTCATTCAGTAATATTGTGGCAGTCCTTGCTCAAATAGGCCATCAGAAAACCATGAACTACTTTACTTTCAATATGAATACTGTATGCATAGATCTAAACACACAACACTTAAACACCAGTCCCATACAATCTGATGTAGGATAAATAATTTTAATGACATAGTAGTAAGACATACACTTATGAAGTGCAGATAAGATATGTAATGGAGTCACTCAACACCAACTCTGACTATCAATCTCATTATTTAATGTAGATGCTACCCACTCTGGTTAAAAATAACAAGATTGGCAAATGACTGTTCCTTTCTCTTTTTACAAAACCACCCCAAAGAGGGACTGGCAGAGTGTGCCAGCAGTGAACAATAGAGTGTCAGACATTCTTTAGAAGCTTAATCCAGCTCAAATTCCACCCAGGTAGCACTAGTCTCAGAATATATGCCATATATTATTGAACAAGGAAAACAATTGGAACAGCATCAAATACATGAAGAGAACAGGGGCACAATGGTAGACCTCAAGGGTGAGGTGCAGTTGGCTTCCATCAGAGGAGGGAGGGCTTATAACATGGTGTTCTCATACAAGGCTTCTAAGATAACCCATTAATTTATAACAGATTTTTTCAGACATATCTACGCTATAAGGGCAATTCATGTTTACATAACCATTGGTGTTTGTTTGTCTGTGTAATTTTTTTCTTCCCACTTTATGACTCATCTGTAGAACTAGTTTTGTTGTGACATTACTCCTGTTTTAGGAAAGTGTGGAGAGCCATAGGGCAACAGGCACATTTCAATAACAAAGTGGGAAGCTTTGGCTTGGTGACTCCACATGGGCTCAGTGAGGTGAGCAACCAACCCTGCATTGAGCTTGAAAAAGTGTGTGGAGTGGCAGGCATGGAGAGGTCAGGGAGAAATAGGGAGATACAAGAGCTAGTGAAAGAACAGAGCTCTTCACTCCTCTCCTCTGCTTCAGTCCAATCAGAAAATGATGCATTGCCAGGTTAGCACTTATGATCCTTTCTCTTTTCACAAAACCACCCCAAAGAGGGACTGGCAGAGATGTCAGGGAGAAATAGGGAGATACGAGAGCTAGCAAAAAACAGAGCGCTTCACTTCGCTCCTCAGAGGCGTGGTGCAGGGAGATTTGGGGACGATGCCTTATCGAATGGCCCTGCCACCATAGAGGCGTGGTGCCAAGGAGAGCAACAGGCCCACTCCGTTCGACAGGCTGACCTGAGGACAGAAAGTTGTCTTTAAAAAGACTCAAATGGATGGTGGATTCCAGACGTTCAAAGCAAGACTTCTAGCCTTCCAAGTCATGACTGGCAGATAAAAACTTGAGGAATGTGAGTAGTCCTGCACAGAACCTGGGTAACTTCCAGACTTCTACTATACTGTAGGTGAGAGGGAGGGAGGGCTCCTGTCATATACAGTACCAGTCAAAAGTTTGGACACCGCTACTCATTCCAGGGTTTTTCTTTATTTTTAATATTTTCTACATTGTATAATAATAGTGAAGACATCAAAACTATGAAATGACACATATGCAATCATGTAGTATCCTTCTTAATGCGTTTGAGCCAATCAGTTGTGTTGGGACAAGGTAGGGGTGGTATACAGAAGATAGCCCTATTTGGTAAAAGACCAAATCCATATTATGTCAAGAACAGCTCAAATAAGAAAAGAGAAACGACAGTCCATCATTTCTTTAAGACATGAAGGTCAGTAAATTCTGAAAATTTCAAGAACTTTGAAAGTTTGTTCAAGTGCAGTCGCAAAAACCATCAAGCGATATGATGAAACTGGCACTCATGAGGACCGCCACAGGAAAGGAAGACCCAGAGTTACCTCTGCTGCAGAGGATAAGTTCATTAGAGTTAGCAGGCTCAGAAATTACAGCCCAAATAAATGCTTCACAGAGTTCAAGTAACAGACACATCTCAACATCAACTGCTCAGAGAAGACGTGAATCAGGCCTTCATGGTCACATTGCTGCAAAGAAACGGCTACTAAAGGACACCAATAAGAAGAAGAGACTTTCTTGGGCCAAGAAACACGAGCAATGGATATTAGACCTGTGGAAATCTGTCCTTTGGTCTGATGAGTCCAAATTTTAGATTTTTGGTTCCAACCGCCGTGTCTTTGTGAGACGCAGAGTAGGTGACGGATGATCTCCGCGTATGTGGTTCCCATCGTGAAGCATGGAGGAGGAGGTGTGATGGTGTGGAGGTGCTTTACTGGTGACACTGTCTCCTTCAAGACTGTTGGAAAAGCATTCCAGTGAATGCTGGGTGAGAGAATGCCAAGAGTGTGCAAAGCTGTCATCAAGGCAAAGGGTGGCTACTTTGAAGAATGTAAAATATTTTAAACTTTTTAGATTACTACATGATTCCATATGTGTTATTTCATAGTTTTGATATCTTCACTATTATTCTACAACGTAGAAAATAGTAAAAATTAAGAAAAACCTTTGAATGAGTAGGTGTGTCCAAAATTTTGACTGGTACTGTATGTGTTGTTACTTCCTGATGATGATCAAGTGGACAGGACTAGGTTTTCCATCTGCTTGACTGTATCTCATGGTGGAACTATTGGGTGTATTCTCCATTGGTTCCCGATTAAGCCGTTTTATGCCTCATACATCCATTTGACAGATTCAGATTAGTGCTTGTCTGTCTGTCTGTCTGTCTGCTGCTTAAGCATTTAGCCTCAGAGAGAGAGAGAGAGAGAGAGAGAGAGAGCAGCAATGTATGACAGAAGTGAGATGGCAGAGGTAATGAACTGCTCCCACCCTGGCTCACCTCTCTGTCTGTGGTTATCTGCCCACCATCTGAGCAGAGATTGCCTCTGAGGATAACTAAGGCTGATGATGGATGGGAGGGAGTCACGGAGGCAAGCTGGTATGTGCATATAGTTAATGGAGAATTATTCAATATGCCTGTTCAGATCCACCAATATTTAATGATTGGAACCTCTCAAGAGCCTTAGTTAGTAAACATTCACCAGCGGAACAGTAGAATCTACCGATGATAGATAATAGAGCAACAGTAGGCTTAGACATTGATCCATTTATAGAATTTGGCCAATGTGTTTAAATGGATGGAGTTAGTGCCTGAAATCTAGACAAGGTAAAACATGCTTACAATCTAAACAGGTCCAGACTTGTCCTAGGCACGATAGCACACATGCTAGTCCTGGAAGGAGCCTCAACCTCGGGTGTCCTCTGTACCTGAGACCATCTGGAACAGACAAAAGAGAGAGAGAGAGAGAGAGAGAGAGAGAGAGAGAGAATGTCTGGCTGGGTCTGCCCTTAATTAGTATTTCATCATAATTACAGGCAGACTGCAGACTGACGGCTCTATTTAGAGTGACTAAAGATGGTGAACAGCAGGAAGAGGTTCAACTTCTGAGTGGCAGTAATGTCCACCCCTGATGGTGGGAGAAGGGAGCTGGGGGTGGCAAGGCTGACAGGGGAGTCTGTTGTATAAGATGGAAAGGCAAAGGCAAAAGTTGAATTTGAATGAAGAGTAGCTATTTAAGACTAATTAATAACTAGGTTAGTAGCACTCACTTTCAATGGCCATTATATAATATAATATTTGTATTCTTTGATTTGATCCATTGGTAAAAAAAAAACTATTTATACACTACATTTTATTTATTTAACCTTTATTTAACTAGGAAAATCAGCTAAGAAAAAATCTTATTTACAATGACGGCCTACCCTGGCCAAAACAGGACGACGCTGGGTCAATTGTGCGCCGCCAATGGGACTCCCAATCACGGCCGGTTGTGATACAGCCTGGAATCGATTCAGGGTCTGTAGGGATGCCTCTAGCACCGATATGCAGTGCCTTAGACCAGGACACCACTCGGGAGCCCATGTGTCAGTTGGTCTGTATTTCCATTCTTCCAGATGACCTGTATGCTTACGGAGTCTACAGTCCATTCCATTCTATTCCTTACTGTTGATTAGGTGTTCATGTATTCCTCTCTTCCTCCGCTGGCTCCAATTAGAATGCACACTGCCAGATTTCCCATGATTCACAGGGCACCCACTGGTCAATTGTCAGGCAGAGCATAGTAGGACATTGCCACCACATACCATGATGAGCTGGCTACCATGTTACAGAAAGAGGCCAACCATCTCAACATCCCACTCTTCCTTACCCTGTTTTTACATCCAGAAGACTACCATAGATGAATATTAGCCCTTAAATGACTTGCTGATATAAATGTATTCACTATTTTGGTGATTACTTAGTATTGCTTTAAACCTCCTGTAAGTGCTGGATTTGTCAATGTGTAGTTCATACATGCATAATCTATGAGCAGAATTACTGTCTTAACTCAATTAGCTACAAAATCCCTAGTTTGAAAGCAAAAGTTTTTCTGAAAGCTGTGCTGAACCATTTTCCCTACATTTCCTCCCACGTGGGTCAGCCCCCTAACAGTTAGATTTCTAGCCAATGAGCTTCAGCCCCTCGCCATTTAAGTGACAGCTAGCAAGACGCACACACAGATGAGCAAGAGAGAGAGCAATGAGGTGGTGCACATTTATGTACATGCTGTAGATGCAATATTTACCTAATTATGAGTTGAACACCCCCCCTTCAATCTATACTAGTTAACATGGATTTAGCAAGCAACCTCAATAAGGGATCATAACTTTCACCTGAATTCACCTGGTCAGGCTATGTCAATGAAAGAGCAGGTGTTCTTAATGTTTTGTATACTCAGTGTACAGTATGTGACGTTGTACAACATTTTCAGGGACCACTTTTGGCTCGTGAGCGCTACTTTTTGAACTACTGGTTAAAAAGTATACAAAAGCATCAGAGAATCTTTATAATGAAAATCTAAACAGATTGTTTATGTATGTTGTTCAGAAATACCCCTTGTGTCAACAGATCATTAGATTGTCAATCGAAGTAAAAAGGGTTCAGTGGTGGATTACGGGGTAGTTAATATAGGACGTAAACCTTTATCTTTTCAAGATGTACATAGTCGATACATATATAATAGATAGTCAATTGTCTGTACGTCAAGGGGAACTTATTTGATGATGTTCTCAGCTTTGTTCAGTAGTCTGTGAATCCAACAAACTGGATGATTTACCAAACTCTGACACGTGGCACTTTGTTATTAGTACAGTTTTTCTCTGAGGTGCCAAAATGGACCTGGCTGCGTCATCGTCCAGACTGTGGAGCTGAGAAAGCAGAGCTAACAGTCAGGAATCAAATGGATCAGCTTGTGATAACACACACAGCCTCATACAGGGATACCCACACATAAACACACAGGGATACACACACACACACACACACACAGTGACTCTGAGCTCTCTGATTTCCTTCCAGTTGCAAACCTTGGGGGCTGAAGCCTCTCAAAAACATTCTATAAAGATTGTTTTATTTGGACATTAATCTCTGTTCATTTATCCAACATCAGATGAGGAGAAAAAAACACATTTGACAAAAGATTATCTCTTTCTTGGCTTAGGGGCTTCTATGTTTTTTTTCATGATGTTGCTTCCCTTTAGTGCTTGTCTGATTCTTCACACTTGCTTAGGCTATGGATGCTCTCTCCCTGAAGCCATCACCCTCTTTTCACTTAGCCTGTAATCACATATTGAATAATTGCAATACAGAGACCACAGTGGTAGGTACGCCTAAGAGAAGTCACATGGGGATTTATGAAGAAAAATACTAGATTTATAGACACATCCACACATTCTAATACACACATTCATCTCATGCCTATTGAAAAATTAAGACAGGACCAGAATGACTGATAAAGCAACACATTTATGCCAGTTAAATTAATTAAAACCAACAACACCAATGGCCAATATCCTGGCAATAATAATATCCTGTAATGCCAAATACAACAAATAACAATAAACAGAATCCACTTCCATTGCCATAATAAACACTGTATCATCGCCAGCACTGTAAATAAGAGGGTGTAACAGGACCCAGTCATTCCTCAGTAGTAGGTTCATAACAGCTTGAGGCATATGGAGGGGAAATGGGAGAACCAGTGTTGTTGGCAGTTGAACAGCGATTATTAAGAAACACCTGTTTGGCTGGCTGGCGAGGCGACTCAGGTTCCCACTAAACAGCGGCGGGCTAATGAAGGTCTCCTCTCTTTAATTGTTCCTATTATAAATAGTGATGGATGGAAGGGCGGAAAACACCAGACTGATCCCCCCGTGTCACTATCAACCCCCGGAACATATCATTACACCTGCATGGCTCAAAATAACTATGGTGGAGAGTGCTGCTGTGTGCATGTATGTATGCATGTGATTGGGTAAGGGTGTGTATGTTACTATATTTAAGAGGGTGTGTAAAGTTACTATAGGTACTGCTTATCCCCCTCCTGTTTTGTATCATTCATATATTCCAGCTATTCAGCAGATGACAAGCCAACTGTTTTCAAAATTTGGGTAAGGGTGGGTAAGGGTGTGTAAAAGATCAACTTTGCGCTGACGTTTTAGCTATGCAGTTAATTTCACCCGTACACCGTCACAGCATAAGAACAAGTGCCTCGAAAATAAGCAATAGACAGATTGACTTTTGAAATTATATACTGTACATTTTTATCAGTTCCATATATTATGTTATATACATTACTGAATCAAGGACAGCGAGATACAAACAGGATATCAAAAACACATGAACATCGTCATTATGGTTCACTTGTTCCATCCTGAGTGGAGACTAAGTGAATACAGTGTATAGTACTGTGCAGACAATCCCATTAAAGTGGCTAGGTGAACAGAAACGTTCGGATCTGCAGCCAATGCATGTCAATGTCCTTCTAATGAGTAATTCAAATCATGAACAGAGTGATTCCTTTCCACATTGGCCCGCATACTCCCTAGCCCTGAAATTGCCTCTGCCTGAGACAAAACCTTGTTGGAGTGGACATTAAATACAGTGCTCATTACTAATTGCAACATTACCCACAACAGTATCTCAAAATGGCCTTTCTTTGACGTAAGGCCTGGATGAGAACAAAGCAGAGTTAAACAGCATTTGAAGCATTGCCACCGGAAAGCTATTTCCCCTGCTGTTCTGAGGTCACCTTCACTGCATTGATCTGGCCCAAATTATTTTGTCTGCCAACACTGTTTTCCACCACAATCCTTTTAACCTTTTCACATGTGAGTTCCAAGTATCTCTAAAAAAATGTTACGTACGTGATGTCAGAATGAACTTACTGTTCCACAATGTGATTGTTACGCAACAGGACAGTTAACCCGAGCTGCCGTCAAACCAAAACAGGCTGCCTGCTAATTATCGATAGACTACTTTTCAACTTGTCAATTTCAAATGATTTTCGAACAAGTTTTATTTTCAAACAACAGTTAGAATTGAGGTGTGTTCCTCCACCTCATTAACTTCTTTGGGCTAGGGGGCAGTATTTTGACATCCGGATGAAAAAATGCCCAAAGTAAACTGCCTGCTACAGGCCCAGAAGCTAGGATATGCATATGGTCTATTTGGATAGAAAACACTGTAGAGTTTCTAAAACTGTTAAAATTATGTCTTTGAGTATAACATAACTTATTTGGCAGGCCCCGAGGACAAGCCATCCAGGATTTTTTGTTGTTGAGGTGACAGTGTTTTCAATGAGGTTTCGATGTGTATCTAGATTTATAAGGCACTTGCTTGCAGTTCCTATCACTTCCACTGGATGTCAACAGTCTTTAGAAATTGGTTGATGTTTTTCTTTAGAGAAATGAAGAAGTACAGCAGTTCAGAACGAGGGTCCAGCCTAGTGCACTCTAATGTTTTGATGCGCGCTCCAGGTCACGCACTTCACGTTGTTTTTATCCGGTATTGAACACCGTTTATGCCGTCTTACATTTTATAGATTATTTACTTTAAAAATACCTAAAGTTGTTTTAGGACAGTTGTTTCAAATGTTTGGACAACGTTTACAGGTAACTTATGAGATATTTTGTAGTCATGCTGGGCGAGTTGGAATAGGTGTTTTTCTGAATCAAAAGCGCCAAATAAATGGACATTTTGGAGATATAACGACGGAATTAATCGAACAAAAGGACCATTTGTGATGTTTATGGAATATATTGGAGTGCCAACAGAAGAAGTTCTTCAAAGGCATTAATTAAATCGTTATTTCTGACTTTTGTGTTGCGCCTGGCGGGTTGAAATCTGATTTTCATGTGTTGGTATGCTGGGCGCTGTCCTAAGATAATCGCATGGTTTGCTTTCGCTGTAAAGCCTTTTTGAAATCTGACACGGTGGCTAGATTAATGAGAAGTTAAGCTTTAATTTGGTGTGTTGCACTTGTGTATGAAAGTATGTATGAAAGTTAAATATTTTATTTTATCTTTTGGGAAATTTGGTGCTCTGCCATTTCACCGGATGTTGTCAAATCGATACCGTTAATGGGATTTGAGCCCAAAGAAGTTAACTCACATAGAAGTATCCCATTTCACTGTTGCGGACAATTTATGTTTGAGGCTAAGCAGTTCCCCAGTGTTTCCACAGATCAAGTATGCAGACATTTGTGCAGTCTTGCACAAACTTTTTTCTCTGGAACATTTTCTGGCTGGCGCTCACATTGCCTTCATTGTTGTTTTCCTTACAAATATTAACTTTGTACATGTGTACGTTCCAATCAAATTAAGTGACTTATTTTCTGTATATCGTTTTGTTGTTTCTACTGTAGCATACACTATGTATGTATGAAGCATAATGTATTTACAGTTTTATTCACATGATTTCAAGTTCTGGTGACAAATCATGCATTCCAGTTATTGCATACACTGTAATGGACACCTATGATGTGTGTTAAATATTTTTTTGAAGGTTGTACTAATTATGATGAGCTAATGCTAAGCTATTTGCCAGCTATGTGTGGTGCCATGTTTGTTGACATTATACAATGCTTTCTGGGTGTTACGTAAATGTCTGTCAGACCAAAGATGTTATAACAAAATTAGGTGAAGGAATGGTTCACTCATATTTCGAGTAAATTTCCGGAAGTGAGTGAAGAGCAGTGAATGACCGTAGACGACACACCCTCTTCAACATTCATACTGTAAACAGACCAAACTTGTCTTGTCTCCTCTTCTTATCTTTGGTTGACGCGAAAAACAAACATGGTGGCGTGCACAAACTACCCATCGTCGGATTAATTTTTAGAAAGTATTTTACTCAATTATTTCGATCAATGGTGAGCTCACCCGTGATGTGATGAATTGTAAATAGTAGCTAATTGCTATTACCTAATTCATATTGTGATTTCTGTCAGCTGAGAGTTAAATATGTTAAATATGACAGCTTGTGTTACGTCACTCTTTCCCCAGTTAGCGCTAGGACTAATATAGTTTACATTTTATGGTTTGGATGATTGTGTTATACTGTTGCTACTTCTGTGAATGTCTGAACATTGCATCCAAAATTAAACTGGTCACATTCAGGACAAAACTTTGTAAGGACAGTGTTTGTGCAAAATGTTTCTGTGAAAAAACAGTGTGGCCAGCTGAAACGCTGACTGTTGTGTCAATCGGATCTGGACGTTCTAAATAACACACCGGTTTGAGCGTACGCTGCAGGGACCACTGTAGAATGATCACAACAGTTTGTTGGAACATGTCAAATGGTTAAGAGAGAAGGGAATAGCATCATAACTTTATAATATGAACCTAAAACTTTTGGCTCACATCATGAACTGATGTAACAGTCATATGTATTTCCTCTGTTGTGGAAATGGGTCAAAGTAAGCAGTCAAAATAACCATAGGAGCTGTCCATGGTAGTGAAGCACACACAGGGCATATTCAATAGGGCTCAGAAAGTAATGCACTGCTGAAATCTGTCTCCCCCCTCTATTTGAACCATTCCTAAAATTGGAACCAGCTCATTCCCTTAACAACAAATACATTGGTATTTGTTTAGTGTTGTCTAAACAACCAATATCTAACAACTGAAATGTTTGTTGAATTATGCACACAACAATATTTGCGGGTGTTCTAGTTCATGTTATTCTTGTATCACTGAGAGACAGTGGTGGGTGGGGGAAAGAGGAAGGAGTAAAGGAGAGGGAAGGAGGTAGGTAGAGGTTAGATGGGGTCACAGACTCAGGGCGCAGGATGAATAAAAAGCGGTAGACCTAAGAGAAGTAGAGGGGAGAAAATCATTAGGGCTCAGTGGAGTCTCACAGCCCCAGTGACCTGGATAACGACAGCTCACCCTGAAAACAGAAAAACAAAAACAATAGCACCAGGAGAGGCCAGTATACAGACTCCATAGCATTGTAATGTCACCTTCCAGGTACCTGTGTGGAATTGAAGTCAACCAGCATGGCCCCTTGAAACAAAAACCATTACATGGTTGAGGTGGATGTTGTTTCAAAGCCTAACACAACAAAATGGACAGCACTTTCTAAGGTGATTATTAATTCAAAACACTCATATGCATAAGCATAGGCCTATAAATGAGCCCAAGCCCCCCCCAAAAAACCTGAATTAAAATAATGATTATGCCATTATCCAATATTACATATTACATATTACAGTGAATTTGTATTTGATTTTGAAGAGCCTAGTAATAGGTCATCTTTTATATTTTCATAATTAATGGGATTACATTACCTTTAGCTACCGAATAACTCACCACCATGAGTTTCCATCTCTTCCCCTCTCTCCTTCATCCTTTCTCCAGCACGCAGAGAGAGGGTCTGTCAAAAGAGGTCTGAAAATTTTTTGTGGAACATGTTACTATCGATGTCCCAATAACAGCAAATGTTTCCCCTCCCAACTCAGACCACTCCCAGACAGTACAAGCACAATTCTTACTTGAGAAATTGTCCTTTGCTAAGAAGCCATTTTCTTTATATTTTTTACAATTTTAATTGAAAACAATCATTTGTTAAGCATAAATGATTTGTTATTGAGATAAAAACAGCTGCATTGAACCTTTAAAACCTGTAGGATCTAGCAGGGCTGGAATCCCTTTGATGTTACTGTCAACTTCTCTCTCTCTCTCTCTCTCTCGCTCTCTCGCTCTGTTTGCATGTATCATCAACTCTTGGGTACACTCTTAGACAAAAAGTGTTATCTACAACCTTAAAGGGTTCTTCAGCTTTTTAGTTGCAAGTAGAACCCTTTTGATTCCTGGTAGAACCCTTTTGGGTTCCATGAAGAACCCTTTCTACAGAGGCTTCTACATGGAACCCAAAAGGGTTCTGACTGGAACCAAAAAGGGTTGTACCTGGAACCAAAAAGGGTTCTCCTGTGGGGACAGCTGTAGAACCCTTTTGGAACCCTTTTTTCTAAGAGTGTATAGATTTCAGGTGTACTGTAAACATGATGCAACATGTTGAAAAACAACACATTTCAAATAATGCTGTGAATATATAAAGGTGAGCTTCATTGACGACAACAACTACAACAGTGATCTATTAGCTACATAATTTCCATCATCATCATTATTGACATAATTTTCATCACAATCATCATCATCGTTGTTGTCACCATCTTCATATGTTGTCTATAACAACAACAACAACATGCAGACAACATGACACGGTGAGGGCCGTACAGGTATGTAATCCTTGTTGAGTCATTACAAGCCAATACTCTGTTTGTGTGGTTATCTTCCTCCATATCCATGCAGTGTTTTTCTTGCAGACTACCTTTTCAAAGCTAAGGCATGACTGTCTCACCCTCTCCTTATTTGTTTATTTCTTGAAAGTGAATAAAATAAATGCTTCCAGGTTTGTTATTTCAAACATTTAAAAAAATACAAAGCAAAATGCATTGACATTAAATGGAAACTTGTTAAAAGTAGATTTTGAAGGGATACAAGAAAACACTTCTATTCAGAGGGAATTATTAATGTCAGGGATATTCCGCTAAGCCCAAGTTTTGCACATTTAATAAGCCAAGATCTTTTGAAAATTAATCTTGACATTTAAACTGGTGAGGCCTGACAAGGCGAGGAATCTATTTTCGTTACCAGTTAAGGGAGAAAAAATGTCCCCATGTTCTTGAATTCTGAAAAGCATTTATGGGGGGGTGGGAGCATTGTATCTTTGAAAGTGCTCCATCAGATGTCAGTCCTAAAGAGGAGAGTTGCCAAAATCTGTAGAAAAATCTCAAATAATTACTGCAGAGACATAGCAGAAGCTGTAAATATTTGATGGCAACTCTCTCTCTCTCAGTAAAACGTTGTCTAATCAAGGCTCCAGCCAATCCAGTTGTTGGGAGGATATTATTTGAAAGAGTAAAAACTGAAGATTAGAAACTTGAATCAGAACTGAATAATTATTTGATCCAACAACTTAAAAAAAAGTTATTGTTACGACAACCATTGTCCTCAACAGCCCTACTATGACCTGTAATTATTACCTATCATTGCAAAAAAAAAATATCCAAAAACTTTGCATTGAGTTCTCACATAACTTTTAACAGTCTAGGCTAGGGGACTCATTTAATCTGGATTATTATTTTTATTATGGAAGTTACTGTAAACACTGGGAGAGGGCAGCCATGAAAGGCAGGTGGAGGCTTGTTAAGACAGGATGGCCAAAAGAGGAATGAACACAACGCAAAGGTGGATTTGAAATGGTAAGACTGGAGAGAGAAGGGGAGCCTGTGTGTGTGTGTGTGTGTGTGTGTGTGTGTGTGTGTGTGTGTGTGTGTGAACTTATGGGTGACTGTTTATATCTATGTTCAGTCACCTCCAAAAGTATTGCCACCCTTGATAAAGATGAGGATAAGTAATGTCCAAAATATAAAATATAAACTAGATGGTAATTGTGCATAAAGCACAATTGGCGGGACTTGTTTTAACTCTTTAAAAGTATTTTTGTGGTAGTGGTAAAAATAAAATATTTACCATTTAATGCAAAACAGATAGATACATATAGTCAAAGTTAAATGTAGTAAAATAACTGGTCTGATTACTTTGATAGATAGACTACTATATCAACCGTATTACTTTAGATTGCGGGGTAGTTAGGTAAAAAAAATATCAGTTGGTGTGTGATTAAGATGAAAACATTACGTTGAACTACTTTTGGGTACCTTAACATTTTAACAACATTAAAAGTAATGTCTAAAACGGTTCTTAGTTTTCAAAATAGCAAAGAAAACGTGTAAACTTCACATTTACTTACCTTTCAGATCGCAAAGTGAGCTCCTATGAAGCTATTAACACTTCATTAATGTGCAAATCAGTTAAATTCATACACTGGCTGGCATTTATTTATTTTTTACTTCCCTTGTCTTGTCTTACTAAAGTATGCTATTAGTCCTATTTTTATTTATTTTTCTCTACCTCCCTTCCTCCATCACATGGCATAGGCATAGCTCAGTAATACAACAGTACACTTGTGGATTCAATATAATGCAGCACCCAACACAATAATTTTGAATTCACAAATACCAAAAGGGACTTACAACAATTAATTAATTAAATGAACACCCTATGGAAAAAAAACTACCTGCCAATATTTAAGATTGAAATATGACATGAAGAGGGAGATGAAGAGGGACATGGGACATGAAGAGGGAGACTGTAAAGTCCAGGCACAGCTGTTCTCGTTGCTCTTGGAGTGTTGCCAGTGCTAGTGTATGTAGTGCATCTGTGTATCTCACTGTGCCCAGGATGATATTTCAAGCACAGATCCCTTAGCAGATTAGATCAAACCACATGACATTAACAGTAGCTGTAGATAATGTAAGGAAACGTGGGATCTTGGAGGGTGGTTAATCATGGAGGACATCAAGTGGATCCAGGTCTGGGGAAGGGATACGGTAGGCTTTTCAGAGCATGACATAACCCCTAGAGGACATCAGGTGGATCCAGGTCTGGGGAAGGGATACGGTATGCATCTCAGAGCATGGCAGAACCCCTAGATCCTGAAGAACAGGAGCCGAGTAAAAGGGAAAGAGACAGAGGCATAGAAGGATGCACAAAGAAAACACAGGTTACAGATAGATTCAGGCCAGTTTGAATTGTCCCCATATTGCTTACAACTAACCAATCCACTCAGGTCTACACAAGTGTATAGGGTATAAGGGCTAGGTGTTGATTTGGGATTCAGGATAAGCTCTTTCTTAATTTGTCTTGCTTTGGTTTTTCATGTCCTCTCTCTTCCTCTCCTTTTTAAAATGGGTTGGAGGAGAATATCTGAAGTTCCTCGCCTGTAAGGGTATTATTCTTAGGTTGCTGGTATGGTTAGGGCGTGTTCACCTTCGGGCGTCAGTCAGAATGCAATGCTTGCAAGGCACAGTGAATGGTTGACTTGTAGATTACTTGGAAGAATAACAGTATATAACAGGCAGAGAATGTACAGGGCTATGGGTTAATGAATAGGAAGGCTACTGCATATACCATTGATCCATAACTATGGGTGTGGAAGAGTGAATGTGTGGTTTCTCTAGGTGAGAGCAGAATACAAAGTGCAATTAATGTCAGGGTAACATTTTTTTATTTTTTTTATTTAAACTTTATTTAACTAGACAAGTCAGTAAAGAACAAACTCTTATTTACAATAAGGCCTATCCCGGCTGAACCCTCCCCTAACCCTGACGACACTGGGCCAACTGTGCGCCGCCCTATGGGACTCCTGATCACGGCAGGTTGTGATACATACATAGAAATACAATGACATTATGATACCACTTACAATATAAACAATAAAGGCATCACTATAAACATGTTACTACATATAAAAGGGCTTAAACTATAGCACCACTAACACATTAATGACTAGGCCATTCAAAATGACTGAATGGATGGAATATGACTAATTCATATAAGGACCCCGGGAAGGGTGGGACCTAATACAATTTCCAACGTAACATGCTCCGGGGCCACTTTAGGCTTGACCAACTAATAATTACTAACTCCCTTAACAATCCAAATAATCTGAAAAGGCACATTAACGTGCTATAATACATGAATCTAATACAAAGAGTAAGAGCACCCTTCTAACCAAAATGACTGGTGTGACCGCGACCCGTCATCCACTAATAAATGAATACCACAGACAGGCCACACATGTTAAAAACCCACTGCAGTAACAACCAAACAAAACCGTGTGTACGTGTTTACTAAAATGATTGATGCGTCACACCTAGAGTGAAAACAGCTCGAGAGAGGCAACCTTTCGTACAAAGCCACTGTGTGACTTATTTACTGACCTGTGTCTGTGCCTGTTTTGCTACGCTTTTACAATGTTGGTGGGTATATCCGTGGTCAGTGGACGGTTCTGAAAATAAATGCGTTGTTTGCATCACAGAGTGGTGGCCAGGAAATAATGAAATCCAATTGATAAATGCTACTACCCCCCTTCAACTCAAAACCAAACATGGATGTCAATTAGTGATGGGTCGTTCGCGAACGAGTCGGCTCTAAGAGCCGGCTCTTGTTGGTGAACGTTGGGAGCCGGTTCGCATTTCAGAAGAGCTGAATCTATTTATTAAAAAATAAAAAAATTAAGATATGAATAATCAAAACTTTTAAATGAATAGAATTAAATAATTCAAAGAACAAAAAAAATATATAAAATAATATAGGCCTAAATGCTCAAGTGCACACACATTCGTTCTGACTGTCTGCTCAGACTAACAGCCTCACCTGTTGTTTCTGTCAATCAGACACGCAGTGTCAACCAATGAACCAAAGATGTGTCAGTGAGGGCCGAGCTAACTCACTCACAGTCACACACTTAGCAGCCGAGGAGAGAGAGAAAGGACAGCTGTGAAAACAACAGCTGGAAAATGAGTCGGAAGCACAGTAGCATTTGGATGCATTTTAATAATTTAGACAATGTTAGAGCACAGTGTAGATTTTGCCAAAACAAAATTTCATATAAAGCTGGTTCTATGCACAACCTACACTGGCATATGCGAACTGTGCACCCAACTGTGAAGCTAGCTGTGGCGGAGCTTCGAGAAACTAGTGGGACTGCTAGTGATAGTGGTGGAGCCAGCACCTCCACACGTGGTGATATGTCCACTCAGTCAAGTAGGCCTACTCCGCGACGCACATCAACGCAGTCTTCTATGGACCAGTTTATGTCAAACGTCTATGTCTGTAGCAAAACAAGGCCAAATTGATATTGCATTGGCTAAAATTGCCACCGACTTCCAGCCATTTTCGATCATGGAGGACGTTGGTTTTAGAAATTAAAGCAATAGTCTAAATCCAATGGACACAATTCCAAGCAGGAAAACAGGCTTCAGTGCGGGAAAGTGTAAAAAAAAAGCTACTGCAGTTTAACTTACCACTGACTGCTGGACATCAAGGGTAACCACTTCTTACATGTTGTTTACTTGTCACTTCATTGAAGATTTTTCTATGTCTAGCTGTCTTCTGGACTGCTTTGAGTTCAGCGACAGACACACCTCAGAGA
The DNA here is from genome assembly GCF_901001165.1 of Salmo trutta. Taxonomy (NCBI): domain Eukaryota; kingdom Metazoa; phylum Chordata; class Actinopteri; order Salmoniformes; family Salmonidae; genus Salmo; species Salmo trutta. Next base: position 35,814,920 of record NC_042963.1, read on the forward strand.
ACTTGGCAGAGGAACTCTTGAGAGTGGCCAGAGAATGGCAAGTAGATGGAAAAGTGGACTGTTGTGTTAGCGACAATGCAGCTAATATAACCAAAGCCATGAAAATGTTAAAATGGACCCATCATCCATGTCTTGCCCACACAATCAACCTGATTGTAAGAGATGCTCTGAAGGTGATGAAGCCCACAGCGGACAAAGTGAAAGCAGCTGTGGAATACTTCCACAAGAGCACAGTAGGTGCTGAAAAACTAAAGTCTACACAACGCCAGATGGGGATGCCTGAGCTGAGGCCTGAACAAGACTGCACTACAAGGTGGAATTCAACATTTTATATGTTGAAGCGGTTTCTTGAGTCAAAGGATGCTATCATCTCTACCATGGCCATTGTCAATGCACCTGTAGATGCTCTGACCCAAGAGGAATGGGAGGTGGTGGAGGAGGTGTGCAGAGTCCTGGAACCCTTTGAGCAGGTCACTGTGGAGATCAGTCAAGATAGGTACAGTAAGCAGTTATTACTACATCATTATATATGTATAGATGAGAATGTTGTATCAGTAGACAAAACATGAACCTGAACTAATAAGTTACTGTTCTCTCTTTTCAGCTATGTGACAGCCTCAAAAATGATACTCCTGTGTAAGTGTCTGCAGCGAATCACAGCCAGCCATAGAATGGAATATAATCACGTGCTATCAGAAACTGCTGCACTTGACCCCAGGTTTAAGAAGTTAGCCTTCAGTGATGACAGAGCGATTGATGAGGCTCTTCAAAGAATAACCTCAGCAGCAGGGAGGGACAGCCCCGGCAGTCAGCTGGCTCTGGCACCAGGGCAACAGAAATAAGAGGGATCAGATGGAGCAGAAGCACCAGCAGAAGTGCCACAAAAGTCTGCTGTTTGGATGCTGTTTGACAAGAGAGCAACTGGGGATGCAGCACTAAGGAATCCCTCAGCAGATGCCATAATGGAGGTTCGATCCTATTTGGAGAAGCTGATGGAAGAACAAGGTCTCTGTCACCCACGGCTTACTAAAGTCATGACAGGGAGACTCTGCATAGTGGCCACATCCGTTCCCTCTGAGAGGGTCTTCTCGAAATTGGGACAAATAATTACTGAGAGAAGAAACCGCATCAGCCCCTCAAAAGTGAGGCAGCTTGCATTTCTGAATGCAAATCTCCTATAAAAGCAAACTATGGTCAGCATTGCTGTGTGTTGCTGGTTATAACATGGCAATAAAGAAGAGAGAGAAAAGGGACCCGTTTAATGTTTGTTGTTCAGATTGTATTTGTTTTGAATTGTTACATTTATATGCACTTTGTTTATATACATTAAAAAGGTATACTGCAAATGTTTAATAGCAGTATTTTTCATAACAAACCAATGCATATTTAAATACATTGTGGTTAAGATAGAGTATGATGTCATTTAATAATTGAATTTGAATTGTTTTAACACCAATCATAGCCAAACTATCGCAAACTGTTTGACTTGAAAAAATACGAAACATCATTTTTTTAAAGAGACATTTGGGAGCCAAAAGAGCCAGGTCTTTTTGGTGAGCTGAGCTGAACGAGCCGGCTCACTGAAAAGAGCCCGGAATGCCCATCACTAATGTCAATGTTTGGCAGCACATGCTGCATTCAACTTCATGTCTGCGGCAACATGTAAATAGGTCGCAGGACGGGTTAGTGTTATATTGCAAGACCAAGATACAAAATCTTGGTCTAGAAGCTGGGCTAAGTAATATTCAAGATATAGCACAATGAATTGTACGTTTAGTTAACAACTGAATCGGATTTGTTCAGTGCTGTTCCTACCGACAGGTTTTTGATAGAAAAGAAAGAAAGGATACCCGCCTGAGAAGAGTTAGTTTCTTGTAGAGGGGTATGACTGGCTGTCAAAGTTGGAGAGAAATCAGCCAGTGTCAGACATAGGAGGGCTTGGGGTCGAGTGGGAAGGTTGTTGGGCAATCTGACATCACTAGACACAGGATTTCATCTGGAGCATGAGGAGAGAACCAGTACCAGGATGAGCAGAAGTAAGAGGCAGAATCAGGAGGGAGAAAGATTTAAACAGAAGGGAGAGATGATAGGTTTTACAGGTTTTACAGATATTTTTCATTAATGCATATTAAGAAGACACAGGGAGAGAAAGCCAAGTGGACTATTGAGATGTTCTTCTTGTTTGTTTATCACTCACCGTTTACTGATTGACGTGGTGGAAGTTGCACATGAAGGGCAACATACTGCTTGTAATTGAGACATTATGCTAACAAAACATTTACATAATCAGATAATTAATTGTGCAATGTAAACATGGAAAATATCTTGTTGTCATGCCTCCTGATGGGATTTATAAAAGCTCACCTCGCATTTCTGTTGTTGCTGGGAGGAAGTTGTTTGACAGAGGCCCACTCCATTGCAGCCTGATATGGAAAAAGACAAACAAAGGAAAAAACGACCTATCATGAATGTAGTAATTCAGCAAGATATCAATGAATTTACTTGCAAACATACATTGGTATTCACAAGGTACTGTTATTGCTAAAATAACCTCACCGCAACAGGGTTTCCTGTGATCTACTAATACAGGTCCTTCCCCTTCTGTATTTCACTGGTATAGGCCTATAGTCTGAAACCAGCGCCTCTAATGGTAGACCTAGCTACAATCTGATCACTTATGATGAACATAAGATTGATTAATGGAGTTCACCTTTTTCCCATAACATTTTACAGCTGATATAGCACTTGTCATAACATTGTCATAGACTACTTAGTATAAGAGATAGCTATTTATATCAACTGAATTTCTACAAACACAAATAATACAGTACAAAACTTAGCTTAGTTAGCTAGCTAGCTAAATAAGGAGCTTTGAAAAAGTGGTCTTACGGTAGTGTTTGCATTCTACGTTTGCAGTATCCATACTTGCATGCAGCATGCTAGCTAAATCAAGGTTTGCAATCAAGTTTTGCAAGCTCATAAAAATCACTGACCTTGCATGGATATGTACTTTTCTACCAATTAGCGGTGAGATTTAAAGCTAAAACATATCGTAAATAGCGTAAATAAACTGTAACAATGATCTCATTTCCCCCTGTCTTTTGACTGCACATGCTTCTCTCTCCGTACACCTCAGAACAATCAGAACTTAACAACGAGTACAGCAATGATCTTTATCAATTATTTTATTACATAGCCTGGGCAGTATTTGGCATGTTCTAGCAACAACCCTAGCAACGGATGCTAATAGCGTCTCGAATCCCATTGTCACGCGGGGGGGACACTTTTTGGCAGGGGGACGCTTTAGAATGTTGAGTGGATGGAGGACAAAAAGGACAAAAATGTCCCACCTAATAATAATAATAATAATCATAAAAATAAGTATGTTTTGCAAGTCCCACCTAATTAAGAGTTTAATTCCAAAATGCTATATATCCATTTTCAGCAATGTTGGTGAATTAGTGTCACGTTTTCTCTTAGGAGCAGGAAAGGAGCAGAGTCAAATGCAGGAGACTGAGGTCCGGTAGGTCAAAAGTTTATTTCCACCGTAGACAATAAGGCGGCCGAAAAAGGCACAGGGTGCGCATAACACCCAAAACAGGAGAATCGTTCGTAAACGTTTAACGCACGGGGCGCAGCTCGGCAAACACAGTACAGAACACTAACACGCTTAATATAAAGACAGCGCTAACTAACACCTGTCCTCTAGCGACAGATAAACAATACCGCACGAATACCTAACACAAAAGGACAAACTAAATACCCCCCCACTAATGATAAACAAGGAACAGGTGCGGACCAGACTGACAAAACCAAAAGACACAGAAACATAGATCGATGGCAGCTAGTAGGCCGGCGACGACGACCGCCGAGCGCCGCCCGACCGAGGAGGGGCGCCACCTTCTGTGGATACTGTGACAATTAGCTTGTATTGTTTTATAAATACATTCACTATCTAATCACTTGATGGTTTTATTTCAGAAAGACAAATAATCATATTTATTTGCAAAATGCTATATATCCACCTCACTCTCAGAGAAATAAGTAATACTGCTAGTTTTTACACAGTCAAATATAACACAATTTCATTTTTTATGAAGAACTGTTCAAATTATACATTCATGACATCAATAAAAATAGAAAAATAATTCAATACATTAATATGAGATCTGTATGTAAAACATTTACATTTGACATTTTATTCATTTAGCAGATGCATTTACCCAGAGCAACTTACACATTCATCTTAAGATACAGTAGCTAGGTGAGACAACTACATTTCACAGTCAAATATACAGGATACGAACATTTCATTCCAGCTAAACAATGGACTATGGCACTCTACTGCATTTAGCAAAAAAAAACATGTTTATAAAATGTATGAGTTAAACATCTGAGAACAAGTACTATTTTACACACACGAAGGTATCCATAAGAAATAATTTCTGATGAAAAAACACAAACGTGAAAAATTGTTGAATAGTGTTTTCAATATAAAACTCTTCAAATACTGAGCTATATAGAGAGCAATAGTAATGGCATATTTTCGTAGGCATTAACCTCTCTGGGCTAGTGGGACGTTGCGTTCCACCCTATTCAACAGCCAGTGGAATCGTGTGGCGCGAAATACAAATACCTCAAAAATGCTATAACTTCAATTTCTCAAACATATGACTATTTTACACCATTTGAAAGATAAGACTCTCGTTAATGCAACCACATTGTCCGATTTCAAAAAGGCTTTACTGCGAAATCAAAACATTAGATTATGTCAGGAGAGTACCCTGCCAAAAATAATCACACAGCCATTTTCAAAGCAAGCACATACGTCACAAAAACGAAAACCACAGCTAAATGCAGCACTAACCTTTGATGATCTTCATCAGATGACACTCCTAGGACATTATGTTATACAATACAGGCATGTTTTGTTCAATCAAGTTCATATTTATATCAAAAACCAGCTTTTTACATTAGCATGTGATGTTCAGAACTAGCATACCCACCGAAAACTTCCGGAGAATTTACTAAATTACTCATGATAAACGTTCACAAAATACATAACAATTATTTTAAGAATTATAGATACAGAACTCTTTCATGCAAACGCTACGTCAGATTTTAAAATAGCTTTTCGGCGAAAGCACTTTTGCAATATTCTGAGTACATAGCTCAGCCATCACGGCTAGCTAATTTGACACCCACCAAGTTTGGGACAAACTAAACTCAGAATTACTATTACAAAAATTGGATTACCTTTGCTGTTCTTCGTCAGAATGCACTCCCAGGACTTCTACTTCAACAACAAATGTTGTTTTGGTTCCAAATAATCCATAGTTACATCCAAATACCTCCGTTTTGTTCGTGTGTTCAGGTCACTATCCGAAGGGTAACGCGCGAGTGCATTTCGTAAACAAAATAAATTCTAAATATTCCATTTCCGTACTTAGAAGCATGTCAAACGCTATTTAAAATCCATTTTTATGCTATTTTTCTCGTAAAATAGCGATAATATTCCAACCAGACAACGTTGTATTCATTCAAAGAGAGAAAGAAAAAAATGGCGAAGTCTCGTGAAAGCGCATCTGCAGTGTCACTGTCCCCAGGCAGGCCACTTACAAACTCTTCTGCTGTACTTTTCCCAGACAGGAAACGCGTTATTCCGCTTTCTAAAGGCTTTAGAGAGCCAATTTGCCTTAGAAAGTGTCACGTAACAGCACAGATGCTGTAATTTCGAGAGAGATGCAACAGAAGGACAACAAATTGTCAGACAGGTCACTTCCTGCATGCAATCTTCTCAGGTTTTGGCCTGCCATATGAGTTCTGTTATACTCACAGAGACCATTCAAACAGTTCTGGAAACTTTAGAGTGTTTTCTATCCAAATCTACTAATTGTATGCATATTCTCGTTTCTGGGCAAGAGTAGTAACCAGTTTAAATCGGGTACGTTATTTATCCGGCCGTGAAAATACTGCCCCCTATCCCAAACAGGTTAATTACTTGATAAACAATATCTCTTTCTTGTATTAGTATAACATTTGTGCGTTCGTGCATGTGCACCCTGTAGTAGCACATGCACAGCTACAGCCACTAAAGCCATGACTAATTAAGATTTAATCTGAACCCAGTTCAACACTGTAGTTACAGCTAAACCTCCTCAAGGGAATCCAGTTTTTTTGTGTGGGAGGGGGCCCGAAATGTGCTCCTTTCCTCCTCACTAAATATAAGAGTAAGTCTTCAGAGATCTACTAATTTATTCTTACTTTCCATTTAAATGCTGTTATTCTTATTACATTTAATTTCTAATAGTTATTTATTGCATTTAATTCTATAACCTAGCACATTTTCTGTGGTTTGGGTCATTAATGTATTGATCATTATTCCATTTTCAGGATTACAGTCAGATATGGCTAGGATTGGGTAGCAGTTTATTTCTCACTGAATCTGTTTATTTTCCTCCAAAGGACTTAGTGTGAGGCTATGATGTGAGGCTGCTGGTGGCTGTATGGGTTCTAATCCTGAGACCATTGAAGAGATTGGTCTCAGATGTAGACTGTTGTATACATGCACGGTAGAGAACTTGGACTCTTCCTGTGACATTTAGCTGACAGGACAGGTATTTTAGCAATGCAGTGCTGTAGTAGCACAGATATATGTAATACATAATGGCGATAAGGAAATCGCTGTTTAATAGGATCTCTATGGATAAGACAAAGTTAATGCTTCAGTTGACTGATTTATGTAGGCTAGACATCAGATAAAAGTCATGCTTGTAGATAATGCCATGTTTGAGTTAAATAAAAACTATACTTCTGTATGCATGGATAAAGCAAAATGTGATTTCTAGAGCCTCTAAAGTCTAATGCACTCTGGCTAAATGTTACACCAGGGGTCCCCAACAGGTAGATTGCGCTCTACAAGTAGCTCGCAACCCACCTATGAGTTGGTCACCAATCAATTCTGAAAGTAAATGCATTTTTTAATGGGTTCCATCGCAAACTGTCATAAAAATAAAGCTACTATACAATCAAAGACACATTGACATTATCCCACCACTGGTTAGCTACTCTTGCCTTAAGCCATACGTTTCCAAGATGGCGTAGCAGTCAGATGTCTTTGTCCTTCATTTTGTTGTGTCCCATGTATATATCTTTTTCATATTTTTTTCTAAACCTCAACTTCAAAATACTCTCCTGCAACCCGCCTCACCCAATGTGGTGTGGATCTGTTTTTTCTAAAGTATTTTTATTTACCTCAGAACCGGAATCCCCCAACAGAAGCTAGCTAGCTCACTAGCTACTAGCTAGCTAACCACTGCTAGTGGTCATCAGTTAACCTTTAGCTCGGGAAAGCTCTCGCCAGTTTGTACAACGCGACTCAAACCAGAGCATACCAGACCTATTTTATCTCCATATCCCCGGATTCTACCGCAAGCTCTGGACCTTTTCACCTGGATCATCGCAGCTAGCTAGCTGCTACTCGAGTGACTACTCCTGGCTAACGTCTATCCCGAAGCAAGTACCAAATAGCCTGGAGCTAGCCCATGCTAGGCCCATTCTCCCGGCTAGCTGAAGAGGCCCATCAGCCACTCCTGGGCTACAGTACCCGGACCCCTTCTACTGCCTTTACGGGGCACGGAACCCCGCCGATCCTTCACGACTGGATTACGACGTAATCTGCTCGAGGGGTACTCAACTGGCCCCTACATCGCGACGTCCCCTGAATGCCCATCTGCTAGCCTGCTAGCCGCGGCCCGCTAGCTGCTAGCATATTGGACTGTGAGCTGAATAGATCCATCGGCCAATTTCTTGGGCCACCATCCTATTTTGACAATTGGACTTGGACCCCTCTGCTACTCGGAACCCTACTAATCCATCACTACTGGTCTATCGATGTCACTGCACGCGCACTAGCGGTTCTGGGGGGGGGGCAGTGCCCCTGTGACAACAATATTGGACCCCCTAAATTGTGGCCCCCTAAATGTGGAGTATGAAAACCTTTTTACATAACAACATTTTGCTATCGTTCTTTTTTTACATCCGTTATGACAGTGGCAATGCGGAACACTAATTTAACCCACACATTTTCTAGAGGGATGGCTTTAGGTGGAACACAACAGTATTGTACCACATGCAACTGCATTATGAACATGGTCTTTTGCCTGCTAATACCTGCAATGCAGTGACGAAAATGATATTACAACAACAACGTCTCATGTAACTGGCCCCTCTAACAGTACAACTGGCCCCAGCTTGGCCCCCCCAGTTGAAATGGTCTAAAACCACCACTGTGCACGCGGAGGCTAAAACAGACTTTCCTCTGTCGAGACGTCCCTCTAAGGCCCTTCTGCTAGCTTGCTAGCCCCGGCCTGCTAGCTGTCTGAATTGCTGTGTCTCCAGCCAGCCCAACCAATCACTGGACACCTATGATCACCCGGCTACGCATGGCTCTCCCTAATATCAATATGTCTTGTCCATTAATGTCCTGGTTAGTGATTATTGTCTTATTTCACTGTAGAGCCTCTAGCCCTGCTCAATATGCCTTAACCAACAATTTAGTTCCACCTCCCACATATGCGGAGACATCACCTGGTTAAAACGTCTCTAGAGACAATATCTTTCTCATCATTACTCGATGCCTAGGTTTACAGTGGGGGAAAAAAGTATTTGATCCCCTGCTGTTTTTGAATGTTCGCCCACTGATAAAGAAAGGATCAGTCTACAATTTTAATGGTAGGTTTATTTGAACAGTGAGAGACAGAATAAGAACAAAAATATCTAGAAAAACGCATGTCAAAAATGTTATAAATTGATTTGCATTTTAATGAGGGAAATAAGTATTTGAACCCCTCTCAATCAGAAAGATTTCTGGCAAACTCTTAAAGGGAGTGCTCCTAACCACAGCTTGTTACCTGTGTCCACAGAAGCAATCAATCAATTAGATTCCAAACTCTCCACCATGGCCAAGACCAAAGAGCTCTCCAAGGATGTCAGGGACAAGATTGTAGACCTACACAAGGCTGGAATGGGCTACAAGACCATCGCCAAGCAGCTTGGTGAGAAGGTGACAACATTTGGTGCGATTATTCGCAAATGGAAGAAACACAAAAGAACTGTCAATCTCCATCGGCCTGGGGATCCATGCAAGATCTCACCTCGTGGGGTTGCAATGATCATGAAAACGGTGAGGAATCAGCCCAGAACTACATGGGAGGATCTTGTCAATGATCACAAGGCAGCTGGGACCATAGTCACCAAGAAAACAATTGGTAACATACTACGCCGTGAAGGACTGAAATCCTGCAGCGCCCGCAAGGTCCCCCTGCTCAAGAATACATATACATGCCGTCTGAAGTTTGCCAATGAACAACTGAATGATTCAGAGGACAACTGGTGAAGGTGTTGTGATCAGATGAGACCAAAATTGAGCTCTTTGGCATCAACTCAACTCGCTGTGTTTGGAGGAGGAGGAATGCTGCCTATGACCCCAAGAACACCATCTCCACAGTCAAACATGGAGGTGGAAACATTATGCTTTGGGGGTGTTTTTCTGCTAACGGGACAGGACAACTTCACCGCATCAAAGGGACGATGGACGGGGCCATGTACCGTCAAATCTTGGGTGAGAACATCCTTCCCTCAGCCAGGGCATTGAAAATGGGTCATGGATGGGTATTCCAGCATGACAATGACCCAAAACATACGGCCAAGGCAACAATGGAGTGGCTCAAGAAGAAGCACATTAAGGTCCTGGAGTGGCCTAGCCAGTCTCCAGACCTTAATCCCATAGAAAATCTGTGGAGGGAGCTGAAGGTTCGAGTTGCCAAACTTGAGCCTCGAAACCTTAATGACTTGGAGAAGATCTGAAAAGAGGAGTGGGACAAAATCCTTTCTGAGATGTGTGCAAACCTGGTGGCCAACTACAAGAAACGTCTGACCTCTGTGATTGCCAACAAGGGTTTTGCCACCAAGTAGTAAGTCATGTTTTGCAGAGGGGTCAAATACTTTTTTCCCTCATTAAAATGCAAATCATTTTATAACATTTTTGACATGTGTTTTTCTAGATTTTTTGGTTGTTATTCTGTCTCTCACTGTTCAAATAAACCTACCATTAAAATTATAGACGGATCATTTCTTTGTAAGTGGACAAACGTACAAAATCAGCAGGGGATCAAATACTTTTTTCCCCCACTGTACCTCCAATGTACTCACATCCTACCATACATTTGTCTGTACATTATGCCTTGAATCTGTTCTATTGCACCCAGAAACCTGCTTATTTTACTCTCTGTTCTGAATGTAATAGATGACCAGTTCTGATAGCCTATAGCCGTACCCTTATCCTACTCCTCCTCTGTTCCTCTGGTGAAGTAGAGGTTAATCCAGGCTCTGCAGTGCCTAGCTCCACTCCTACTCCCCAGGTGCTCTCATTTGTTGACTTCTGTAACTGTAAAAGCCTTGGTTTCATGTATGTTAACATTAGAAGCCGCCTCCCTAAGTTTGTTTTATTCACTGCTGTAGCACACTCTGCCAACCCGGATGTGCAAGACGTGTCTGAATCCTGGCTTAGGAAGACCACCAAAAACCCTTAAATTTCCATTCCTAACTATATCATTTTCTGACAAGATAGAATGGCCAAAGGGGGCGGTGTTGCAATCTACTGCAGAGATAGCCTGCAGATTTCTGTCTTCCTATCCAGGTCTGTACCCAAACAATTCGAGCTTCTACTTTTAAAAAGCCACCTTTCCAGAAACAAGTCTCTCACCATTGCCGCTTTCTATAGATCACCCTCTGTCCCCAGCTGTGCCCTGGACACCATATGTGAATTGATTGCCCCGCATCTATCTTCAGAGCTCGTGCTGCTAGGTGACCTAAACTGGGACATGCTTTTAACACTCCGGCCATCCTACAATCTAAGCTTGATGCCCTCAATCTCACACAAATTATCAATGAACCCACCAGGTACAACCCCAAATCCGTAAACATGGGCACCCTCATAGATATCATTCTAACCAACTTGCCATCCAAATACACCTCTGCTGTTTTCAACCAAGATCTCAGCGATCACTGCCTCATTGCCTGCATCCATAATGGGTCTGCGGTCAAACGACCACCCCTCATCACTGTCAAACGCTCCCTAAAACACTTCAGCATGCAGGCCTTTCTAATCGACCTGGCTCGGGTATCCTGGAAGGATTTTAACCTCATCCCATCAGTAGAGGATGCCTGGGTATTCTTTAAAAGTGCCATCCACACCATCTTAAAAAAGCATGCCCCATTCAAAAAATGTACAACTAACAACAGATATAGCCCTTGGTTCTCTCCAGACCTGACTGCCCTTGACTAGCACAAAAACATCCAGTGGCGTTCTGCATTAGCATTGAATAGCCACGTGATATGCAACTTTTCAGGGAAGTTAGGAACCAATATACACAGGCAGTTAGGAAAGCTAAGGCTAGCTTTTCCAAGCAGAAATGTGCATTTTGCAGCACAATCAAAAAGTTCAGGGACACTGTTAAGTCCATGGTGAATAAGAGCACCTCCTCCCAGGCTAGGAAACACTGTCACCACCGATAAATCCACTACAATTGAGAATTTCAATAAGCATTTTTCTACGGCTAGCAATGCTTTCCACCTGGCTACCCCTGCCCCGATCAACAGCCCTCCACTCCTCACAGCAACTTGCCCAAGCCTCCCCCATTTCTCCTTCACCCAAATCCAGATAGCTGATGTTCTGAAAGAGCTGCAAAATCTGGACCCCTACAAATCAGCCGGGCTAGACAATCTGGACCCTCTCTTTCTTTGCAACCCCTATCACTAGCCTGTTCAACCTCTCTTTCGTATCGTCTGAGATTCCCAAAGACTGGAAAGCTGCCGCGGTCATACCCCTCTTCAAAGGGGGAGACACTCTATACCCAAACTGCTACAGACCTATATCTATCTATTCTAAGGTCTTCGAAAGCCAAGTTAACAAACAGATTACCGACCATTTCGAATTCCACCGTACCTTCTCCGCTATGCAATCTGGTTTCAGAGCTGGTCATGGGTGCACCTTAGCCATGCTCAAGGTCCTAAACGATATCATAACCGCCATCGATAAGAGACATTACTGTGCAGCCGTATTCATCGACCTGGCCAAGGCTTTCGACTCTGTCAATCACCACATTCTTATCGGCAGACTCAACAGCCTTGGTTTCTCAAATGATTGCCTAACCTGGTTCACCAACTACTTCTCTGATAGAGTTCAGTGTGTCAAATCGGAGGGCCTGTTGTCCGGACCTCTTGCAGTCTCTATGGGGGTGCCACAGGGTTCAAATCTCGGGCCGACTCTCTTCTCTGTATACATCAATGATGTTGCTCTTGCTGCTGATGATTCTCTGATCCACCTCTACGCAGATGACACCATTCTGTATTTCTCTGTCCCTTCTTTGGACACTGTGTTAACTAACCTCCAGACGAGCTTCAATGCCATACAACTCTCCTTCTGTGGCCTCCAACTGCTCTTTAATGCAAGCGCTTCAACCGATCGCTGCCCGCACCTGCCCGCCCGTCTAGCATCACGACTATGGACGGATCTGACTTAGAATATGTGGACAACTACAAATACCTAGGCGTGTGGTTAGACTGTAAACTCTCCTTCCAGACTCACATTAAGCATCTCCAATCCAAAACTAAATCTAGAATCGGTTTCGCAACAAAGCATCGTTCACTCATGCTGCCAAACATACCCTCGTAAAACTGACCATCCTACCAATCCTCGACTTCGGCGATGTCATTTACAAAATAGCCTCTAACACTCTACTCAACAAATTGTATGCAGTCTATCACAGTGCCATCCGTTTTGTCACCAAAGCCACATATACTACCCACCACTGCGACCTGTACTCTCTCGTTGTCTCTGCTAGGTAAAGCCCCAACTTATCTAAGCTCACTGGTCACCATAGCAGCACCCACCCGTAGCACGTGCTCCAGCAGGTTCCTTTGGCCGCCTTTCCTTCCAGTTCTCTGCTGCCAATGACTGAAACAAACTGGAAAAATCACTGAAGCTGGAGACCCATATCTCCCTCACTAGCTTAAAGCACCAGCTGTCAGAGCAGCTCACAGATCACTACACCTATACATAGACCCTTTACACCCTTGAGTCTTCTTGTGTATGACGCTACAAGATTGGCACACCAGTTTTTGGGGAGTTTCTCCCATTATTCTCTGCAGCCCTCTCAAGCTGCGTCAGGTTGGCTAGGGAGCGTCGTTGCACAGCTTTTTTCAGGTCTCTCCAGAGAATTTAGATTGGGTTCAAGTCTGGACTCTGGCTGGGCCACTCAAAGACATTCAGAGACTTGTCCCGAAGCCACTCCTGCGTTGTCTTGGCTGTGTGCTTAGGGTCGTTGTTCTGTTGGAAGGTGAACCTTGGCCCCAGTCTACGGTTCTGAGTGCTCTGGAGCAGGTTTTCATCAAGGACCTCTCTGTACTTTGCTCCGTTCATCTTTCCCTCAATCCTGACAAGTGTCCCAGTCCCTGACGCTGAAAAACATCCCCACAGCTTGATGCTGCCACCACAGGGATGGTGCCAGGTTTCCTCCAGATGTAACACTTGGCATTGTTTCTCATGGTCTGGGTCCTTTAGGCGCCTTTCGTCAAACTCCATGCGGGCTGTCATGTGCTTATCACGGCTCAGGCTAAGACCCAGATGCAGACACAGGAGGTGGATAGTACGAGTTATTAAGTACAAAGGACGAGCAAAGGACGATCCAAATCATAGTCAGGCAGGTTTGGACGGCAGGCAGTTGCTAGGCCAAAGCAGGCAAAGGGTCGTAATCCAAATCAGAGACTGGCAGATACAGGATGGCAGGCAGGATCAGAGTCAGGACAAGTCCGAACTGGGAAGACCAGGAAAAAACAAACTACAGCAAACACGGGAACACGCTGGTAGGACTTGACGGGACAACTGGCAACAGACAAACAGAAAACTCAGGTATAAATACACAGGAGATAATAGGGACAAATGGGAGACACCTGGAGGGGGGTGGAGACAAGCACAAGACAGGTGAAACAGATCAGGGTGTGACAGAGCATTTTACTGAGGAGTGGCTCCCGTCTGGCCACTCTACCATAAAGGCTTGATTGGTGGAGTGCTGCAGAGATAGTTGTCCTTCCACAGAGGACCTCTGAAGCTCTGTCAGGGTGACCATCAGGTTCTTGGTCACCTCCCAGACCAAGGCCCTTCTCGCCCGATTGCTCAGTTTGGCCGGGCGGCCAGCTCTAGGACGAGTCTTGGTGGTTCCAATTTTCTTCCATTTAAGTATGACGGAGGGCACTGTGTTCTTGGGGACCTTCAATGCTGCAGACATTTTTTGGTACCCTTCCCCAGATCTGTGCCTCGACACAATCTTGTCTCGGAGCATTACAGACAATTCCTTCGACCTCATGGCTTGGTTTTTGACTCTAACATGCATTGTCAACTATGGGACTTTAAATAGACAAGTGTGTGCCATTCCAAATAATATCCAATCTATTAAATTTACCACACGTGGTCTCCAAGTTGTAGAAACATCTCAATTTCGAGTATCATAGCAAGGGTCTGAATACTTATGAAAATAAGGTATTTTCGGTTTATTTTTTATAAATTTGCAAACATTTCTTAACTTGGTTTCACTTTGCCATTATGGGTATTGTGTGTAGATTGAGCTATTTAAAAAAAAATCTATTTTAGAATAATGTTGAAAAAGTCAAGGAGTCTGAATATTTTCCGAATGCACTGTATATCAGGATTATTTGTATCAATTTTTCGACTGTTTGCAAACTCTGCCATGACATGTGCAGCAGCAGTAGTCCTAACAGCAGAAATGTCGCTAGACCATCACATTCTTCTTGCTAGTTGCGCAATTAGAGGGGAATTACACTCAAAATAAAATACTAATCTTTTTTAACCTCAAATGGTCTTTTGATGTGATTTAAGTATTGACATGGACTCAGAACATACATTTGCGTTGTTTCTCTATGAATACTTGTAATATTGAGAGTTAAAAAAAAAGATATATGGTATTTTCATACATTTTATGGAGTTGTTTATTAACCATTATTTTACCAGGTATATTTACAGAAAACACATCTAGTTTACACCAAGGACCCAGCGAAGAATTGCAGGGTGGAGGTGAAGAAAATAATTTGTGCTTATTTGAAAGCTATAAAAAAAATTGTAGCTTTCATGCAAGAAAAGGTTGGAGACCACTGTGTTAAATCATACTATATTGGTTGCTCATGACAACCGGTAATGGACTTCAGGTACCCTGCGGCTATGGAAGCAGACCTCTGTGGCTCACCCCTACTGCTCTGTATGACTGTGTATACAGTATCTTGCATTATATTAAATTCACCTATGCATTTTTGAATTATTTTAATTGCTTACTATTTGCTTTATTTTACCAACATACAATCACTTCCATTAACAAACATTTATTTGTGATTTTGCAGCACCTATTACCTTTATCTATATCACTCCAAAGCAGTGTATCATGGCAATTCACCTGTAGCTACACTAACCACTTCTGACAGTGTAACATATCTAAAATAGATCATCTCTCCCCATAATAGCAGCTCCCCCCTCTTCCTACAAAGTCTATATTTATAAAAAGTTTTTCATTCTATACACTCTGTACATAAATTGCCCAGAGCCTATAGAAAAGAGGGAGCTTACTGCGTAGGCTTTGACATTGCGGATACAATGAGACCAAAGTGTTCAGTACCCTCCGAAAGAAATCTTGACAGGATCTCTCCCCCTTC
This sequence comes from Salmo trutta, assembly GCF_901001165.1. NCBI lineage: Eukaryota > Metazoa > Chordata > Actinopteri > Salmoniformes > Salmonidae > Salmo > Salmo trutta. Next base: position 35,830,700 of record NC_042963.1, read on the forward strand.
TGGCAGGCGCCTAACAAGGCCTCAGCAACTATTCCCAGCAGGAAGACGTCACATAAAGAGAGGGAGATCAATAGCGTTTAGTGTTTAATATTTTCCACATAAATTATATCAGTGCCATGGGAACAGGCAGCTCCGCTTGTTTCATCCCATCTAGGCGACATGGTAAAACTACAGTACACTGGTGCCTGCTCCATTTCCAAAGACATTTTGAGGTAGTTTTAAGTACATTGATGATGCAAAGAGTACATGATATACACAACATGACCATAAGTATGTGGACACTTCTCGTCAAACATCCCATTCCAAAATCATGGGCATTAATATGGAGTTGGTCCCCCTGCTCTTCTGGTAAGGCTTTCCACTAGATGTTCGAACATTGCTGCGGGGACTTGTTTCCATTCAGCCACAAGAGCATTAGTGAGGTTGGGCACTAATTCATCCCAAAGGTGTTCAATTGGGTTGAGGTCAGGGCTCTGTGCAAGCCAGTCAAGTTCTTCCACAATGATCTTGACAAACCATTTCTGCATGGACCTCGTTTTTTGCACGGGGGCATTGTCATGCTGAAACAGGAAAGGGCATTCCCCAAACTGTTGCCACAAAGTTGGTTGGAACCACAGAATCGTCTAGAATGTCATTGAGGTGTGAAGGTGAACGGCAAGGCACTGGAGCAATGAACTGCCCTTTCTGTCTCTGCCTGGTTGGCTCCTCTCTCTCCACTGGGATTCTCTGCCACTGACCCTATTACAGGGGCTGAGTCACTGGCTTACTAATGCTCTTCCTTGCTGTCCCAAGGAGGAGTGCGTCACTTGAGTGTGTAGAGTCACAGAAATTATCTTCCAGTCCGGTTTTGCACCCCCTCGGGCTCGTGCGATGGAGGAGATCTTCATGGGCTAAACTCAGTCTTGTCTCATTGGAGTAAGTTGGTGGTCTGTTGATATCCCTCTAGCGGTGTGGGGGCTATGCTTTGGCAAAGTGGGTGGAGTTATATACTGCCTGGTTGGCCCTGTCCAAGGGTAACGTCGGACGGGGCTACAGTGTCCCCCGACCCACCCCTGTCTCAGCCTCCAGTATCTATGCTGCAATAGTATATGTGCCAGGGGGCTAGGGTCAGTCTGTTATCTCTGGTGTTGTGTGTGAATTTCAGTATGCTTCCTCTAATTCTCTCTCCCTCTCTCCCTCCCCTCCCGGAGGACCTGAGCCCTAGGGTCATGCCTCAGGACTACCTGGTCTGATGACTCCTGGCTGTCCCCAGTCCACCTGTTTGAGATGCTGCTCCAGTTGCAACTGTTCTGCCTGCGGCTAGGGAACCCTGACTTGTTCACCAGACGTGCTATCTTTTCCCGGACCTGCTGTTTTCCACTCTCTCTCTCTCTACCGCACCTGCAGTCGCGACCTCTGAATGCTCGGCTATGAAAAGCCAACTGACATTTACTCCTGAGGTACTGACCTGTTGCCCCCTCTACACTACTGTGATTATTATTTTACCCTTCTGGTCATCTATGAACATTTTAACTTCTTGAAGAACAATCTGGCGTTAAATGGCTGTATACTCTTATAATCTCCACCCGGCACAGCCAGAAGAGGATTGGCCTCCCCTCAGAGCATGGTTCCTCTCTAGGTTTCTTCCTAGATTCCTGCATTTCTAGGGAGTTTTTCCAAGCCACTGTGCTTCTAAATCTGCAATCCTTGCTATTTGGGGTTTTAGGATGTGTTTCTGCATAGCACTTGGTGACATCTGCTGATGTAAAAAGGGAACTAAGGGGCCTAGCCCAAACCATGAAAAACAGTCCCAGACCGTTATTCCTTCTCCACCAAACTTTGTAGTTGGTACTATGCATTTGGGCAGGTAACGTTCTCCCGGTACTGTGTTGCAACTCGGCAGTGAGTGCTTCAGCACTCGGCGGTCCTATTCTGTGAGCTTGTGTAGCCTACCACTTTGCGGCTAAGCGTTGTTGCTCCTAGACGTTTCCACTGCACAATAACATCACATACAGTTGACCAGGGCAGCTCTAGCAGGGCAGAAATTTGATGAACTGACTTGTTGGAAAGGTGGCATCCTATGACTGTGCCATATTGAAAGTCACTGAGCTCTCAGTAAGGCCATTCTACTGCCAATGTTTGTCTGTAGAGATTGCATGGCTGTGTGCTCGATTTTATACGTACTTTTGTATACGTAGTGTATGATAGGGTGTTACAATTGAGTAAATGATTCTGCAATACTGCAGATGCTGAACAAAAATCATCAACACACTAAAAAACAACAAAACATTTTTCACAGAGATTATTTTCAGATATGTCTGGATTCCAATGATATATCCCTTTAACATTTTAAGGCACAGTAAATGAATGCCTCTTACTCCAAGTCTGCATTGAGCCTGCAAGGACCGACGCTGGAGTAAAGAAGCAGGTACGGGGAGTCAACATTTAATAAGGAAAAGACATGGAACAAGACAGGAACAGCGTCAGCACACGTGTAACACAGTGACATACTACAACTTATCCTGAAGCCGGGAATAGATCTTGGGAACAGACATATATAAAGGAAGAAATGACACTGGTGATTGAGTCCAGGTGAGTCCAATAATTGCTGATTTGTGTGACCGGGGAAGGCGGGAATGCGTAATGCTGGCGAGCCAGGTGCCTTCGGGTGTCAGGGAGGGGGAGCGGGGCATGCTTGACAGAGCCGGGTGCTTCCTTATTAACTTCACTCACCGAGGCTCATTTCTAGAACAGGGATAGGCAACTTTGATCGGGATGGGGGCAACAACAAATCCTACACCATTTTTTTTGTTGCAGTTTTACAGCTAATTTTCTGCAATTCTACACATTTTACCATAGAGTGGAGAGAAATGTTAGTAGTTTTGAATATGATAACTGAGTAATCGTGAAATTGCAACTTGTAACTCTCAACAGTAAGTTGAGACCCCAACCGAGTTCTGTAATTATTATAATAATTATTTTATAATTTTTGGGAAAATTGATCTGCTGGCCTACAACCTCCAGCTGACTGTGGCGAGATCAGCTCTAGAAACACCCCACTCATCCCAGATACTGAGCTCTCCACCACCAGCCTGCCTCTCTGGGGAGACTCTTTGATGAGTGCTTTGGGATGGCATTCTACATTAGAACATGTTTCTACATGTTTTTTTCATGAGCATTTAGAATTGATGATCACAGGAGTTTGGTGGCATCTTAATTGGGGAGAACAGGCTCAGTGGAATGGTATAAAATATATCAAACACATGGTTTCCATGTGTTTGATGTCATTCCATTTGTGCCGTACAGGCCATTATTATGGGCCATTGTCCCCTTGGCAGCCTCCTGTGAATGTGATATACCACACACCTCAACTCCTATTCATGCATTATTTCAACACTACTAATGGAAGATTTTTTTTTTTAAAGGATTGCTTTGATTAAAGTCTTAAGATGTACTTGTGAATTGGTTTTGGACATCTCTTTGTCTTTTTCTAGTATTTAATCAGTCTATTATTTCTGTCATAATCATTTTAGTCCTCTCTGACTGACCATGAAAATCTTGTGATTATAATGACCTACTTCTCATTCAACTCACAACAGACACCAGGGTTACTGTAGAGGAAGCTAGCAGTGACTGAAAAATGGCTTGCTTAAAAAATAAGAAAAGATTGTTGTAAAAGCATTGGACCACATAGGGAATATTGGTTTCCAAGGAAACAGATAATAAGGATGGGATTAGACCAGTAAACAAATTAAGCACTTCCTTAAAATCCTTAAGACTCCATATTACTTAGTACAGTCAGAAATACTAGGTCCATTGGGTCCAGCCTTATCTTTTGTTCCTTCAGGGCTGTATTTTACTGACAGGGGAATGTCTGCACCTACCCCTGATCCCTTCCCCTCAGAAATATTCAACTGAGGAACCTGCTACTTTCATTTTATAACCCCTTTCTTTCTCTTTGTCTCTCTCTCTCAATCTATCTATATCTCCCCATCTCTCTCTTCCCCCCTCTCTCTCTCTCTACTTCCCTTATTCTCTAATGGTTTAAGTCCTCCCTAGGCGGTGAGATAGCCAGGGATGATGCTTGTGTGGATGGGTTTAGAGTTGCCCAAGGTCCTTTTTGTCATGGAAACAATATAAAAATGATAAAGCAAGCCTTTTCCGGGCCTCCTGAACATATTTCATTTTGTCAGAGCCATATGACTGCTTTCCACTTGGGTACGGCCCCCGTCGGAAGTAAGGCATGGTTTTAAGATCCAGCTAGAAACAGGCTCTCTTCCTCACCAGCTTTCTCTCATTATGCCTTCCCCCTTTAGTGACCTCCTCAACCAGACCTCCGAACACAGGGCTACACGCCTAGAAAAAAAGTACTATCTAGAACCTTAAAGGGTTATTCAGCTGTCCCCATTGGAGAAACCTTTGAAGAACCCTTGTTGGTTCCAAGTAGAGGGTTCTTTCCATAGAGGGTTCTACATGGAACCCAAATTAGTTTTACTTGGAACCAAAATGTTATTTTTTTCTGGAACCAGAAACGGTTCTCCTACATGGTCAGCCGAATAACCCTTTTGGAACCCTTATTCTAAGAGTGTGCACTCACTAAATTAGCACTAGTCTGATCAGTGGGAGTCACAATCCAATGGAGATCCATTGGAATGGTCTTGAATGATCTAGAATTCAGAATGTCTATCAGAAAGGTTGCCTGTGATGTCTTAACAGTTGACATGAAAGCACATGTGAAGCATAAACTGCTTAATCTGTCTGGCTAATACATCTAAACTGTACCCTCGATGAGATCCTCTCTGTAATTAACCACTGATTACTCTCTAATCAGACTCACCCTGCAAGGGAACAATGTAATGAACAGTCTTATGAAGTGAAGGTATTCCCATATGAACATGGACACCCTCAGGATGGTAGCGCAGTTAACCCATGCTGCTTTAATTGTCAGTAAGAGGGTTGCAGGCTGATTGACTACAGTCTAAAACTGTTGCGATGAACTGTCTTCTTTTCTAGATTTTGTGCAAATTTAACAAGTGTCTTTATTAAGCACTAAATAGGTCATTCTGTTTAAGTTCGAAGCAGCAGCTCTACTCACCAGGGAAGAGCCCTCTGGAGGGTACAGGTCAACGGTTTGAAGATTAGTATGTCATGGTAGTGTAATGTAATGAGATAATATACATACAACAGGGAGGGAGGGAGATGTGGATCGAACAAATTGCGTTCTGGCAGAAGGGAATACAACAGGAACCCTGTTGGGGCCATCTTCAAAGCTATACCCAACTAATTGGGATTCAGCTGTCGGAATGTAATTAACGACATGATGCTTTGCAAAAATGTCTAAATTATCGTGCTGATATCTGTGCAAACTCCATCTCCTCCCCAACTCGAGGTGTCATAAAAAAATGCATCCCCCTCCCTAACATTAAAAATATTTTCACATGACCCTCCCCTTCTACTGTAAAAAATGTTGACCCTCCCCCCTCATAAAATGGACTCTAAAATAATTAGTACCACCATAAATAACTATAACTGTAGCAACCCTGTGTTTATAAACTTGGATATCGACTTTACCATTTCAGCATCGTTTTGCAGCACAGTCGATGCTAACGGGCCAGAAGACTGAGGGTTCGGCGAACACAACGAATGTGCTCTCTCCCTGCCTGTTTCATTACACTACGATCAGAGCTGGCTGCAGACAATGATCAGCTAGGGGGAAATCTGATTTTCAAAATGTTGATACTATATTTAAAATTATATAACATACAGTATATGCAACACATTTTCCACCAACAAGTTTCTGTGCCAATGCACCACAAACCACCAATAAGCAACAAATAACTGCATACAATTTCCTTCATAGATTGCTTTTCATCATGGTTTGCTTTTTCAACACCACAATCAAGTAGAGTATGTCAATCTCAAGGAACAGAAAGTACATCCCTCCCTACTCAGCATCGAAAGCTTGGTTTGACAATGTTTTTTTTCCAATAATCGAATGGCCGTTGCGCAGTTTGGATGCTGGAATTATAGAGTGGAGTGGATGAACATGCACAGGTAGCCTACATGAGACGTTTGAATTTGCCTAAACAGATTAAAACAGTGTGACTAGTTGTGTTTATGCCACACATACAAGGTAAAAAAGTATGATAGTGTATGCACTCACTACTGTATGTCGCTTTGGATAAAAGCTTCTGGTAATTACTAAAATTTGAAATATAAGTAAAATACAGCCAGACTGTCCTGTTACTGTGCCTTTCTATAATATATTGAGAGTAGACCCCCAAACGAAACACTCAAATAACAGGGCTTTTGCGCGATTATTAAAATGACATTTTCACTGCAGTTTACAGCCTAGAGTAGAATTGTACTTGAAAACAGTAATGCAATTATTCATTGGATTGTTGTGTTTTATGCTAGTCTAGGTACGATAATTTTATTAAAAAGGGGAGCTTTCTGAACTGCGTGTCTTCATTGTTCTTTCATGTGCAATGACACAACTGGCGTCTCCGTTGCCTATCAGCTATTCCTCTACCTTGTGGATTTATATACAAAATTGGTGCAGATTTGAGTATTTCTTTGTGTGGTATAATTGCTAGTTAACTTCTTGTAGATCTGGACAAACAATCCCACCATCACTATTGCAGGGTTTCCATTAGGAACATTTTTTAATTTACCGGACATTTGAGAAATTTACCGGATCCATAAGCACTGGGTGCGTAACCTCAGAATGACAGGAATCACACTTAGGTTATGGTAACTCATCTTAACAGAACATGCAAATCAAGGATGCAATACTGTGATATTGTCACGGTTGTCGTAAGGATTAGACCAAAATGGAGCAGGAATATGTATACTCATCTTCTTATTTTTTTATTTATTTTATTTTATTTAACCTTTATTTAACCAGGAAGGGCTCATTGAGATTTAAAATCTCTTTTTCAAGAGCGTCCTGGCCAAGATAGGCAGTGCCAAGTCATTACAAAAATTACAGACAAACAACATGAAAAAGTACAATTAATCTAGTAAAAACCATAGAATTAACAAAGAATATAACAAAATCAAAAACAGCAAATCAAAAACATTGACATGTCAGGGAATCAGTCTCAAGATCATTCATCAGTGATTTAAAAATACCAATTGGGACAAGTTCTTCCAGTTTAAAAGTATTTTGTAAGGCATTCCAAGACGATGGCACAGAGTACATAAAAGCCCTTTTACCAAATTCAGTTCGGACATTTGGAACAGTTAGTAGGATAAAGTCCTGCGAACGAAGAGAGTACCCACCACATTTCTGAACAATAAAAATGCCCAAATAAAAAGGTAGTAAACCCAAAATGGCTTTGTAAATAAAAGTATACCAGTGACTGAGCCTACGAGTGACTAGAGAAGGCCAGCCAACCCTGGTATACAAAGTGTAGTGGTGCGTAAGGGTTTTGCAATTTAAAATAAATCTCAAAGTGCCATGTTAAAGGGTGTCAATTGATCTCAAACACTGAGTGGAAGCATTTATATATAAAATATCCCCATAGTCTAGTAAAGGCATAAATGTAGCTGATACTAGCCTCCTTCTGGCTTCAAAAGAAAAACAAGCCTTATTACTAAAATAAAATCCTAATTTCAGCTTCAATTTTTTTGTAAGTTGTTGAATATGCATTTTAAAAGAGAGGCCATCATCAATCAAAATTCCAAGATATTTATATGAGGTTACAACCTCAATCTCCTTGCCCTGACAGGTAGTAATAGGTGAAAGGTTCAGAGTTCTATTTCTTGCTTTAGAAAACACCAGTAGTTTAGTTTTGTCAATATTGAGGATAAGCTTCAATTGAGACAAGGTATGTTGAACAGTATTAAAAGGAGTTTGCAAGTTCTGGAAAGCTTTTGTAAGAGATGAAGCACAACAGTAAATAACAGTATCATCAGCATAAAAATGAAGTTGTGCATTTTGGACATTTTTGTCTAAATTATTTATATAAATAGTGAATAAGAGAGGACCAAGTACAGAGCCTTTCTTTCTTATTTTGAAGAAGGAGAAACAAATAAATACATATACAAAAAAGAACAAAACAGTCCTGTCAGGTGCAACAAACAGTAAACAAGGAACAACTACCCACAAATCCCATAGAAAAACACCCCTCTTAAATAGGACCTTCAATTAGAAGCAATGAGGAACAACTGCTTCCAATTGAAGGTCCACCCAATAAACACCACATAGAAATAGACATACTAGAACTAACATAGAAATAGACTAACAAAGAACATAGCCCAACAAACCCCGAAACACTCTAAATAAACACGTCCTGACCAAACTACAATAACAAATAACCCCTTATACTGGTCAGGACGTGACAGTACCCCCCCCCCCTCCCCCCAAAGGTGCAGACCCCGGATGCACCTCACTCCAAAAATAAGCAAAAAAATAAAATAATCCCCAAAACAAACAAAAAAATAATCCTAACTAAAGGGAGGGAAGGGAGGGTGGCCACCGTCACCGACGGTTCTTGTGCTACACCCCCCCCTCCCCAACCTCCTACTACGGAGGTGGCTCAGGCCTTACTCCCCAACCTAACCTGTCCACCCCCGCTAAATGCTTATCAAATTTTACCCATCCCGAAGTCTCTGGGCTATGGCGCATCGCTGAAGACCTCGGGCTGATGCGCGTCGCTGGAGACCTCGGGCTGATGCGCGTCGTCGGAGACCTCGGGCTGGAGGGCGACTGTCGGTTCCGGGCTGGAGGGCGACTCTGTCCGTTCCGGGCTGGAGGGCGACTCTGTCCGTTCCGGGCTGGAGGGACTCTGTCCGTTCCGGGCTGGAGGGCGACTCTGTCCGTTCCGGGCTGGAGGGCGACTCTGTCCGTTCCGGGCTGGAGGGCGACTCTGTCCGTTCCGGGCTGGAGGGCGACTCTGTCCGTTCCGGGCTGGAGGGCGACTCTGTCCGTTCCGGGCTGGAGGGCGACTCTGTCCGTTCCGGGCTGGAGGGCGACTCTGTCCGTTCCGGGCTGGAGGGCGACTCTGTCCGTTCCCGGGTTGGAGGGCGACTCTGTCCGTTCCGGGCTGGAGGGCGACTCTGTCCGTGCCGGGCTGGAGGGCGACTCTGTCCGTGCCGGGCTGGAGGGCGACTCTGTCCGTGCCGGGCTGGAGGGCGACTCTGTCCGTGCCGGGCTGGAGGGCGACTCTGTCCGTGCCGGGCTGGAGGGCGACTCTGTCCGTGCCGGGCTGGAGGGCGACTCTGTCCGTGCCGGGCTGGAGGGCGACTCTGTCCGTGCCGGGCTGGAGGGCGACTCTGTCCGTGCCGGGCTGGAGGGCGACTCTGTCCGTGCCGGGCTGGAGGGCGACTCTGTCCGTGCCGGGCTGGAGGGCGACTCTGTCCGTGCCGGGCTGGAGGGCGACTCTGTCCGTGCCGGGCTGGAGGGCGACTCTGCAGGCTCCGGGCTGGAGGGCGACTCTGCAGGCTCCGGGCTGGAGGGCGACTCTGCAGGCTCCGGGCTGGAGGGCGACTCTGCAGGCTCCGGACTGTAGGGCGACTCTGCAGGCTCCGGACTGTAGGGCGACTCTGCAGGCTCAGGACTGTAGGGCGACTCTGCAGGCTCTGGACTGTAGGGCGACTCTGCAGGCTCCGGACTGTAGGGCGTCTCTGCAGGCTCCGGACTGTGGGCCGTCTCTGCAGGCTCCGGACTGTGGGCCGTCTCTGCAGGCTCCTGACTGTGGGCCACCTCTAGACGGGGTACTGTCGCCAGACGCTCTGGACGGGGCACTGTCACCAGACGCTCTGGACGGGGCACTGTCGCCAGACGCTCTGGACGGGCACTGTCGCCAGACGCTCTGGACGGGCACTGTCGCCGGATGTTTTGGACGGGGTACTGTTGCCAGACGCTCTGGACGGGGCACTGTCGCCGGACGCTCTGGACGGGGCACTGTTGCCGGACGCTCTGGACGGGGCACTGTTGCCGGACGCTCTGGACAGAGACTGCACACTGAAGGCCTGATGCGTGGGGCTGGCTTAGGAAGCGCCAGACTAGGGACACGCACCACAGGGCTAGTGCGAGGAGCAGGAGCAGGACGAGCTGGACTGGGCTGACGCACTGGAGGCCTGGTGCGTGGGGCTGGTACTGGACGTAACAGACTGGAGACACGCACCCCAAGGCTAGTGTGAGGAGCGGGAACAGGACGTACTAGACTGGGCTGACGCACTGGAGGCCTGGTGCATGGTGCTGGCTTTGGAGGCGCCAGACTAGAGACACGCACCTCAGGGCTAGTGCGAGGAGCAGGAAGTGGATACACCGGGCCATGAGTAGGCACTGGAGGTCTGGAGAGCACCTCCTGCACAACCCGTCCTGGCTGGATGGTAATAGTAGCCCTGCACAAGCGGAGTGCTGGCACAGGGCGAACTGGGCTGTGCAGAGGCCTGATGGCTGCCGTGCATAGAGAAGGCGTAGGGTAGCCTGGGCCTAGGAGGCGCACTGGTGGCCAGATGTGCTGCGCTGGCATCCTCCTTCCAGGCTAGATGCCACTCTAGCACGGTACTTGCGAGGGGCTGGGATCGCTCGCACCGGACTGTGCGTGCGCATGGGCAAGATCATGCGCACTTCCGCATACACCGGCGCTCTCCACTCCATACACTCCCCATAGTAATCACGGGCAGTTTGCTTAGGGCTCACCCTTGGCCCAGCCAAACTACCCATGTGCCCCCCAAAAAACATTTTTTGGGGGTGCCTCTCAGGCTTTCTTGCTAGCCATGTCCCAACATAGCGTCCCTGGTCCACTTCAGCCTTCCTCCATGAGGACTCACCCGTCAGTATCTCCTCTCTCCTGGCTGCCTCCACCTGTTCCTATGGGAGAAGATCCCTTCCAGGCCAGGATCTCCTCCCACGTATAGGATCCCTTGCCGTCCAGGATGTCCTCCCATGTCCAGTCCTCTTTACAGCTCTGCTGCCGCTCTTTCCTCCGCTGCTTGGTCCGTTTGTGGTGGGTAGTTCTGTCACGGTTGTCATAAGGATTAGACCAAAATGAATATGTGTACTCATCTTCTTTTTATTTTGAAGAAGGAGAAACAAATAAATACGTATACAAAAAATAACAAAACGAAACAGTCCTTTCAGGTGCAACAAACACGAAACAAGGAACAACTGCCCACAAATCCCATAGAAAAACACCCCTCTTAAATAGGACCTTCAATTAGAAGCAACGAGGAGCAGCTGCTTCCAATTGAAGGTCCACCCAATAAACATCACATAGAAATAGACATACTAGAACTAACATGGAAATAGACTAACAAAGAACATAGGCCAACAAACCCTGAAACACTCTAAACAAACACCTCTCTTAAATATGAACATAACCCAACAAACCCCGAAACACTCTAAACAAACACCCCCTGCCCGTCCTGACCAAACTACAATAACAAATAACCCCTTATACTGGTCAGGACGTGACAGATATTCACGGTAACTAGATGCCAGAGCAAAAGTACAATACAGTAAAAGTGACTATTAAACTGTAAGAAAATAATTTACTGTAATTAAAATACTGTAATTACAAGGGATTAAAGCAAGTAGGTTGGCTGTAGGCATTTGTTTATTACAGCGAAACAAATATAGCCTCCTACAAGACACGCCTCCAAATATCTTAACGAGTGAGACACAACAATACCATGCACCCACTGGTGTTCAAACATTTTTTGACGCTCCAAAAATGTGGTATGGTAATGTATTCTGAATTACAGTAAATGAATGGTCGCAATGGCCAGTAAGTTACTGTAGAGTTTCAGGACAAGATTTGTAGAATTCCTAAAATGTGACTCGATTTAGGAAACTAGGCGTGTGTCACACTTCACTACTTCACAGGAGAGCCATTTGAACGTAAGCTGTTTTTTAAAAATCTAAATGCGTTTTTTGTCAGAAATGCCTTTTTGGAAAATGTGAACTTTCATGTGCCTTAACCTTTCTGGCGCAGGCGTTCCGCTAGCGACCCACCTCGACCACATCCGGTGAAATTGCAGAGCGCGAAATTGAAATTACAGAAATAGAAATATTTAACATTCATGAAAATACAAGTGTCATACATCAAAATAAAGCTTAACTTTTTGTTAATCCAGCCGCTGTGTCAGATTTCAAAAAGGCTTTACGGCGAAAGCACACCATGCGATTATCTGAGAACAGCGCCCCGCATACAAAAGCATGAAAAAAAAATTCAACCGGGCATGTTGAAAAGTCAGAAATAGCGATATAATAAATGCCTTACCTTTGAGGATCTCCTTCCGTTTGCACTCCAAAAGGTCCCAGCTACATCACAAATGGTCCTTTTGTTCAATAATGTGCTTCTTTATATCCCCAAAAACTCAGTTTAGCTGGCACGCTACATTCAATAATCCACTGGTTTCCCTCCTTCAAAATGCATACAAAATGAACCCAAACGTTACTAATAAACTTCTCCAAACAAGTCAAACAACATTTATAATCAAAACTCAGGTACCCTAATATGTAAATAGAAGATAAAATTTAAGACGGAGAATTGTTATTGTCTTTACTGGAGATAAACAACAAAGAACGAGCTCTCATCCACGCGCATGAAAACACTACAGCCAAAATAGGAGCAACTTAGAAAAACTACAAATTCTAGCTCATTTTTCCAAAAGGAAGCCTGAAACTCTTTCTAAAGACTTGACATCTAGTGGAAGCCCTAGGAACTGCAATCTGGGAGGATTTTGCCTCATAATAAACATGACAGCCATTGGAAACAGTGGTAGGCTGAAATTATAATTTTTTTGGAGGGTTTGTCCTCTGGGTTTTGCCTGCCATATCAGTTCTGTTATACTCACAGACATTATTTTAACAGTTTAAGAAGTGTGTTTTATCCAAATCTACCAATTATATGCATATCCTAGCTTCTGGGCCTGAGTAACAGGCAGTTTACTTTGGGAACGCTTTTCATCTGGACATCAAAATACTGCCCCCTAGCCCAAAGAGGTTTTAATAACAAACTAGTATGCCAACTGTAAATACAAATAAAATTGTTAAATTACGAGCCTAGTTTGTTTAGCCACAGAAATCGTCTGCAACCTTCTCGCTAGCCATGATTGCCTGAGATAATGAGTGGGCTGGTGAGTTCGGATTGGTCTGCCATGTATCACGTTTCTGTCTATTAGAACTGGTCAGTATGTGTAGGTAATCCTGCCTAACGCTGCTTTTAACATATATATATCGCATAGTAGAAATCCATAAGTGTTACTCTCCACTTTCTGGAGGACCGAGTTTTGAAATCAGTGGAATTAGAATATGATAGCTAAGGAGATGAAGATAACACCTGGCTCTGGATTACATCTTCAAACTAAGGGCATCCATGGCATTCGTGACAGAGAGGGAAAAGTCATTTTTATTTCAAGTTAAAGTGTACTGTTAGCTAGCTAACTGTTGTGTGTACTGTTGGCTGGCTCGCCAGCTAACGTTAAATGTATGATTTCTGTTGTAAAATGATTTGTATCTCAGATCCATTTGCTTTTCTAGTTATAGCCTAATGTTAGTTAACCTCTATGGGACCGGCGGGACGAATTCGTCCCACCTACGTAACAGCCAGTTGAATCCAGTGGCGCGATTTTTGAAACGTTTGAAATACTATTACTTCAATTTCTCAAACATATGACTATTTTACAGCTATTTAAAGACAAGACTCTCGTTAATCTAACCACACTGTCCGATTTCAAAAAGGCTTTACAACGAAAGCAAAACATTAGATTATGTCAGGAGAGTACCCAGCCAGAAATAATCAGAAACCCATTTTTTAAGCTAGCATATAATGTCACAAAAACCAAAACCACAGCTAAATGCAGCACTAACCTTTTATGATCTTCATCAGATGACACACCTAGGACATTATGTTATACAATACATGCATGTCTGTTCAATCAAGTTCATATTTATATCAAAAACCAGCTTTTTACATTACCATGTGACGTTCAGAAAAAGCATACCCCCCGCAAACTTCCGGGGAATTTACTAACAATTTGCTAAATTACTCACGATAAACGTTCACAAAAAGCATAACAATTATTTTAAGAATTATAGATACATTACTCCTCTATGCACTCGATATGTCCGATTTTAAAATAGCTTTTCGGATGAAGCACATTTTGCAATATTCTAAGTACATAGCCCAGCCATCACGGGCTAGCTATTTAGACACCCAACCAGTTTAGCCTTCACCAAAATCATATTTCCTATAAGAAAAATGGTCTTACTTTTCCTGTTCTTCGTCAGAATGCACTCCCAGGACTTCTACTTCAATAACAAATGTAGGTTTGGTCCCAAATAATCCATCGTTATATCCAAACAGCGGCATTTTGTTCGTGCGTTCTAGACACTATCAGAATGCTAAATCACGGTCGTGCGCATGGCGCAGAACGTGACAAAAAATTTCTAAATATTCCATTAACGTACTTCGAAGCATGTCAACCGCTGTTTAAAATCAATTTTTATGCAATTTATCTCGTAGAAAAGCGATAATATTCCGATCGGGAATCTGCAATTAGCTAAACAGCCGAATGAAAATACTCCACGGGGGCGAATCGCGCACGCGCCTAATTCAATGGTCCTCTGATGCGACACTTGGAAAAGGAGATAATGTGTTTCAGTCTGAGGCTGCCTCGTCATCGTTCAGGTTTTTCCCGGGTTCTGAGAGCCTATTGGAGCCCTAGGAATTGTCACGTTACAGCTAAGATCCTGACTCTTCAATAAACAGAAGCAAGAACAACAACACCTTGTCAGACAGGGTACTTCCTGCATGAAACCTTCTCAGGTTTTTGCCTGCCATAGGAGTTCTGTTATACTCACAGACACCATTCAAACAGTTTTAGAAACTTTAGGGTGTTTTCTATCCAAACCTGAACAATAATATGCATATTCTAGCTTCTGAGTTGGTGTAGGAGGCAGTTAAAAATGGGCACATATTTTTTCCAAAATTCTCAATGCTGCCCCCTAGCCCGTAGAGGCTAGCTAACGTTGAACTTGGTTGGTTAGCTACCTGCAGATTCATACAGGGTAGTAACATCATGAGTTGGGAATATGGTTCATTGTTTAGCTAGCTAGCTAGCTACATGTTTTAACAAAAGACTCCACTATGCAAGTAACTATTTCAATAAAATGTTAATGTTGTCACTGCGACAACTGTTGATAGATGTAGTTGGTAAATTCACTCTGGCTATCTTCTCCGATTTCAGAGCACTCTCATCTGAGTGTGCCATAGCGCAGAACTGACAATAACGAACACTCAACACCTGTTCAATATGGCCGGTGTTAGTAAACATTGTCAAAAAAGCATAAATTGATGCCAGCAGCACAGTTGCAGTCACCAACGCCATGGATAACATAAAAACAGAGTGAAATGGTCAGAGTGAGCTGTTCTGTCATTTGTGTCTGGAAGTAGCTATCAAGCTAGCCAATGATAGCCAGTTAGCTTGGTGCTTGACTGCTGTTGTTAGGACAGATTAAATGTTGCTACAGGAGACCGAATCAAGCCGGTTGGTCACAAATACAGTATGTCAGGTAATTATATGGAAATGGTACCGTATTCTGTGGGGGTACAGCATTCTCATTCATGGGTGCAACACATACAGCCTCTCACCATAATTAATACTGTAAAACAACATTTTGGTATTTTTTGTGCATTAGACAGTATTTTACTGTTGAAATTACAGACAGGTCTTACAGTTTGCTGTAAAACAAATGTATGGTATTTTACTGTGCATTCTATGGTAATCTACTCTAGTTTATACAGTATCATACGGTTGATTAACCCTCCTGTTGTGTTTGTTTCATGTTAATTAATTCTGTGTTCCCGGTCCAAAATGGCCGCCCCATTATAGCTGATTATAAATCAATAATAATACATATATTATCACCTAATGTTGTATTAGATATTTTTATCAACTTAAGTTCTTGTGAAAATTGCAAGTTTTGAACTTCTATTTGCTATTTATGGCCTGTAGGCCTCATTGATCTGAGCGTTTTTGAGTAAAACAAAGCATAATGTATGGATTATTTTGACTATAACAAATACTCAGATGAAACATATTGTGCTATTTATCACAGACTACCTTGTGTCAAAGTTTAACAAGGACATTTGTTTTGAAACCATTTCAAAATTTTAAATAGTGGCAGGATTGTATGTCATCAACCTGGGATATGGTGTATCTCATTGGCCCTGGATTCATCCTGATAACATTTTCAGCCGACAGCCGACCTCTCCTCTCAGGTGGGGATGAAGACCAGGACAAACTCCCATTCTTTGACATTAATGTAACAACAACCTCAGCAGGGCCCTCTTACTCATCCCTGGATTGTTCCACATCGGTTGTCTCTTGGTCTGGATCATATTCTGTGTTGTCTTCAACTTCTGACACTTTCTCAAACACACATGCATGTGGGGGTCTGGGAGAGGAAGTGTGTCCATCTGATGAATGGGCATGTGCCTGAACTCAATTTTATTGACACGACTTCGGCCGAAGTTGATGCCTCTTCTTGTTCGGGTGGTGTTCGGCGGTCGACGTCACCGGTCTTCTAGCCATCGCCAATCCATTTGTCATTTTCCATTTGTTTTGTCTTGTTTTCCCACACACCTGGTTCCCATTTCCCAATTACTGGTCATGTATTTAAACCTCTGTTTCCCCCATGTCTTTGTGTGTGATTGTTATTTTTTCAGGTCAGTATGTTCCTGCTGGTTTGTACTGGGTGCTGTTTATCACCCATGCTTTGTGGCAACCGTTCTTTTTGCACTTTGTAAATTGTTTACTTTGTGCTGTCGAGTACAGTACGTTGTTTCACTCATCTCTGCTCTCCTGCTCCTGACTTTATACACCAGCTACACCCACCAACCTGAGTTTTATACACTAACTGTAGTCTCACCCATTAATTTCTATTGACCGGTCATTTTTGACCTGGAACACCACAGGTGTACGAAAGTTAAATAAAACACCAAAAATGTAATGAAAATCATCAAAATGTATTTTGTGTGTTCAGATGCCCTGTGTGGACAAAGTAATGGAACCTTATTACAATCAGATTAAATTAACTACATTTTCAAGAGAGAAAACTTGTAAATTGGTCCAATTCGTCCAGAACACAGCAGGAGGGTTAATAAAGTATGTCACTGATAAAATGAAACGATTAACAGTGCATCTTTTAGTTCTGTGCGAGAAAGATCTAGCCTATTCCAAACAAACTCTGGAACAGTTGTGGGATGATAGATTCCAAATTCATTCAACCAGTAGGCCTAGGCTGCATAAAAAAAAACAATGAGGCTGATGCAACAGATCAGAACGTTTAGCTTAAAATGTTGATAAACTGTTATTTCTTCACATTATAAGCACAGTTCATTCCATAATGCAATTAGCGGGTAAACACTGTTGTCAAAAGTGCGCCACACTTGAATGGTTTCATCAGACAGAGCTTAAAATATCTGTTAGAAATATAGCAAGAGGGGAGATCTAAAGAAGCAACAACTAGCATGGGTTGCTAATATGACTAGGATTGTGCCATTTGGCTACTGGACAATGAAAAATAGTTCATTTGAGAACTAATAGAACATGAGAGAAATAGGCTATTGGTTTAAATGGCATAGGGAATTATTTCTAAAATAATTGCCTCCACGTGTGGTCCACATGTGGTCGTATTTGGGCCAGGCTACTTTGAAGCAAGGTAATATCTAGTACAACTTTCAGGTTTCAAACAATTAAGCATATTTTCAAAATGCATACTGCCTCTACGTACTGAAGCCTGCCTACCATTCAATTGCACTTGAATTGCGAATAGGAAGGGTGCTTCAATTACCAGTTGAAAAAAACAAATATTAGCTGTTTTTAACATACGATTTCATTTCGAATTATTGCACAATGATTGGGCTTATAAAAGCACGTTTCACTCCAGCAGCCCATAGACCGAATGAGAATGGTCAAATGCAATTACATCAACTGGTATTTTAATCAATGAAAAGCATTATTTTGCAATGGGATTTGTTTTCTTCTCCCGGACAATTGGCCAGAGTAAATTGTATTCATCATCTAACAGCAGGCTATTACCATCTAAGGGAAACCCTCCACTCTTGTCACTGTGGATAGAGGGCAGGATAGACAGTTAACTGGTATACTATATTGACCTGTGGTATAGTAAGCATGCTGAAAAGCGTAGTGCATAAGGGAAGTACCAAAACACCTTGATAGGGAAGGCGCATGCAAGCAGACGAGGACATTACATATGTCCAATAAAAAAAGCTCCCCTATTTTGAACCAGCCCCCACACCCCAGTAAATGTTGAACTGTCCCCAACTTCAACTTCCCAATATCTGTGTCACTTTGTTGATTGCAGTACTAGTGAACTATTTCTGCATAACATAATTACTGATCTACCACAGTGGAAGTACAGTTGTGTCGGCACTGATGCATTTGCACTCTAAATATTGGAGCAAAATCATGACTATTTCATTGTCACTTTCTATTAATGTGGATCTGTCTATAAATTGGCTGTTCACATAAGCTGTTTGAAGACTTATCTAAAGCCACAGTGATTTTTCTTTCAATGTACTGTCTGTTCCTTTACCCTTTTTAATGTGCTAAACTACAGTTGATCCTAATCTCTTGGCGGTGGATATGACTGAACTGTCAGAAAACTTTAAGGATCTTCCCCCACACTATGGTGAAAATACTTCAATGAAATGTGTACATCTTAATTCATCCATTGCCGTGAACATGGAGTGTCTACTGTGTTAGCTAACCAACAGCTGGTTGTAGTTTTTCAAATCTGTTTTCATGAGCACTATCAAAATAAGGCCCTACATTTTTCAGATGGCCTGTACTCTGTTGGTATCAAATAAACATATTGAATCTTGACCAGCAAATGTATGTGACCAGGTTGATGACCTCTGACTAGCCGTTAGCTGCTCTGTAGATATGGAACTGTAGATAATATAATGGGGAAATCCCTTTTTAGAAAAGGAATCACCTACTAATGAGAACATACTGTATTTTGTTTTGAAGTCTACAGTGTCACCTAGTCTGTCAGAGAGTTTGGATTAATAAACTTTTCTTGTTGTAATTTTTCACCACCTTTTTCTTCCCAATTTTGCGATTACGATCTTGTCTCATGACCGCAACTCCCCAATGGGCTCGGGAGAGATTGTTTTCCTGGCACCACACGACCCAGGTCTCTGACCTCCTCCCTATAGACTGTCTCGTCGTTGTCGGGGATCTGTAGTCAATGAATAGCATTCTCACATAGGTGTTCCTTTTGTCCAGATGGGAAAGGTCAGTGTGGAGTGCAATAGAGAATGCATCATCTTTGGATCTGTTAGGGTGGTATGCAAATTGATGTGGGTCTAGGGTTTCTGAGATTATGGTGTTTATGTGAGCCATCACCAGCCTTTCAAAACATTCCATGGCTACAGATGTGAGTGCTACAGGTCTGTAGTCATTTAGGTAGGTTACCTTATTGTTCTTGGGCACAGGGACTGTGGTGGTCTGCTTGAAACATGTTGATATTACAGCCTCAGACAGGGAGAGGTTGAAAATGTCAGTGAAGACACTTGCCAATTAGTCATCGCATCCTCGGAGTACACATCCTGGTAATCTGTCTGGCCCTGCAGCCTTGTGAATGTTGACCTGTTTAAAGGTCTTACTCACATCGGCTGTGGAGAGCGTGATCATACAGTAATCCGGAACAGCTGATGCTCTCATGCATGTATCAGTGTTACTTGCCACTAAGCGAGCATGGAAGTAATTTAGCCCGTCTGGTAGACGTGTCACTCGTGTCACTGGGAAGCTCTCGGCTGTGCTTTCCTTTGTAGTCTGTAATAGTTTGCAAGCCCTGCCACATCCGACGAGCATCGGAGCCGGTGTAGTACGATTCGATCTTAGTCCTGTATTGATGCTTTGTCTGTTTGATTGTTCGTCGGAAGGCATAGCGAAATTTCTTATAAGCTTCCGGGTTAGAGTCCCGCACCTTGAAAGCGGCAGCTCTACCATTTAGCTCAGTGCGGATGTTGCCTATAATCCATGGCTTCTGGTAAGGGTATGTACCAGTGGAGGCTGGTGACCTGAACAATTGAGGAGGATGGGAGACCCACTGTATAGTGTGTTTAAATAATCATCAGATTAAATATTTTAACCTAAAGCATTTAATAAAGACATTTATAGTACAATATTATAGGGAATGGGAATGAGAGGGCTACTTACACCATGTTGGAAAGGGATCACAGCAGTGATTGAATGAGGGTATGAGGCACGAGTTGAGGTGTTTAGAGGCTTGACCAGCGAAGGACAGAATTTGACTGGGAAGACAAAAAAACTATAAGACAACACACTACACAATTAGACAAAAGAGCTAAGAATGAGTTAGTTCAAGCAATGAGTAAAATCATTAATTTATAATAATGTGATTGTGTATGTGATTGACTCTACATACAGAAAATTGATAGGGGTATTCACAGTGCTTGGAGGCACATGGGACGTGGTTTCAGTTCATGTCAGGTGAAAGTTAACAATGGTAGTGGATTGGAGTAGTCATCACCTCTTAATCAGGGAACAGGAGGGGACTTAGCTGTAAATACGAATAGCAGATACATTCCATTACAGCTGCACCATCGTAGATTTGAACAACAAGTTTTTCTCTATCTCAAAATTCATAATGTCAAACACAGACTGCGCATCTAGCCCACTTGACACATCAAAGTAGCCCAAGAAATGTTCCTGAATAAAGCCCTGATCACCCACATACCTGACGATAACTGGCACCTGCAAGCAGACTGGTGGCAACACACTGTAGGTCCCAGAGCGGTAGGGCAATTTTTATTAACAGTTGATCAGACTGAAAAATCGTCTCGTTTTCATCCGATACATCATGTCAGATTTTTAATGTTTAGGTGTAGCCTAGGCTGCTGCAATATTTATGTAATGAGTTTTTGCTTGTGTCTGTCCTGAGTGATTATGCGTTATGATCTTTGCTAAATAAATACTGGAGGAAAGTGAAAAGCCTATTTGAGGGCATGCAAAAAAATGTGCTGCGTCAATCTCTCTCTTAAATCGAACTTTTAATGAATGATACGATCAAAGCTATCAAATCATTCGGAATTGTTTTCGACATCCCAGAAAAGAATGTCGAAAGCCAGCGATATAGGCGGCCTGATGAAAGTCTCCCTGTTAACCAGCTATACTTTTGATACCAGTTGGTATTGAACACCCTCATCTTTTCATCCATTTTCATGAAACTGATCTCAGGCAAAGGTCGACCCTCGCTTTTCGGCAGTGTTGGCCATTCTACCACTATGGCGGAGAAAACTGCACACTCATTCTGGTAGCTAGCTACTGAAGCTAGCAAGGCAAGTTTAAATAAAGTTCTAAAACCAAGAAAACTATTTATAATATACCTCCTCTGTCTCCTGTAATTTGAAAAAACTAAACTAAATTGAATTGAATAATATCCAGAAAATGCTCATCTATCACTCTTCACTTATAATCTCTATCCAACAATGTCACCAAGTCTCTCAACACTCTCTTGGTAGAGAGGAGTCTCTAGAGCGCGATGAGCCAAGTAAAGCCCCCCCCGGCCAAACCCTCCCCTAACCCGGACATGCTGGGCCAAATGTGCACCGCCCTACGGGAATCCCGTATCGAACCCCAGGCTGTAGTAATGCCGCAACACTGCGATGCAGTGCCTTAGACCGTCTCGCAACTTGGGAGGACTAATAAGCTTAATGAGGGTAGAGATTGAAAGGGGCAGAAACCTTTCTAGACCTCTGCATGTATTGTTAAAATAGAATGGAGTTCACACCTGATTTTAATGGGTAGGAAGTGGGCAGACAGAATTGAATTTGTAAAGTGTGTCCAACTTTGGCATAGTGAGTCAGTTTGCTCATCCTGATTGAGAAAACCATTGCAACCATTCTAAACCAAAGTGCTGTTGCTGAGTAAAATACTGCAGTATACATGTTTATTATAAACTGGGTGGTTCGAGCCCTGAATGCTGATTGTCTGAAAGCCGTGGTATATCAGACCGTATACCAGGGGGATGACAAAGCATTTATTTTTACTGCTTTATTTGCGGAATAAGTTTTGAACCACCAAACTGAGCAATCAGCAGAGAAGGGCCTTGGTCAGGGAGGTGACCAAAAACCCAATGGTCACTCTGACAGAGCTCTAGAGATCCTCTATGGAGATGGGAGAACCTTACAGAAGGACAACCATCTCCTCAGCAGTCCACCAATCAGGTGCCTTTTGGCAAACTCCAAGTGGGCTGTTATGTGCCTTTTTACTGAGGAGTGGCTTCTGTCTGGCCACTCTACCATAAAGGCCTGATTGGTGGAGCGCTGCAGAGATGGTTGTCCTTCTGTAAGGTTCTCCCAAGGCCCTTCTCCCCTGATTGCTCAGTTTGGAAGGGCGGCCAGCTCTAAGAAATGTCTTGGTGGCTCAAAACTTCTTCCATTTAAGAATGATGGATGCCACTGTGTTCTTGGGGACCTTCCATGCTGCAGACATTTTTTTGGTTCCCTCAACAAAATGATGTCTCGGAGCAATACGGACAATTCCTTTGACAGTTGCACCTTATATAGACAGTTGTGTGCCTTTCCAAATCATGTCCAGTTATTTGAATTTACCACCAGTGGACTCCAATCAAGTTGTAGAAACAGCTCAAGGATAATCAATGGAAACAGGATGCACCTGAGCTAATTTTCGAATCTCATAACAAAGGGTCTGAATACCTGTAAATAAGGTATTTCTGTGTTTTATTTCTAAACAAATGTGACTCACCACCTGGATTCCGTCTTATGTAGCAAAATTTGAAATTGTGTTTTTTACATTGGTTAAAATTAGAGACTCAGAGCTACAAAATTGTATCTCATACACTGCATTTGAGGAACAATGGGGAAGTAATTCTGCTTTGAAAGTTGTTCAACTTGTAAACCCACTTTTGAGAAAATGGCCTTTGAATGTTTTGGTATCTAGTGAAGAGCTGTGTCTACACCCATTCAGCATCATTCACACCCTCTTAAGCTTTAGCCTCCCCCATCTCGTTTTGCTCTCGGAGCGCACACTTGACGCTCTGGCCTATGATTTGTTTACCTATGGATAACATGAAAACAGCCTAACCAGCTCTGCTGGCAACAATTTCATTACACTTTTTTGCAGACGTTTACTGACACCGTCCATATTCAACGGGTGTTGTACACACAAATAATAATGTTAGCTAGGGAGCCAGCCTGCTAACGTTAGCTAGCTAACAGTACACTTTAGCTTAAGACATGTAGCTAGCTGGCTTGCTAGGTAAACAATGAACCTAGCTAGTTAAAGAACATGTAAGATCACACATGTCACATAACGTTAGCTAGGGAGCCAGCCAGCTAACGTTAGCTAGCTAGCTAAAGAGTACACTTTAGCTTGAAATGAAACAACTTTCTGTCAAAATTAGAAACGTGTAATATCTGAAAATGTAGCTAGCTAACACTACACTACCTTACCTTTATACATCATCATGCCTGATGGATGCGTCTCCCTGTCAGGAATGCCATACCACCGTTGCCCTTAGTTGAAAGATGTAATCTGAAGGGGTCTGAATACTTTCCGAATGCACTGTATGTATGGACAGATGATGAAGAGATGGACAGATTGAACGACATAGGCCGTGCTGTGAGATGTGTCGAAGACGGCGTGTGGGATGTTAGTGAGAAGAAGGACCCTTATGAAATGGAACACTGTGACAAGGGTGGCATTCATATTTAAACACAGGAAATGTTTGCTGAGCAAAGATCACAGGATGTGTAATGCTGATTCTAGAAAACGGTAATAGGTTTCTCTCTTTCCTTTCTCTTTTCAACAGGGACTGATTTTCTATTTCAATTTATGTTATATTTCATTCAAAGAAGTGGTAATGATCTACAATGTTCCTTACTGTTCCTGGCTTCCTGTTCCACATACCCACGTTCTCTCTCAGGAGCGTCTTTGAACCGTGATGTTCCTCGTATCGTACAGCGTTAATAGCCACATATGTCACAGGAATCACATTTGTTACACTTAGAGGAGATCTTCAGGTTGTGGCACGTCCAACTTTTCACCATGTTAATGACTAACCCTCCTGTGGAGGGATAAGAGACACACTTTAATACCATGTGTAGACACATATCTGAAAATGTGAGCATAATCAGAATGTGGACAAGTTCAGGATCAGATGATAGGTAATGGTGATATTTCCTTATTTCCAAAACTAACTTTAACACACATAGTTTGTATATAGATACATGAGACCCTTACAATATTATTCAGAGTTTCCCAGCTCACCTTAGTGGGTCAATAGCAAAATCTAAATAACAGTCTTAGTTATTCCTACCATGTGAATTCCTCTACGAGACTACATTAGGAATCCTTCCAGGTCCTTGATATTTAGTTTTACTGTGTCACTTGAATCCACAGTCGCACCAAAGTCAATGGGACAATGACAAATGGAAGATATCTTCTTCAATATCAGGGAAGCCTTATGGGGACGGAACACTTACGGCACAGTTTTTACAGGAGACCAGCCCTCCTCGACCCCATTCATCCACTCTATCTCACCTCTTGGGGAGTGGTCCTCCCCTCCTCCCCCCATCACACTCCTACTCCACACCAGGAAGGAGGGAGTGAATGAAGGATCCTAACTTTGCCTATGACGCTTTAATCTTCCAAATGCTGCTTGAGGATTGGAATTTCCGTGAATCAATCTTGGCCCAGGCCCACGCCTTGATAAATGGTCCCTATCTATCAGGGCGCCATGCGGCGCTCAGGCCTATACCCACGAGACAGCTTTGCTTTAGAATAATGGGCCTGCTCCGTCCCCAGCCCCAACCATGCCACATTCGCAATGATTGTGCATCTTTTTGATCTATCTGTCTGGCCACTCTGTCAAGAAGGACAGCAGGGATTGTTAGAGAGGGGGAGGGAGGGAGTCAGGGGTTGGTGGTATTGCGGCACGGCACCTTTGTCTTTACCTGTACAATACGTGACGGGCTGCAGCTTTGTGAGGAGCAGTGCTGCCCCCAACTGATAAATACAAGGATGCAGTCAGACATAAACACACACACACACACACACACACACACACACACACACACACACACACACACACACACACACACACACACACACACACACACACACACACATACACATACAAACAAACAAACATACACAGAAATGCGGCTGTGGTTTTTACCTCTTCCAGTCCCACGCTGTGGCATGGAGCCTCAGAGACATTATGTCTGCCATCAATAACCTTGGCTGCGAATCTGCACAAACCACTGCTGACTCCAGGTTCTCTCAGAGCAGAGTGTTGCCTCTCACTGAGACTCATTGGTATTCCACACATGTGTACAGTCACAGGCAACCACACATGCTGCAGACATGCTTAATCCCACACAGCAACACAGCACAAACATACAGTATGGATGAAGTGTATACACATGCAAGAAGACAAACAGGCACACAGGAAGATGCACGCACACAGCTACACACGCACATACCACTCAAGCACACGTACACATACATCTACATGCATGTGCACACATGCACACACACACGAACAAACACACACACACTATCTTAGTCAGGTTTGTACTGTAGCTGTATAGGTTCATCATTGATTGCTTTGTGTTATGTAATGGACATTTAATTTAATCACATTAATCAGTAGTAGGAGTTCCCATCAAAAGCCCTGTGCAGAGACAATGTCTCAACTGGTATTCTGCAACTCTTCCCTTACGTTTGGGAAAAGCACAATTTCACCTCACCCGCTACTGAAAAATAATTAGCTGCGATTAATGCTTTCTCTCACTGAGGTAATTATATGTCACGCAAGTGTGCCTCGCACCGGCATGCTAATATTCTGTCAAGTCGACAGCTATTCACGCTTTTATACTAGCCATTCATCAATGTCAGAGGAATATTCTTCTCTGTTGATGGACCTTTTGTGTTGTCTCATAACTGGTCGACAGGAGAACAAAAACAGATGGTCCCTCCGGACAACAAGCAGACAGGCAGGAATTATTTTTTTTTTAATTGAGAAATCATGCGGAAGAGTCACAAAATAAACTGCAACCATATTAGTGCATTATGAACTAGAAAATGAACTAGCGCAAGCACAACACCCCCGCTCGCTTGTAACCCGCCATCTTGGTTGCTCGATATTTCGCCGGTATTGTTTTTTAAATGTCGCAGCCCTATTACATCGCCCGCTGGGATGGGTGGTGATATGTGAGACTATTGTGTTGTTGCCTGTTGCTGACATTTCCACTGGCTGGATATTGCTGCTCCACTCCCCAGACACTACCCGCCCATCTGCTGCTGCTGTCAGTCCCTCTCAGTGGCGACAATAGCTCCCCAGCCCCTCAAAGAGGACCAGGAGACGGCTGGGTGTGAGGGAGGAATGGAGGGAGGCGGCAAAATAGAGCAGAGCAGAGTTAAATTGTGCATGAAGACTTCAATTCTTGAATCAATTGAAAAAGCACCGGCCTCATGATAGATTCCATGTGAATGCCTGAAGAGCGTCTTTTGTGCATTCCCATAATGCCTAAATGGTTTCAGAACTCAATTTGAAAGGTAATGTGTGTGTGTGTGTGTGTATGTGTGTGTGTGTGTGTGTGTGTGTGTGTGTGTGTGTGTGTGTGTGTGTGTGTGTGTGTGTGTGTGTGTGTGTGTGTGTGTGTGTGTGAGTGAGTGCGAGACAAGGGAGTGTGCAGATTTATAAATATGTTATTTTATAGAACATCTGACAGTGAGATGAGTTAGTCTGTGTGTGTGTGACTTTGTACAAAGCATATAACTTTAAAGGTTATTACAGTATCAGGCTAATATTGCTTCCCGCTATTCTCCAAATTACTGCTCACCTGAAACTTTTTCCTTCCTCTGATTTGCCCTGGACACTACTGAGGCCAGGGCAAACTATCAAAAAGGTGCACTGGCCACCCTGTGAGTCAACTATCAAAAAGGTGCACTGGCCACCCTGTGAGTGAGAGAGCCACAGCTTTGTGTTGAACTGGGGCACCGTTCATCAGGCCTCATGTTGACCCTGCTGTGCAGTATCTTGCAGGCACAAATTACTTATAGTTGTTCCACCATTTTCCTCCTACATCTGTAGAAGATTAATTAACAATGTAGCATCTCAATGAGAAATGGGTAACTAGTGAGAGGAGATTGAAATGTTAAGAGACTGTACAGACCCCTCTCTCTCGCAAATCAAATAAATTCAGTGTGATGGCACACTGTGGTAATTCACCCAATTGATATGGGAGTTTATCAAAATTGGGTTTGCTTTGAAATTCCTTGTGTATCTGTGTAATCTGAAGGAAATATGTGTCTCTAATATGTTCATACATTTGGCAGGAGGTTAGAAAGTACAGCTCAGTTTCCACCTAATTTTGCAGGCAGTGTGCACATAGCCTGTCTTCTCTTGAGAGCCAGGTCTGCCTACAGCAACTTTTCTCAATAGCAAGTCTATGCTCACTGAGTATGTACATATGGGGCGGCAGGAACCTAGTGGTTAGAGCGTTGGGCCAGTAACTGAAGGGTTGCTCCATCAAATCCCCGAGCTGACAAGGTAAAAATCTGTCGTTCTACCCCTGAACAAGGCAGTTAACCCACTGTTCCCAGGCCGTCATTGTAAATAAGAATGTTTTCTTAACTGGCTTGCCTAGTTAAATAAAATAATAAACATAGTCAAAGCTTTCCTTAAGTTTGGGTCAGTCACATTGGTCAGGTATTCTGCCACTGTGGACTCTCTGTTTAGGGCCAAATAGCATTCTAGTTTGCTCTGTTTTTTTGTTAATTCTTTCCAATCTGTCAAGTAATTATCTTTTTGTTTTCTCATGATTTGGTTGGGTCTAATTGTTTTATTGTCCGGGGCTCTGTGGCTTCTGTTTGTTTTTGTAGACAGAGCCCCAGGACCAGCTTGCTTAGGGGACTCTTCTCCAGGTTAATCTCTCTGTAGGTGATGGCTTTGTTATGGAAGGTTTGGGAATTGCTTTCGTTTAGCTGGTTGTTTAATTTAACGTCTGTTTTCGGGATTTTGATCATTACCGGGTATCGGCCTAACTCTGCTCTGCATGCTTTATTTGGTGTTTTACGTTGTATTTGGTGTTTGTCTCATTTTGTGAATTCTTGGTTTTGTGGACCCCAGACCTCACATCCATAAAGGGCAATGGGTTCTATAACTGATTCAAGTATTTTTAGCCAGATCCTAATTGGTATGTCAAATTTTATGTTCCTTTTGATGGGATAGAAGGCCCTTCTTGCTTTGTCTCTCAGCTCGTTCACAGCTTTGTGGAAGTTACCTGTGGCGTTGATGTTTAGGCTGAGGTATGTATAGTTTTTTGTGTGCTCTAGGGCAACGGTGTCTAGATGGAATTAATATTTTGAACACCATTATTTTTCTCTTAATGAGATTTACTGTCAAGGCCCAGGTCTGACAGAATCTGTGCAGAAGATTTAGGTGCTGCTGTATGCCTTCTGTGATTGGGGACATAAGCACCAGATCATCAACAAACAGACAATTGACTTCAGATTCTAGTAGGGTGAGGCCGGATGCTGCAGACTGTTCTAGTGCCCTTGCCAATTCATTGATATATATATATTGAAAATGGTGGGGCTTAAGCTGCATCCCTGTCTCACCCCACGGCACCGTGGAAAGAAATGTGTGTGTTTTTTGCCAATTTTATAATATCGTATGTTTTTCCCCAACACCACTTTCCATCAATTTGTAGAGCAGACCCTCATGCCAAATTGAGTCGAATGATTTCTTAAAATGAACAAAGCATGAGAATACTTGACCTTTGTTTTGGTTAGTGTGTTTGTCAATTAGGGTATGATGGGTGAATACGTGGTCTGTCATACAGTAATTTTGTAAAAAGCCAATTTGACATTTGCTCAGTACATTGTTTTCACTGAGGAAATGTATGAGTCTGCTCTTTCCCAAGGTTGCTGTTGACGCTGTCAGATAATAGTTCTGCAGGAGGGGTGAAGTCAGGCACAGGAGACTCAGGTACGTGAAACACGTAGTTACTTTAAATAAGGAAAAACCAGTCCAAAATATCAAGCCGAAAAAGCCAGGGAAAAATATTCAAACAGAGGAAGACTAACACAGTCTTCTGAATATATCGGGACGCAACCCTAACGCCAAAACGCTAAAATAGAAATGGACCAGAAAAGAAAATCCCCCAACCTGCAATAACAGACACGAAACAATCCCGCACAACCCCAAACACAAAACAGACAGACAAAATACCCCACTAATTAATAAAACACAAAACAGGTGCTACCCTAACCAGACATTACCAAACAAAAACAGAAAAGGAAATCGGTGGCAGCTAGTAGGCCGGCGACAACGACCGCCGAGCGCCGCCCGAACGGGGAGAGGCGCCACCTGTGGACGTTGTGATAGACGCATATCCCATGGTAGTTATTGTGGTCAAATTTGTCTCCACTTTTGTGGATTGGGGTGATCAGTCCTTGGTTTCAAACATTGGGGAAGATGCCAGAGCCAAGGAGGATGTTAAAGAGTTTAATTATAGCCAATTGGAATTTGTGGTCGGAAATGTTATCATTTCACTGAGGATACCATCAACCCCACAGGCCTTTTGAGGTTGGAGGGTTTGTATTTTGACCTGTAGTTCATTCAATATAATTGGATAATTCAGTGTGTTCTGGTAGTCTTTAACCCTTCCATGAGTGAGTTCCAAATACCTCTAACGGTCGCCCCAGTGTGAGTTTTTTTCTGCACGTGATGTTAGAACGTTCTCTCCATTTCAGAATGTGATTGTTACGCAACAGTACATTTAATCCGCGCTGCCCTCAAACCAAGGCAGCCTGTTTTTATTTATAAGCTGTTTTCAATTTGTCAATTTCAAATTATTTTCTAACAAGTTTTTTTTCTTTTTTAAGAACAGTTTGAATTGAGTTGTGTTCCACCTCATTCATTCATATAAAACTTGTCATTTTTACTTTTGCGGACCAATTAATTTTTTGGACATTTCTGACCTGGACAAAATTCCCCTAACACTTCCCAATTGTTAGCACAGTTCAAGTCTGCAGACATTTGCTCATCTCCTGTCCTGCACACACGTGTTCACATTTTACGTCTGTTGCCTGCATCGCAGTCAGTTGTTTCGTTACCAATAATAACTTTGGAAACGTGTGTGTTTCTATCAAAGTAAGTGCCTTATTACGTTATAATAGTTTCTGTCATTTTATACTGTTTCTACTGTAGCTCACTGTGTGTATGGAGCATAATATATTTGTGTATATTCCTTATAACCGTGGACACGCAAGGTAACGTTACTCATTTCATAACCTTTATGGTGTTATATTCAATCGTGCTTATGTAGCTAGTTACATTCTGCTATTAGCGCTGTAATACAATGCTAATTGCGTCAGAAGTATTGGCTTGTTGTATTTTGAACCTACCATCGAAAGATTAAAAAATATATTTTTATACCACTTGGTCGTTTTCTGAGTGCATTCCACAAAGCTGTTTATCATGTCCGCCTTATCCACTGCCCCCATTTTGAGGTTATAGTCAAGCACATTTATTTTTCTCTCTCCCGTCAGGTGGTCCACCTTCCCTGTGGCTGACATGGTTGCTGTATGGACAGTGTAGAGGACATGGATGTCTCATTTGTCATGCCACTTTACTGCCAGCTGTTGACATGTATTATTTTGTATAACGGGTCTTTTTGGATAGCAGTAGCATTGTTGATGAAATGCAATCTTGGGAAAAGAGGGTGGCAAAGAAGGGAGTTGCAAACATATGATCTGTACTCCAGTATTCTCTTAGGGAGTTCTTTACTATCCCATGAGAACGACTGTCACCAGGAAGATAAACATTTCACTAATATGGTTGTCCCCCCCACTCCTGGCTTTCTCTTCTCCTGTAGCTCCAAGGCATAACGATTGGTCTCTGCTATGTCTCCCACCAGCTCCTCTGTCAGAAAGAACTTGAAGCACTGCCTCCGATGGAAATGGCAAGGGGCGTTGCACTCCAAACTGGGACTCATCAAAGCAAACAGCAGGGCCAGGAGGGGCTGAAATGGCTGGCAGCCTTCCAGATACCACAGAACTCCTGTACTTCATCTATTGTCGGTCTGCCTCCATCACCACCAGCATATTTAAAGGGAACTGGGACTTTGTCAGTGGTTAAGGGGTCCTCAGAATCAGGGTTCTCAATGGCTGGGGGGCAGCTCCTTACTGTCCCAATCTGATTCCTGACTTTCAGACTCATTGTCAGAATTTTTTTAAATCTCCAGAATTTCTGCATTTGTGAGTTGTCTCCTTTTGAAAGACATTGCTAATGCTACAGCTTAGCTCACTAGTTACATACATAAACAACAGCACTGAATGGCTCAGAATGGGAGTGAGAGGTTACGTGATTGACTGCCTGCACGCGCCATTTGTATCAATAAATCACTATCGGAAAATGTTTTGTGTGGTAATTATTGATATATTTACAGTATTCTCATGTTTTTCAATGACCGGTGATAAATCATGCATTCTGATTCTTGCATACATTGTGATGGGCACATAGTGTGTGTGTGTAAAATACTTGTTTGAAGGTTGTAGTGATTATGATGAGCTAAGCTAATTCCAGCTATGTGTGTGGAGCCATGTTTGTTGACATACAATGCATTCTGGGTTTCACGTAATCGTCTGTTGGACCAAAGATGCTATAACAAAATGAGGTGAGTAAGGGTTCACTCATTTTTTGAGAACTTCAGGAAGTGAATGGTGGGATGTGAACGATGGTAGATGACACAACCCTTCAACATGTATACTATAAGCAGACCAAACTCATCTTGTCTTCTCTTATTATCTTTGGTTTCTGTGAGAAAAAAAGCATGGCTGAGCGCTGAAACTAGTCATCGTCGGATTACTTCGATTTCTAGAAAGTGTTTTACTCAATTATTTTGATCAACGGTGAGCTCACCCATGATGTGATTAATTACACATAGTAATTGCTATTAGCTAATTCATATTGTAGTTTATGTCAGCCGAGAGTTAGAAAATATGACCGCTTGTGTTGCGTCAATCTTTCCTCAGTTAGTGATCTGATAAGGGTGTCAGTGGGCTGACTGTGAACGTTCTGAGAGACTCTGGATTGAGGTCTGTGATGAAGAAGTCTTCAGTACTACTGCCAAGAGATGAGCTATAAGTGTACCTACCAAAGGAGTCCCCTCGAAGCCTACCATTGACAATGTAAATACCCAGCGTGTGACAGAGTTGCAGGAGTTGTGTCCCATTTTTGTTGGTTATGTTGTCGTAGTTGTGCCTAAGGAGGCATGTGGGGGAGGGAATGCGATCACCTCCAGGTAGGATATGTGACCCGTTTTTGTTGGTTATGTTGTCGTAGTTGTACCTAGGGGGACATATAGGGGAGGGAATGCTGTCACCTCCAGGTAGGTGTTTGTCCCCCTGTGTGCTGAGGGTGTCAGGTTCTTGTCCAGTTCTGACATTTAGGTCGCCACAGACTAGTACATGTCCTTGGGCCTGGAAATGATTGATTTCCCCCTCCAGGATGGAGAAGCTGTCTTCATTAACTTCTTGAGGCTACCTGGGACGTTAGCGTTCCCCCCGTGGCGCACCCTATCAACAGCAGGTGCATTTCAAGAGCGGCAAATTTGAAACCAAATAAATGTACAAATTCAAATTTCTCAAACATACAACTAACTTACAGCCTTTGAAAGATAAACATCTTCTTAATCTAACCACGTTTACCGATTTCAAAAAGGTTTTACGGGGAAAGCATAAAGTTAGGTTATGTTAGGAGAGTACATTGACAATAGCGGTGTGCAATGCATTGTCGATTCAAAGACAGGCTTCACCAAAACCATACAATCAGCTAAAATTATGCACTAACCTTTTACAATCTCCATCAGATGACACTCCTAGGACATTATGTTAGACAATGCATGCATTTTTAGTTCTATCAAGTTCATATTTATATCTAAAAACAGTGTTTTACTATGGTGTTGATGTTCAGGAAATCGTTTCCCTCCAATACCGGCAGTCAAGTCATGACAACAAAATAATTAATTAATATTAGAAAACATTGCTAAAATATTATATTGTCATTCAAAGAATTATAGATTTACATCTCTTGAACGCAATGGACTTGTCAGATTTTAAATTAACCTTACTGGGAAATCACACTTTGTAATAATCTGAGCACTGCGCCAGAAAAATACGCATCGCGATACAGACTAACCGCCATGTTGGAGGAATCTAAAATCGAAAATACTATATAAATAATCCATTACCTTTGATTCTCTTCATCAGATGTCACTTCCAAAGAGTCCCAGGTCCATAACGAATGTAGTTTTGTTCAAAAAAGCTCATCATTTATGTCGAAAAACCTCCGTGTTGTAGCGCATGATCTAAGCCAGTCGGACTTCACTTCACTTCAAGAACGGAAAAAATATATTTCCGTTCGTTCAAACATGTCAAACGTTGTATCGCATAAATCATTAGGGCCTTTTTTAACCAGAACATGAATAAAATTCAAGGCGGACCATTGGGTTTTCTTTTAAAACGTTTCGGAATGAGAGTACCCACCATCAAATCGCGTGCCAGATGTCTAACGGACCATCACGTTCCATGGCTCTTATTCGGTCAGATCTCACTGTAGAACACTCAAAACACTTTGTAAAGGCTGGGGACATCTTGTGGAAGCAATAGGCAGTGCCAGAATATTCCTCACCCCCTTTGTTTTTCAATGGCATAGGCTCAAAGTCAATTCAACACATCAGGTATCCACTTCCTGTCAGAATCTGTCTCAGGGTTTTGCCTGCCAAATGAGTTCTGTTATACTCACAGACACCATTCAAACAGTTTTTGAAACTTTAGGGTGTTTTCTATCCATATATAATAAGTATATGCATATTGTAGTTACTGGGTAGGTGTAGGAGGCAGTTAAAAATGGGCACATATTTTTTCAAAAAATTCTCAATACTGCCACCTATACCCTAACAGGTTAAAGTATGGGAATTCTAGTGGGGGGGACAAAGGTAGCATACAGGAGGACATTTTCCTCTGTTGAGATCATTTCCTTTTGAATTTCTAGCCAAATCTAAAATGTTCCTATTTTGATGAATTTAATAGAGTGTGTTAGGTCTGCTCTATATCAATGGGGTGTTGCTGAGCTGGACAATTTTTTGTGCTCACTGGAGTGTATTCACATGCTGTTCCAGCTCCACCTGTCATACCTCCAGCTGGGTGAATGTATCCTTCATTTCAATGAGGGAATAGTACTCTGTGCTGGGAGGTTGACTTTCCGCTTGGGGTTGCTCGTCTGTGGGGTTGTATAATGAAGAGGTCTGGTCTGACACGCTCGGGGTAGGGGTGTCTTTCTCAAGAGAGCACTTATCCTCTTAATCTCTTTGATTATGTGAAAGTCCAGCTGAAACAGTTTGGGGTTGCCCTGTACCATTACTGTTCCAACCTTGCACAGGTTAATATTGGCTGACTCAGAGATCTCAATGTCTAATACCCTGAGTTTCCACCCATCGCTAACATCCCCCCCCCTCTTAGCAGAGGGGTAGTGTGTTAATATTAGCACTGTGCCATGCTAGCGGATGGCCTGTGTGGAAGATTAACTTCTTGGGGCTATGTGGGACGTTAGCGTGCCACCCTTGGCGCACCCTATCAACAGCAGGTGCATTTCAAGAGCGGCAAATTTGAAACCAAATAAATGTCAAAATTCAAGTTTTTCAAACATACAACTATCTGGCACCCTTTGAAAGATAAACATCTCCTTAATCTAACCACGTTTTCCGATTTCAAAAAGGTTTTACGGCGAAAGCATAAAGTTAGGTTATGTTAGGAGAGTACATTGACAATAGCTGTGTGTAGTGTATTGTCAATTCAAAGACAGGCGTCACCAAAACCATAAAATCAGCTAAAATTATGCACTAACCTTTTACAATCTCCATCAGATGACACTCCTAGGACATTATGTTAGACAATGCATGCATTTTTAGTTCTATCAAGTTCATATTTATATCTAAAAACAGTGTTTTACTATGGCGTTGATGTTCAGGAAATCGTTTCCCTCCAATACCGGCAGTCAAGTCATCACAACAAAATAATTAATTAATATTAGAAAACATTGGTAAAATATTATATTGTCATTCAAA
The DNA here is from genome assembly GCF_901001165.1 of Salmo trutta. Classification (NCBI taxonomy): domain Eukaryota; kingdom Metazoa; phylum Chordata; class Actinopteri; order Salmoniformes; family Salmonidae; genus Salmo; species Salmo trutta. Next base: position 35,865,856 of record NC_042963.1, read on the forward strand.
GAATTATAGATTTACATCTCTTGAACGCAATGGACTTGCCAGATTTAAAATTAACCTTACTGGGAAATCACACTTTGCAATAATCTGAGCACTGCGCCCAGAAAAATACGCATTGCGATACAGACTAACCGCCATGTTGGAGAGATCTAAAATCGAAAATACTATGTAAATAATCCATTACCTTTGATTCTCTTCATCAGATGTCACTTCCAAAGAATCCCAGGTCCATAACGAATGTAGTTTTGTTCAAAAAAGCTCATCATTTATGTCCAAAAACCTCCGTGTTGTAGCACATGATCTAAGCCAGCCGGACTTCACTTCACTTCAAGAACGGAAAAAATATATTTTCGTTCGTTCAAACATGTCAAACGTTGTATCGCATAAATCATTAGGGCCTTTTTTAACCAGAACATGAATAAAATTCAAGGCGGACCATTGGGTTCTCTTTTAAAACGTTTCGGAATGAGAGTACCCACCATCAAATCGCACGCCAGGTGTCTAATGGGCCATCGCCGTTCCAACGCTCTTCTTCAGTCAGATCTCACTGTAGAAGACTCAAAACACTTTGTAAAGGCTGGGGACATCTTGTGGAAGCAATAGGAAGTGCCAAAATATTCCTCCTACCCTTTGTTTTTCAATGGTATAGGCTTAAAGTCAATTCAACACATCAGGTATCCACTTCCTGTCAGAATCTGTCTCAGGGTTTTGCCTGCCAAATGAGTTCTGTTATACTCACAGACACCATTCAAACAGTTTTTGAAACTTTAGGGTGTTTTCTATCCATATATAATAAGTATATGCATATTGTAGTTACTGGGTAGGATTAGTAACCAGATTAAATCGGGTACATTTTTTTATCCAGCCGTGAAAATACTGCCCCCTATACCCTAACAGGTTAAGTTGCATATATTCCCATTTTGAATATTGTCAGCAAAAAGTGTCTTTTGAGTTTCCGTAAGCAGCTTTTTTTGGTACTGTTTTTGTGCCTTATTCTTTTTTCATCCAGAGGGTACTGTATTGTAATGACCTCTGAACAGCGGTCAGGGGGGCTAGAAGGGCCTCTGCATTTGGGTGGGGTAGTCTGTGGAACTCTCCTACCATTGTTGGGCTCAAGAGCTTTGACACCTCTCACTTCACACCTCAGTGCTAATTGAAGTTGCAGTCAGATATCTTCAGTCCTAGCAAACTTGCTATCCTTAATTTAGCATTCAGTCCTTATAAAGTACATTATAAACTGAGTGGTTAGAGCCCTAAAGTCTGATTGGCTGAAGGCCATGGTATATCAGACCGTATACCACGGGTATGACAAAACATTTCGTTTTACTGCTCTAATTACATTGGTAACCAGTTTATAATAGCAATAAGGCTCCTCAGGGGTTTGTGATATATGGCCAATATACCACAGCTAAGGGCTGTGTCTAGGCGTTGTGTCACGCAAAAGAACAGCCCTTAGCCGTGGTATTTTGGCCATATACCACACCTCCTCGGGCCTTGTTGAGTAAATATATCATTGTAATGTATTTTTCTTATTGACTTTAAATGTAGCTTCAGACTAAACATTACTCACTCAATTCCAGGTTGGATGGTGTTTTCAGGTTTATGTTGTTTGTTTGAAAGAGCATTTACTCTATAGCTTGGAAATAAGAATCTTTGGTAGTAGGAATCCTTCCAGGTAATTTTGTCCAAAAGCATGTTATAGGTTTGAGTTTTGATTGGGAGTGAAGGTTATGTTGTGGAGGGTAGTATCCTGTATATGTCCTTGCCAAAAAATCTAAGTTTATCTATCTCTTTTGTAAAAACATGCTGAAAATGTGGGAGCTCATCTGCTCTCACTCACCCACTCACTCACCCACCCACCCACTCACTCACTCACTCACTCACTCACTCACTCACTCACTCACTCACTCACTCACTCACTCACTCACTCACTCACTCACTCACTCAACAACAAGCAACAGCAACAAGCCCACAGCAAAAGGGAAGCAAAATTGCTTCTGTTGAATGCACTCCTGGGCTTTTATTGGTTCCTGTAATTGCTTCCCTGTTTCCCATGTACAGGTCTACTCTTGTCCTATTTCTCTGCTGAAGGATTGTCCTGGGAAAGTATGTGTGTTGAAAACACCTGATCCCTGAATCCCATTTGGAAGGCAAGTGGTTGTTTACAGAGACATATATATATGTGACATGTGTAGACACCGTGTCTCAATTTATATTCACATCCATGAATACGCCTCTCAATCTTGAACTGGTATTCTTATGCCTTTGCAGAGACATGGCCTCTGAGGGGAAATGTATATTCTAGTGTCCTGTTTGCCTCCCTATGGCTGTGATACCTCTTTTATATACATACTGTATATATTGGGCCGGACAATCCATTTGCCAAAAATTATTAAGATCTGATTATGTGTTCACATGACTTGATTCCTGAAATGTGTAAAAAACAGTAACACCATGTGCCAAAGATTAAATATAGTATGATACAGAAACTGCTGTATTTCACAAACGACAATGAGTTGAATCATACATTTGGGCTTAGAATAGGTCAAATAACAATACTATGTCCTCTTAAATAATGTAATACTGAAATGTATTTAAAAATGCATATGCTGAAGTCAAATAAATAACTGTTTCCCATTTTCTAAAAATTCCAACTTCGATTGACACTGGAAGTATGATAGATAAGGACAATCTTAACATTTCAATGTGGCCTGTCTAGACACTTGTACTAAATACCATATTTCATGCTTACACCAAACAGAATTTGTTCTTTGGCACATTTTGATATTGTACTGAAAATAGTACAAGGACGTGAATGGATTAAATATAAGAATTTCAATACCCAGAAATGTAGAAAGAAAGTAGAGCAAACTTGTAAATACAGTGTTAGTTGGAGGTTAATATTACTCCTCATATTGTGTTTGTAGACACCTGAAAGAGTTCCTGCTGCTCCTGTGACCTACTTCTCTTTACCTTTAAAGAGGTAAAGGGAGAAAATAAAGTCACATATATACAGGCTAACGGTGCTTTTTTTACAAACCTATATCTACACATGCACACTCACACCCAGAGGCATAGGGCTGAAAATGTCTCAAGGTCTCCATCAACATCAAAAGACAACAGGTTGTCCCCTGTCCCTCCATTTGGAGCCTGGGTCTTCAGTGTGCATACCTGCACACAGTGTGCGAGAGAGATTGCGTTTGTGTGGCTGGCAGGGTAAAAAGCACACCTTTACCTTAGTTATCCTTGGATTAAAGGTCTCTTCCCTGCGGGGTTGATGGAAGAGAGTGTGCGTGTGTGTGTGCGTGTGTGTGTGTGTGTGTGTCGAAGCGGTTTTCAGGTAGGTGGTGCACTCAGAATGAGCACAGCATGTCTCAGAGCTTCCCACTTCCTGCTGTTGTGCCTGGCAGCGACCTATCTCACTAGGTCCCACTTCTTCCATACATGCCTCTCATTGTGGCTGCCACTCTCCATCTCCCTGTCACCGGGATTACTCCCCCATTGTGTTTTTTAGACCATTTAATTTATTCAGCTCTATTGCCTGGCACAATGCGTCCAATTTGTTGGGGAAGGCAATCAGACCGACCCATATTGTGATTACATAAAGCAGAATGTAAAATGACTGCAAAATGTTCCTGACGACTGTTTTTATATATTATGTGATGCCTTGTGGCTTTAGGAAAAAAAATGTATTTCTTCATTTGAAAGCCCACATGCCGATAACCATGCAAGGATTGTTAAGCCAGCCTCACAAAATGTATTGCAGCTATCAGGACACTTCATTGTAGTTCAAATAATCTATTTTCTCTCTTTTTTAGTGAGAACATAGATATTCAATTTGTGTCGGCACTCTGCTGTGCAATGCCAAGAATCTCAACTCTTTTTCTCAAGTGAGAAAGGCTACAGAAATACTGGTACTAGTCGAGATGACACCGCCCACTGGGCACAGATGTCAATTCAACGTCTATTCCACATTGGTTCAACGTAATTTAATTGAAATCAATTGAACCAATGTGGAATAGACGCTGAATTGACATCTGTGCCCAGTGGGCGGTGTCAATACGTTGACTCAATACGTTGATTCAAATAGTGTGTGCCCAGTGGGCAGCATTGCCATTCGTAGTGGCAAACAAAAAGGTTTTACATTTCATGATAAGCACATTGAGTCAACCTACAGGCATGTTGGCCTGCTCTGTAATTTTCTAGTGGCTGCCAAAGTATATAAAGCCATTAATTGTGTACCATTCACATGTCTTGCTGGCTGTCACATAGGTAATGCTGTGGCATTGCACTCCATGCAAGCTACAATTTGTTTCGTCACATGGTTTCTAAGTGACAGCCCAGGCTGGCTGACACTGAGGGGGTACGCTTTATGGATTGTTGCTCATTGTGATTCCAGTGAGGTAAAGTGTATTGCTGTGGTACACGGTACCATACCTCAACTAAGTATGCCAAATTACCACAGCTCAACTTGAGTATAGGGTATGTGGATTTCAATTAACAGGATGTTGAATGAAAAATAAATAATTTGGACCTTAAATGTGCCAATTGGTTGATTGTCTAAATGTATTTGATTAGACGTTTGAGGCTTTTGGGTTCGAGAGGCTTGCCTGGCTTTTCAAAATGTTATTTTTTTTGCTGTTGTGAGATTGTCATGTCTGGTTTGCTATAATGTGTCTAGTAAAAGAACACAGCAATGCAGAAATCTAAGGATCAGACTTCTTAGACCAGTCCCTGAGTTACAACCCTCATGAAACCTAAAGGCACTCTAACAGAAGCCTTTGAGTGTGTGTGTGTGTGTGGATGTGTTTAACTATTACATTTATTTATTTTTTTGCCAACTGGGGACATTTTGTTACTCCCCACGAGGTCAAATGCTATTTCTAGGGGATTTAGGGTTAAAGTTAGAGTTAGTGTTCACGGTTAAAATTACATTAAGGGTTAGGGTTAGGAGCTAGGGTTAGTTTTAGGGTTAAGAGCTAGGGTTAGGGTTAAGGTTAGGTTTTTGGATTACGGTTAGGATTAGGGTAAGAGTAAAGGTTTGGGTTAGGGGTTAGGGAAAATAGGATTTTGAATTGGACTGAATTGTGTGTGCCCACATGGTTAGCTGTACAAGACTGTGTGTGTGTGTGTGTGGGGGGGGGGGGGGGGGGGGTTAACTGTATATTGCACTTGATGAAGCCTACTTCACAAACATATAAGAAGTAATTTAATCCTCAAACATTAGCCTGCTTATTTTGTTGGTACAGCATATTACTAAAAGGCTACAAAAAGCCTTTTGAGTTATATTCTCAGACTAAGCTCACAACAAGACTGTCATGACATGACCGTTTTCTTCATCTCTGATGAGACCCCCGGCCACCACACTGAGGCGATAGCTTGAACCTCATAAGCCGCATGAGTAGTCTCTGGCACCGTAAAGACACATTATCCAAGTCTTTGCTGTTCATTAGTGGGACCAAGTGCTTGTGGTCTGTCACTAGTTTGAAGTCCTCCAGGCCATACAGATATTTTGAATTTCTCACAGGCCCAAACATTTGCCAGAAACTCCTTTTCGATCTGAACGTATCTGGTTTCTGCCTCCGTGAGCCTCCTGGAGCAGTACGCAACTGGCTTCCACTCCTCTACAAGGACCTGTAGTAAAACACTGCCAAGCACAAAGTTGCTTGTGTCTGCTGAGACTGCTGTGGATCTGTTGTTGTCATAGAACATCAGGACTGGGGAAGTCTTCAGAAGTTCTTTGAGGAGCTGGAATGTCGCCTGCTGTGTGTGATCCCATGTCCACGACGTCTTTTACCTCAGGAGCTCATGCAGTGGTTAACACACTGTGTAAAGGTTGAGGATATAATTCCTTAGGCATTTAACCATCCCAAGAACTCTCTTCAGCTCCTGCACATTATCTGGTGGGGAAAGCTGCCTGATGGCTTCCAATTTCTCTGGATCAGGCCTGACTCCTGATGGGTCGATGAGGTTTTCCAGGAAGCATATCTGTCTTTGCCTGAGGACACACTTTTCTCTGTTCAACTTTAGTCCAGTTGACTTGATCTTCTGCAGGACTCTTTTCAGTCGCTTGTCATGGTCTCCCATTGTATTTGCATATACCAAAATGTAATCCATAAAAACAGTCTCCCTCAAGGCCTTGCAATGTCTCAATCACTTTGCTTTGGACGATTTCTGGAGAGCTTGAGATCCCAAATGGCAGACGGCAGAAACAGTATCTGCCAAAAGGTGTAATGAAGGTTGTCAACTTTCTGCTGACACAGTGTAGGGATGTTTGCCAAAACTCACTTGCCGCATCCAATGTTGAAAAAACTTTGGCTCTGCTCAACTTTGCGATTTGTCTTCCGAGGTGGGTAGGATGAACCGTTCTCTTTTCACCACTTCATTAAGCTTTTTCAAACCCACCCATATACGCACTTTCCCATTTTTCTTCAGGACAGGCACCATCAGTGCACACCTATCTGTTCACTGCGTCACCTTCTCCACAATGTAATTTTCCTCTATCCTTCACAGCTCTTCTTTCAAAACAAATCAAATCAAAGTGTATTTGTCACGAGCCCCGAATACAACAGGTATGACCTTACAGTGAAATGCTTACTTACAGGCTCTAACCAATAGTGCAAAAAAGGTATTAGGTGAACAATAGGTAAGTGAAGAAATAAAAACAACAGTAAAAAGACAGTGAAAAACAATAGCGAGACTATATACAGTAGCGAGGCTATAAAAGTAGCGAGGCTACATACAGACATCAGTTAGTCAGGCTGATTGAGGTAGTATGTACATGTAGATATGGTTAAAGTGACTATGCATGTATGTTGAACAGAGAGTAGCAGTAGCAACATGAGTGGTTGGTGGGTGGTGGGTGGCTGGTGGCGGGACACAATGCAGATAGCCCGGCTAGCCAATGTGCGGGAGCACTGGTTGGTCGGGCCAATTGAGGTAGTATGTACATATGTACATGAATGTATAGTTAAAGTGACGATTTCGTCCCACATACCCTAGAGAGGTTAAAACTTCTTGCGCATACCCTGGGATAGGGGGCGCCACAGCGCATTTTGAAAAAAAATCGTTCCCATTTTCAACGGCCTACTAATCAAAGTCAGAAGCTAGGACATGCATATACTTATTTTATATGGATAGAAAACACCCTAAATTTTCTAAAACTGTTTGAATGGTGTCTGTGAGTATAACAGAACTCGTATGGCAGTCAAAACCCCGAGACCGATTGAACCAGGAAGTGGGAATCTGAATTGTCGACTCGACTTCACAGCCTTACCTATAATTCACAACGTGAAATAATGATAATTGAGCACTTTCCAGTGCTTCCACTAGATGTCCCCAGTCTTTACAAAGTGTTTTGAGGGTTCTGCGGTAGAAACTCAGTGAAAGAGACGATGTGGCAATTGGTCACAGTAGTAGGGCCATCAGCATTGTGACGTCGGCGGCCGTGTCTGCCCCCACCTTTGGAAACCTTTTGAAACACAATGAAATCGTCCCACTCGAATCTGATTGGCTCTCTTGTTGAAACAGGCCCTGACGATTATTTTATACAACGTTTGACATGTTTGAACGACCCTAACTCATAGTAAACAGTCATTTTGCGTTAGCCAGGTGCCGCGCACGGATCAACATTTGATTACAGCCTTAGGACGCGCTAACAACAGGAAGCTAATGGAACATAAAGCATGGACTTTTTCGACCGAAAATACATTTGTCATGGACCTGGGATATCGGGAAGTGCTCTCTGATGAAGACAACTAAAGGTGAGGGATTATTGGCGATATTATACAAGATCAGATGTGATTTGCAATTGTTCAAAGATGGCGCCGAGCTAGGCTTTGGAGCTCATTTTCTGGGGTATCGCATCCCATTTGATCTCAAAGTGTGATTACCCTGTAAAGTTAATTTAAAATCTGTTATGACAGGTGTTTTCAAGAGATATTCATCTATAAATCTTAGATTGACAATATAAAAAAAAAAAATCGTTTTCGAATAGTAATTTATAAAATTGTAGCACTGTTTCCCGGGACGCATTTTATGGGAAAATAGTTAGTCAACCTCAGGTGCCGATGTAAAATGCTGTTTTTATATAGAAATATGACCTTTATTGAACAAAAGATTGCATGCTGTGTGTAACATGATGTCCTAGGTGTGTCATCTGATGAAGTTTGTAAAAGGTTAGTGCTGCATTTAGCTGTTTTTTGGTTATATGTGATGCATGTGCTTGGTTGGAAAATTCATATGATGCAATTTTTACAAAGTACTCCTCTAACATAATCTAATATTGTGCTTTTCCTGTAAAACCTTTTTGAAATCGGACAACGAGGGTCGATTCAAGAGAGGTGTATCTATAAAACGATATGAGACAGCCCTATATTTGAAAAAAAAAAATATTGAATTTCGTTATGCTAATGTCGCTAGGAGTTTTCGCTGGAAAATGATCCCGCTAACGGGATGCTATGCGCAAGAGGTTTTAAAGTCTGTAATAGTTTGCAAGCCCTGCCACATAAGAAGAGCATCGGAGCTGGTGTAGTATGATTCAATCTTAGCCCTGTATTGACGCTTTGCCTGTTTGATGGTTCATCGCAGAGCATAGCAGGATTTCTTGTAAGCTTCCGGGTTTGAGTCCCGCACCTTGAAAGCGGCAGCTCTACCCTTTAGCTCAGTGCAAATGTTACCTGTAATCCATGGCTTCTGGTTGGGGTATGTATGTACGTACAGCCACTGTGGGGACGACGTCCTTGATGCACTTATTGATAAAGCCAGTGACTGATGTGGTGTACTCCTCAATGCCATTGGAAGAATCCCGTAACATGTTCCAGTCTGTGATAGCAAAACAGTCCTGTAGTTTAGCATCTGCTTCATCTGAAAACTTTTTTATAAACCGAGTCACTGGTGCTTCCTGTTTTAATTTTTGCTTGTAAGCAGGAATCAGGAGGATAGAGTTGCGGTCGGATTCACCAAATGGAGGGCGAGGGAGAGCTTTGTACGCGTCTCTGTGTGTGGCGTACAGGTGATCTAGAATTGTTTTCCCTCTGGTTGCACATTTAAAATGTTGATAGAAATTTGGTTGAACTGATTTAAGTTTCCATGCATTAAAGTCTCCGTTCACTAGGAGCGCCGCCTCTGGGTGAGTGGTGTCCTGTTTGCTTATTTCCTTATACAGCTGACTGAGTGCGGTCTTAGTGCCACCATCTGTCTGTGGTGGTAAATAAACAGCCACGAAAAGTATAGCAGAAAACTCTCGAGGCAAGTGTTGTGGCCTGCAATTTATCACAATATACTCTACTTCAGATGAGCAAAATCTAGAGACTTCCTCAGATTTCGTGCACCAACTGTTGTTTACAAATATGCACAGACCGCCCCCCCTCGTCTTACCGGAGTTTGCTGGTCTATCTTGCCAGTGCAGCGTGTATCCCGCTAGCTGAATATCCATGTCGTCATTCAGCCACGATTCCGTGAAACATAGGATATTACAGTTTTTGATGTCCCGTTGGTAGGATATTCGTGATCGTACCTTGTCTAATTTATTGTCCAATGATTGCACGTTGGCAAGTAATATTGACGGTAACGGCAGCTTTCCCACTCGCCTTCTGCGGGTCCTCACGAGGCATCCCGCTCTGTGTCCCCTGTACCTGCGTTTCTTCCTCTTGCAAATAACAGGGATGTTGGCCCTGTCGGGTGTTTGGAGAATGTCCTGTGTGTCTTGCTTGTTGAAGAAAAAATCTTCGTCTAAACCGAGGTGAGTGATTGCTGTCCTGATATCCAGAAGCTCTTTTTTGCCGTAAGATACGGCTGTAGAAACATTATGTACAAAATAAGTTACAAATATCGCAAAAAAACAAACACGTAATAGCACAATTGGTTGGGCGCCCGTAAAACTGCTGCCATTTCTTCCGGTGCCATTTACAAAAAAAATTATAATAATAAATGGTATTGGGTTTCTGCAAGCTGTGTGCACTGCATATGGCTGTGTGCTCTCTTTCAGTTGTATTTTTACTGGCTCTGTGTTGAGCAAGCCATGTTCTCCAAATGCTTCACGAACCTCGATGCATTTCACCAGGCCCATCTCAGCAGCTGTTGACAGGCCTGAGTAAGTTGTTCACACTCTGTCCCTGAACAACGTAGTGTTGGAGTGTGCCTCTGGCTATGGGTCAATAATAAGGCATATGAAATTATTTATATTTTTACTTTTGATACTTAAGTATATTTTAGCAATTCCAATTACTTTTGATACTTAAGTTTTAAATTTTTTAAACCAAATACTTTTAGACTTTTACTCAAGTAGTATTTTACTGGGTGGCTATATCTTTTACTTGAGGTATTTTCTATTGAGGTATCTTTATTTTTACTCCAGTATGACAATTGAGTACTTTTTCCACCTCTGGTCGTGGCTGGGTTTTCTAGCATTCCTTTCACATGACCCGTCATTTTGGACAAGTGTGTCTGGGTAAGCGTCATCTAATATTTATAAAATATTTTTATCTGGACACTTTCTGTTTACCTGGAATTGTTCCTTATTGTAGGCTTCTACTTTTACCACTTTTAGTCTTACTCTTTACTACACTACTCACTGTTTAGCACATTACCTCAAATGTGAATACTTAAAGAGATGGGTGGGGCTGGCTTAAGAGGGTGTGAACAATGCTGAATGGGTGTAGACAAAGGAGAGCTCTCCAGTAGGTACCAAAACATTCAAAGGCCATTTTCTCAAAAGTGAGTTTACAACATTAACTTTCAAAGCATAATTACTTTCCCATTGTTCCTCAAATGCAGTGTATGATATACCATTTTATAGCTCTAAGTCTCTACTTTTATCCAATGTAAAAAACATAATTTCATATTTTTCCACATAAGACCGATTTGAGATGGTCAGTCACATACTATATAATGGGAAGGAGAAGTGTTTTTCTGTGTACGCTTGAAAATGCCCTTAATATTTCAACTGGCCCCCAGGACAGCACAGAGAAATGGTAGATGGCTGCAATGTTCTCTCTATAATGAGCATATCAAAGTGTGTGCTAGTGTCTGCTCCAGTGTCAATTTTACATTTTACAGGTGTTGCATCAATGAGAAATTGCACTGTCCATTGGTCATCACTCCTATCGGCATTGCTAACTGATCCAAATATGACGCCTGGTCTTAATTTTCTGTCATTTCACTAACCGATTTTGTGTGACACATTCTTTCCCAATGTCCTGTTTTCTGACACTTGGACATCTTTCCTGCTTTTGATGTTGCATTTTCCCACACCGGCTGCATTGTCCTTCTGTATGCTCCCTTGAATCTCTGTTCTCATTGTGTTTTATGCTCCATTTTGCATTCTTTTTGTGCCCCCACGCAATCTTCTGCACAGTGCACGCAACTTCTCCCTGCTGGCTTACTTGCATGTTATATAGTAGTTGCTAATGTGAGATCTGCCATCAACTGCAGTTTGCGAGACAATCCTTTATCCAGTATGCCCATGACAATTCAGTCCCGAATATGCTCATCTCTATTTGCACCGAAGTCTAAATGCTCTGAAAGCTCGTAAAGGGCTGATAAGTATCTCTGCCTTTTCCTGAGGCGGCTGTACTCATTGATAAAAACAAACATGTTTGTGAATAGCATTCCGTTTGGGATTTAAATGTTTTTTATATTTCCTCATGACAATATCAAAGTCTGCTTTCTCATCCTCTGATGCAAAGCTGAACGATTTGAAAAGTTCTCTGCTTCACTGCCCATGGCATATATGAGTGAACTGACCTGAACATTGCCATTTTCCTCATCCAACTTGGTCGTGGTTCTGAATCTCAGTAAACATTGTTTCCAATCCGTCCATTCTGTCATTTAATCAAAGCTGAAGTTTTGCGATCGGTCAAACTTCAATATAGTCTACTTTCTTAGTAGAATGTGAGCCTGTCATCCCACTTCTAACATTATGTAATTTAACATCAATGTCCAGTCAGAGGAGTACCTTTCTAGGTAACTTGTTTTTTTGCATGTAGCCTCAAGAGAACTGCCTTACCGCTTACCGTACCGCTTAAAGACATCCTGTAATACTATCGTGCATACCATGACAACCAGGACATCCTATCCAACTACAGGCCCATCTCCAACCTCCCTCCCTTCCTATCAAAATCAAATCAAATCAAATGTTATTAGTCACATGCGCCGAATACAACAGGTGTAGACCTTACAGTGAAATGCTTACTTACGAGCCCCTAACCGACAGTGCAGTTTCAAAAAATAAGAATAAGAATAACAGATAAAAGTAACAAATAATTAAAGACGAGAAGTAAAAAATAACAATATATACTGGGGCATTACCGGTACAGAGTCAATGTGAGGGGGCACCGGTTAGTTGAGGTAGTATGTACATGTAGGTAGAGTTAATTAAAGTGACTATGCATAGATGACAACAAAGAGTAGCAGTGGTGTGGAGAGGGGAGGGGGCGGCAATGTGAATAGTCTGGGTAGCCATTTGATTAGAAGTTCAGGAGTCTTATGGCTAGGACGTACAAACTGTTTAGAAGCCTCGATGACTGTAAAGTACTGGAGAAAGTGTTTGCAAACCAGCTTCAATCCCATCTGTCTTCCCATCAGCTGTGTAACATTTTCCAGTCTGGCTTCCAGCCCTTGCACAGCAGTGAAACAGCTCTCGTGAATGTTACCAAAAACCTACTGATGGCTGCAGATTCTGGATCAACTAGCCTGCCCCTACTCTTAGATCTCAGTGCTTCTTTGACACAGTTAACCACAACATCCTTCTGCGGCGTCTCAGACAGCACACTGCAGTCCCTGAAACTGCTCTTTAACTGGTTCTCCTCCACCTCTCCAATAGGAAGCAATACATCATGATTGGAGAGTCCAGATCAGAGGAGTCTGCAGTCACATGCGGTGTCCCTCAGTGCTGGGGCCTATTCTGTTCCTAGTCTACATACTCCCTCTCGGCCAAATCCTCAGCAACTATAACATCAACTTCCACTGCTACCCTGGCTATATCCAAGTATATATTACTACCAAACTTGACACTATCTTAGCCCCATCAAAACCTGCCTAGATGACATCAGGACATGAATGAAAGAGAACTTCCTCCAGCTGAACAGAAGCAAGACTGAGGCTATGCTTATTAGGACAACCAAGCTGGTCACCAGTGCTGGAAAGATCTGTCCTACAATTGCTGGTTAAGCCATCCATCTGTCTTGTGTTATCTCCAACCTGGCAGTCAAGTTTGATCCTTCCTTTAAAACCTTTCTGGTGCAGGGGTCCCGCTAGCGACCCACCTCGACAACATCCGGTGAAATTGCAGAGCACCAAATTCAAAATACAGAAAACGTAATATTAAACATTCATGATAATACAAGTGTCATAGATGATTCTTTAGCTTAGAATCTTGGCAATCTAACCGCATTGTCGGATTTCAAAAAGGCTTTATGGCGAAAGCACAGCATTTGATTATCTGAGGTCAGCGCCCCACAACAGCATATTATCCAAACAAGCACAGGCGTCACAAAATCCCAAATAGCAATAACATAAGTCACTTACCTTTGAAGATCTTACATTTACATTTAAGTCATTTAGCAGATGCTCTTATCCAGAGCGACTTACAAATTGGTGCATTCACCTTATGATATCCAGTGGAACAACCACTTTACAATAGTGCATCTAAATCTTTTAGGGGGGGTAGAAGGATTACTTTATCCTATCCCAGGTATTCCTTAAAGAGGTGGGGTTTCTGGTGTCTCCGGAAGGTGGTGATTGACTCCGCTGTCCTGGCGTCGTGAGGGAGATTGTTCCACCAGGAACACAATGAATGGTCATTTTGTTCGATAAATTCCTTCTTTATATCCCAAATAGTCCGTTTAGTATGCGTCATTGAGTTCAGTAATCCACCCGTTCTGAATGCAGACATAGGAGTTCCAATTGTTACCAGTAAAGTTTATCCAAACAAATCAAACGTTCCTAATTCATTATTAGATACTCTAATATCTAAATAAATGATAATATTTCATACTGAGCAAACTATTTTCAATAGGAAAGGAAAAGAATGCAGCGCACCCCCTCGGTCACACGCTCAATGAGACTAGTTTTGACATAAGACTTCCTGAGGATAAACAACTATTCCTCGTTGGTTTTTCATAATACACGCCTGAAAAACCATGTATAAAAACTGTTGACATCTAGTGGAAGCCATAGGAACTGCAATTTGGGAGGCGGAAGTCTTTGGTTTGAATTGCTTAAGCTTGGAATTGGCTGGCAGGTCAACAGAAAAAAATTGATCCTCGGGTTTTTGCCTGCCAAATCAGCTCTGTTATACTCACAGACATAATGTTAACAGTTTTAGAAACTTTAGAGTGTTTTCTATCCAATACTACCATGCATATGCATATCCTAGCCTCTGGGCCTAAGTAACAGGCAGTTTACTCTGGACACCTCAGTCATCCAAAATTCCGAATACTGCCCCCTATCCCTAACAAGCTTTAATGCCCATTTAAAACATAATTTTTCCATCTAAGAAATATCGCCTGGCTTAAACCATCGCTCTCCCAGCCAGACGCAGAGAAACTCGTCCACGCCTTCATCTTCTCTCGGATCGACTATGGCAACGCTCTGTTCAGGGCCTTCCAGCCAAATCACTTCAGAGGCTACAACTTTTCTAGAATAGTGCTGCCAGAGTCCTGACCAGGACCAAGAAGTCAGCCCACAACACCCCCATCCTTGCTGAACCGGTCAGCTATAGGATATACTTTTAAATCCTCTTCCTAGTGTTTAAAGCCTTGAATGGATTGAGTCCCACCTACATCAGTGACCATATTTCTACCAATGAGCCACCTCGTACTCTCTGATCCAGCAACTTACCAATGCTTCAAATCCTCAAGACATGTCTCCATACTATGGGGTACCGAGCCTTCTGCTGCCTTGCCCCTTGCCTTTGGAATGCTCTCCCTGGCCATCGGAGTGCAGCTCCATGAATAGGAACTTTCGCATAGTCCTATTATGGAAAGTCCTTTTAGCACCCAGCCTACTATTGTTTTTTTCTGCCTTGATTCTAAAAGTATTGTATTGTTTCATATAATTTTGTAAAATAAAGTAGATTATTTTGAGCTTTGAGATAACATTCATGAAAAGCGCTACACAAATTAGATGTATTATTTGTATTATTACTTCCTGCAGAATTCTGTAGTATACTGTAGAATAGGATACTACACACTGTGGCATCCCTCGATCATTTGTAGTACTTACAGTACTATAGAATTGAGAAGTATAATGTAGAATACTGTTACAGTAGTAAATGTTACAGTATACTACAGACCACAAAAACACTACAGTAAATACTACAGTAATGTCCGCAAACACATTACAGTCCGCAAAAACACTACAGTAATTACTATAGTGTATTATATTCCAGTATTTAATTAGCATATACCCTGCCCATTCCCCTACCCCATATCCCAATTTGTGCCACTCATAAGTGAGAAACATAAATGCAGAGTATAGACCATATATGTTGTTCCCTATAGGTTATAGAAAATAGCATTATCTGTTCAGACCTCAGTCCTACCTCCCTACAGGTTATGGAAAATGTGGTCTTTGAGTAATTTGTCCAGTACTTTTCCTCAGGTTGAAAGCCCCCACTGCTATACCAAAGATAATACAACAAAAACACTATAGTGAATACTACAGTAATGTCCATTAAAAAAAAATGAATTGCTATAGTTCAAACACTGAACAAAAATATAAAAGCAACATGCAACAATTTCAAAGATTGTACTGAGTTACAGTTCATGTAAGGATATCAGTCAATTGAAATAAATAAATGAGGCCCTAATCTATTGATTTCGCATGACTGGGAATACAGATATGCATCAGTTGGTAACAGATATCAACATCAAAAATGGTAGGGGTGTGGATCAGAAAACCAGTCGGTATCTGGTGTGACCACCGTTTGCATGACGCAGCGCGACACACCTCCTTCGCAAAGAGTTGATCAGGTTGTTGATTGTGTCCTGTGGAATGTTGTCCCACTCCTCCTCAATCTCTGAATCCTCTTTAATGGCTGTGTGAAGTTGCTGGATATTGGCGGGAATTGAAACATGCTGTCGTACACGTGCTGTCATTCACGTACATCCCACACATGCTCAATTGATAACATGTCTGGTGAGTATGCAGGCCATGTAAGAACTGGGACATTTACATAAGCAAAGGGCTCGCTCACACAACGCCATACACGCTGTCTGCCATCTGCCTGGTACAGTTGAAACCGGGATACATCCATGAAGAGCACACTTCTCCAGCGTATCAGTGGCCATCCAAGGTCAGTTCAAGACCCTGTTGAGGACGACGAGCATGCAGATGATCTTCCCAGAGACAATTTCTGACAGTTTGTGCAGGAATTCTTAGATTACGCAAATCCACAGTTTCATCAGCTGTCCGGGTAGCTGGTCTCAGACGATCCTGCAGGTGAAGAAGCCGGGTGTGGAGGTCCTGGTCTAGCGTGGTTACAGCTGGTCTGTGGTTGTGAGGCCGTTTGTACTTACTGCCAAATTCTCTAAAATTGGAATGAAGGCAGCTTATGGTAGAGAAATGCACATTCAATTATCTGGCAACAGCTCTGGTGGAGATTCCTGCAGTCAGCATGCCAATTGCATGCTCCCTCAAAACATGAAACATCTGTGGCATTGTGTTGTGTGACAAAACCACACATTTTAGAGTGGCTGTCACGTCCTGGCCAGTATATAAGGTTAATTGTTTTGTAGTTTGGTCAGGGCGTGACAGAGGGTATTTGTTTTATGTGGTTCGGGGTGGTGTGTTTGTGTAAAGGGTGTTTGAGTTAGTATGTCCGGGTTTTGGTTTATGTCTAGGTAGTTCTATGTGGAATCTAGTGTGTGTGTTTCTATGTTTGGTTGATTGGGGCTCTCAGTTGAAGGCAGGTGTTGTCTATCTGCCTTTGATTGAGAGTCTCATATATGAGGGTATGTTTGTGATTTGTGGGTGATTGTTCTGTGTTCAGCCCTAGGCTTTACCAGACTGTTTGTTGTTCGTTCATTTGCGTGTTTTGTTGTTTTGGAGTGTCCGTTTGAAAGGTAATAAATCTAAAAATGAGTATACACGTACCTGCTGCATTTTGGTCCTCATTCACCAACGACAACCGTGACAGAATCACCCACCACTCAAGGACCAAGCAGCAGAGGAAGGAGCAGAAGGCGTTCGAGTTGGACTGGCGGTAGAAGTGGACTTGGGAAGAAGTTCTGGACGGGGCCGGACCTTGGCATCAGGCTGGGGAGTATCGCCGCCCGCAGTGGGAAATAGAAGCAGCCAAGGCAGAGAGGCGTTGGTACGAGGCCAGAGTGGACGCGCTGAAGGAGATGCACGAGAGGCACCCCCAAGAAAATTTTGGGGGGGGCACACGGGTAGTTTGGCTAGGCGAAGGAAGAGCCGGAAGCCAGCTACCCGTGGTTATATGGAGGAGCGTATGAGGTGGGGAGCGCCATGTTTCGCTGAGAAGCGCAATATCTCACCCATACGCACGCACAGTCCGGTGCAAGTTATTCCAGCCCCTCGCAGGTGCCGTGCTAGAGCGGGCATCCAGCCTGGTAGGAGGATGCCTGCGCAGCGCATCTGGTCGCCGGTACGCCTCCGAGGACCAGGCTACCCAACTCCCGCTCTACGCACGGCTACCATCAAGCCCCTGCACAGCCCAGTCTGCCCTGTACGAGCACTCCGCTCGTGCAGGGCTACTAGTTCCATCGAGCCAAGGCGGGTTGTGCAGGAGGTAAGATCTAGACCGGCTGTGCGCCTCCATAGCCCTGGGTTTCCAGCTCCTGTCTCTCGTGCGGACCCGGAAGTGCGTCCACCCAGTCCGACTCGTCCTGTTCCCGCTCCCCGCACTAAACGGCAAGTGCGTAAACCCAGCCTCGCCAGTCAACAGTCGTCGGAGCTGCCCGCCAGTCAACAGTCGTCGGAGCTGCCCGCCAGTCAACAGTCGTCGGAGCTGCCCGCCAGTCAACAGTCGTCGGAGCTGCCCGTCAGTCAACAGTCGTCGGAGCTGCCCGTCAGTCAACAGTCGTCGGAGCTGCCCGTCAGTCAACAGTCGTCGGAGCTGCCCGTCAGTCAACAGTCGTCGGAGCTGCCCGTCAGTCAACAGTCGCCGGAGTGGCCAGTCTGCCCTGAACTGCCGGAGTGGCCAGTCTGCCCTGAACTGCCGGAGTGGCCAGTCTGCCCTGACCTGCCGGAGTGGCCAGTCTGCCCTGACCTGCCGGAGTGGCCAGTCTGCCCTGACCTGCCGGAGTGGCCAGTCTGCCCTGACCTGCCGGAGTGGCCAGTCTGCCCTGAACTGCCGGAGTGGCCAGTCTGCCCTGAACTGCCGGAGTGGCCAGACTGCCCTGACCTGCCCGAGTGGCCAGACTGCCCTGACCTGCCCGAGTGGCCAGACTGCCCTGACCTGCCCGAGTGGCCAGACTGCCCTGACCTGCCCGAGTGGCCAGACTGCCCTGACCTGCCCGAGTGGCCAGACTGCCCTGACCGTCCCGAGTTGCCAGACTGCCCTGACCGTCCCGAGCTGCCAGACTGCCCAGACAGCCTGGAACGGCCTGAGCCGGAGCCGCCTCCAATATAGGTGGGTTGGGGAGGGGGGGTGTAGCACAGTGCCGTCGTTGACGGCAGCCACCCTCCCTTCCCTCCCTTTAGAAAGGGGGAATTTTTCTTTTGGGTATTGTTTGGGGGTATTTATATTTTTTTTGTGTTAAGGTGCTTCTGGGGTAGCACCTTTAAGGGGGGGGTACTGTCACGTCCTGGCCAGTATATAAGGTTAATTGTTTTGTAGTTTGGTCAGGGCGTGACAGAGGGTATTTGTTTTATGTGGTTCGGGGTGGTGTGTTTGTGTAAAGGGTGTTTGAGTTAGTATGTCCGGGTTTTGGTTTATGTCTAGGTAGTTCTATGTGGAATCTAGTGTGTGTGTTTCTATGTTTGGTTGATTGGGGCTCTCAGTTGAAGGCAGGTGTTGTCTATCTGCCTTTGATTGAGAGTCTCATATATGAGGGTGTGTTTGTGTTTGTGATTTGTGGGTGATTGTTCTGTGTTCAGCCCTAGGCTTTACCAGACTGTTTGTTGTTCGTTCATTTGCGTGTTTTGTTGTTTTGGAGTGTCCGTTTGAAAGGTAATAAATCTAAAAATGAGTATACACGTACCTGCTGCATTTTGGTCTACATTTTCAGACGACGATTTCGTTATATCGTCGGAAGACGAAGACGACAAGCGTGACAGTGGCCTTTTATTGTCCCCAATAAAATTGTCCCCAAGTACAGTCCAGTCTGCAAAAACACTACAGTGAATACTACAGTAAAGTCCACAAAAACCCTAGAGTGAATACTATAGCATTTATACCATAGTATTTTTTTCATGACGGAAGTCAATCATGAGATTCTGTGCTGCCGTGGTGATTTATGTTTTTAGCTCCCACAAGCATTTAATCTTAGACAGAGAAGTAAACAGGTTTTTATCTGCACACTGTGTCCAGCCACTAAGTGTTCTGAGCTTATTTCTCTGGGTGTCTAAAATGCAGTCTGATAGCAACAATCCCCATGTGTTAGTTGTGCTGCTGCCACATAAGTCACTGCTCTGACGTTAGCCACTGTGCACAATCAGTTGATTCATTATTAAGGCATGTTTGCACTCCTGCTTGTGTCACAGCCTTATCAATGTTAACAGGGTGTGTGTGTGTGTGTGTGTGGGGGGGGGGGGGGGGGGTCAGCTTCACATCTGTTTCTTAATTATTATTGTCTGCTTTGCATGCTGACTCACAGACAACAAACAGAGAGCATTGGAAAAATCCTATTCCCTTGCCTATCACAGAAAAATGTAACCTCTAAGACACTACTAGTTGACTGATGTCAGATATATACAGGACCATTAAGATACAACATTTAAGTATCTGTGTTTTAAATGCGAACCACACTGACATGTGCTCATGCAATCTCTTATCTAGTTGAATTTAGGGAGTCTGTTTCTTGTGAGATAGTCGTTTTTTGGGAACACACAAATGAGAATGTGCAATTTATTTACATGCAGAGTGATTAGTGCTAGCAATAACATTGCACATGTATACTGAGAGGTCCATAGGTGTGTATTGATGTTCAGGCTTGAATTCAGTAAAACCCATGCAGGGTTTCCCACAGTGCAGGTTTGATATAAATAATTTTGTTTTCATCTGAACTCTGTCTCTGTTCTATACTAACAGCATCATTTTAACATACTCTTTCAGAGCTCTTCAGAGCATTTTAATTAGTTTGAATGTAAATATACATTTATTAAATAAACAGAAAAACATGAATGAAAGTTTCAGCAAGCTGCCAATATTCATGTGCTTGGCTTTCCACCTTGGATACATTTAAAAATGTGTTTTTATAATCATCAGTCAGGAAAAATATGAGGAATGTTTGAAGCTTGTGCTTGCTTCTTCTTTTCCTAATTTCTGGCAGCAGAGTTTATTCTTAACTTCTTAATGTAGGGGAATGTTTCCGCTGATAATAAAATATGGATGAGCTCCTTCCACTTTCTTCAATCGCGCCTTATTTTTACCCTCCTTGTTGATACCTTTGCTTTGAGGTGCCTTTGCTATGGATCAACCCCAAGCAGGAATCCTCTGATGTCCTTTGTTGTTTACCCACCCCTCCATTACTCCACGGTTCTCCAACCTGCCAGGTGCATTGTAATCATTGTTTTCATCCTTCTCTCATATTTGTACCTTGTGGACTTCAAGAATTGAACACTAGTATTTCAATGCTTACTTATAAAGATATAACATTGTGTGTATAAACAAATGTGGTAGTCAAATAAACCTTGCTTTGATGCAACAATAAATGTGTAACACATTGAAATACATTACATTCATGAGTTTTGGAACAATAAATCAACAAACATTGCATACAGTGCATTCGGGAAGTTTTCATACCACTTAACATTTTCCACATTTTGTTACATTAGAGCCTTAAATCTAAAATTGATTAAATTATTATCTACACACAACACCCCATATTGACAATGCGAAAACATTTTTGCAAATGTATTAATATAAAAAAACAGAAATACCTTATTTAAATAAGTATTCAGACCCTTTGCTATGAGACACGAAATTGAGGTCAGGTGCATCCTGTTTCCATTGATCATCCTTGAGATGTTTCTGCAACTTGACTGCTGTCCACCTGTGGTAAATTCAATTGATTGGACATGATTTAGAAAGGCATACACCTGTCCCACAGTTGACAGTGCATGTCAGAGCAAAAACCAAGTCATGAGGTCGAAGGAAGCTCCGAGACAGGATTGTGTCGATGCACAGATCTGGGGAAGGGTACTAAAACATTTCTGCAGCATTGAAGGTCTCAAGAACACTGTGGCCTCCATCATTCTTAAATGGAAGAAGTTTGGCCCACCAAGACACTTCCGACAGCTGGCCGCCCTGCCAAACTGAGCAATCGGGGGAGAAGGACCTTGGTCAGGGAGGTGACAAAGAACCTGATGGTCACTCAGAGCTCCAGAGTTCCTCTGTGGAGATGGGAGAACCTTCCAGAAGAACAATCATCTCTGCAGCATTCCACCAATCAGGGCTTTATGGTAGAGTGGCCAGACACACGGAAGCCACTCCTCAGTAAAAGGCACATGACACCCCACTTGAAGTTTGCCAAAAGGCACCTAAAGACTCTCAGACCATTAGAAATAAGATTTTATGGTCTGATGAAACCAAGATTGAACTCTTTGGCCTGAATGCCAAGTGTCAAGTCTGGAGGAAACCTGGCATGGTTTGCATGGTGGTGGCAGCATCATACTGTGGGGATGTGTTTCAGCGACAGGGACTGGGAGACTAGTCAGGATCGAGGCAAAGATGAACAGAGCAAAATACAGAGAGATCCTTGATGAAAACCGGTCCAGAGCACTCAGGACCTCAGACTGGGTCCTTACCAGTAGGACATTGACCCTAAGCACAGCCAAAACGGCGCAGGAATGACTTCGGGACAAGACTCTGAATGTCCTTGGCCCAGCCAGAGCCTGGACTTGAACCCGATCGAACATCTCTGGAGAGAACTGCAAAAAGCTGTGCAATGACGCTCCCCACCCAACCTGACAGAGCTTGAGAGAATCTGCAGAGAAGAATGGGAGAAACTCCCCAAATACAGGTGTGCCAAGCTTGTAGCGCCATACCCAAGAAGACTCGAGGCTGTATTCCTTGCCAAAGGTGTTTAAACAAAGGGTCTGAATACTTATGCAAATGTTTCAGTTTTATATTTTTAATACATTTGCAAACATTTATAACAAAATGTTTTTGCTTTGTCATTATGGGGAATTGTGTGTAGATTGATGAGGGAAAACATACACTGCTCAAAAAAATAAAGGGAACACTTAAACAACACAATGTAACTCCAAGTCAATCACACTTCTGTGAAATCAAACTGTCCACATAGGAAGCAACACTGATTGACAATACATTTCACATGCTGTTGTGCAAATGGAATGGACAACAGGTGGAAATTATAGGCAATTAGCAAGACACCCCCAATAAAGGAGTGGTTCTGCAGATGGTTCTGCACAGACCACTTCTCAGTTCCTATGCTTCCTGGCTGATGTTTTGGTCACTTTTGAATGCTGGCGGTGCTTTCACTTTAGTGGTAGCATGAGACGGAGTCTACAACCCACACAAGTTGCTCAGGTAGTGCAGCTCATCCAGGATGGCACATCAATGCGAGCTGTGGCAAGAAGTTTTGCTCTGTCTGTCAGCGTAGTGTCCAGAGCATGGAGGCGCTACCAGGAGACAGGCCAGTACATCAGGAGACGTGGAGGAGGTTGTAGGAGGGCAACAACCCAGCAGCAGGACCGCTACCTCCGCCTTTGTGCAAGGAGGAGCAGGAGGAGCACTGCCAGAGCCCTGCAAAATGACCTCCAGCAGGCCACAAATGTGCATGTGTCTGCTCAAACGGTCAGAAACAGACTCCATGAGGGTGGTATGAGGGCCCGACGTCCACAGGTGGGGGTTGTGCTTACAGCCCAACACCGTGCAGGACGTTTGGCATTTGCCAGAGAACACCGAGATTGGCAAATTTGCCACTGGCGCCCTGTGCTCTTCACAGATGAAAGCAGGTTCACACTGAGCACGTGACAGACGTGACAGAGTCTGGAGACGCCGTGGAGAACGTTCTGCTGCCTGCAACATCCTCCAGCATGACCGGTTTGGCGGTGGGTCAGTCATGGTGTGGGGTGGCATTTCTTTGGGGGGCCACACAGCCCTCCATGTGCTCGCCAGAGGTAGCCTGACTGCCATTAGGTATCGAGATGAGATCCTCAGACCCCTTGTGAGACCATATGCTGGTGCGGTTGGCCCTGGCTTCCTCCTAATGCAAGACAATGCTAGACCTCATGTGGCTGGAGTGTGTCAGCAGTTCCTGCAAGAGGAAGGCATTGATGCTCTGGACTGGCCCGCCCGTTCCCCAGACCTGAATCCAATTGAGCACATCTGGGACATCATGTCTCGCTCCATCCACCAACGCCACGTTGCACCACAGACTGTCCAGGAGTTGGCGGATGCTTTACTCCAGGTCTGGGAGGAGATCCCTCAGGAGACCATCCGCCACCTCATCAGGAGCATGCCCAGGTGTTGTAGGGAGGTCATACAGGCACGTGGAGGCCACACACACTACTGAGCCTAATTTTGACTTGTTTTAAGGACATTACATCAAAGTTGGATCAGCTTGTAGTGTGGTTTTCCACTTTAATTTTGAGTGTGACTCCAAATCCAGACCTCCATGGGTTGATAAATTGGATTTCCATTGATTATTTTTGTGTGATTTTGTTGTCAGCACATTCAACAATGTAAAGAAAAAAGTATTTAATATGATTATTTCTTTCATTCAGATCTAGGATGTGTTGTTTAAGTGTTCCCTTTATTTTTTTGAGCAGTGTATATTTATTCCATTTTAGAAGAAGGCTTTAAAGTAACAAAATATGGAGAAAGTCAGAATACTTTGCAAATGAAATCACAGGCAAATAATTGCAATACTTCTTACTTGGGGCTATGTTCTTCATATCCTTTAACTTAAGCCAGCCAACCTTGCTCCCAATTCTATGCTTCATATACTGTCCAATTATGTTTTTTACAGATCTCTGAAACAAGAAGCTGCTGTGGCTTATTATCAGAGCACATGTTTCAGCACAATGAGCAGTTAGCCTCGAGGTTAGGTTGTTGGGCGAATCCCAGTGCTGTGCCCTTGAGCAAGACACTTAACCGGAATTGCTCCGGACAATGGTGACCCCATTCCCTACGGGTGTCTCAGGGGGAGTTGGGATATGCAAAAAACAAATGTTCAAAACACACTTGCAGAAGTGTGTAACACAACAAATATAAGCAACCCCTAGTGGTTAGAGCCTAGTGGTTAGAGCATTGGGCCAGTAACTGAAAAGTTGCTAGATCGAATCCCCGAGCTGACAAGGTAAAAATCTGTCGTTCTGACCCTGAACAAGGCAGTTAACCCACTGTTCCTAGGCCATCATTGTAAATAAGAATTTGTTTTTAACTGACTTGCCTAGTTAAATAAAGGTTAAAAAAGTATTGTTATTATACTCAGTAATAGAATAAAACAGCACAATGGGCACCTGCAGCCAAAAAGCACCATGGACAGATACAGACCTATACCAAGGAAGCTACAGCCATAAACAGCACCATGGACAGATACAGACCTATATCAAGGAAGCTACAGCCATAAACAGCACCATGGACAGATACAGACCTATATCAAGGCACCTGCAGCCAAAAAAGCACCATGGGCAGATACAGACCTATACCAAGGCACCTGTAGCCAAAAAAGCACCATGGGCAGATACAGACCTATATCAATGCACCTGCAGCCAAAAAAGCACCATGGACAGATACAGACCTATACCAAGGAAGCTACAGGCAGCTATAGCCCTAAACAGTACTATGGACAGATACCCAGGCAGCTATAGCCCTAAACAGTACTATGGACAGATATCCAGTCAGCTATTGCCCTAAACAGTACCATGGACAGCTACAGTCCTATAACCAGGGATGAAAACAAACTCTTCCACTCACAAGCTAAAATGTCCTCCACTGTCTAGCTGCTGCGCAGTCAACTTCCATTTTCCACTTGACGCAGTATGCATGCAGAGGATTTGGGGGCATCAGGGCAAGCCCTGTCAGCTCTGTGAACTAGAGTGCACTAAAGAAAGTTGACAAATGGCCCTTGATGGAGGCTGATACTTGTGGACTCTCCCCTACGGCTCCCCAGAGTGGCCTGGAGAACACAGCATTACAGTCAGTGCTGTACATCTCTGTCTACAGACTGGAGATACATTACCATTGCCATTGGTCTAAACCTACACTGTGAAGTAGCAGGAAATAAATTCAACACTCGTCTAATAGATAAATACCCTATTCACTCCACCATGCAGTACGCATACTAGTGACACTAACTAATATTTAGCTGGATTCATGAGTATTTTTTATTTTTTATCCTCAGCCCCGGGGTCAGGGAAATTGGCAGGTGTGTTCAGCTGCAGTCCTCCGCTCCCTGATGTATCATGGTGGAATACACTAGCTGCAGCGCTGCACTGTACTGTACTCTACTGTGGTGGCAGGCTACTTAGGTCCCTAAGGTTCCTTTAAAATACAGTCAAACATACCAAAGTGTTTGCACACAAGCTAGGAACTGAGAAAACAAACAAGCCAGGTTCCACACTCTAACCCATCCTATGAGGACAAGAGAAGCTAAAGGGCACATCAACACATTAAGCATGGTAGGCTACTTGGTACTTCACTAAGTTTGTCTGTGTCGGTTACCCCAAAGACTTGTGAGGACAAAAATATTTCAGTCGAAGAGGAAAAATGTCATAAGTAGTTATTTGGGATCTTAGGAGATGACCAGCCCATTTGCTAGAAGAGTTATATGCAGTCACACCGCATATTTACATATTTATATTATTTGAATGTTTGTATGAAAAGTTATATTACAGTATGAGAAGAGCGGGCCATGTTTCCCTCTGCTTCAAGACCCATGCATACCCTCTGAGCTATAGACATACAGTGTAAACATAGATGTGCCTGTCAACAATGATGACATTGCACATGTAGTGAACCAAAAGTATTCAATAGCGGCCAAATAATAGCAGACAAATTGCTTTTCACACAAAAACACATACCTGTCATTATAAACACTTCAAGACAGTATGTGGGCATGTGTGTGTACTGTATTTCTATCTTCGTATGGATTGTCTTCACAATGACTTACATGTGTTGTCAGGTCAGCCATCTTACGTTCAATGCTCTACAAGTTAAGATGACAAACAAACTATTTTAAAGAGATGTCTTCACAACATCTTACACTGACGTTATTGAAATGGACTACCATACCGTGGCAGTTGCTTTGACCATGCCTATCTATAATAATCATCCATCTGGCTGCTATTGTCCTTTCCCTCAACTAATAACAGCATTGGTTACGTATAGCAAACTGTTCATTAGCCATTGTCATTACTGTGGTATGTAAACAACCTATTTCCACCATTATTATACTTTCTCATTATACACACGGATAAGAGCATGATCACACATATTCACAATGGCGTAATGTTGTGTTCTATTCAGAAAGCTAATGAAGACGAGCCCAACACGACATGCTTTGCGGCTGGGGGGAGCCATGCCAGACACATCATGTCACCGAAGCAGTACTGAGGGGGATTTGGCTTTGTTATCAGTCTCTATCCCCTCCACCCCTGTTTTAACTGTTTTATTTTCTGCAGCAAACCATATGCTTATATAGGCTTGCATCACATTTTGAGTGTTCATATTCCAGATTGGATACTGTTTTTAAAGTTTTTCTGTGACCTTTTTTGCACACATAACCCAGTTTGGAGAGAGCAGCAGAAATCTGAGTTATTTGTTTAGATTCTGTAGTTTGTAGACAGGGTGCACTCTTCTGGATGTCACTGCAATTAAAGGCTCAGGCTCAGATTTGGATACACTGTTTTAAGGGAATATTTTATTTCTGTTGGCGCCTCAAGAATGTGACTATTCTTATCCAAATCTCTTGAGGGATGAACGGATGCAAAATCATATGTGGATTATGCTCTGTGTTTACTTAAAGAATGTTATTTTATTGAATTTTATATACTATTGTACGTATATAATATATATATATATATACACACAGTGGGGAGAACAAGTATTTGATACACTGCCGATTTTGCAGGTTTTCCTACTTACTTATGTCATGCAATAAAATGCAAATTAATTACTTAAAAATCATACAATGTGATTTTCTGGATTTTCTCTCAGAGTTGAAGTGTACCTATGATAAAAATTACAGACCTCTACATGCTTTGTAAGTAGGAAAACCTGCAAAATCGGCAGTGTATCAAATACCTGTTCTCCCTACTGTATATATGACGTGGGTGCCATGTGAATATTCATCAGCTAAAATAAATGAATATAGAATATATTAGTTGAGAGAAAATATTTTAAGGGTTTACATAATCCACATTTAGTCTATTACTACTGCCTGGGTTTGCCTTTTTTAATATTCCACTTCTCGATAGATTACCCTTTAAACCTAGAGAGTGGTTCCTGATTGGCCATCTCTGCTGGTCAGCAACCCTCTCTCTGTGCATCTGCAGAATGTTAAGCTGTGCAGGACACAGCCCAGGACCTGAAACTCCAGGCCCCTGATTCCTCTCTGGTCTGCTCTGCCCCACAATTTTACAGCACCAATCTGTCACTTTCTCTCAGCTGAGGAGGCAGCACAATGGCCAGGACCCAGAGGAACCTCTCTCTCTGCATGCACCCCCATCCAGGGGTCAGGAAAAATGTATGCTGCCGTGAGGAGTCCATACCCTGGGTGTCACAGAGATAGCATACACAACTCACTCCTCTCACATCCCTCATCCTCTACCTTCAGCTCCACCATTATATTTAATTTTGTTTATTCTGCTCCAAAAATGATAGCGGGCGAGAGGAAGCAACCAACCTTTCTTTAGGTTTCAGCCACCAGGGAAGGGGTACATGAGCAAATTACTTCGGCGGGGGTGTGGTGCAGGCTCGTTCCTCTAACCCAGAGGCCTGGGCAGGACTGAGCAGATGTTTTCGAGAGTTGGGGGATCTGCGGCAGTAGTCTAGGAGGGCTCAAAGAGCCCCTGGTAGATGGCTGGAAACAAGATCAGCTCAACAACAGCTGCTGGGAGGACAAGGGGCAGGTTTACAGGCAGTGTTTTAGCCTTCTAAGCATTCTTCCCTGGTTGCTTGGTGCATTGTATTCATTCATTCATGCATGAATTCCTAACTACACACTGTACAGCTTCTCTATATGCTTGTTACTGTGAAGTTAGAGATGCATTGAAGCTGTTTCGGTGAACTTAACATTGAGAGGAAAGTGTTGGTACACACTGTGCCTTGTTGATAGATACGGTGTCTTCTGGCGTACTCTATAGGGAATACTCGGCATCTGGAGTGCTATCATGTGACTGCTCCCAAACAAGCATAAACTTCCTGGCACAAAGTTTTATTATGAAGGAATTTGTTTTTTTAATAACAATACATAAACACAGAAAAACAATACGAGCACAGATATGATACCTCAGCTCTACAGTAGTCCCAAGGCACATCACAAACCAATAGCTTTTGAATATTGCACACCGGATGTGCACACGTGTCTGTTGCATGACAAGAAACTAATAATGTCCAAATTCCTGTGTGTATAGTCAGGATTTTGACAGCATTGTGCCATACCCAGGCCATCTTGAACTTTGAATACTTGAACTTGCCAGATGAGTTGTCAAATTAAATTGTTTTAAGGTACTGTATGTTTGTCAGGGTAATAGAAATCTCAAATTAGGTTACAGTTCTGAGAATTCTGCTTGCAAAACTAAGTTTGAAAATGTTAAATCACTTAAAATCCTTCAACGTTACATAGAAAAAAGTATTGCTCTCTGTCAAAAAAGGACAGAATGTAGTTTCCTGGTTTCCTTACCTGGTCTCCCCCCTCAACAAACTTGCAAAGAAGGAAAGACATAGGAGGACTATCCGTACCAAACTTTAAATTATATTTTCAGGCACTTGCATTTAATCCCCTCCTAAATTGGTTTAGACATCATTCTTCCGCCCCCTGGCTAAGTATAGCGATATATGGTGTCTCCTATTGACCTGGAAGAGGTGGTCTTCACTGATATATCCCTCAAACAATGTAAACTAGGTATTAGTCCTATTATTGCTCAAACAATTTCTATTTGGTGCAAAACTTTACTGGGAATCAAAATGGCACGCCCATTCTCCAACATTTTGCAATAATGCCTTACGATCTGGAAGTCAGCCTTTTGCATCCCCCCCAATGGTCCAAATGTGGAATCCGTACCCTTGCCAATATCATGGACAGTAATGGTTTGAGAACATCCCTAGATTTGAAAGGCACATATACTGTATATTACCAGGCAACTCCTTTTTTCAATGCAGTGATGGAAAAAAGTATTTGATCCCCTGCTGATTTTGTACGTTTGCCCACTGACAAAGAAATGATCAGTCTATAATTTAATGGTAGGTTTATTTGAACAGTGAGAGACAGAATAACAACAACAAAAAATCCAGAAAAACGCATGTCAAAAATGTTATAAATTGATTTGCATTTTAATGAGGGAAATAAGTATTTGACCCCCTCTCAATCAGAAAGATTTCTGGCTCCCAGGTGTCTTTTATACAGGTAACGAGCTGAGATTAGGAGCACACTCTTAAAGGGAGTGCTCCTAATCTCAGCTTGTTACCTGGATAAAAGACACCTGTCCACAGAAGCAATCAATCAATCAGATTTCAAACTCTCCACCATGGCCAAGACCAAAGAGCCCTCCAAGGATGTCAGGGACAAGATTGTAGACCTACACAAGGCTGGAATGGGCTACAAGACCATCGCTAAGCAGCTTGGTGAGAAGGTGACAACAGTTGGTATGATTATTCGCAAATGGAAGAAACACAAAAGTACTGTCAATCTCCCTCGGCCTGGGGCTCCATGCAAGATCTCACCTCGTGGAGTTGCAATGATCATGAGAACGGTGAAGAATCAGCCCAGAACTACACGGGAGGATCTTGTCAATGATCTCAAGGTCCCCCTGCTCAAGAAAGCACATATACATGCCCGTCTGAAGTTTGCCAATGAACATCTGAATGATTCCTCATTAAAATGCAAATCATTTTATGACATTTTTGACATGCGTTTTTCTGGATTTTTTTGTCGTTATTCCATCTCTCACTGTTCAAATAAACCTACCATTAAAATTATAGACTGATCATTTCTTTGTCAGTGGGCAAACGTACAAAATCAGCAGGGGATCAAATACTTTTTTCCCTCACTGTATTTACATCGTAGGTCAGCTATTCTGGCCTGTAGAGTCCCTTGGGAAACCCAACTACAGAACCATACAATGATGGGATTTATAAAAAAATTACATGGGCTCCCGAAAGGACTGTTCTCTATAATATATATAAACAATTTTTGGAAAGCTCATATTCTAAGCTAGCCATTAAAAAAGTATGGTCCTCAGATCTAAGTGAATCTGAACAACCGTTTAACTGGAAAAGTATGACCTTAGCATCCCGTAATCCGAACCATCAATTTATACATTTTATGTTTGTTCAAAGACTGTATTTAACACAAAGGAAAATGTTATAATGTAATTGTCCCAAACTCCCGACTGTTCACTGTGTCCCCTAAATGTCTTCATATAATGAGGGAGTGTCCTGTAGTTTAATGCTTCTGGGACACTTCAAAGTGCATGAACGAGCTTAGGGGATAAGTGATGGGGAGGTGGGGCGGGTGGGTGGGTAGATAGAGATATGGGGGGGTGGGGACTGACAACCAACCTGTGTTGCTAGGCAGGGTGGGTAGACTGGAAAACATGGTTTCCGGGTGGGGGGATGCGAGTGTTGAACAGAGACATGTTGGGCTGGGGTGAACGGGATGGGGAGTTGGGGGTGTAGGCCCACCTCTATTTGTTTCTCTTTTCTTTACATACCAATCTTATTATTACAAAATCCTGTCTGATCAATATGTTTTTTTTCTGTATGTATTTATCTTTATTTAATTTAGAGTGGCAGCCTATGGGTACATGTGGTATAGAGTAAGTGTGTAAATTGTCATGAATATTGTACCTGTAAACCCCCCCCCCCAACAAAACAGTTACAAAGCAAATAAAAACGTAGTCAAACATTTTCATTAAAGAAGGACAGAATGTTCCTAGTAGTAGCAATCGAAGACAAACAGGGAAATATTCATTTTCAACAAGGGAGTGCCAGTGCTGAAAACAGACTAAACACAATTCAATGTGCTGCACACACGTAGAGCAAGATCATGTTGAGCTAGACACTGCAGAAAAACAATTTATTCTGTAAGTGACTCACTTTTACATGTTGAGCTCTAAGAAGCTTTGAGTTGTCACCTCTAGCAACAATCCATAAACAAAAACATTTTACTCCTACTGTTGTATCTGTTCCTGTCATGCAACGATGGATGTTCCACACTTACAGTCAATAGTCAATTTATTTATTAACACAGCGAACAATAATATATTACATGCTAATTGACACTATTACACTTCTGTTTACATTCCAAAGGCATTATGAAGTGTGTACCTTACAGACTAATAATTCAGAACATTTCATTACAACACATTTGCATTCAGCTCTCATCAACAAAGTTCCATAAATAATGTAATGCATGGGATCAACACTTATGTCTTGCCAACACATATGTATCCCATGTGTATGTATGACTTATACGCTTGCAGTTCCGTATATAGCACTGGGTGCAAGGTGCAGTCACTATGATAGTAAGTGAAGGTGACAGTAGCTGTGAATTCAGTGGAATTGCAAAATGGAGAATGCTCCTTGGGTGTTGACCAAAGCCACTGAATCTCACTGGTAAAGGTCACATCTTGTATGAAGTAGTCCAGCTCCCAGGAGACTATAATGAAAACATAAAGTGTACTGTGTGTGTGCAGTCAGGGGAGGGGAGAAATTCTCTAGGATTTTGGACTTGGTCACAAAATGCAGACAAATACAATTAAGTTCAGTTCAGGTTGTTCCTGCCCAGCAGGCAACGTTTATCTTGGGATGTCAAAATAACGTCACTTTCTGGTTGAAATCTGTTTTTTTTTGTGTAAAGAGATACAAGGCTACAACCAGGTTTTTTTATGAAGACGCCTAGAAAAATCTGTCATATTTTGGTTGTTATCTGGTTGAAGCGACGTCACAACTTGATTACAACTAGGTAAAGATGCACAAAATGCCTGCCTCTCTTGTCTCCAATGCCCCTTCCCCATGCAGAAATAGAGGATTGAATCAAAACTGAAGTGTAAATGGTACTGTATGTAGAAGCAGTGTGATATTTCACAACTAGCATATATACATTTTTATTTCATCAACATGACTTCCTTTGACACTCATGAGACCACAGCAAAGTTGTGTTTCCTTTTAGGACTGCATTGATGACTCAATGTTATATTCATGTTCTCTCTCTCTCTCTCTCTCTCTCTCTCTCTCTCTCTCTCTCTCTCTCTCTCTCTCTCGATAGATAGATAGATAGATAGATAGATAGATAGATAGATAGATAGATAGATAGATAGATAGATAGATAGATAGATAGATAGATAGATAGATAGATAGATAGATAGATAGATAGATAGACGGGTGGGTTTGGCAACAAAATCGATGTGTGCACAACTTTGGGGCAAAACAACTGTTAACTCCAAAGGATTATTGATAACGTGAACTATATTTTGTCTCCAAATGTTTATTGGAGACATACAGTTAATACATTTGCACAATAAATACATTGTTACAGTTGTTGGTTAGCTAGCTAGCGAATTTTAGCCTTATTAGCATACATGTGACATAAGTCAAAACACTTCAAAACTAGACATGGTATCAAGAACAACATACAACTAGCTGAAACAAGCCACTTACATTTCCCCACGTGGTAGCTTGTTGTCATTGTTCCTAGCTATCTGATCCTTCAGAATCCTAACTACACACGGCTCTTATTCCCCATCAATGCACATTCATCATTTCTTGACATTGTCAAGCAACCCGTCTATGTATCTGCACCTCTCTCTCCCCCACCAGCCTGTGCAGTTCCAATGTATGCAGAAATGCTGAAGGGGTCATAATTAATGAGTGCTGTTGCGTGCTGCTCCCCTTCTATATTCTGGCCTGTCAGCTTATCTCTTGTATAATTATGTTAATAGTTAGTGACACGGTTGTAACATATCAGCACTCATAGATGATCAATCGCTTACCACTGGTAGACGGCAAAGGATGTGTCAGCTCTGCCTCACTCCTACTGCTCCTTTCCTCCCTTTCTGCCAACGTTTGGCCTCTGCAACTACAACAGGGTCTTCTGTGTTCTGCGGCCAAGCAGAAGTTGGCAAGGAGACCTCACATTCCCTGCAACAGTATGTAAACACTAGACTCCTTCAAAGTGTAAATCATTTGGAGTTCGCCCAACTTGAGCTACATCACTGTTGGTGCTTTAACCTTACCACACCCACTCCACTTATCCAGCCTGTCCACCTGAATCTCCGTCAATGTTGCTTAAGGGCTAAAATATTTAATGAGGCTTTTGTGCAGGTGTTACCGTAGCATCGCTGCATCGCCCATGCCCAGACCATTGCCACCTGTCTGGAGGCCATTCTATTCTCATCCTCAGCAGTGCAGAGATTGATTAACCCAGTCTGAAGCCAATGCAGCAAGTGTGGGAAAGCTTGGCCAGGTACATCAGTTTCTCTGAATCAATTATTTAAAACTTTCAGTGGAGGCAACACTTGAGGATCTTGTTTTCTTGTTATTTTGTTGTTGTATTTTTTACCACACTCGATTCAATTCAAATGCAGATTCTTAAATACAATTGCTAGAGGAAACTGTTGAAGGAACTTTAACCCAAATGCTTGAGAAAGCAAACACTAAGACCAAGATTGACACACAGCCTGGCATTTTGTGCTGTAAAGCAATTTCTTATTCTCTGTGGCAATTTGGGAATACTCCATTTCAGTCCAACTGGTCTAGCTGCTACCCTGCATGTGGTGCATTTGATCACTCAGTTACAGTGCAGACAACTGCATCATGGCCTCTACCGTGTGTCTTATGAGGGCCAGAATTTCTTTTATCCATAAGAGTTAATGACACAAAGGTTAGGACAATGTATTTTTGAGCCACTCAGCAGGCTTTCGTGCTGCTTTGCTGTCCACAAGTCATTCAGCTAGGTATGTAATGTTCTTATAAGGATTATAAATACTCACTGCTAGAAACATATACAGTGCATTCGGAAAGTTTTCAGACCCCTTGACTTTTTCAACATTTTGTTACGTTGCAGCCTTATTATAAAAAAGTGTCCCTCATCAGTCTACACACAATATCCCATAATGATGAATGTATAAAAAAAAAAATGTATACAGTATATCACAAGTAAGTACACCCCTCACATTTTTGTAAATATTTGAGTATATCTTTTCATGTGACAACACTGAAGAAATGACACTTCGCTACAATGTAAAGTAGTGAGTGTACAGCTTGTATAATAGTGTAAATTTGCTGTCCCCTCAAAATAACACAAAACACAGCCATTAATGTCTAAACCGCTGGCTACAAAAGTGAGTACACCCCTAAGTGAAAATTTCCAAATTGGGCCCAATTAGCCATTTTCCCTCCCCGGTGTCATGTGACTCGTTAGTGTTACAAGGTCTCGGGTGTGAATGGGGAGCAGGTGTGTTAAATTTGGTGTCATTGCTCTCACACTCCCTCATACTGACTGGTCACTGGAAGTTCAATATGGCACCTCATGGCAGAGAACTCTCTGTGGATCTGAAAAAAGAATTGTTGCTCTACATAAAGATGGCCTGGGCTATAAGAAGATTGCCAAGACCCTGAAACTGAGCTGCAGCACGGTGGCCACGACCATACAGCGGTTTAACAGGACAGGTTCCACTCAGAACAGGACTCAGAACAGGCCTCGCCATGGTCGACCAAAGAAGTTGAGTGCACGTGCTCAGCGTCATATCCAGAGGTCTTTGGGAAATAGACGTATGAGTGCTGCCAGCATTGCTGCAGAGATTGAAGGGGTGGGGGGTCAGCCTGTCAGTGCTCAGACCATACTGTCACGTCCTGACCAGTATAAGGGGTTATTTGTCATTGTAGTTTGGTCAGGGCGTGGCAGGGGTGTGTTTGTTTTGTGTTGTCAGGGTTTTGGGGTTTTGTCCTATGTTTGTATTTCTATGGTTTTTCTATGTTGTATATTTCTTTGTGTTGGCCTGGTATGGCTCTCAATCAGGAACAGCTGTACATCGTTGTTGCTGATTGGGAGTCATACTTCGGTAGCCCTTTTTCACCTGTCGTTTGTGAGAAGTTGTTTTTGCATAGCTGTGTGTAGCCTGCAATACTGTGCGTTCGTACGTTTTCTTGTTTTGTTTTGTTAAGTGTTCAATAAAAGTTAAAATGAGCACTACACCCGCTGCGCCTTGGTCTACTCCGTACGACAACCGTTACACATACGCCGCACACTGCATCAAATTGGTCTGCATGGCTGTCGTCCCAGAAGGAAGCCTCTTCTAAAGATGATGCACAAGAAAGTCCGCAAACAGTTTGCTGAAGACAAGCAGACCAAGGAGATGGATTACTGGAACCTGTCCTGTGGTCTGATGAGACCAAGATAAACTTATTTGGTTCAGATGGTGTCAAGCGTATGTGGCGGCAACCAGGTGAGGAGTACAAAGACAAGTGTGTCTTGCCTACAGTCAAGCATGGTGGTGGGAGTGTCATGGTCTGGGGCTGCATGAGTGCTGCCGGCACTGGGGAGCTACAGTTCATTGAGGGAACCATGAATGCCAACATGTACTGTGGCATACTGAAGCAGAGCATGATTCCCACATGATAACGACCCCAAACACACATCCAAGATGACCACTGCCTTGCTAAAGAAGCTGAGGGTAAAGGTGATGGACTGGCCAAGCATGTCTCCAGACCTAAAGCCTATTGAGTATTTGTGAGGCATCCTCAAATGGAAGGTGGAGGAGTGCAAGGTCTCTAACATCCACCAGCTCCGTGATGTCGTCATGGAGGAGTGGAAGAGGACTCCAGTGGCAACCTGTGAAGCTCTGGTGAAGTCCATGCCCAAGAGGGTTAAGGCAGTGCTGGAAAATGATGGTGGCCACACAAAATATTGACACTTTGGGCCCAATTTGGATATTTTCACTTAGGGGTGTACTCACTTTTGTTGCAAACGGTTTAGACATTAATGGCTGTGTGTTGTGTTATTTTGAGGGGACAGCAAATTTACACTGTTAAACAAGCTCTACACTCACTACTTTACATTGTAGCAAAGTGTCATTTCTTCAGTGTTGTCACATGAAAAGATATACTCAAATATTTGCAAAAATGTGAGGGGTGTACTCACCTTTGTGAGATACTGTATATGTATTTACATAAGTATTCAGACCCTTTGCTATGAGACACGAAATTGAGCTCATGTGCATCCTGTTTATATTGATCATTCTTGAGATGTTTCTACAACTTGATTGAAGTCCAAAAACACAGTGGCCTCCATCATTCTTAAAATAGAAGAAGTTTGGAACCACCAAGGCTCTTCCTAGAGCTGGCTGCCTGGCTAAACTGAACAATCGGGGGAGTAGGGCCTTGGTCAGGGAGGTGACCAAGAACCCAATGGACACTCTGTCAGAGCTCCAGAGCTTCTCTGTGTAGATGGGAGAACCTTCCAGAAGGACAACCATCTCTGCAGCCCTCCACCAATCAGGCTTTATGGTAGAGTGGCTAGACGGAAGCCACTCCTCAGTAAAAAGCACATGACAGCCCGCGTAGAGCTCGCCAAAAGCCACCTAAAGACTCTCAGACCATGAGAAACAAGATTCTCTGGTCTGATGAAACCAAGATTGAACTCTTTGGCCTGAATGCCAAGCATCACATCTGGAGGAAACCTGGCTCCATCCTTATGGTGAAGCATGGTGGTGGCAGCATCATGCTGTGGGAATGTTTTTCAGCGGTAGGGACTCGGATACTAGTCAGGATCGAGGGAAAGAAGAACTGAGCAAAGTACAGAGAGATCCTTGATGAAAACCTGTTCCAGAGCGCTCAGGACCTCAGACTGGGGCGAAGGTTCACCTTCCAACATTATAACGACCCTAAGCACACAGCCAAAACAACGCAGGATTGGCTTCGGGACAAGTCTCTGAATGTCTTTGAGTGGCGCAGCCAGAGCTCGGACTTGAACCCGATCCAACATCTCTGGAGAGACCTGAACATAGCTGTGCAGCGACGCTCCCCATCCAACCTGACAGAGCTTGAGAGGATCTGCAGCGAAGAATGGGAGAAACTCCCCAAATACAGATGTGCCAAGCCTGTAACGTAATACCCAGGAAGACTCAAGGCTGTAATCACTGCTAAAGGTGCTTCAACAAAGTACTGAGAAAAGGGTCTGAATACTTATGTTAATGTGATATGTCAGGTTCTTATTTTTATTTTTTTATTTTAGAGCTTTGTCAATATGGGGATTTGTGTGTAGATTGATGAGAGAAAAATACAATTTAATCCATTTTAGAATAAGGCTGTAACGTAACAAAATGTGGAAAAAAACAAGGGATCTAAATACTTAACATAGATTACACATTAGCCAGTGACCCTTTGTTCAACTTTATATTAGGACTAATGACTCATAGTCACGTGTATGTGTCCAAGCATTTTATTACCATACATGAACGGATTCACAGCATATTGAATTGAGTCCTTTTGCTCACAATAAAAAAAAAAGTATTCTGCTGCAAACGGTGGCCGTGGGAGGCATTTTATATTTAAGTGATTTAGCAGACGCTCTTATCCAGAGCGACTTACGGGAGAAATGTGATTTAACTGCCTTGCTCAAGGCAAGTGGGATTTGAGCCAGCTGCCTTTTAGTTACTGGCCCAATGCTAGGCACACATACATTTGAATCCAATAACACAAGCAAAATGTTCTATAGGCCTACATAGTAACAAAAGTCAACACACATTGACATTGCTTTTATTTCATGAAAGGACTTTAAAGTGTATCGTAGCCCTTCACAGTGTCTTGTTGTATTTCTACCACAGGTTGTTGGTGGCACCTTAATTGGGGAGAACTGGTTCGGGGTAATGACTGGAGTGGAATCAGTGAAATGGTATCAAACACATGGTTTCCAGGTGTTTGATGCCATTCCATTAGCTCCGTTCCGGCCATTATTATGAGCTGTTCTCCCCTCAGCAGCCTCCACTGGTTTATACCATGGGCTGCCTGCACTCACGTTGGTCCTGTACTCAAACCTCAGGAGAATCACTGGCAGCAGACTGCACACAATACCTCATTCAGACACACCACAGCGCTGAAAGCCCCTCGCTATGACTTTCATTTGCATCGACATACGGCTGGCCTTTGTTTGCCAGCCCCACTCTGTGCCTAGCGATAAGCCCATGTAGCTAAAAACAGCCGGATTAGATGAGGCGTCTCTCCTGCACGCCAATATGGGGCCTCTCACCTGTTTGTTTGTGTATTTGTTTGCTCATATGCCTTCTTGTCAGGGCCTGTAAAACAACGAACAAAAGACAGGGAAAGCCATTTCCTCAAATCAATATTTTAGGAACTCTCAAAAAAGTTATGAGACTGACTATGACATCATTTGTCCTTGGTTTGTTGTGAAATGTCATGGTTTGTACTGAAATGTCCTGTCTGGTTTCCGTTGTTGGCAAAACTCTGTCCATTTCCTCACAAGGAGTATTAAAATGGCTGTGCTGAAATGTTCTGCCCTCTACCTACATTTACTTCCATTGATGGGCATTCTGAGTGTGACAGCAATCCCTTGTCCTTCAGTAATGCAGAGGGAGAGAACTACAGGCGCCCTGTATCCAGTCAAAGGGAATTATGAAGTATTAGCGATTAATAACCTGGCTGATTAATTCTGGGTCACAGCAGGGGTTATCAGGGTTTTTTTGGATATTCTGTTTGGCGGCCTTCCAATATCAATCAGTGAGCAGGGAACAGAACAACATAAGTGGATGAAGTTTTGCTGCAAGGTACAAACCTCTTCAATAACCGCTCTGCTGGACCATTGATGGTCTCAGACCAATTGTGTGGTGCTGGTGGCGAGTCTGCAGGGTCCTTTTATGTCAGCTGCAGTAAAATGAACAACTAATTCTGTTCAAGAACCATTCATCATTCATCCTTATAATACACAAGTATCTCTTCGATAAACTATTTTCTCTTCCACCAGAAATTCATTGAAGGGTAGAAAGCCTTGACAAAGAGAGTGAGAAAGTAATGCAGTTTACGTTACATTCTGACCCAAATGGCTCATTGAGTGGAGGCCTTGGCAGTCAATGGAAGGCTAAAACTGAAAACTCATTTGATGTTGCCTCTGCAGACATAAGCAGCATGGTGTAGCAAGAAGTATGCTGTAAAAGAGAAATGCTGGACAGCCATCCCAGATTACTCACAGAGATTCATCACTATGGAGCTGTTGGACTGGGCATGGCAGTATGGATAAAGCATGGGGAAAGAGAGGGGGAAAGAATGAGATCTCTATTTTAACAATAGGACCCCAGTTACTGTCTGGATTCTTCCTGTCTTAAAATCAATTCCTCTAACAATTGGACACATGCTTGCAGCATGTGATGGGACTGGCTGGGACTGGCATCTGGCCACATCATCACACCCATTCGTCGTCTCCTCAACAGCCGCCACTGTTTTCATGTCAATTAACTCTATTGCTGTTTTTCTCCCAGCTCTCAGGGTATTCTTTTTTTACCCATTGAGACTCTTTTCATCAGCTCAGCTGTTCATCGATTTCATCTGTGCATAGTGCTGTCATGTCTCACGTCTTTGGCGTCAAGAGCTAAGCTAACCAACAGTGTTGTACTGTACTCTTCTAGGCTGCGTCAGGGTAGGGAGAACTGAATGTGTGAACGAGCTGCCCAGGGGACCACTAAGTGGCCCTTTACAGAGCTCTGAATTGCACTAAAGAGCCAGACACTGGATGTAAATGGAAGATGAATCAGTTTAGGGCAGAACCAGACTTATTTATGTTGTCACTTTTTCCATAGTTCTCTCTTTTGTTTGCAAATCTGCTGGGTGCAACAGTATTTTAGCCTTTAACTGAGGAAAAGCTGGACCTTTAAACACAGTGGGGATTTCATAGTTTTGTTTCTGACCTCAAACCTTCACAATGCAGGTAAGGTGGAGTAAGTGAATGTATGATTTCTTATTCCAGAAGGCCAATTTTTTTAACATACAGTATTTCAAATGGTGAAAAACTAAAGAAATCTAATCCAGAACATACACATTGTTTGTATAAATCTCTTATTCCCACAGTTTTCTCAGTGCATTCCAAAAACATTATTTAATTATCTCCTTTTTATTTCCATCTTTAGAAAATTGTAATTCAGAGCAACCTCATTAGCCGTATCATGTGGGCACAACATACAGTTGAAGTCGGAAGTTTACATACACTTAGGTTGGAGTCATTAAAACTCGTTTTTCAACCACTCCACAAATTTCTTGTTAGCAAACTATAGTTTTGGCAAGTCGGTAAGGACATCTACTTCGTGCATGACACAAAGAGTATTTCCAACAATTGTTTACAGACAGATTATTTCACTTACAATTTACTGTATCCCAATTCCAGTAGGTCAGAAGTTTACATACACTAAATTGACTTTAAACAGCTTGGTAAATTCCAGAAAATTATGTAATGGCTTTAGAAGCTTCTGATAGGCTAATTTACATAATTTGAGTCAATTGGAGGTGTACCTGTGAATGGATTTCAAGGCCTACCTTCAAACTCAGTGGCTCTTCGCTTGGCGTCATGGGAAAATCTAAATAAATCAGCCAAGACCTCAGAAAAAAAATTGTAGACCTCCACATGTCTGGTTTATCCTTGGGAGCAGTTTCCAAATGCCTGAAGGTACAACGTTCATCTGTACAAACAATAGTACGCAAGTATAAACACCATGGGACCACGCAGCTGTCATACCACTCAGGAAGGAGACGCGTTCTGTCTCCTAGAGATGAACGTACTTTGGTGCGAAAAGTACAACTCATTCCCTGTAACGGCCGTCGTCAGAATTAGACCAAGGTGCAGCGGAGGATGTGTTCATCATTAGAATTTTAATTGAAAAAGAGAACACTACAAAAATAAACAAAAGACGACAGCAAAACAGTCCTGTCAGGATTAACTCTACACAGAAAACAATCACCCACAAAAACCCAAAGGAAAACCAGGCTACTTATGTGTGACTCCCAATCAGCAACAACGAACTACAGCTGTGCCTGATTGGGAGCCACACACGGCCCAAAACAAAGAAATACAAAAACATAGAAAAATGAACATGGAACGCCCACCCAATGTAACACCCTGGCCTAAACAAAATAAAGATCAAAAACCCCCAAAAACATGAAGGAGGCCTGGCCCTGGGCGCAGGCACAGGACTCACCGGGCTGGGGAGACATGAAGGAGGCCTGGCCCTGGGCGCAGGCACAGGACTCACTGGGCTGGCGGGCGGCTCTGGTGGTTCCAGACAAGCGGGCGGCTCTGGCGGCTCCGGACAGGCGGGCGGCTCTGGCGGCTCCGTACAGGCAGGCGGCTCTGGCGGCTCTGGACAGGCGGGCGGCTCTGGCGGCTCTGGCGGCTCCGGACAAGCGGGCGGCTCTGGCGGCTCCGGACTGGCAGGCGGCTCTGACGGCTCTGGACTGGCGGGCGGCTCTGGCAGCTCCGGACTGGCGGGCGGCTCTGGCAACTCTGGCCCAGGACTCACCAGGCTGGGGAGACATGAAGGAGGCCTGGCTCTTGGCACAGGCACTGGACTCACCAGGCTGGGGAGACCCACTGGAGGCCTGGTCCGTGGAGGAGGCACAGGACTGACCAGGATGGGGAGACCACTGGAGGCCTGGTCCGTGGAGAAGGCACAGGACTGACCAGGATGGGTAGACCCACTGGAGGCTTGGTCCGAGGAGGATGCACAGGATAAACCGGGCTGTGGGGGAGCACTGGAGTTCTGGTACGTAGGCTCTTTACCCACACTCCAGGCTGAATGCCCACTTTGGCCCGGCACGGGCGGAGCGCAGGCATTGGGCGAACTGGACCCGCCCAGTGCCCTGTAGACACAGTGCGCAGAGACGGTGCAGGATAACCTGGACCGAAAAGGCGCACTGGAGACCAGACGCGCTGAGCCGGCACAGTCCGTCCTGGCTCGATGCCTGCACTCGCATGGCACTTGCGGGGGGCTGGCCTATAGCGCACCGGGCTATGAACGCGCACTGGAGACACCGTGCGCTTAACCGCATAACACGGTGCCTGACCAGTACTGCGCTGCCTCCAGTAAGCACGGGGAGTTGGCTCAGGTCTACCGCCTGACTCCGCC
The DNA here is from genome assembly GCF_901001165.1 of Salmo trutta. Taxonomy (NCBI): domain Eukaryota; kingdom Metazoa; phylum Chordata; class Actinopteri; order Salmoniformes; family Salmonidae; genus Salmo; species Salmo trutta. The sequence goes on from NC_042963.1 coordinate 35,908,297, forward strand.
AATCTCCCCGTGTGCCCCCCCCAAAAATGTTTTTGGGGTTGCCTCCCGTGTCCGTCGCTCTCCCTCGGCAGGTTGTTGCAGTGGTCAAATAATTGATCCCATGTCCAGTCAATCCTTGACACCAACACCTCCAGCGACCAGGATGCCATGACCTCCCGAGCACGCTGCTTCATCCCCTCATTGTGCTGCTCCTTCCTCTGCTGCTCGGTCCGTCTTTGGTGGGTGATTCTGTAACGATCGTCTGGAAGAGGGGACCAAGATGCAGCGTGGAAAGTGGTCATAATGATTTTTAATGAGACACTTCAAAAACAAACAGGGAAAACGAAAGCCAACAGTTCTGCCAGGTGAACACACACAAGACAGAAAACAACTACCCACAAAACCCCAAAGGAAAACAGGCTGCCTAAGTATGATTCCTAATCAGAGACCACAATAGACAGCTGCCTCTGATTAGGAACCCTACTCAGCCCAAAACAAAGAAATACAAAAACATAGAAAAAATGAACATAGAACGCCCACCCAATGTAACACCCTGGCCTAACCAAAATAAAGAACAAAAGCCTCTCTCTATGGCCAGGGCATTACATTCCCAGATCAGCAAGGAAGAAGCCACTGCTCCAAAACCGCCATAAAAAAAGCCAGACTAAGGTTTGCAACTGCACATGGGGACAAAGATCGTATTTTTTGGAGAAATGTCCTCTGGTCTGATGAAACAAAAATGGAACTGTTTGACCATAATGACCATTGTTTTGTTTGGAGGAAAAAGGGGGAGGCTTGCAAGCCGAAGAACACCATCCCAACCTTGAAGCACAGGGGTGGCAGCATCATGTTGTGGGGGTGCTTTGCTGCAGGAGGGACTGGTGCACTTCACAAAATAGATGGCATCGTGAGGAAGGACAATTATGTGGATATATTGAGCAACATCTCAAGACATTAGTTGGTCTTCCAAATGGACATATACCAAGCATACTTCCAAAGTTGTGGCAAAATTGCTTAAGGACAACAAAGTCAAGTTATTTGTGTGGTCATCACAAAGCCCTCACCTCAATCCCATAGATGATTTGTGGGCAGAACTGAAAAAGCGTGTGCGAGCAAGGAGGCCTACAAACCTGACTCGGTTACACCAGCTATGTCAGGACGAATGGGCCAAAATTCACACAACTTATTGTGGGAAGCGTGTTGAAGGCTACCCGAAACGTTTGACCCAAGTTAAACAATTTAAAGGCAATTCTACCAAATACTAATTGCATGCAAACTTCTGACCCACTGAGAATGTGATGAAAGAAATAAAAGCTGAAATAAATCATTATCGCCACTATTATTCTAACATTTCACATTCTAAAAATAAAATGGCGATCCTAACTGACTTAAGATGTCAGGAATTGTGAAAAACTTAGTTTAAATGTATTTGGCTAAGGTGTATGTAAACTTCCCGACTTCAACTGTACTTATTTGGGGCTGGATGAGGCAGAGACTGCAAATCGCCTCAAAATGTTTGCTGTAATGAACTTGGCCTGTCACAGGGGATAGGATACCATGCTGAAGAATGAGGTTGAAAATACAAACCTTACAGTAAAGAAACTTACAGATGAGCAAAAACTTTCTACAGAGGCGCACACTGACAAAAAAATATTTCCATTTGCAGTTAGATTGCCCCCAGATCATCAAGCGATGAGTAAACATATGACACAGTTCTACGTCGTTTAACAGAATAATTAGCTTTCACAGCTTGTTATGTAAACACCATCAGACTAGGAGAGAGTTCTTAACACAACTGTGATGGTGCATTTCCATACAGTATTTACCCCAGTGTTTTACCCAAAAGGCTCAGACTTTTCTGTTTCCATCTATGCGGGCCGGCACCCGTGTCTCACTGGGCAATGGCTGCAGCGGACCTGCTCTGATTTTGGGCCAAAGCCAGGCCATTGATACTTTTCAGCTTGCATGTAAATAACAATGGCTAACTGTGAACTTTAACACAGTCTTACAAAGCAACTGTTTTGATTATGCAGAAGTTGTTGATTTTGCTCTTCCAGAAGCCCTCACAGTCAGCCCTAGCTATAGAAACACAATTTCCCTAGTATAACATAAGGGTGTATACAGTAGTCTACAAAAGTCGAAAAGCAGCATGAGTCAATGCTACAACATTGGCTTTGATCAAGGCCTTAAAAGCTAGAAATAAAAGGCTATGAACTCATTCACCTGTCTCTTGAAACACCTACATTGATCCCCTCTAATGGATGTTACTATTTGTAGGGCAGTGCCTCGACTTGTACTAATGGAACTGTCAGTGACGCATCATGATGCTGCTTTCTTTTCCAGTCCTACTTCAGCTGTCCTACTCTCTGGATTGTATTACAAGGTCTTTACCACACATGGTGACAACTGTACTGGTCCCATATGACAGAGTGAAAGATTCAGCAGGTTTTAAAATATAATTTGAGTGAATACAGGAAGGAGCTAGTCAATATCGTGAACCTCCCTGACCATCCTGTGGTCACATATTGACACCACTCATTGCTGATTATGGCTATTCCCACAGAATGAGGCAAAGCTCACTACTGTGACCAATTAGTTAGGCTATTTGTCCATCTGCATGGATTTCCTATAGGTTAAAGTAGTAGATATGGTGCTTTTAGTAATAGTCTCTCCTCAGAAGTGAGTTGAAATAATTGATTCTCTTAGACCCTTAAGGGAACTAATTAAAGGGGAGTTTACTATTCCTATGGGAATACCATAAAAAATAATCAGTTCAGAGCAGGCTTGTGTAGAAAAAGGAACAGTTCAATAGATACTTTTCAAATTTGGAGCATTACAGTTGGCAAAACAAATGTTGATTGGTAAAACAAATAAGTACACTTATTTGAACTCATGTGGTTTCGTGATTTTCAGCCAGGTAAAAGAAGAGCCATTTTCTTCCTCAGGCTCTGTTGGAGTGGAGCAATAGAAGGATCAGCACACTGGCCGAGAGCAATGTCTGTCTCACTGGTGGTATATATTATTTTAAATGTATTGAAAAATGCAGTGGATGGTAAATTGTCAAAGCTCTCCCCAAAAATAAATAAACACCTCATGGCAGCCTGTTCTTCTGCAGTGTTGAAGCCAATTCAATTATGTGCAGGCTTATCCACTCGAGCTGCGTGTAGCTGCTGCCCCTGTAGCGGGGGTGAACCCCATGGAGTGTTGAGTTCATTTCAATAGGCACCCTCTCAAAAGTAGGTAGGGGGTCCTGTGTGTTTCAGTTTGTAGAGCATGGCTGTTCGATACCCACAGGGAACCAGTATGAAAAATGTATGCACTTACTATTGTCAGTCACTCTGGATAAGAGCGTCTGCTAAATGACTAACATGTAAATGTAAATGTTGTGTAATGTGATGGTTATAGAGTACAAACAAAATGTATGCTGACAAATGATCAACAATTGTATCAAAACTAAGATACCACCCACACTAGGAATTTTGTTAACATTGTATGATAGTGCTGCTGAAGTATGTAGAAACTGAAGTTAAGTTTAAACCAATAAATTACTGGGAGTTGATCTATATAGTGTGTGAGACTCTATTTATTTTTTTATAGCTTAAAGTTTATTTGCCGTTAGCACCTCCAAAAAAATACTTTTCTCTGGTCGTGCTCCAGCTCCAGCTTTTTGATGCAAGACACACAACCATTATCCCAATCGGTTAAAGAGGGAAGTCGGGGTCTATGTAGTAAACAATGGTGAAATAATTAATCCCCCGGTCCTCATGATCAAATACACTGTCTGCTGCTGTAGGCTGAGCCCTAATTTATGTGCTCTCTCATACATCTGGCTGCACTGCAAATGGCCCAACAAAGGACAAAGCCCAAGGACCAGTCAGCCCTTCCCCCATCAAGGGGCCAAAAGGTATCTCTCTCTCTCTGTTACAGTATCCAGAGGATTGTCTAGAGATATCTGTGTTAGATACCAAACACGGATGCAATTGTGTTTTTCTATCTGAAACTTGTCCTCTGAGTAGAACTTTGAAGCTATTTATATGTATGATCTCTGTGTAAACTTGTAGTTGTTCAGAGTGAACAACTACATGTAGTTAGGGTTTGTTATTGTCAGTATTTCCTTATAACTTAAGCGTTATGCCTTGTATGTGAATCCATTCATTTTACAAAGTTCATGACCATTCTTTGATCTTAGTCAGCTAAACACATAATCTTGATTGCACATGGTTTTACTATAATGTTAAATGGAGTCAGATACACTTTGTAATAGACTTTGTCCATTAATTCTTTAATTAACTAGGCAAGTCAGTTAAGAACAAATTATTATTTACAATGACGGCCTACTTTACAACGACAGCCTTATTACGGGTCGCATGTATATCATACATATTACCACACTACACTGCTATCTCACATTAAAACAGAATGAAACACAAAAGCATATCTCATAATAGTATTCAGAGAGATGGAGAGATGGGGAGTGGAGAAGGAGAGAAAGGCTTGTCAGTGCAGCATATTGCATCCAGTGTAACAGTGTATGGTAGCAGTGTAACAGTGTATGGTTTGGCACTTTGGAGACCTCCATGTATAAAGCATGGCCCCTTGAAATAAATATAAATCTCCACACAGTGTTGTTAGCCTCTTTATCATCCCTTGGCCGTGAAGAAATCAAAACAACACCGCCTCTGCTTCCCTACGATCCTACTGTAGAAAATACCACAAACCCAGGTCTTTAAGGGCTCTTGGGAAGATGGAGAGAGACAACACTCAAACTCAGGCATCTGAGTGCAGTGATCACTCTCCGGATCCTCCCTCGATGCAGAATGAATGCACAAGGTCATGTGTATTACATTGACATTTAAGCCCATGTACTCTCCATGGGCTTTAATAAACAAGAGTTTTCCATTAGATCACCCTAATTTTTACTTCTTCTTGGTTAGATTGATCTGTCATCTGTGCTTGCATATGCAAATTATGATCTAGTTCTCTCTTACACACAAGGAAATAATGGACTCAGCCGCTGAGTATGATATGACATAGCATTGAAGGTACATCTTATTGAATTATAGCAGATTTACTCAAGTGGGTCTGGTCTAGTTGAATCAGGTATAGGCCTACAGTTCTATGACCCATGAGAAAAGCTCCAGTTAGCTGTAATTGAACAGTGAATATATTGCTTTCATCTACTTTATATGACTACGGACCTTTTCTACTGAGTTACTGTTGCTCCAAGTAGAGATGGAATGAGATGGACCAACATTGAACCCAGGCTGTGTAAGTATGCACTATAGTATCAGCACTAACACATCAGGCTGGCATATCTAAACTCCAGGATGGGTTATTGTCTGTGAAGGACACATTTGTACAATGGACCGTGCTAAATTCAATCACTTCCAGTGCTTAAGGTTGGAACCTGTGATGAGCTGTAGTGTCTGAAGTGGTGCAGGGTCTGATTCAAAGAAATAAACTATTGGTTGACCAGGCATTGACCTTCCATTGAATTGCCTTACTTTTATTTCCTTTATCTAACCGAAGTGAAGGGCACCTGAGTGTTTGAATGAATAAATTGGACTGACAAGTGTGAGTAGAGATCAGCTGGTGCCATAACATCAGGGCAGAGTGGTTCCAGTTGACATAAGGAGCAGAAACAGACTATAATTTAATAAATGGAGAGGCAGGAAATGGGATTTTAAACAATTATTGAAGCTTAAAAAAGAGAGAAGAGTTCATAAAGTAGCACATAGAACAGAGTCCATTGAAGAAGCATTAATAACGCATATTGTGCTGGCCATTCTGAATACTTCTTCCTTAAATGTCATGCCATGCAGAGGTGTCATGCCTAGGGCCATTTTATGAAGTTGGCTTCAGCTAGCCCAGATAGGTTCCCAGTCTCCCAGTCCCATAACTAGCTACAAAGAAGCCATTTCAGGCTAACAATCAAGTTAGAGTAGCTAGCTTGTCTAACTCTATTATCTGGCATGTCTGCTGGCAATGTTGGTAGACTTTAGAAAAGCCAACAATAACTAAATGTACTGAGTAAGACTCACAGTCCTTTCAATCTTTTACCCAGATTTTATCAGAGACGCAGAGAAGCATTTAGTTCTTTAAAAAATAAGCACCATTCAGGAGGATACAGAAAGCTCAAGAGGTATGTTTAGATATGCAGAAAAATACACACATTTGGCATAGAATTAAGCATAATGAGTATGGCTCTAGATTGCAGGAAAAAAATGTTTTAGGTGTTGGAAAAATTCGAAATTCTCCAACTTCCTGACGGGGGCCTGACTCCCATTCGGACCACCTCCAGCAATACTCACATACTTTGTGCCCCCTCAGATTTTTGGGGTGCATGATACTCCTGACCCCATGTTTAGTCCTTCCTGTTCTCTGTTTAGAGAATGCTGTTATAACACCAAAACACAGAAGTTACAGTGCAGTTTTTATCCCATGGAGTTTGTTGATTTCCTGCTTTGATATGGGATGATAGGAAGGATCTGTATCCAGTGGCATACCAAAAGGTTTATATTATTCATCAGTGTCAGGATCCATTGACAGAGAGGAGCCAAGTGGTGTAGTGCTGACTCAGAAATAGACCAGTCCAGCCGGTGCCTGTCAAATCTTTAATCTGGAGTTAAGGTTAATTACTGATGAAAAAGTAAATGGTATATTGATGGAATTTTACATATTCTAAATGCATTCAAAGTTAACAGTCTGAAAGCAATCTTTCCGTCAAACAGTCTTTTGATTAGTTTCCACACTTGTGACCTGGGCGTGGGTTGCATCTGACATCTGTTTGGAGAGGGCACCTCCTGAATACTAAGATAATTCACTGAAGAGTGGAAGTGATTTGCACCCTTTATTCGTTCCACTGGTTCAAATGTAAGGAACACTTACCTCCCAGCAGCCCTTTGATATTGTGGCATAATTACTCTTACAGAGATCCTAATGGGATACATAGCACAGCTAGCTATTTGTCATAGTATGAGCGTATAGCCTCGATAGCGATGTGTTGACAAATCAATGGCACCAACAGTCTTAATTAGACTCTAATCTATTAACAAATATTTTACAACTCCCTCGCATGATTGAATTATTGACACTTGGATGTGTGACCCAATTGAATGGCCTTAATCTTTTGGTAAAAGCTTCAATAAACAATTACAAAACATGGCCATTTTGACTTCTTGGTTTTTGATTAATTACTATGGCTGAAAATGACAATCTCATAGTTCAGTTCTAACTTTGTGAAGAGCATAGAAGTGCATGTGAGATAGCAATAAAAATAATATAGCCAGATTGTATGGAAAAACAGAGAAATAAAAGTAATGAGACTTGCCTTTTACTAAGTCCTTTAATCTCTAGTTGGACTCAACAGAAAAGGTCCCTGGATATGACAAGCATAACACCGTCCAGGAGAATCACACATCTAACTCTTTCATGAAACTATGGCAACACATTTAATTCTGTTTCAAGCTAAAATTTCTCCAGGGTCACCAACAATAAAAGATTTAAAAAATAAACAACTATAATTTTCACTGGGTATCTGCAAAGACACTTACAGAATAGTATAGAGTAAGACCAAAAGGTTATTGTTGAGGAGAAAAGAATACATCAGATTTGTCAATTTCATAATTTTTTGATTTTATATAGCTAAATCAAAATGTAGCCAGACACTTAATGATTAAGAAATGTGAACAAAAAGGAGTTGTGCATCTCATCTTATGGCGCTGTGTGTATCAGACAGTGTCGTCTCAGCTAGCCCATACACAGCTAGCCTGCTCAAAAGGCCCCTCACACATGAACCTTACACAGCTGGCACAAAGGTGACTTTGATGGGGATGTCTCTGAGGCTGAGGGAAGGGAGTTTAGCCTGAGGCGAGAGGATGAGGTGCCAGCAGCAGATTTAAATGCCTCCACCGGCTCACTGCGCATCATTAAAGCCATGGGCTGTGTGGCAATGTGGATCTAGCTCAGTCCCAGCCCACACGGCCCCAATTCGGCCCAACACCACTGATTTATCTTGCTTGTCTATATGAGTGGCTTTTCCCGCCAACAGAGAGATGGAGCCGGCGAGATTTAAGCGGGTATATGAGATGAGATTCGTTTTGGCAAGACCACATGCTTCCTCTGATGGAGATAGATCCCTCCTGCCCCTCCACGCCGCCCTTAGCCCATCCCCTGAGTGAACACTGTCACAGACACTCCAATATTATTAATCTCTCTCTCATTCTACTCTCCCTCTCTCTTTGTGGCCATGCTTTCCCTCCATTCTTTCTCATACCGTCTACATTTGACGACATCTCTCTATGCCACTTCTGTCTCTGTCTCTCTTTCTCTCTCTCTCCCCCTCTCTCTTTCATCCTCTTTCATCTGCTGACATAGATCATTAATGTGTTTTGCTTTAAGAGTGACATTGACAAAACAGACCATTAATTCTCAACAAAATAACACACTCTCTAACACTTGGCTGACCCTATACCCTGAGAACAGATATTACACTAATAGACAGATTTTACTAGTTGGCACCTGTTATTTTTCATTTCAACTTAAAAGAGGAACAAAGGTGAACGGAGCATAAAGATACGACAGATCTGTGTTTTTGTGCTTTGTACTTTATTTTCGTAAATCCGCTTTGGGCCCATTTGGAAGAATCATACCAGTTAAAATCTTGGAGTTTAGTAATAACATCTCCCACTGTGCACAGACGTCAATTCAACCTCTATTTCACGTTGGTACAATGTACTTTTATTGAAATTATGTGGAAACAAGGTTGATTCAACCAGTGTGTGCCCAGTGGGCACAAGTGGTGTAAAAAATACTTGAAAGTACCACTTAAGTAATTTTTTGGGGTATCTGTACTTGACTATTTATATTTTTGACAACTTTGACTTTTACTTCACTACATTCCTGAAGAAAATAGCTTAAAGGGATACTTCAGGATTTTGGCAATGAGACTCTTCATCTACTTCTCCAGAGTCAGGTGAACTTGTGAACACAATTGTTATGTCTCTGTGCACAGTATGAAGGAAGTTAAGAGGTAGTTCCGCGAGCCAATGCAGATATCCATAGTCTTCCAGTCATTGCACTAGCGTTCGTTAGCCACTTCCTTCAAACTGCACGCAGAGACATAAAAATGGTATCCACGAGTTCAACTGCCTCTGGGGAAGTAGATAAAGTGCCTCATAGCTAAAATCACTTTAACTGGAGAAGTGAATAAAATACTATAATGGAAAATAATATCAGTAGGAGTAATACTGAGTCCACACAAAACCCTCAATGTAGATAGAGAAAAACTGAGTTCTGCGAGTTGGAGTAGTGGCAGCTGTAAAGAAAACAACTTGGCTGCAAGTGAAATTGCTAATAAATTGCCCTGTCCTTCAGACTGAGATACCAAGGACTCTGGGACTGCTGGAGATGATAGAAAGTGCCGACAACCCACCTGGCTGGAGAGCTGTTTCCTAGGAAAACATATGCCACGAACCTGTGGCACAGTGTCAGACACAACTGAGAGGCTGAACGATAGTGGGCTACAATCAGAACACACACACAGACATAGACACAAGCAAAGGCAAACACACACAGGCATGTTACACACACTCCAATCTCCCACCTCCCTGCACAGCTGAGAAAACGCATCATATTGCCAGAAACTACATGCCCGGGACTGTATATGCTTCTTGCTATATTACTTTCCTCTCTTCCACTCTTACACACAGAGAGAAGGAGAGAATCTCCAGTGTGCAGTGAGATCATAGTGGATGATTGGCATCAACAGAAGGGGGCAAAGGGCACCTCCCAAAGCTAGAGTGAAGTGACCTGTCAACATCCAGCAGAGCTTTTACAAAACACATATTCTCAGCAGAGCTTCCTGTTTTAGTTTAGCAAAATAAGTTTATATCCATGTGTGAACATGTTGAAAATAGTTATAATGAGTCAGTGACTGCCAACTTGGCTATAGACATCTACCCTACATTCTCGCTTTACCCAGATCTCACTGGGCTGGAGTACGTACTGTAACAGTTACAGTCTCGTAACGTAGTTGAGTGGTTTGTGTTTCCAGCAGATACAGGAATGGCTCTGGCTTAGTTTACACCCCATCAACCGTCCCAACCGTGTTCTGTTTGTAGATTATCTGAATTAGGGCCTATACAGAACTTGGTTTGTTATGTTACAAATCTACCACTTATCTGTTCAGAAAAGTGAAGTTCAATCATGGGTTGTCATCTTCCTGGAATTTCTCCATTAGTCTCACTGGAAAGTTCTCAATGTTTTTGCTCCTTCTTTATGTCACCACTATTGATACAACCAATCGTGGAGAAAAAAGTATGACAATAAGGCAAACTAAAGTTTAGCCCTGTTGCACAAAGCTTCAGTTTCATATACAGAAATGTTGTCATGTTGTTACAGTATGTTCTGCACACCCCCTACTCACCCCTACTATTGCGTTTTAACCACCTCATATCAAAAGAGGATGAGACTTCTCCTGCCAAGGACACATTGTTTTAGAAGGGTGTGGCAGGGACCAAATGAAAAGAGACTAAGCACTGGGTTCAAAATGTCATCTTCGTTCCATGAGCATGCCAGTAGCCTCTCTCTCTCCATCTCTTCCCTGTTAGGGCTCCTGGCATTGCTTCAAAGGGATTGCAGTGGACTGCAATTCAACTGGTTGAATTGGAACTTAGAATCATAAGAATGACACAACATAGATTTAGATAATTAAAAGAGAAACCTCGATCAAAGTGCCCAATCATCAATTGATAGATTTAGTGTGTGACAAAATGGTGATGTTCAATTGAACTATTTGACCACTCAAGTTTAATAATCAATAATCATTCAACCATAGCCTACCATGGCCCTGACACACGGTCTTTCGAATACAGAAAATGTCCACCTGCGACAACTGGCTCGCCTTCCAGTAAAATGAAAGAGAAAGAATGGATTAATCTTTAAGGTAAATCCCAACCACTTTACAGTCATTGCGGCATGCTTGAATCTGGCTATCCATTAATTGCTTTCTGTCTCCATTGTCTGCAATACATGTCCAATTCTGCTTGACAAAAGCATTATTTCACAAATGATCACACACAAAAATGTTTTGTCTATTTTAATTGGAATAATTGTTACCTCAATAACTGATGTTGTTGAAATGAATCTCAGTGCATTCATTATGTGTTGTAGATGAGATGGCAGAGAGACGGATAGCCAGGTACATTGTCCAGCTGGCTGAGCTTCTATGGCTGTGTCTACTGGCTCTGCGGAGACATAGAGGGTTGTAAAGGCTGCCACCACCTCAAAATCCCTTGACACTTAATGAGACATTTTGGCACACACTTTTTTGTCAGCGATAGTAAGAGAAGAAAAGTGTTGGAAAGGTTTCTGCACAATCTGACTTCTTCAAAACCTTATCTCTGGATGAGTGCTTCCTCAATTATTTCTCCATCAACCATAAATTATTTCCATCTAGCCCCCTTTCTCTCCTCTCTCTCTTTCCCCATATCTCACCCTGACTAATGCTAGCTAGCTGCTTGGTGAGGTGAACTAAATTAGTGGTACATATGCGCTTGTGTCGATGAGAGCCTCCTCTGCCATCTTGATTGTCATGCAAATAGACCACTTGCTGGCAACGCATCCTGGCTGTAATGAATAGTGGCATGTTTTATTGAGCCAAAATTAATTTGATCAGAGTCGATTGCACAAAATTCACTGATGAGGAGAGGAAATACTCAGTTTGGAAATATGCTGTCAAGAAACACAAGTAAACATCAGAATACAACAACTACAACAATCAAGGTGTGCATTTGGAAACTCAAATATTGTCTAATGGTCTTGATCTCAAAACATCCTGACTCGGCAGATCCAGCCTCCTATTTTAAACGCTTAGTCATTTACATAGTGTGTGTGTGTGTGTGTGTGTGTGTGTGTGTGTGTGTGTGTGTGTGTGTGTGTGTGTGTGTGAGACCTGCCTGTGTTTCACATCCCAAACATTTCCATTCCCCCCCAGAGCAAGCCACATTAGACATTGCCCATATCTTATTTTGGTTACACAGAAGGTTGCCCTTTCTGAAGCTAACAAATGCAGTGCGAGCATTTCCGTTTTAATACATTCAAAGTACAAGAATGCACTCTAATTGTATGTCATAGAGACATTAGGTACCACTTGTCAAAATGGGCACGAAATCTGTGCATCAAATTCAGTTTCCTTTCAGATGAGATGAATTTAGGCTCTCTATGGCCCAGCATTTTCATCACATTACCCCTTCAGTTTGTTACAAGCCCTAATATAAGAGGCTCCTGGTTGGCCGCTCTCTGTTTGATCAGGACAGGCTGGGTATCTTGTACTTGTTCTGCTAGGCTAATCACAATGCTGCTGCTTCTCTATTAATTACACTGGGACACTTGACGGACTAAAGACTGACAAATGACTTTTCACTCCCTGCCAGCACCGTTCTGTATTCACCATGGATGATACAGCTCGCCAGCAGAGACTTCTGTCCCCCCCTCCCTCCACCCTCTTCTCCATATTTCTCTCATTCCTCCATTTCACTTTATCAGCTCAAAATATAAGTTGGGGGCTTATTGGCTTGATGGTAAATTGAAATTCATTGAAGCATTTATGTGACATTTAGAAATGGTTGCATAATGCAATAATAATAAAACATATGTCAAACTGAAAGGCCTTGCTTTCTGCGTTTCACTATCTCATCATTTGGCAAACACATTTGCAATTAGGGAGTCTGTATGTATTTGCTTCCATGTGGGTGCATGTGTCTGAGTGTATGAAGGCCTATTTACTGTGTGTGAGCTCAGTCGTTGACGTGTATGTGTTAATTCTATGCATTACTGTACAGGCTGATCTATTCAAGGTGCACCAGAACACTTAGCTCTACATTTCATTTGTATTCCAGGCTGGTTCAAAAGGCTAGACAGTTAATAGTGATGGCAGGATGGCAAGCAGGGGCTGGTAATCGGATGAAAAAAAATCGATTGACTGGTTTCAGAGGCCTGGGCCGCCAATAGTTTCCACCGCATCTCATCAAATGTCCCTTTTACCTGCTGTTTCCAGCCACATCAGCTATGAAACCATCACTGGCTGGATTACATCTGGCTTTAAAGCAGGGTTGGAGAATCTTTTTGCCATCAAGGGCCATTTGGATATTTATATTTTAATTCGGGGACCGTATTATTAAAAATAGCAATTTTCAGCTTTATTCATGTTTTAATGTGACTTTAATCACTGACATTGGTTTTATAGTTTAAATATGACTTTTATCATGTTTCTTGTCTCCTTGACTATTTAGAAAGGTGCTAGTCCTATCTAAATAAATATTAATATTGTAAATAATTTTTTTGTTATTGTGATTATTTGTTCAAACTCGCCTCTAATGCGATGGCTGAAACTGCTTATCTTTGACGAGGCGTTTGATGTCAGCTGGCAGTGAAGATGACGCTACTCGCAGCTGGTTTTCCAGGTTTGTGACTGTCAGTCTTGAGCGGAATTGAGTCTTTGCAAGAGTCAGTTTTGAAAAGAACTGCTCACAGCAGTAGGTCGTCCCGAACACAAATGCAAATTTAAGTGCATGTCTCCTCAGAACAGGAAAATGCTCAGCGTAAACGTACATTTTGTAGAACTCAAGGAGAGGGAGGTTGTTGTACCTGGCTTTGAGCTTGTCATTGCTTTGCAGCTCAATGACTTCATGTTGTAGGCCATCCGGCACATCCGCCGTTGTAAATATGTTCAACTCCAGCTGTTTACCTTTCACATCCTTAAACAGCTCACAAAATGCCTTTGCGAGCTTTCCACACTCACCGGCATATTCCAACGTAATCTCATGCTCTTGTCCCTGCAAAGTAAGAAAATGCACTGTGTTACCCCTTTCAAGTTGGACTTGCCACAGCTTTAATTTCGCTTCGACCAATTTCACGTTTGACAGCGGATCACTGAGAAGCTGGTTCGGCCCTTGGAGCATGACGTTCAAGTCAGACAGATATTTGGTTATGTCCACCGTGAAGGCCAAATCACACATCCAAATCAAATCAAATCAAATGTATTTATATAGCCCTTCTTACATCAGCTGATATTTCAGTGCTGTACAGAAACCCAGCCTAAAACCCCAAACAGCAAGCAATGCAGGTGTAGAAGCACAGTGGCTAGGAAAAACTCCCTAGAAAGGCCAAAATCTAGGAAGAAACCTAGAGAGGAACCAGGCTATGAGGGGTGGCCCGTCCTCTTCTGGCTGTGCCAGGTGGAGATTATAACAGAACATGGCCAAGATGTTCAAATGTTCATAAATGACCAGCATGGTCAATAAATAATAATCACAGTAGTTGTCAAGGGTGCAACAAGTCAGCACCTCAAGAGTAAATGTCAGTTGGCTTTTCATAGCTGATCATTGAGAGTATCTCTACTGCTCCTGCTGTCTCTAGAGAGTTGAAAACAGCAGGTCTGGGACAGGTAGCATGCCCGGTGAACAGGTCAGGGTTCCATAGCCGCAGGCAGAACAGTTGAAACTGGAGCAGTAGCACGGCCAGGTGGACTGGGGACAGCAAGGAGTCATCATGCCAGGTAGTTCTGAGGCATGGTCCTAGGGCTCAGGTCCTCCGAGAGAGAGAAAGAGAGAAAGAGAGAATTAGAGAGAGCATACTTAAATTCACACAGGACAACGGATAAGACAGGAGAAATACTCCAGATATAACAGACTGACCCTAGCCCCCGACACATAAACTACTGCAGCATAAATACTGGAGGCTGAGACAGGAGGGGTCAAGAGACACTGTGGCCCCATCCAATGATACCCCCGGACAGGGCCAAACAGGAAGGATATAACCCCACCCACTTTGCCAAAATACAGCCCCCACACCACTGGAGGGATAACTTCAACCACCAACTTACCATCCTGAGACAAGGCCGAGTATAGCCCACAAAGATCTCCGCCACGGCACAACCCAAGGGGGGTGCCAACCCAGACAGGAAGACCACGTCATTGACTCAACCCACTCAAGTGACGCACCCCTCCTAGGGATGGCATGGAAGAACATCAATAAGCCAGTTACTCAGGCCCTGTAATAGGGTTAGAGGCAGAGAATCCCAGTGGAATCTCAGTTCCGCGACAGGTTTCTCGTTCATCTCCATTAATTGTTTTACTTCAACCTTAGTCTGTAAAACCGCGCAAGCATGTTTCCACGGCTAAACCATCGCACCTCACAGTGGTAAACCAGATCACCATACTCCGATTCAAGATCACTCAATAGCTCCTTAAACTGGCGGTTGTCCAGCCCTTTGCTTTTGATAAAATTGATGGTCGACAATACAGTTGCCATTACGTTGTTCGGCTTCAGGAACTGTGCACGCAGACTTTCTTGATGTATGATGCAGTTGCATACAATTAAATCACTTGGATCAAGACTGAGACAACTCATTTACTTTTTCACTAATGTGGTAAACCCCTTTTTCGAGCCAACCATGGCTGGCACTCCATCTGTAGTAAGGCTCCTTAATTTTTCAAACCGTAGCTGAAATTTGCGCATAGCCGAGAAATATCTCTCAAACAAGTCCTCACCTTTGGTGACGCTATGCATGGCATCCAAAGACAGGATTTTTTAATATATTTTTTGTTGTTGTGGAAAAACGACATCTAGAGCTTTTTTTATGAAAATAAAAAAATATTTAGAAATTGGCTCAGGGGCCTGATCAAACGGTCTTGTAGGCCCTATACGCCCGGAGGCCGGACGTCCCCCACCCCTGCTTTAAAGACACCACAGCGAGCCCCCAGGTCAATGTTATTTCAATCAGAGGGAGGAATACATACGAATCTGGTTCCAGCAGTTTAGTGTTAATGTGGATGAGGCTGATGGACAGGGTTTAGTTTATTTTACTTTATTAACGCGACCATTTAAAAAAACAAGCACACATAAAAAGCCATACATGCACATGAGTAAAATTATTGAGGATAACACGCAATAAAGTCTGGGAATTATTTCCATTGTGGTCCTTTTGAAACAAGATTTCTCAGCAAGATCGAACATGGTTAAACACAGGGTCGCAGCGAGATAATAAAACATAAAAACAAAGAAGAACAATTATCTCAGTATTGCGGTTACATCGTAGGATACATTCATATGGGCATAGAAGACAAACAGTTTTTTACTTTATTTTTTAAAGTTGGGTAGGTTGGGTAGGTTATTTTTAAATATTAATCCATTACAGTTACTAGTTACCTGTCCTAAATTGTAATCAGTAATGTAACTTTTGCATTACCCAAACTCAGTGATGTAATTTGATTACTTTAGGTTACTTTTGGATTACTTTCCTTTTAAGAGGCATTAGGAGAAGATGAAAATGATCCATCAAACACATTTGGTATGTAACTATAGCTTGTGGTCAGACTTTATCAGGTGGAACAAACGTATTAAACTCATGCCTTTTTTTCAGTGGTGAATTGAATGTAATTGAGAAAACTGAAAGGTGTCATGTATTGTTTTTGCAAACATAATTTTAGAATTTAAAAGTAATTTAAGTTTCTAGTTTTTCAAAGGTACCTGCAATCTGATTACAATATTTTTGGTGGTAACATAACTCATTGCAGGGCTTTTTGGAATAAGATTACAAGCAACTGATGGATCTGGTTTGTCATCTTCTGACAGTCAGGTGCACACACTCAAGGTTGACGATTCAGAAAAATAGATATGTGTTGATATGTTTTTTATGGATTCCGCACTTAAACAGTAGCCTACATGCAATGCCTTACAATTTGCTTACCAGAACTCCTACTACAGCTAGTGCAGAACTCCTACTGTAGATAGTGATTTAAAAGCCATGTTGTCCCTTAAAATGGTGCAGGCTAACTGCTTTTAGTGAGTGTAATTTAGTTAATGTGCAAACCCCTCCAAAACCAGACTGTGTGATCCACCAGTGTATAATATTATTCACGACTATCAGTCTAAATGGTGGAGGGATACCCTCATCTCAGCAGGACTACCGTTATAGCCCCTGAATAAGGCATCAGAGATCCCTCTAAGACCTGAAATACATGATCAAATGTGATGAATGAATACCATTATGAACGCTACCTCCTCCAACATGATGAAATAACAGCGCTTTTGGACCAGTTCTTAGAATTGCACTTACTTATGATTCATAATGGATCTGCAGATTAGCCCATTTTATTTTCATTCCAATGTCAGATTTCTTCCATATGCTATAATTACACCCTGTATGTAGAGCATTATCCATGCATTGGGCTTTCGTTCCACTAACGTCTTTATCTTTATTATATCTTTATCATAATCTGCATCAATGAGCCTCACTGACAAAAGCCTGTACTGAGCTGGTAATGGACTACACAGAGTGCTGGTGGGATAGAATAATCACATACGGGAGCTGAAGGTAGATTTTCTAACTGCATGAGAGGATCAATACGTATTATACAGTCTTAGAAGGTTCAATTATGTATGATGCATTGATCAAATCATTGATAACGACAAAGGGAGAGAGGCTGAAAGAGGCCCCATTCAACATTGGAGAGATGAGAGAAGGTGGGCCTAGATAGTTAATTTTATATATAAGGTTAGAGGGAAAATAGCGCTTAAATAACCATTAACTGAAAACCATAACCATAGGTTCTAAAAGGATCAAACAAAGCAAAAATGAAAGTGTAAATATATGACAATTTTGTGAGATTCGGATGACTTATGTAATATATGTTTTATATTTCTCTCACTCTTTAAATAAATACATATGGGCCAAGGGATCAATGGAGATTGATTTATGTCTTCTTTTTTTACACCTAGGCGCTTGGCGAAAAGAAGATATATCTCAAAGTAACTTCCCCTTTCAACTCAGGCTTCATCCGTACTACGACGGTGGATATTGCTCGGCCGCCTGCCACTAACTCTAGCAGGCTTGTAACTGTCTGTGCATGTCGCACGTGGCTACTCAAACGCCAAACTCTTCATTGAGACAATGTTGAAAGATCAATCCATTTCAGTGACAGTTTCATTTATGCCCGAAATCTAAATGAAAGAAAAATGATTTTGTAAAATCAGCAGCTCTATCGCACGAAATAGACTTTTAGAAGTGCCTTCTTTATTTTATTTATTTTGTGTGCTTTGGTGTCGTTATCAATGCACAATAACCTTTTTCCCCACTCCTATTGATACACTAATTGTATTAAGTTAGTAAAACTTTTATATATCTGTATAGTTTAAAATACATTTGTCATTACTAAATGTGTAATGTTACAGGTATTTTAACATTACCATTTTTTTACGTGTAAAAATACATTTAATTAATAAAATATTTAGTCAGTTGTCTTCTTCAAATTAAGTCGGTGATGATGCAATCTTTGCAAGAGGGAGAGAGGAAATCTGGTTTCATTGGTCCTCAATGGCTCAGACATTTCATTCAGGATAAATGCAGTTAGTCCTGAGTTAGCCTGCCCCGGAGAAGGTTAGATCTGAAGGATTGTTTGCCATAGAAATTTACCTGCCTAAATTTTGAGCCACTTTTGTGGTACCGGTTATCCCAAGTTGAACTCAGAGTTGACCAAAGTTACCTCCCTACCTCCCAACATTCCTAGTATAGGGCTCTGGGATTTGTGATGGTTGTCATGTGTGAATCGCACAATGTTATGTTAGATTAGATAGGATTCCATCCAATTGGTGAAAGATTTACGTGCAAATATTTTAAAATCTGCATAAAAACTATTCTCTGCATCTTCCCAATGTCACGCCCTGACCATAGAAAGCCCTTGGTTCTCTATGGTGTAGTAGGTCAGGGCGTGACTAGGGGGTGATCTAGTATGTTTATTTCTATGTTGGTGCTAATATGGTTCCCAATTAGTCTGTCTGCCCTTGACCAGCACAAAAACATCCTGTGGCGTTCTGCATTAGCATCGAATAGCCCCCGTGATATGTAACTTTTCAGGGAAGTTAGTAACAAATATACACAGGCAGTTAGAAAAGCTAAGGCTAGCTTTTTCAAACAGAAAGTTGCATCCCGTAGTACTAACTCAAAAAAGTTCTGGGACATTGTAAAGTCCATGGAGAATAAGAGCACCTCCTCCCAGCTGCCTGCTGCTCTGAGGCTAGGAAACACTGTTACCACCGATAAATCCACTATAATTGAGAATTTCAATAAGCATTTCTCTACGGCTGGCCATGCTTCCACCTGGCTACCCTTATCCAGGTCAACTGCCCGGCACCCTCCACAGCAACCCGCCAATGCCCCCACCATTTCTCCTTCACCCAAATCCAGTTAGCTGATGTTCTGAAAGAGCTGCAAAATCTGGATCCATACAAATTAGCCAGGCTAGACAATCTGGACCCTCTCTTTCTAAAATTATCTGCCGAAATTGTTACAACCCCTATTACTAGCCTGTTCAACCTCTCTTTCGTATCATCTGAGATTCCCAAAGATTGGAAAGCTGCCGCGGTCATCCCCCTCTTCAAAGGGAGTGACACTCTAGACCCAAACTGCTACAGACCTATATATATCCTACCCTGTCTTTCTAAGGTCTTCGAAAGCCAAGTTAACAAACAGATCACCGACCATTTCGAATCCCACCGTACCTTCTCCGATATGCAATCTGGTTTCAGAGCTGGTCATGGGTGCACCTCAGCCACGCTCAAGATCCTAAACGACATCATAACCGCCATCGATAAGAGACATTACTGTGCAGCCGTATTCATCGACCTGGCCAAGGCTTTCAACTCTGTCAATCACCACATTCTTATTTGCAGACTCGACAGCCTTGGTTTCTCAAATGATTGCCTCGCCTGGTTTACCAACTACTGCTCTGATAGAGTTCAGTGTGTCAAATCCGAGGGCCTGTTGTCCGGACCTCTGGCAGTCTCTATGGGTGTGCCACAGGGTTCAATTCTCGGGCCGACTCTCTTCTCTGTATACATCAATGATGTTGCTCTTGCTGCTGGTGATTCTCTGATCCACCTCTACGCAGACAACACCATTCTGTATACTTCTGGCCCCTCTTTGGACACTGTGTTAACTAACCTCCAGACGAGCTTCAATGCCATACAACTCTCCTTCCGTGGCGTCCAACTGCTCTTAAACGCAAGTAAATCTAAATGCATGCTATTCAATCGATCTCTGCCAGCACCTGCTCGCCCGTCCAGCATCACTACTCTGGACGGCTCTGACTTAGAATACGTGGACAACTACAAATACCTGGGTGTCCAAAATTAAATCTAGAATCGGCTTCCTATATCACAACAAAGCATCCTTCACTCATGCTGCCAAACATACCCTCGTAATACTGACCATCCTACCGATCCTCGACTTCGGTGATGTCATCTATAAAATAGCCTCCAACACTCTACTCAACAAACTGGATGCAGTCTATGACAGTGCCATCCGTTTTGTCACGAAAGCCCCATACACTACCCACCATTGCAACCTGTATGCTGTCGTTGGTTGGCCCTCGCTTCATACTCGTCGCCTAACCCACTGGCTACAGGTTATCTACAAGTCTCTGCTAGGTAAAGCCCCGCCTTATCTCAGCTCACTGGTCACCATAGCAGCACCCACTCGTAGCACGCGCTCCAGCAGGTATATCTCACTGGTCACCCCCAAAGCCAATGACTGGAATGAACTGCAAAAATCTCTGAAGCTGGAGACTCATATCTCCCTCACTAGCTTTAAGCACCTGCTGTCAGAGCAGCTCACACCTGTACATAGCCCATCTGTAAACAGCCCATCTGTCTACCTACCTCATCCCCATACTGTATTTATTTCTTTATTTCTTTATCTTGCTCCTTTGCACCCCAGTATCTCTACTTGCACATTCATCTTCTGCACATCTACCATTCCAGTGTTTAACCTGTTAGGGTATAGGTGGCAGTATTGAGACTTTTTTGAAAAAAGATGTGCCCATTTTTAAATGCCTCCTACACCTACCCAGTAACTACAATATGCATATACTTATTATATATGGATAGAAAACACCCTAAAGTTTCAAAAACTGTTTGAATGGTGTCTGTGAGTATAACAGAACTCATTTGGCAGGCAAAACCCTGAGACAGATTCTGACAGGAAGTGGATACCTGATGTGTTGAATTGACTTTGAGCCTATGCCATTGAAAAACAAAGGGGGTTAGGAATATTCTGGTACTTCCTATTGCTTCCACAAGATGTCCCCAGCCTTTACAAAGTGTTTTGAGTGTTCTACAGTGAGATCTGACCGAATAAGAGCCATGGAACGTGATGGTCCATCATTCACCCTGGCGCGCGATTTGATGGTGGGTACTCTCATTCCGAAACGTTTTAAAAGAAAACCCAATGGTCCGCCTTGAATTTTATTCATGTTCTGGTTAAAAAAGGCCCTAATGATTTATGCGATACAACGTTTGACATGTTTGAACGAACGGAAATATATTTTTTCCGTTCTTGAAGTGAAGTGAAGTCCGGCTGGCTTAGATCATGCGCTACAACACGAAGGTTTTTCGACATAAATGATGAGCTTTTTTGAACAAAACTACATTCGTTATGGACCTGGGACTCTTTGGAAGTGACATCTGATGAAGAGAATCAAAGGTAATGGATTATTTATATAGTATTTTCGATTTTAGATTCCTCCAACATGGCGGTTAGTCTGTATCGCGATGCGTATTTTTCTGGCGCAGTGCTCAGATTATTGCAAAGTGTGATTTCCCAGTAAGGTTAATTTAAAATCTGACAAGTCCATTGCGTTCAAGAGATGTAAATCTATAATTCTTTGAATGACAATATAATATTTTAGCAATGTTTTCTAATATTAATTAATTATTTTGTCGTCATGACTTGACTGCCGGTATTGGAGGGAAACGATTTCCTGAACATCAACGCCATAGTAAAACACTGTTTTTAGATATAAATATGAACTTGATAGAACTAAAAATGCATGCATTGTCTAACAAAATGTCCTAGGAGTGTCATCTGATGGAGATTGTAAAAGGTTAGTGCATAATTTTAGCTGATTGTATGGTTTTGGTGACGCATGTCTTTGAATCGACAATGCATTGCACACAGCTATTGTCAATGTACTCTCCTAACATAACCTAACTTTATGCTTTCCCCGTAAAACCTTTTTGAAATCGGTAAACGTGGTTAGATTAAGAAGATGTTTATCTTTCAAAGGCTGTAAGTTAGTTGTATGTTTGAGAAATTTGAATTTGTACATTTATTTGGTTTCAAATTTGCCGCTCTTGAAATGCACCTGCTGTTGATAGGGTGCGCCACAGGTGGCACGCTAACGTCCCAGGTAGCCTCAAGAAGTTAATTGCTATATTGTAATTACTTCGCCACCATGGCCTATTTTTTGCCTTAACTTACCTAATTTGCACTCACTGTATATAGACTTTTTGTTCTCTTTTGTGCTACTGTATTATTGACTGTATGTTTTGTTTATTCCATGTGTAAATCTGTATTGTTGTATGTGTTGAATTGCTATGTTTTATCTTGGCCAGGTCTCAGTTGCAAATGAGAACTTGTTCTCAACTAGCCTACCTGGTTAAATAAAGGTGAAAAAAATAAATAATAATAATAATATATATATATATATATATATATATATATATACTGCTCAAAAAAATAAAGGGAACACTTAAACAACACAATGTAACTCCAAGTCAATCACACTTCTGTGAAATCAAACTGTCCACTTAGGAAGCAACACTGATTGACAATAAATTTCACATGCTGTTGTGCAAATGGAATAGGCAACAGGTAGAAATTATAGGCAATAAGCAAGACACCCCCAATAAAGGAGTGGTTCTGCAGGTGGAGACCACCGACCACTTCTCAGTTCCTATGCTTCCTGGCTGATGTTTTGGTCACTTTTGAATGCTGGCGGTGCTTTCACTCTAGTGGTAGCATGAGACGGCGTCTACAACCCACACAAGTGGCTCAGGTAGTGCAGCTCATCCAGGATGGCACATCAATGCGAGCTGTGGCAAGAAGGTTTGCTGTGTCTGTCAGCGTAGTGTCCAGAGCATGGAGGCGCTACCAGGAGACAGGCCAGTACATCAGGAGACGTGGAGGAGGCCGTAGGAGGGCAACAACCCAGCAGCAGGACCGCTACCTCTGCCTTTGTGCAAGGAGGAGCAGGAGGAGCACTGCCAGAGCCCTGCAAAATGACCTCCAGCAGGCCACAAATGTGGATGTGTTTGCTCAAATGGTCAGAAACAGACTCCATGAGGGTGGTATGAGGGCCCGACGTCCACAGGTGGGGGTTGGGCTTATAGTCCAACACCGTGCAGGACGTTTGGCATTTGCCAGAGAACACCAAGATTGGCAAATTCGCCACTGGTGCCCTGTGCTCTTCACAGATGAAAGCAGGTTCACACTGAGCACGTGACAGACTTGACAGAGTCTGGACACGCCGTGGAGAACGTTCTGCTGCCTGCAACATCCTCCAGCATGACCGGTTTGGCGGTGGGTCAGTCATGGTGTGGGGTGGCATTTCTTTGGGGGGCCGCACAGCCCTCCATGTGCTCGCCAGAGGTAGCCTGACTGCCATTAGGTTCCCGAGATGAGATCCTCAGACCCCTTGTGAGACCATATGCTGGTGCGGTTGGCCCTGGGTTCCTCCTAATGCAAGACAATGCTAGACCTCATGTGGCTGGAGTGTGTCAGCAGTTCCTGCAAGAGGAAGGCATTGATGCTATGGACTGGCCCGCCCGTTCCCCAGACCTGAATCCAATTGAGCACATCTGGGACATCATCTCTCGCTCCATCCACCAACGCCACGTTGCACCACAGACTGTCCAGGAGTTGGCGGATGCTTTAGTCCAGGTCTGGGAGGAGATCCCTCAGGAGACCATCCGCCACCTCATCAGGAGCATGCCCAGGCGTTGTAGGGAGGTCATACAGGCATGTGGAGGCCACACACACTACTGAGCCTCATTTTGACTTGTTTTAAGGACATTACATCAAAGTTGGATCAGCCTGTAGTGTGGTTTTCCACTTTCATTTTGAGTGTGACTCCAAATCCAGACCTCCATGGGTTGATAAATTGGATTTCCATTGATTATTTTTGTGTGATTTTGTTGTCAGCACATTCAACTATGTAAAGAAAAAAGTATTTAATAAGATTATTTCTTTCATTCAGATCTAGGATGTGTTGTTTAAGTGTTCCCTTTATTTTTTTGAGCAGTATATATATATATATATTAGAGGCAGCTGTTTATCGTTGCCTCTGATTGGGGATCATATTTAGGTAGCTATTTCCCCACCTGTGTTTTGTGGGATATTGATTGATTGTTATTGTGTTTGGGCACTACGTCCTCACGGTCTTTGTAAGTTTTGTTATTTTGTTTTGTTAGTTTCACTTAAATAAATATGTGGAACTATACTCACGCTGTGCCTTGGTCCGCTCATTTCCAAGAACATGACACCCAACAGTTATGTTTCCATCAGATTGACTTGTGGATAAAAGGCTGTGTGTGATGATGTAGCACACATATAAATTACTTTTGCGGTTATATTCCCAATGTACCAAATAAAAAATACAATTTACAATTTTTCTATCACATTATCAACTCTACTGATGGTTTTGTCACAAAAAATGTTGCATTATATAGAAAATGTGCCCAACATGGTCTTGGCATGTGCACTCTAGCCAACAGCTCGCAGATAGAGTGCAGGTATAGCCTACTACACAATGAGATTATTATGGAGAAAGCATTGTGTTCTGATGGGAAATTACTAGTACAGTACCTCCCACTGACGTAGCCATGGCCCGGCCTCCTGCTAAAACCTTTTGTGTGCATGGAAATATTTGTGTGTGAGATAGGACTGATCCTTCTCACTTAATCTGACCTGACCTCGGGCCGAATTCCTCACTCCTCCCTAATCCACGACTGTCGTACCTTATCAGTAACTGAAACCAGACTGTTGCCTTTTACCTCATCCATAGGATTCATGAGATGAAAAAGTAAAATGCTCGACAGAATGTAAACTTCCTGCCTCCCTCCATTGTCTCATTCAGTAACTTTCCAATCACCTAGTTCTTAGCCACCCTCCATTTACCCAAACATATACATATATTATACATATAAAGTAATCAATAAGTTCTAGCACAAGACTTGAAAAGCAAAAGAAAACACAAAACATAACAAGTATTAATTCTGTGTTAAGCTATGCATATTTTTATATGCAAAAAACATGACAATTCCACCTCTCTCTTAGCCAGACTCTATACCTTCGGGATACTGTTCTGCTGGGGTCCACAAAAAGGAAGGCCCTAAAAAACCTCATGCTTTCAACCAGTCTTCCCCCGTTAGGCTACAGTATACAAAAGGTGTTCCCATGCCATATAATCCTCACTTTGCCCCCCATCTCCTCCTTCTTCCCCCGATATACACGTGCGATGGCCTTATTAATCAACTTTACCTAATCTTGAGGCAAATCAGCACTGTATACACATTTCAAAATCAACGCCTTCAGAAGTTGATATCCCAGCAATGCTAACAAGGTAACCCCTGCAAGCATTAACACTGCCCATGATGCATACTTCAAGATACCCCTCATTTGCGTCATAGTCCAGTTCCATGCTGATACTGTAGCATCCCTCACCACTACTACTGCTCCTTCAGTTACTGTCCCTACAGTGACTGCCGTGAGAATAGCTATTGCATTGAATCTGTCTCCTGCTTTTGATCTCCTGTTGCCTTTGTGGTTCACTGATAGACCTAGGACTGAATCTTTCATATACTCCCTACCTGTCTTCCAACTCATACCGGTTTTCTAGCCACCAACATCTACAATGATATGTTCTGCTACAGTCAGTATCTATGGATAATACTTCCCTGTGCTCAGGTCAGGTACACATCTCTCATCCCAAGGCCGATCTACACCCCACTCTTGTTACAGAGTAAACTTTGTATCCCGAACAGTTGATAAGCAGAAACCTTCTGATGCTTTCCTTTTACTGTCACTCACTTCCAATGCTGGCGGTTAGGAACGGTGAAGAGATTAGTGATGTTGGAAGAGTATCCAACCATACAAAACTCTGAGTCACATGTTTCTTAATCTCACTCTGCAGGAGATGCAATGCTATTATTATTATTATCACTTCCAGTGAGGTGGCATCCTGGTTACAGGTGTCTGTGGCTATTCTTTCAAGAGTTGTGCTTTCTTCGATGAACCCCTCACTGAAAGTTGACAATAGTGTCTGAAATGACAACACTATCTCTGCTATTCCCACCATGATCTGGGTAAGTATGACGTTCTACTTGACTTCATAGTACAGTAGTCTCTATATTGTGCACAGTTAGCTGTCCTTCCTCTACTACGAGCTACCCTGTATCACTATACACAGATGAGGGGTATCATTCCTCAGAGACTACTACCCACTTCCCTAATTTATGAGCTTCACACATCTCTGCCCCAGTCATAGTCAATTCCACTTTCCCAATTTCCTGTAACGTTAACGCCTTAGTTTTTTGGACTCCATAGAATGCACTGCTATCGGTCCTGCCAAAATCTGCAACTAACACCATTATGGAAATATTCTGTCTCAGATACAGGCCCTATGTTCTTAGCCCCCGGCCTCAAATACTTTTGCACCTAGATCATTCTATCTAACCCATAACACATTAATCACTACTGCTATGCCACTTATTTTATTATTTTATTTTTATTTAACTAGGCAAGTCAGTTAAGAACAAATTGTTTTTACAATGACGGCCTAGGAAGTGCCTTGTTCAGGGGTTAACTGCCTTGTTCAGGGGCAGAACGACAGATTTTTTTACCTTGTCAGCTCAGGGATTCAATACACCAACCTTTTGATTACTGGCCCAATGCTCTAACCACCCTTATATAGTTATAAACATACTAAAACGTGCTCAAGTCAATTAGTCAAAGTAAAGGGGTTTCCACCGTAATTTCTTGCATAATAATTTTAACGACACAAAAAGATCTCACCTTGTCTAGTGTATTTTGTTTTGTCAACATTTGGAAAGTGTAACGATACATTTGCCTGTTTCCATCAGCCTGCTGTGACATTTTTTATCTGACGGACATTACTCGCATTAAAAGGTTGGATGGAAACCTGGTTAGTGACACATGATCGGGGTACATAATCACACCTCTGTGAGTTCAGGATAGAACAACATCAACAGCAACACATCTGTTGCCCATATATGAACTCAAAGACATAGACACAAAAACTACATGGCTGACATTTGTATATGAATAGTACTGGTTTTGTATGCAAGGTTCATTGTAGGCATTACACCTTCCCTTCAGATGGCCTTCAAAGGGTATTAAAGTACTCAGCATATAGGACAGGCCTAACTCATGACACACACATCTACCTGCCCGAGTCCTCACACATACATGCTTAAATATAAATATATACAGTGCCTTCAGAAAGTATTCACACCTTTTAACTTTTCCACATTTTGTTGTCTTACAGACTGAATTTTGTGTCACTGTCCTACACACATAATATGACAGAATAACAACAAAAAAAATCCAGAAAAAAACACATGTCAAAAATGTTATAAATTGATTTGCATTTTAATGAGGGAAATAAGTATTTGACCCCCTCTCAATCAGAAAGATTTCTGGCTCCCAGGTGTCTTTTATACAGGTAACGAGCTGAGATTAGGAGCACACTCTTAAAGGGAGTGCTCCTAATCTCAGTTTGTTACCTGTATAAAAGACACCTGTCCACAGAAGCAATCAATCAATCAGATTCCAAAACTCTCCACCATGGCCAAGACCAAAGAGCTCTCCAAGGATGTCAGGGACAAGATTGTAGACCTACACAAGGCTGGAATGGGCTACAAGACCATCGCCAAGCAGCTTGGTGAGAAGGTGACAACAGTTGGTGCGATTATTCGCAAATGGAAGAAACACAAAGAACTGTCAATCTCCCTCGGCCTGGGGCTCCATGCAAGATCTCACCTCGTGGAGTTGCAATGATCATGAGAACGGTGAAGAATCAGCCCAGAACTACACGGGAGGATCTTGTCAATGATCTCTAGGCAGCTGGGACCATAGTCACCAAGAAAACAATTGGTAACGCACTACGCTGGGAATGACTGAAATCCTGCAGCGCCCGCAAGGTCCCCTTGCTCAAGAAAGCACATATACATGCCTGTCTGAAGTTTGCCAATGAACATCTGAATGATTCAGAGGACAACTGGGTGAAAGTGTTGTGGTCAGATGGGACCAAAATGGAGCTCTTTGGCATCAACTCAACTCGCCGTGTTTGGAGGAGGAGGAATGCTGCCCATGACACCAAGAACCCCATCCCCACCGTCAAACATGGAGGTGGAAACACTATGCTTTGGGGGTGTTTTTCTGCTAAGGGGACAGGACAACTTCACCGCATCAAAGGGATGATGGACGGGGCAATGTACCGTCAAATCTTGGGCGAGAACCTCCTTCCCTCAGCCAGGTCATTGAAAATGGGTCGTGGATGGGTATTCCAGCATGACAATGACCCAAAACACACGGCCAAGGCAACAAAGGAGTGGCTCAAGAAGAAGCACATTAAGGTCCTGGAGTGACCTAGCCAGTCTCCAGACCTTAATCCCATAGAAAATCTGTGGAGGGACCTGAAGGTTCGAGTTGCCAAACGTCAGCCTCGAAACCTTAATGACTTGGAGAAGATCTGCAAAGAGGCGTGGGACAAAATCCCTCCTAAGATGTGTGCAAACCTGGTGGCCAACTACAAGAAACATCTGACCTCTGTGATTGCCAACAAGAGTTTTGCCACCAAGTACTAAGTCATGTTTTGCTGAGGGGTCAAATACTTATTTCCTTCATTAAAATGCAAATCAATTTATAACATTTATGACATGCGTTTTTCTGGATTTTTTCGTTGTTATTCTGTCTCTCGCTGTTCAAATAAACCTACCATTAAAATTATAGACTGATCATTTCAGTCAAATCGGAGGGCCTACTGTCTGGACCTCTGGCAGTCTCTATGGGGGTACCACAGGGTTCAATTCTTGGGCCAACTCTTTTCTCTGTATACATAAATGATGTTGCTCTTGCTGCTGGTGAATCTCTGATCCACCTCTACGCAGACGACACCATTCTGTATACTTCTGGCCCTTCTTTGGACACTGTGTTAACAACCCTCCAGACGAGCTTCAATGCCATTCAACTCTCCTTCCGTGGTCTCCAACTGCTCCTAAATACAAGTAAAACTAAATGCATGCTCTTCAACCGATCGCTGCCTGCACCTGCCCGCCCATCCAGCATAACTTCTCTGGACGGTTCTAACTTAGAATTTGTGGACAACTACAAATACCTAGGTGTCTGGTTAGACTGTAAACTCTCCTTCCAGACTCACATCAATCATCTCCAATCCAAAGTGAAATCTAGAATTGGCTTCCTATTTCGCAACAAAGCACCCTTCACTCATGCTGCCAAACATACCCTCGTAAAACTGACCATCCTACCAATCCTCGACTTCGGCGATGTCATTTACAAAATAGCCTCCAATACCCTACTCAACAAGCTGGATGCAGTCTATCACAGTGCCATCCGTTTTGTCACCAAAGCCCCATATACAACCCACCACTGCGACCTGTATGCTCTCGTTGGCTGGCCTTCACTTCATAATCGTCGCCAAACACATTGGCTCCAGGTCATCTACAAGACCCTGCTAGGTAAAGTCCCCCCTTATCTCCGCTCACTGGTCACCATAGCAGCACCCACCTGTAGCACGCGCTCCAGCAGGTATATCTCTCTGGTCACCCCTAAAGCCAACTCCTCCTTTGGTCGTCTCTCCTTCCAGTTCTCAGCTGCCAATGACTGGAACGAACTTCAAAAATCTCTAAAACTGGAAACACTTATCTCCCTCACTAGCTTTAAGCACCAGCTGTCAGAGCAGCTCACAGATCTCTGCACCTGTACATAGCCCATCTTTAATTTAGCCCAAACTACTACCTTTTCCCCTACTGTATTTATTTATTTTATTTATTTTGCTCCTTTGCACCATATTATTTATATTTTAACTTTTAACTTTCTTCAAACTACAAATCTACCATTCCAGTGTTTTTCTTGCCATACTTTATTTACTTTGCCACCATGGCATTTTTTTGCCTTTACCTCCATTATCTCACATCATTTGCTCACATTGTATATAGTCTTATTTTTTTTCTACTGCATCATTGATTGTATGTTGTTTTACTCCATGTGTAACTCTGTGTTTTTGTATGTTGTCGAACTGCTTTGCTTTATCTTGGCCAGGTCGCAATTGTAAATGAGAACTTGTTCTCAACTTGCCTACCTGGTTAAATAAAGGTGAAATAATTTTTTTTTACAAAAATTCTTTGTCAGTGGGCAAACATACAAAATCAGCAGGGATCAAATACTTTTTTCCCTCACTGTTCACTGGAGTTGCTTACCAAGACAACATTGAATGTTCCTGAGAGGCCGAGTTACAATTTTGACTTAAATCGGCTTGAAAATCTATGGCAAGACTTGAAATTGGCTGTCTAGCAATGATCAACAATCATCTTGACAGAGCTTGAAGAATTTTCAAAAGAATAATGTGCAAATATTGTACAATTCAGGTGTGCAAAGCTCTGAGAGACTTACCCAGAAAGACTCACCCCTGTAATTGCTGCCAAAGGGGATTCTAACATGTATTGACTCAGGGATGTGAATACTTATGTAAATGAGATGTTTCTGTATTTTCTTTTCAATAAATTTGTAAAAATGTCTAAAAACATGTTTCACCTTGTTCATTATGAGGTTGTATGTGAAGATGGGTGAGATTATTTTTAAATCCATTTTGAATTCCGGTTTTAACACAACAAAATAAATCAAGGGTTATGAATACTTTCTGATGGCACTCTATGTATACAGTATATATATATATATATATATATATATATATATATATATATATATATATATATATATACAGTACCAGTCAAAAGTTTGGACACACCTACTCATTCAAGGGTTTTTCTTTATTTTTACTATTTTCTACACTGTAGAATAATAGTGAAGACATCAAAACTACGAAATAACACATATGGAATCATGAGTAACCAAAAAAGTGTTAAACAAATCAAAATATATTTTTTCACAGTATCCACCCTTTGCCTTGATACAGCTTTGCACACTCTTGGCATTCTTTGTTACGTGCATGATTGTTATAAAATAAATGTACACATACAGCACATATGATTTAATCATTGCATCCAAACTGCTCATGCACCTTAACGAGCGTCTGCGTTGCCAGGTGCTAAAATAGAACTTGGTTCTTTTTGTGACGCTTGATGCGCTGCAAGTCCCGCCTCTCCTATGTCCTCATTGGTTTTTAGGAGCATATACCCACGTGGGTGATTGAAAGATGAACTGAGGTCCACACACCAGTCCAGTTGGTGGTGGCACCTTAAAGTTGGTTGCCAACCGCCATACAAAGTCCAAAGAAGAAGAAGAAGACAGAAGGAGGTGAAGTTACTAGAAACTAACTAGGTTTACCCTTTTATATGTGGAATAATTGTCAGTGTAGAGGACCTTGTGCATTTCATGTAAAATAACAACCATATGTTTACATCCCTTGATAAAATAGAAATTGCCATGAATGTTTAATGCTTTTCGAACTATCCCCTATTTAATGTATTTGGTGCAGAATTCGTTTAGATATTTCAACCTGCGTGTCCTGATTGCGTCTGGTGTGAATGGACGCACGATGGCGTACGCACGTGCGTGCCTGGTCTAGTCAGCATGTTATTCTAACATGGATCAAATTGGGTTTTTTCCTCATTAATCTACACACAATACCCCATAATGACAAAGAAAATGTATAGAAATAAAAAATGGAAATATCACATTTACATAAATAAATATATAAGTATTCAGACCCTTTACTCAGTACTTTGTTGATGCACCTTTGGCAGTGACTACAGCCTCGAATATTCTTGGGTATGAAGCTAGAAGCATGGCACAGCAGTATTTGGGGAGTTTCTCCCATTATTTTCTGCAGATCCTCTCAAGCTCTGTCAAGATGGTTGAGGAGCGTCATTGGTCAGCTATTTTCAGTTCTCTCCAGAGATGTTCGATTGGCTTCAAGTCCAGGCTCTGACTTAGACACTCAAAGACATTCAGAGACTTGTCCCGAAGCCACTCCTGTGTTGTCTTGGCTGTGTGCTTAGGGTCGTTGTCCTGTTGGAAGTTTAACCTTCACCCCAGTCTGAGGTCCTGAGTGCTCTGAGCCAGGTTTTCATCTAGGATCTCTATGTACTTTTTTCATCTTTCCCTCGATCCTGACTAGTCTCCCAGTCCCTGCCACTGAAAAACATCCCCACAGCATGATGCTGCCACCACCGTTCTTCAACGTAAGGATGGTGCCAGGTGTCCTCCAGACAAAATGCTTGGCATCCAGGCCAACGAGTTCAACTTTGCTTTAATCAGACCAGAGAATCTTGTTTCTCATGGTCTGAGAGTCCTTTAAGTGCCTTTTTGGCAAACTCCAAGCGGGCTGTCATGTGCCTTTTACTGAAGAGTGGCTTCCGTCTGGCCACTACTATAAAGGCCTGATTGGTGGAGCGCTGCAGAGATGGTTGTCCTTCTGGAAGGTTCTTCCATCTCCACAGAAGAACTCCACAGAAGACAGGAGATCTATCAGAGTGACAATCGGGTTCTTGGTCACCTACCCGACCAAGGCCCTTCTCTCCCGATTGCTCAGTTTGGCCAGGCACCAGCTCTAGGAAGAGTCTTGGTGGTTCCATACTTCTTCCATTTAAGAATGATGGATGCCACTGGGTTCTTGTGGACCTTCAATGCTGCAGATATGTTTTGGTACCCTTCCCTAGATCTGTGCCTCAACACAGTCCTGTCTCGGAGCGCTACGGAGAATTCCTTCAACCTCATGGCTTGGTTTTTGCTCTGACATGCACTGTCAAGTGGTGGACCTTATATCGACGGTAAATTTGCAAATGTATGTGCCTTTGCAAATTTGTATCTATATTTTTTATTTTTTATTATTTTAACTAGGCAAGTCAGTTAAGAACAAATTCTTATTTACAGTGACGGCCTACCAAAAGGCAAAAGGCTTCCTATGGGGACAGGGTCTGGGATTAAAAATACAAATAAATTAGGACAAAACATACATCAAGACAAGAGAGACAACACAACACTACATAAAGAGAGACCTAAGACAACAACATAGCATGGCAGCAACACATGACAACACAGAATGGTAGCAACACAACATGACAACAACATGGTTGCAACACAGCCAGGCAGCAGCACAACATGGTAGCAGCACAAAACAGGGTACAAACATTATTGGGCACAGACAACAGCACAAAGGGCAAGAATGTAGAGACAACAATACATCACGCAAAGCAGACACAACTGTCAGTAAGAGTGTCCATGATTGAGTCTTTGAATGAAGATATTGAGATAAACTGTCCAGTTTGAGTATTTGTTGCAGCTCGTTCCAGTCGCTAGCTGCAGCGAGCTCAAAAGACGAGTGGCATGTAAATCATGTCCAATCAATTGAATCAATTCAATTTCAATTGAATCAATTCAATTTCAATTGAATTTACCAGTTGAATTTACCACAGGTGGACTACAATCAAGTTGTAGAAACATCTCAAGGATGATCATTGGAAACAGGATGCACCTGAGCTCAATTTCGAGTCTCATAGCAAAGAGTCTGAATACTTATGTAAGTAAGATATTTCTGTTTTTTATTTTCAATACATTTGTCATCATGGGGTATTGTGTAGATTGATGATGATTTTTTAAATTCAATTCATTTTAGAATAGGGCTGTAACAAAACGTGGAAAAAGTCAAGGGGTCTGAATACTTTCTGAACGCACTCTATATATGACTATTCTGTAACATTGCAAACTCTTTTTTTCCATTTAAAAATGGCACAGGACCAGACAAAGACAAAGACCTTATATTTTCCACAAGTGTGATCAGAGGCTCCATCAGAGCAGGTTAAAGGGCTCTCCACACAGCAGTCCTGTGGATCAAACAGCTGTTTGCTCTCTTATCAGCCAGATACAGGGTCCATAAGCCAGCTCTTTTATGTCAAATAAGGGATAACAATGTCATTGGTCAATGATGAACAGCATTTTATATTGGACTATAGAAGGATGGCACCATAGACCATAACAATAAAGAGACTTCAAGGTTGCATTATCATTTTAAAATTAGCTTCTTAAGATTAGTATTCGACCTGTGGCTGATAATTCTGAAGATGTTTCCTTCACATTTTCAGGCTTCACAGTCATCTGTGAAATCACTTGTGAGAGCGTATCATAAATCGTGAAATAGACACTAATTTCTTATGCAAAATTCATGACAGATACGAAAAAAAAATGATTTTTTTTACATCCACCACACCATTTTTTATACAATGCATTTCAATCATAGATAAAGGCAGTAGTCCCATGTGGCTCAGTTGGTAGAGCATGGTGTTTGCAACGCCAGGGTTGTGGGTTCGATTCCCATGGGGACCAGTACAACAAGAAAAAATATGTATGAAATGTATGCATTCACAACTGTAAGTCACTCTGGATAAGAGCGTCAGCTAAATGATTGAAATGTAAAATGCAGTAGGTTAGTTAAGACAGAAATGATGGGAGGGATGTTATTCAGGGAGGATGGGTATGTCTATAGCATGAAGATCTAGCAACCCAAATGTTGCATGTTCGAATCACATGATGGACAGCTTTAACATTTTCAATCAAATGTATTTTATAAAGCCCTTTTTTACATCAGCAGTTGTCACAAAGTAGCAACAATTACACCCAAAAAACAACAACATAGAAATAGAAAAACTAGAACTTAAACATAGAAATAGAAAACATAGACAAACCACCCAAAACACCCCTTGTCACGCCTTGACCTACTCTACTATAGAAAATGACATCTTACTAGGGTCAGGACGTGACAGTACCCCCCCCCCAAGGTGCAGACTCCGAATGCAACATAAAACAACAAAAGAAACCACAAAACAAAAGGGAGGGTAGGGAGGGTGATAATTGTCTATGGCGGCTCAAATGCAGTCCACATAACCTTAACCTCCAGCAGAGGAGGCGGCTCCGGTTCTGGGCGTAATCCCCGCTCCACCCGCTGATCCCACTGTTTAGGTACCACTGGACCGTGGATCGTCAGAGGAGGAACCGGACTGTAGATCATCGCTGGAGGTTCTGGGCTGCAGGCCGCCGCTGAAGACTCTGGGCTGCAGGCCGTCGCTGAAGACTCCGGGCTGTGGAACTTCTCAGGAGGTTCCGGACTGTAGGCCGTCTCAGAAGGGTCCGGACTGTAGGCCGTCTCAGGAGGGGCCGGACTGTAGGCCGTCTCAGGAGGGGCCGGACTGTAGGCCGTCTCAGGAGGGGCCGGACTGTAGGCCGTCTCAGGAGGGGCCGGACTGTAGGCCGTCTCAGGAGGGGCCGGACTGTAGGCCGTCTCAGGAGGGGCCGGACTGTAGGCCGTCTCAGGAGGGTCCGGACTGTAGGCCGTCTCAGGAGGGTCCGGACTGTAGGCCGTCTCAGGAGGGTCCGGACTGTAGGCCGTCTCAGGAGGGTCCGGACTGTAGGCCGTCTCAGGAGGGTTCGAACTGTAGGCCGTCTCAGGAGGTTTCGAACTGTGGACCGTCTCAGGAGGGTTCGAACTGTGGACCGTCTCAGGAGGGTTCGAACTGTGAACCGTCTCAGGAGGGTTCGAACTGTGGACCGTCACTGCAGGCGCCATGCCGTGGATCGTCATTACAGGTTCCGCACCATGGATCATCACTGGAGGCTTCTTGTCATGGATCATCTCTACAGGCTCCGGGCCATGGATCATCCCTACAGGCTTCTTGCCATGGATCATCTCTACAGGCTTCGAACCATAGATCATCACTGGAGGCTTCATTCGTGGAGCTGGGATAGGTCTCACTGGACTAGGGAACGTCGCTGAGAGTTCTGGACTTGGGAACGTCTCTGGGAGTTCTGGACTAGGGAACGTTGCTGGAGGCTTCCTTCATGGAGCTGGAATAGGTCTCACTGGACTAGGGAACGTCGCTGGAGGCTCCGGACTGGAGAGCGTCGCCGGAGGCCAGGTGCGCAGAGCAGACACAGGGTATACTGGGTCGTGGAGGCCCACTGCAGATCTGGAGCTTATGGCTGGCACAACCCGTCCTGGCTGGATACCCCCCGTAGCCCGACAAGCGCGAGGCGTTGTGACAGGCTGCACAGGTTTGTGTCTGCAAACTGGGGGTACCGTGCGTAGAGCTGGCGAAGGATAACCTGGGCCGAGAAGACACACCAGAGACCAGGAACACTGAGCAGGCATACTCCTTCCTGGCTGAATGCCAACTCTAGCACGGCACCTGTGAGGAGCTTGCACTGAGCGCAACGGGCTGTAGCTGCGCACTGGCGACACAGTCCGTATCTCAGCATAACATGGTGCTTGCTCGATCACTCGCCCCCCACAGTAAGCACGGGGAGTTGGCTCAGGTCTCCATCCTGACTCTGCCAATCTCCCCGTGTGCCCCCCCATTTTTTGGGGGGGCTGCCTATATTGCTTGCCTTGTTACCGGGCTAGTTCCTCCTCTCATCGCCACTCTGCTCTCACTGCCTCCACCTGTTCCCTTGGGAGGCGATCCCATCCAGCCTGGATCTCCTCCCATGTCCAGGATCCCTTGCCGCCCAGAACATCCTCCCAGGTCCATTCCTTTCCACGCTGCTTGGTCCTTTTGTGGTGGGTTATTCTGTCAAGGCTGTCGAAAGGAGCAGACCAAAGTGCAGCGTGGTTGTAGTTCCTCATTTTATAAAATCTGTGAAACTTTCAAAAACATAAATAACTGAATTGACAAAACAACAAACTGTGACGCAGAGAGAAACAAACACTACTCAAAATATAATAACCCACAAAACCCAGTAAGAAAAACCCCTACTTAAATATGATCTCCAATTAGAGACAACGAGGACCAGCTGCCTCCAATTGGAGATCAACCCCAAAAAAAACAACATAGAAATAGAAAAACTAGAACTTAAACATAGAAATAGAAAACATAGACAAACCACCCAAAACACCCCCTGTCACGCCCTGACCTACTCTAGTATAGAAAATTACATCTTACTAGGGTCAGGACGTGACAGAGAAAGAGGATAATTAGACGGAGCATACTTAAGATCACACATAAGAGTCAATTAAATGGAAGAAAAACATTTTTTACAGAGGCCAATTTGGAAAAATTAACCCTGTGTGAATCGTCCTCTGGAATAATGCACATGCTTGGATAATTATTACATAACCGATGCTTTTCAGCATAGAGTCAAGGCGGCGCACAGCAGAAATATAAAGCAGAAATATAAACTGAAATATTCTAGTTCCTACACAAGACCTTTTATATTCAAACAAAATAAGCCTTTTATAGGCAAAGTTGATGAGAAAATGTGAAGTTTCATGCTCATGCCAATCCTCTCTGGAAAACAATATTAGTCTTGCTGGTAGGACTCAGCAATAATGAGGTGGTGTGTACATGTTTCAGCGTGTTTTGGGAGTCGAGCAAGAGTCAACTCCTTCAACTGCAACCACAGGAGTTGGAGTCAGAGTCGCCACAAAGCTGTGTGAGTCAGGTTGCTATGGCAACGCACAAGTGCCCTGTGAGCCTGCAAGCAGGGAGAAGAGAGGAGAAAACTGCTTTGTGCAGTGGTAGTTGAAGGAAGAAAGAATATTAATCTGCCAATGCACTCTGCACTCACTTTGAGGACATTTGAACAAAATATATACTTTGTCGTGGTGATATAAACTGATGGATATGTTCTAGACAAGTTTGTCCATACCATCTATTGGCTTATTTGGTGATCCAGAGTTCTGGTAATTGTTTTAAGAGTTTATTATCCCCTATCGCCATTGACCAGAACCTTATCATGAAGTATCACATCACATTTAATTTCTAAAGTGGATTATCCCCCCTTAAACCCTAACCTTAACCCCTAGCCTAGCTAGCTAACGTTAGACACCTAGCTAACCTAGCCATAACAAATTGCAATTCATTATGAAGAAAATAGTGTACTGGACACTGATGCGTTGTGTGGTGTACACAAGAAATACACAAGAAATGTACTTAGAAAAATCGTGTGCTGGACACAAAAAAAAATTTTTTTAATAAGTAATTTGTGTCTATTTGTCTACATCTGTAATAGTATGTTGTGAGAGCAAAGTGTTTTATATGCTTGGTTGGTGAATTGGCGCTAGAGTATTAAAGATTCCTCTGCGGTGCATAACTTTCAAATGATTGAATGAATTATTCAAAAACTTCAGTCCAGTACCTTGTATTACAGGTTGTTCTATCGCACTGTGACTTTGGTATACGTTTATGGAGATGTACTATAGGCCTCAAACCTTAGCCACTTCTCAGTTGTATATTTTACTGATCTCTTATCTCATCTCTCTTATTTTAGTACATCTTGTCAACTGTAATGGCCCTCCAACTAGACCAACTGACAGTGTTATTTGTCCACAGTTCAAATCAGCAGGAAGTCTACAGCATTTAAATGTGTTGCGATGCGCAAACACTTTCAAACGTGTATGTGCTTGCTTGGGTGAGTGAATAGTTATTTGTTGCTTGAATGTGTGTGTGTTCTCTTGGCTGCAGCTGGATCACTGCTGTACGCAGGTGTCCACTGAGGCTCTCGGACATACCCCTTCAGCATTAATTACTGTGGTCATTAATCAGAGCAGCACAGATAGCTGCGTAATCCCTCTGTAATGCATTTTTATGGAGGGGGCATGCGATGTTAATTGGATCTGATCGGAAATTGGTATGATGGTCCCACAAAGGACAACCTAAGGTAATGATTAGAAGATAGATCAATTGGTCCTTGATAGTAGAAAACCTTTTGTACTGATACAGACACACAGCACAAGAACCCAAGTTATGTTGTTGAGATATGTAGCTAAAGTACAGCACACTCTGTCATTGAAAGTTCTTTGTTGCTCATTTGTTTGCTCAACTTTGGATTTGGAATACTACTGAAACGAGTTTGGTTAGAACTTCATAAATATTTGAATGAACAAGGAAAATGTATTTTTCCATTACAGTCCTTAAATGTTCAACCCCACCCTTCTTTATCCATTTCTACATTTAGGGCAGAAGTAAGAAGCATTCCTCCCACACTTGTGATGATCTTTTTAAGTTTATGAAGTTTCTGTTTGTGAGCCACGGGACAGCTGAAGCGTTTGAGCCATTGCCAACACAGCACCTGTCCCTTAACATAACACTGTTATTTTGTCTAACTTTGCTTTTATCTCTCTGCAGTGGGAAATTAATATCTGTCACGACGTGGCCCTTTCTGGGTGTAGATCGTGGTTTACCCCCTCCCTCTATCCTACACCCAGGTTCTGTTATCTCAGGTCGAGACTCTCTTCCCCTTTTCATGCAGAGAGAGAGACCACAGAGTGAACAAAGGATTTCACGTGAACTCCTAAATCCCCAAAATGGGGAACTGAAACTATAGGTCCACTTGTGAGAATGTGGGAAGGGTCTGTGGACACTTAAGGGACAGTTATGTTGAGTGTGTTTATTTGGTGACCTCACGAAGGACAGGAAACACACATAACTATATCTCTGAATGTGTACATTTCTCAATTATGGTGTTTGCATCTAATTCTTGTATAAAATGAATGAGTAAAGACTAAACTATTTGTGAAATGACGTAATGTGAGGTTAATCTATAATTCTTTGAATGACAATATTACATTTTAACAATGTTTTCGAATAGTAATTTTGTAAATTGTAGCGCTGATCCACCGGAAGCATTTGAGGGAAAATATTTTCTGAACGTCACACGCCGATGTAAAATGCTGTTTTTATATATAAATATGAACTTTATCGAACAAAAATGCATGTATTGTGTAACATGATGCCCTAGGAGTGTCGTCTGATGAAGATTGTCAAAGGTTAGTGCTGCATTTAGCTGTGTTTTGGGTATTTGTGATGCATGCTAGTTGCTTTGAAAATGGCAGTGTGATTTTTTTTGGCAGGGTACTCTCCTAACATAATCTAATGTTTTGCTTTTGCTGTAAAGCCTTTTTGAAATCGGACAACGTGGTTCGA
Organism: Salmo trutta; assembly: GCF_901001165.1. Lineage (NCBI taxonomy): Eukaryota > Metazoa > Chordata > Actinopteri > Salmoniformes > Salmonidae > Salmo > Salmo trutta. Next base: position 35,948,308 of record NC_042963.1, read on the forward strand.
TTCAGGAGAGGTGTATCTATAAAATAGTGTAAAATAGTCATATGTTTGAGAAATTGAAGTTATAGCATTTATAAGGTATTTGAATTTCGCGCGACGCGATTCCACTGGCTGTTGACTAGGGTGGGACGCAAGCATCCCAGGTTCCCAGACAGGTTAATGTGAGAGAATTGTATTCCCTTTAAAGTCATTGGCCCGCCCCTGTGAGGACAGACATGATCTGGCGTCATGGAACCGCCTTTTCTACTGTTACGAATAAAAGCCCCTCCTAAGAAAATCCTCTCCATACTAAGCAAACCCACAGCGTGAACTGTGATTGTGAATAGTTAAGACCACGCATACCTCAGTGTAAGCTGAGGTGGCACAGGTTTGAGTACCAAAACTAGAAAACTATACTTATTTATAGACTGTGTAATGAATCCATTTTGCCTTTCCTGCTCTTTGTCCACCAAGCCGTCATATCGGCTTAGCCTACTAAGGAACCTTCCCTATCATTGTTAGTAACCAATATCTACTGTTTGTTTGTTTATGCATTTCTGTGATTATTTACTTAGTTAGTAAATAAATTATTAAGCCAATTGATCTATGGATGATTCAAAGTTTAGGCTGGGTTTGTGCAGATAACCAACAATTTACGATGTTTGTAATGAGACTGGCGTGAGGTGAAGAATAATTCATTAATAGAACACTAATTGATCAGATATTAAAATATCTGAAGAGTTATATTCGGAAAATTATAACTTTGTAATCTGAAGATTTTCCGTGGTGCCACGACTTCCTAGTTAATTACATTTACATGATTAGTTTAATCACATAATAATAATTACAGAGAATTGATTTGATAAACAGTCTTCACTTTTAATGATGCCAAAGACAAGACACATCTAAAATATAAAAATGCCAATTTTCCCATTACTTTGACTACCATGGCTAGAAGAAGAAATGGTTAAAACATAGAGACTCAATGTTTGCTGAAATGGGAAGAGGTCTGTCCATGATAGTGCTTTGCCCTGCCTTCTTGCCATCACAGTCGACCAGACACATCCTACAGGCCATAGTTTTGTCACACCTGGACAACTGCCCAGCTGTGTGGTCATGTGTGGCAAAGAACGACATACTGTAGGTAAATTGCAGTTGGTCCATGGCAAAGCAGCACATATCGCACTTCGATGTACATGGAGGGAAGGTGTCAGTAACATGCATGTCAGTCTCTCTTGGCTCAAAGTTGAGGAGAGATAGACTGCATCACCATCGGTATTTGTGCGAGGTATTGAAGGTACCAAACTGTCTGTTTAAGCAGTTGGCACACATTTCGGACTCTCATCGGTACAACACAAGACATGCAACCAGAAGTCCCTTCACAGTACCCAGGTCCAGAACAGAGTCTGGGAATTGCACAGTATTAAATAGAACCATGAGGACATGGAACTCTCTACCATCCCAGGTACTGTAACTCAAGCTAGCAATGAAACCAGTTTAAAAAAACAGATAAAATAACATCTTACTGCACAAAAGGAGTTGTAAAGAGACAGCCATGTTGTATATCTTGTATTGTAATTTGCACTGTACTATATATTAGACCTAGATATTGTGTGTATATACTAATATGTAGGCTATGTGTGACATTTTAAATGTATATATTTCAGTCCTTGACTAATAATGTTCTGTACTATGTATTATGTCATGTTTCATGTGGACCCCAGGAAGAGTAGCTGATGCTTTTAATACCAAACACCAAATCTTAGTGACTTTGAAAGACGGGTCTCAAAGGAGCATAGGGTGTTTAAAGGTTGTGTGTGTGTGTGTGTGTGTGTGTGTGTGTGTGTGTGTGTGTGTGTGTGTGTGTGTGGCTGGCTGGCTGGCACACATACACAATCCATGCCTCAATTGTCTTCTCCCCTTCATCTACACTGATTGAAGTGGATTTAACAAGTGACATCAATAAGGGATCCTAGCTTTCACCTGGATTCACCTGGTCAGTCTGTGTCATGGAAAGAGCAAAACATGTTCATAATGTTTTGTACACTCAGTGTAGTTCTAGACACTTGTAGAATATATGCCAAGGTGCACTGAAGCAGTTCTGGAGGCTCGTGATGGTCCAAAGGCCTTTTAAAACCTGTTAGGGACAGACGTTCCTGCTAGTGGAACGCCTCACCAATATCCAATGGTAGAGCGTGGCGCGAAATACAAATACCTTAAAAATGCTATAACTTCAATTTCTCAAACATATGACTATTTTACACAATTTTAAAGACAAGACTCTTGTTAATCTAACCACATTGTCCGATTTCAAAAAGGTTTTACAGCGAAAGCAAAACATTAGATTATGTCAGGAGAGTACCCTGCCAAAAATAATCACACGGCCATTTTCAAAGCAAGCATATATGTCACAAAAACCATAACCACAGCTAAATGCAGCACTAACCTTTGATGATCTTCATCAGATGACACTCCTAGGACATTATGTTATACAATACATGCATGTTTTGTTCAATCAAGTTCATATTTATATCAAAAACCAGCTTTTTACATTAGCATGTGATGTTCAGAACTAGCATACCCACCGCAAACTTCCGGTGAATTTACTAAATTACTCACGATAAACGTTTACAAAAAAACATAACAATTATTTTAAGAATTATAGATACAGAACTTCTTTATGCAATCGCGGTGTAAGATTTTAAAATAGCTTTTCGGCGAAAGCACATTTTGCAATATTCTGAGTAGATAGCTTGGCCATCACAGGCTAGCTAATTTGACACCCACCAAGTTAGGTGCTCACTAAACTCAGAATAACTATAAGAAAAATTTGATTACCTTTCCTGTTCTTCATCAGAATGCACTCCCAGGACTTCTACTTCAACAACAAATGTTGTTTTGGTTCGAAATAATCCATAGTTATATTGAAATAGCTCCGTTTTGTTCGTGCGTTGAGGTCACTATCCGAAGGGTGACGCGCGGCGCATTTCGTGACAAAAAATGACAAAATATTCCATTACCGTACTTCGAAGCATGTCAAACGCTGTTTAAAATCAATTTTTATGCTATTTTTCTCGTAATATAGCGATAATATTCCAACCGGGCGATGTTATATTGTCACGGTTGTCGTTGGTGAAAGAGGACCAAAACGCAGCAGGTACGTGTATGCTCATCTTGATTTTTTATTTCTCTCAAAAATGAACATACAAAAATAACAACAAAACGAACGATCAACAAAAACAGTCTGGCCAAGCTAAGCTTAACACAGAACAATCACCCACGAATAACAAACACAAACACACCCTAATATATGGGACTCTCAATCAAAGGCAGATAGACAACACCTGCCTTCAACTGAGAGTCCCAACCCCAATCAGCACAACATAAAAACACACTCACCAGACTACACATAGAAATACATAAACATAGAACATTAACCCAAAACCCCGGAAATACTAAATCAAACCCCCCTTTGAACAAACACACCACCCTGAACCACATAAAACAAATACCCCCTGCCACGCCCTGACCAAACTACAAAACAATTAACCTTATATACTGGCCAAGACATGACATATATTCATTCATAGACTGAAAGAAAAACATGGAGTCGTCTTGTGCACGCATACTCCAGTGTCATTGTTCCCTGCCTGACCACTCACAAAAACTCCTGCTGTTTTTCGCCCAGAGACTGCAGAGACGTCATTCCACTTTCTGGTGCCTTCTGAGAGCCAATGGAAGCCTTAGAAAATGTCACTTTACAGCAGAGATGCTGTATTTTTGATAGAGATGCACTAGAAGGAGAACAAATTGTCAGACAGTGCATTCCTGTATGGAATCTTCTCAGGTTTTGGCCTGCCATATGAGTTCTGTTATACTCACAGACACCATTCAAACAGTTTTAGAAACTTTAGAGTGTTTTTATCCAAATCTACTAATTATATGCATATTCTAGATTCTGGGCAGGAGTAGTAACCAGATTAAATCGGGTCTGTTTTTTATCCGGCCGTGCAAATACTGCCCCCTATCCCAAACAGGTTATGACACTTTCTGTTGATGTTTCCTTTAAAAAAAAAAGATTATAAAATGCTAAAATCATCATAAAAATCTGTCAATTTAAGCTAGTGCATTGGATGCATCTCAATTGACTGCATCCACCTGTGACACTTAAAGGTGACAGAGCTAGAGCGATGTTTGTCAGACCATGCCTCACAAGACTCGTCTAAAGGTCCCCAGGTACCAGTCTAAAAAAATAATGGAACTATATATGAAGACTGTTTAGTGACAAAAAGAAGTGGTTAAATACATGTAATAATATACTGCTCAAAAAAATAAAGGGAACACTTAAACAACACATCCTAGATCTGAATGAAAGAAATAATCTTATTAAATACTTTTTTCTTTACACAGTTGAATGTGCTGACAACAAAATCACACAAAAATAATCAATGGAAATCCAATTTATCAACCCATGGAGGTCTGGATTTGGAGTCACACTCAAAATGAAAGTGGAAAACCACACTACAGGCTGATCCAACTTTGATGTAATATCCTTAAAACAAGTCAAAATGAGGCTCAGTAGTGTGTGTGGCCTCCACGTGCCTGTATGACCTCCCTACAACGCCTGGGCATGCTCCTGATGAGGTGGCGGATGGTCTCCTGAGGGATCTCCTCCCAGACCTGGACTAAAGCATCCGCCAACTCCTGGACAGTCTGTGGTGCAACGTGGCGTTGGTGGATGGAGCGAGAGATGATGTCCCAGATGTGCTCAATTGGATTCAGGTCTGGCGAACGGGCCAGTCCATAGCATCAATGCCTTCCTCTTGCAGGAACTGCTGACACACTCCAGCCACATGAGGTCTAGCATTGTCTTGCATTAGGAGGAACCCAGGGCCAACCGCACCAGCATATGGTCTCACAAGGGGTCTGAGGATCTCATCTCGGGAACCTAATGGCAGTCAGGCTACCTCTGGCGAGCACATGGAGGGCTGTGCGGCCCCCCAAAGAAATGCCACCCCACACCATGACTGACCCACCGCCAAACCGGTCATGCTGGAGGATGTTGCAGGCAGCAGAACGTTCTCCACGGCTTCTCCAGACTCTGTCACGTCTATCACATGTGCTCAGTGTGAACCTGCTTTCATCTTTGAAGAGCACAGGATGCCAGTGGCGAATTTGCCAATCTTGGTGTTCTCTGGCAAATGCCAAACGTCCTGCACGGTGTTGGGCTGTAAGCACAACCCCCACCTGTGGACGTCGGGCCCTCATACCACCCTCATGGAGTCTGTTTCTGACCGTTTGAGCAGACACATGCACATGTGTGGCCTGCTGGAGGTCATTTTGCAGGGCTCTGGCAGTGCTCCTCCTGCTCCTCCTTGCACAAAGGCAGAGGTAGCGGTCCTGCTGCTGGGTTGTTGCCCTCCTACAACCTCCTCCACGTCTCCTGATGTACTGGCCTGTCTCCTGGTAGCGCCTCCATGCTCTGGACACTACGTTGACAGACACAGCAAACCTTCTTGCCACAGCTCGCATTGATGTGCCATCCTGGATGAGTTGCACTACCTGAGCCACTTGTGTGGGTTGTAGACTCCGTCTCATGCTACCACTAGAGTGAAAGCACCGCCAGCATTCAAAAGTGACCAAAACATCAGCCAGGAAGCATAGGAACTGAGAAGTGGTCTGTGGTCCCCACCTGCAGAACCACTCCTTTATTGGGGGTGTCTTGCTAATTGCCTATAATTTCCACCTGTTGTCTATTCCATTTGCACAACAGCATGTGAAATTTATTGTCAATCAGTGTTGCTTCCTAAGTGGACAGTTTGATTTCACAGAAGTGTGATTGACTTGGAGTTACATTGTGTTGTTTAAGTGTTCCCTTTATTTTTTGAGCAGTGTATATATATCTATATATGTTTTCATGATCTTTCTTATCTCTCAGACATACGATAGACACTTCAGAGCAGACTTCCTTTAGTTTTTGGGGGGAGGACTATCTGTTATTCCACGTAGTGAATCTGTTATTCAATGCGTTGGGCTAAGAGCAGGCCAAATAAAATAAAAAATTACATATTTTGTTGATACTTCAAGGGGTCATTCTTGGTATGACCTTTTTAAAATTCCATATAGCTTAGTAGTACCAACCCCCCTCCCCCTCCCCCGGCTTAGACATGACTTTGACTCTAAGGGACTAATGTAGTTAAAAAAAAGTATGTTCTACAGTCTAACTAGATAGCGACTTTGCTTTATCGTCATTTAAATGTGTGTCCTTCTCTCTCCCAAATGTTCTTTGTCGTTAATTCCCTCTTCAAAGGGGGGCAGCATTTGTCGAGGTTAATTAACGTTGAATAAAAAAGCTGACTGGAGTCACAGACCATCTGAGACCAATGTATTTCCTCTGTATTCTATTCTACCACAGGGAGAGAGATCTGATGCTTGTTTGTTGAAAGCTAAAGCCTTACATAAACTTATATGTAAAAGCATCTTAAAGATTTGTTTTCAATCAAACAAAGTGTCAAGTGTAAATTTCATGATGTCTTTGATATATAAACATCGATTTGTTGACTATACTGGAGCTATGTCCCGACCACTGATGTCCCATTCTGTAAAGATTGAGTATCAGCATGTGAAATAACTGAGACAAATGGAAATGTTGAATAGACATCTGGTGTTTCTCTTATCTATCTCTGTGATTCATTTCCTTGTCTCAACAATATATCATCCCATCCCTGTGGAGAACTGATGCTGTGGACATTGTTGACCTATAAGATATGAATTGGGCAGATAGCCTCGGTTTTTACTAAAGGGGTTGAGGTCACAGTGAAGAGGGCACAGATATGTAAACACTCTGAGTGTTTCTTTCCGTGACAGGGCATGTTGAGGAGAGGGGAGAGAAGAGAGGGGACATGAGAGAGGGGGGGTGAGATCCAGCGAGAGGAACTGGGTGTTTGTGATGTCACGGGATAGAGCGTGTTTGATTGGAACCCCTGCTGTACACCACAGGGCTTGCTCAGGGGCTTGTGTGATGTCTCATTTGGGGAGATCTCTCTGCACCATCTCAAATCTAAGTCAATCCTACTGTACAGTAAGAGGACTTGTATTTTATTCATACGCTGTGAATTTAGCTTCTCTGTTTGAAGGAAACCTTATGCTATGCTGTTGTACAGCACTGATTCTGCAATGTAGGTCATGTGGTCAATGGAGCAACACTTTATCATCCCATAAACATAAACATGGTTTTAGGATGTAGACAGCGCAATACTTTCTTCTTGATACTTTGGCGTGGAATGCCTAGCTTTTTTAATGGACCATCCCACTCAAGAGCTAAACCTGATGCACTCCGATGCAACTCTTATCTTGTCCCCTGGAGGTTAGGGCCACAAAAGAGGTAGACACACACAGGACTCTGAAATGGTTTGATGCTGCACTAACTGAAGGCCAAACGTATATCCTCCTGTACCATAGAGTGCTCTGCTGAGGACAGAGACAGGAAGTGGTGATAATGGAGGTCTGGTTCACTCAGAGCCAAGGCAGAGCACTGGCCATTTACTGGCTTCACACTTCAGGGCCACAACCCTCATGGGAGAGCCCTCATTTATGTGAGAAAAGCATGGCCACCCTGTTGAACCAGCAGTAGGGTAGACACACTTTCCACATCAACCTCCCCTACCCTATAATTACACCCTTATGTCCTCCACAAGTTGACACGCTATCACAGGAGAAGGCACCAGGGCCATGCAATGTATACTAGGCTTTCTTCTATAGCATGGGTACGCAACTATTATTTGCGAAGGTCCGGTCACACAAATTTCCTAGGTGGCAAAGGTCCAGATGGATATTGTAATTTATTGGTTTGCAACCCATGTAACCCCAAATGGTTCAAACTGTTCACCTTCCTCTTATTTTTATTTTATTTTTATTTAACCTTTAAAACTAGGCAAGTCAGTTAGGAACAAATTCTTATTTACAATGACGGCCTACCAAAAGGCAAAAGGCCTCCTCGAGGGGGTGGGGCCTGGGATTAAAGCTAAAATACAAATATAGGACAAAACACACATCATGATGAGAGAGACAACACAACACTACATAAAGAGAGGCCTAAGACAACAACATAGCATGGCAGCAACACATGACAACACAGCATGGTAGCAACACAACATGGCAGCACAACTTGTTGGCGGAGAGAAAATGTTGCCTTTCTAACCAGTTAAATTGAACTAAATGTAATTTTAAAAAAAAATTCTAAGTAATCCCCCAAATTCATTACTTATCATGAGAGGGCCATAAACAATAACTAGTAATGCTGCACACTCCAATAAAGGTTAAAATCTCACCTTTCTGGTAGAAATAGTTATACATTGCTGAGGCCTAGTCACTTTAGAGGACACAAGCTCAACTACACATTACAAATATGAAACAAATATGAAAACATTAAAGATTTTCTATGATGTATTTCCTATTCAACAAAACTGTATGAATAAGACTGGAAATGACCTGTATGCTTTCTAACTATAGTATAATCAAATGATAAAATAACTATAAGATTTTACCTTACAAATATGTATTTTACAGTTATATGTTTAATGTTAAAGAACATTTAGATATTTTATAAAGGTCTCTCTTGATCAAAACATCTGTCCCCATCACTTTTTTAAATTTAAAATCTATGTGTTGTTTTAGATTAATGGCTATAATCGATCTCTGAATGTGCTGCAGTGATGAAATCACTCCTTCTGCGCTACGATGTAAGGATTGCAGGCATGCGTTTTGTCAGTGGCTGTGATGTAGGGTTCAGCCAGGAGTTGGACAGTCGGAAAAGAGAATGAAATGATAGCAGGGTCATCCCAGTTTCAAGTGGTTTATGATTTCACATCCTACATCACACGGGCCCTATAATATACCGCTGTATCCATGTGTACCAGAGCTATCACTCAATGCAAGCCATTTCGATCTACGGTGTCCACAGTTTGATTTGTAAGCGAAAATGACGGTCAGAACCGGAACCAGTCCCCTAAACTGGGGACTTTACACCTAAGAGGTTGTAGTCTTTTCCTGCAGTCAAATGACCAATTCACCCTCTAGTGGGCCATGGATGGAATGATATTAATCTTTTTCATAATTTAATATTTAATAATGTTTTTAATACGCAGAAAATCCTGTGTTTATATGTGAAACGGTTTTGTTATATTTCAGTCTTCTGTGAAGTATTTAAAGTTTAATATTGGGATGCAAACTCCAAATGTAATACATTTAAACTCTATATCGTACATGATACAGATGTCTTCTTTTTTTAAGCCCATAACCATGTATGTGAGGTGTATACTTTTGTTTCGAAGTAAATTTGTTTAAGACGACCAAGAAACACTGTGTGACCCTGATTCATCCCACTGCAGTAAAAGGTTAAAGCAAATTTCCTGCAATTCTTCACATTTTGCCATGAGGCGGAGAGAACATTTAGCAGTTTTAAAGCACATTTTATGCAATTCTACTAATTTTGCCATGTCTAATGTGTGTTCATATGATACCTGAGTGACTCAACAAAATCAATTGGGGACCTTAGGTGGTCGAGGCCCCTGGGCACGTAATGTGGCCATGATAACTATAAGATTCAAATAGATGGTTAGCCTAACTTACCTATCTAGCTAGTATGAGGTAGTAATTGATCAACTGGACATTTCTGAGACATTATAAATAGCTCTCTAAGGTCTGTCAGTGAATGACATAACAGGAAAACTGCCCATGCACTACAACATAAAAATAATGTAACCTTGTGATCCTGCTATTACAACTCTCAGCAACAGTAAGTTGAATTCCCTAATGAGTTCCTGATATTTTAAATTTTTTACGGGGCCGCAGTCCGTATTGACGCCGTTCTGCGTCTGGGCCACAAGTGATTAACAGATTCATGTGGGAGGCTTTTTCTCTCAACGAGCTGACCCATGTTTAATGAGACGATTAATATCCTCTACACTTTGAAATGTCTACAGTATGCCTCTGGATGAGTTGGGTTGCTATGGGAAACACGGTGAATTGTACATTTCCCCCTCAGTAATGGAAAGAATGACACATAAGGAGGAAGAGGGAATCACCTTGTCTTTGACTGGATATCACAAAATGATGAAATGGTGAGGATGGAAATTCCAGGGAGCATTTGTTCAATCCCTCCTCCTCTCTCTCTCTCTCCCTCTCACTCTCTCCCTCCTTCATTTGTCAATAAATTCTGCGTTACACCTGGCTCCCCTTCATGGTGATGCTAATCTATAATGCAGCTGAGAGATGGGGTCTCCCGGGCCTAGATCAAAGGCTCTGCAGCACTCGACGGGGGCCAGGTGTTTAGGAGACACTGCTGCACAGGGAAGTAGAACACCCATCTCCTTTTCCCCATTAAAAAATAACAATTACCACAGCCTCCATGCTAGGTTATCGTAAGCACGGATGAAACAGTGATCCTTGTTGTGATTAAACATATGAATAATGGAGTGTGTGTTAGTGCTGATGTAGAACAAAGGAAACAGTTTATCATTATTATCGTGTAAGACTAGGGGCCTTGTTTTGTTACCCAGGCTGGGTTCTGGCTTTGTAGTGCTCTCTGCGTGGAGAAATCAGCATTTCAAAATGGCCGTCCTTGCTGCTGTGCTGCCTCTTCAAGTTATTTTAGCTGCTTTGCCTCTTTGTCAAGTTACTTCCAATGCACTAGCAATCATAGTTGGACCTAGTGGCCTCTTCATCTGGAAGTAGAAGTTAAACTCCTACTGATAATGAGGTCTTCAGCATAAATATGCTTTGGGTTTCTACAGATTTAGGAAGGGCTGAGGGTTGTGTTTGGCTATGCTGTTCCCAAGGTTAATTTTGTTTCTGAATCAATAGACTAGCCTTTGCTTTCTGATTTCAGATTAGATGATTAGTTTTACCCTCAATAGAAAGCAGCGCTTGTCTCTAGTATTAGATACAGGGGTACAGTCTTACCCCTTAATATAATGAACTCTTCATAGAAAACTCAATATCCGTTAATGTCAACGGCACTAGCTGTGATTTTCAGTCTAAAATATAACATTTTTCTGCGAGGACATGGATTAAAAAGTCATACATTTGTTACCCAGCTCAATTTCTCTCAGCAATACTGAATGGGTTTAAATTGTTTTAAATCCTCCCAATATCTACATGATACAAAATGGGCTTTGCTCACCAGCCAGTGCATACAAACTTATTAAAGCGACTGCAGTGATTGAGCATTTCCATGACAAAGAGTGTCAAAAAATCTTGCTGCATTGTATTATTGAATATATTTTTAAAATGTAAATAGCATTCATAATGGTCTTATATCAGGTGATGTGTATGAATACTTATGTAAGATCTATGGAAGTTATAGACAAATCTTTGTTCCACACAACAAAGCAAGTCTAGCTTACAGGCTGTGCTTGAAATGCAGTGCACAAAGATCAGATGTGTCATAGGGAGAAAGTGGAGGTACCTGCTGTATCAGAGCACATGTGATTACCTTCACAAGCTCTGAGAGATTTGACAGTGAATAGCTACGGTGAATATTTCAAAAAAGCGAGCAGAATACATTCAGGTCCAGGTATTGAAAATAATATCAGAGTTTGTGTTAGACAATACGGACACCAGCACAAGCAGCAAAGTACTGCCTGCCAACATCAGTTGTATTTTATCTTACTCTTCAATCGCTTTCTATATCTTACACCATTTGAAAGGAGCGTAGAGAAAAAGGCCTACTGACAAAAGCAAAGATGACAGAGAGCATCAATGATATTGCTTCTTCCAAGCCCCATAGATGACTGGAATGCATACTTTTGTCTTCAAACATACAGATGCTGCTTGCACAAGCAAGTATCTGTAGGGTGTGTGTATGTGTGTGTGTGTGTGTGTTTGTGTGTGTGTGTGTGTGTGTGTGTGACAGTGTGTGTGCATTCATTTAAGCGTGTTAACCTGTTGGGGCTAGGGGGCAGTATTTACACGACCGGATAAAAAACGTTCCCGATTTAATCTGGTTACTAATCCTACCCAGTAACGAGAATATGCATATACTTATTATATATGGATAGAAAACAACCTAAAGTTTCTAAAACTGTTTGAATGGTGTCTGTGAGTATAACAGAACTAATTTGGCAGGCAAAAACCTGAGAGATTCCTTTACAGGAAGTGGCCTGTCTGACCATTTATTTGCTTTATTTGACATCTCTTCCAAAAACTGAGGATCTCTGCTGTTACGTAACACTTCCCACGTCTCCAATGGGCTCTCAGAGCCCGGGAAAAACCTGAATGACGTAATTCAAAGCCCTGGCTGAAACACACAAGCGCTTTTGCTAAGTGGTCTATCAGCAGACAAAAGGCTTAGGTGCATGCACTGCCCGCCCCCAACCTTTCTGATTTTCCCTCTATTTACAGACTATTTTTATCTCGCTTTTCTACGAGATAAATTGCATAAAAATGGATTTTAAACAGCGGTTGACATGCTTTGAAGTACGGTAATGGAATATTTAGAATTTTTTTGTCACGTTATGGGCCATGTGCGCGACCGTGATTTACCATTCTGATAGTGTCTAGAACGCACGAACAAAACGTCGCTGATGGAACATAACGATGGATTATTTGGGACCAAACCTACATTTGTTATTGAAGTAGAAGTCCTGGAAGTGCATTCTGACGAAGAACAGGAAAGGTAAGACAATTTTTCTTATAGTAAATATGATTTCGATGAAGGCTAAACTTGCCGGGTGTCTAAATAGCTAGCCCGTGATGGCTGGGCTATGTACTTAGAATATTGCAAAATGTGCTTCATCCGAAAAGCTATTTTAAAATCGGACATATCGAGTGCATAGAGGAGTTCTGTATCTATAATTCTTAAAATAATTGTTATGCTTTTGTGAACGTTTATCGTGAGTAATTTAGTAAATTGTTAGTAAATTCCCCGGAAGTTTGCGGGGGGTATGCTTTTTCTGAACGTCACATGCTAATGTAAAAAGCAGTTTTTTTATATAAATATGAACTTGATTGAACAGACATGCATGTATTGTATAACATAATGTCCTAGGTGTGTCATCTGATGAAGATCATCAAAGGTTAGTGCTGCATTTAGCTGTGATTTGGGTTTCTGTGACATTATATGCTAGCTTGAAAAATGGGTGTCTGATTATTTCTGGCTGGGTACTCTGCTGACATAATCTAATGTTTTGCTTTCGTTGTAAAGCCTTTTTGAAATCGGACAGTGTGGTTAGATTAACGAGAGTCTTGTCTTTAAATAGCTGTAAAATAGTCATATGTTTGAGAAATTGAAGTAATAGCATTTCAAAGGTTTTGAAAATTGCGCCACAGGATTCAACTGGCTGTTACGTAGGTGGGACGATTTGGTGCCACCTAGCCCAGAGAGGTTAAACCTCACAAGGCTGCTTGCCCAGACGGCATCCCAAGCCACGTACTCAGAGAATGTATCTCTCTATATCCCAGTCTGTTGTTGCCACTTGCTTCAAGATGTCCACCATTGTTCCTGTACCCAAGAAAGTGAAGGCAACTGAACTAAATTAATATCGCCCCGTAGCACTCACCTCTGTCATCATGAAGTGCTTTGAGGCAAAGACACCCTAGACCCACTACAATTTACAGAAACCGCCTCAACAGATTCAGGGATGATACAATTGCCATTGCAATGCACAATGCCCTATCCCATCTGGACAAGAGGAATACCTATGTAAGAATGCTGTTCATCGACTACAGCTCAGCCTTCAACACTTTAGTGCCCTCCAAGCTCATCACTAAGCTCGGGGCCCTGGGTCTGATTGCCGCCCTGTGATACTGGGTCCTGGACTTCCTGAAGGCCCAACCCCAAGTGGTGAAGGTAAGCAACAACACCTCCGCTACACTGATCCTCAACACGAGGTCTCCACAAATTAATAAAACCGAAAGCTTACCTTGACTTGGAAGAGTTCCAGTGTAGGAAAGCCAAATTCCAGAAAATTATGTAATGGCTTTAGAAGCTTTTGATAGGTTATTTGACATAATTTGAGTCAATTGGAGGTGTACCTGTGGATGTATTTCAAGGCCTGCCTTCAAACTCAGTGCCTCTTTGCTTGACATCATGGGAAAATCAAAAGAAATCAGCCAAGACCTCAGAAAATATATTGTCAACCTCCACAAGTCTGGTTCATCCTTGGGAGCAAATTCCAAACGCCTGAATGTACCACGTTTATCTGTACAAACAATAGTACTGTAGTACTGTCACGGGCGTCGTAAGGATTGGACCAAAATGCAGCGGGAATGTGTATACTCATCTTCTTTTTATTTGGCAGGAAAAAGGAAAACCAAAACAAAACACACTTATACAAACACAACGACGACAAACAGTCCTGTAAGGCATACAGCTATACAAAGAACAACTACCCACAAATCCCATAGAAAAAACACCCCTCTTAAATAGGACCTTCAATTAGAAGCAACGAGAAGCAGCTGCTTCCAATTGAAGGTTAACCCAATAAACACCACATAGAAATAGACATACTAGAACTAACATAGAAATAAACTAACAAGAACATAGCCCAACAAACCCCGAAACACTCTAAACAAACACCCCTCTTAAATATGAACATAGCCCAACAAACCCTGAAACACTCTAAACAAACACCCCCTGCCACGCCCTGACCAAACTACAATAACAAACAACCTCTTTTACTGGTCAGGACGTGACAAGTACGCAAGTATAAACACCATGGGACCACGCAGCCGTCATGCTGCTCATGAAGGAGACGCGTTCTGTCTCCTATAGATGATCATAACTTGGTGCGAAAAGTGCAAATCAATACCAGAACAAACAGCAAAGGACCTTGTGAAGATGCTGGAGGAAACAGGTACAAAAGTATCTATACCCACAGTAAAACGAGTCCTATATCAACATAACCTGGATGGCCACTCAGCAAGGAAGAAGCCACTGCTCCAAAACCACCATAAAAAAGTCAGACTATGGTTTGCAACTGTACATGGGGACAAAGATTGTACTTTTTGGAGAAACGTCCTCTGTTCTGATGAAACAAAATTATAACTGTTTGGCCATAATGTGCATCATTATGTTTGGAGGAAAAAGGGGGTGGCTTGCAAGCCGAAGAACACCATCCCAACCGTGAAGCACGGGGGTGGCAGCATCATGTTGTGGGGGTACTTTGCTGCAGGAGGGACTGGTGCACTTCACAAAATAGATGGCATCACGAGGAAGGAAAATGATGTGGATATATTGAAGCAACATCTCATGACATCAGTCAGGAAGTTAAAGCTTGGTCACAAATGGGTCTTCCAAATGGACAATGACCCCAAGCATACTTCCAAAGTTGTGGCAAAATGGCTTAAGAACAACAAAGCCAAGGTATTGGAGTGGCCATCACAAAGCCCTGTCCTCAATCCTATAGAACATTTGTGGGCAGAACTTTAAAAGCGTGCGCAAGCATGGAGGCCTACAAACCTGACTCGGTTACATCAGCTCTGTCAGGAGGAATGGGCCAAAATTCACACAACTTATTGTGAGAAGCTTGTGGAAGGCTACCTGAAACGTTTAACCCAAGTTAAACAATTTAAAGGCAATGCTACCAAAGACTAATTGAGTGTATGTAAACCTCTGACCCACTGGGAATGTGATGAAATAAATAAAAGCTGAAATAAATCATTCTCTCTACTATTATTCTGACATTTCACATTCTTAAAATAAAGTGGTGATCCTAACTGACCTAAGACAGGGACTTTTTACTAGGATTAAATATCAGGAATTGTGAAAAACTGAGTTTAAATGTATTTGGTTAAGGTGTGTGTAAACTTCCGACTTCAACTGTACCTCCCATTCCCCTTCCTCTCTGTTTAAGCCGGGTATTTTAGTAGGCTAAACTAGCTAACTATGTTAGATGCTAGCTAAGTAAGTGCTAGCTAAGTACTGTTCAACTATTGTCTTTCTCTCTCTTTGGTTCAACTACTCACCACATGTTATGCATTGCAGTGCTAGCTAGCTGTAGCTCATGCTTTCAGTACTAGATTCATTCTCTGATCCTTTGATTGGGTGGACAACATGTCAGTTCATGCTGCAAGAGCTCTGATAGGTTGGAGGATGTCCTCCGGAAGTTCAGTTCAAGTTTTAATGTAACATTCACAAGTACAGTGAAAGGCCTTTCTTGCAAACTCGAAAGCCAACAATGCCATAATCAATACCAATGTAATACTAGAAAAAAACACACGAGAAATAAGAAGAAATATGAAGAACACAATAAGTAAGCATACTATATACAGGGTCAGTTCCAATACCATATTTACAATGTGCTCCATACTGGAGTGATGGAGGTAGATACAGTGCATTCAGAATGTATTCATACCCCTTCACTTTTTCCACATTTTGTTACGTTACAGCCTTATTCCAAAATGTATTAAATTGTTTTTTCCCACATCAATCTACACACAATACCCCATAATGACAAAGCAAAAACAGGTTTTTAGAAATGTTTGCAAATGTATTAATAATAAAAAACTGAAATATCACATTTACATAAGTATTCAAACCCTTTACTCAGTACTTTGTTGAACCTTTGGTAGTGATTGCAGCCTCAGGCCTTCTTGGGTATGACCGCTACAAACTTGGCACACCTGTATTTGGAGAGTTTCTCCCATTCTTCTCTGCAGATCCTCTCAAGCTCTGTCAAGATGGTTGAGGAGCGTCATTGGTCAGCTATTTTCAGGTCTCTCCAGAGATGCTCTGGCTGGGCCACTCAAGGACATTTAGAGACTTGTTCCGAAGCCATTCCTGCATTGTCATGCCTAAGTTCTTAAGGTCTTTGTTCTGTTGGAAGGTGAACCTTTGCACCAGTCTGAAGTCCTGAACGATGATCAATGGAAACAGGACGCACCTGATGCATGATTTTGAGTCTCATAGTAAAGGGTTTGAATACCTATGTAAATAAGGTATTTCTGTTTTTTGCTTTTAATACATTTGCTATAATCTCTTAAAACCTGTTTTCACTTTGTCATTATGGTGTAGTGTCTGTAGATTGATAAGGATTTTTATTTTATTTTATCCATTTCAGAATAAGGCTGTAACGTAACACAATGTGGAATAAGTCAAGGGGTCTGAATACATTCCCGAAGGCACTGTATGTATAGGGGTAAGGTGTCACGACTTCCGCCGAGGTCGGTCCCTCTCCTTGTTCGGGCAGTGTTCGGCAGTCGACGTCACTGACCTAGCCATCATTTTTCATTTCCCATTGGTTTTGTCTTGTCTTCCTTCACACCTGGTTCCAATCCCATCAATTGCATAAGGTGACTAGGCATCAGGATATAAGACAAACAGAGTAGCAGCAACTTGTATGTATGTGAGTGTGTGTGTGTGTGTTTGTAGAGTCAGTATAAATGTATGTATGTGTGAGTGAGCAGATGATGGAGTGAGTGAGTGTGTGTGAGTGTGCAGGGCCCTGTGAGTGTGCATAGAGACAAAAATAAAAAGGTCAATGACGATACAATGTTAACTCAGATAGTCAGTGAGATATTTTGTTAGCTATTTATCAGTTGTATTGTTTGGGGATTGAAGCTGTTCAAGAGGCTGTTGGTGCCAGACTTGATGCACCAGTACCGTTTGTGGTACGAAATAATAGAGAATAGACTATGGCTTGGGTGGTTGGAGTCTTTAACAATTTTCCGGGCCTTCCTACCACACCACCTGATATAGATGTCCTGGATGGCAGGGAGATCGGCCCCAGGGATGTACTGGGCTGTCCTCACCACCCTCTATAGCGCCATGCAATCGAGGGCAGTGCTATTGCCATACCAGGCAGTGTTGCAGCCAGTCAAAATGCTCTCAATGGTCCAGCTGTAGAACCTTTTGAGGATTTGAGGGCCCATGCCAAACTTTTCCAACATCCTGAGGGGGAAGAGGCACTGTTGTGCCTTCTTCACGACTGTGAAGTCATTAGTGATTTGGACACCAAGGACCTTGAAGCTCTCGACCTGCCCGACTGCGGCACATCAATGTGAATGGAGGTGTGCTCGACCCTCTGGTTACTACTCCTGCCCAGTAACTAGAATATGCATATAATTGTTTGATTTGGATAGAAAACACCCTAAAGTTTCTAAAACTGTTTTGAATGGTGTCTGTGAGTATAACAGAACTCATTTGGCAGGCCAAAACCTGAGAAGATTCCAAACAGGAAGCGCTCTCTCTGACTTTTTCTTGGCCTTCTTGATCATCTCTAACCAAAACAGGGGATCTCTGGCATGACGTGACATTTTCTAACGCTCCCATAGGCTCTCAGAAGGCGCCAGAACGATGAATGGTGGCTTTGCAGGCCATGGCTGAAAAACAGTAGCGCATTTTGTAAGTGGTCGATCTGAGAACAATGAGACTGGAGGCGCGTGCCCGAGTCGACACCATGTTTACTTTCTCTCATATGTTTGAGAAATTGAAGTAATAGCATTTCTAAGGTATTTGAATATCGCGCCACGGGATTACACTTACACAAGCATCCCACCTAGCCCATAGAGGTTAAAAAACGTGGGTCAGGGAGAGGTTGAAAATGTCAGTAAAGACACTTGCCAGCTGGTCAGCTCATGCTCTGAGTATGTATCCCGGTATTCCGTCTGGCCATGCGGCCTTGTGAATGTTAACCTGTTTAAAGGTCTTACTCAGATTGGCTATGGATTGCGTGATCACACAGTCGTCTGGAAAAGCTGGTGCTCTAATGCAATGTTCAGTGTTGCTTGTCTCGAACAGAGCATTGAAGGCATTTAGCTTGTCTGGTAGGCTCATGTCACCGGGCAGCTCGCGGCTGGGTTTCCATTTGTAATCCGTCTGTAGTTTTCAAGCCATGCCACATCCGACGAGCGTCAGAGCCAGTGTAGTAGGATTTTCCTGTTTGATCACTGTAGGGGGGACGTCGTCTATGCACCTAGTAATGAAGCCGGTAACTGATGTGG
Organism: Salmo trutta; assembly: GCF_901001165.1. Taxonomy (NCBI): domain Eukaryota; kingdom Metazoa; phylum Chordata; class Actinopteri; order Salmoniformes; family Salmonidae; genus Salmo; species Salmo trutta. The sequence goes on from NC_042963.1 coordinate 35,967,226, forward strand.
TATACTCCTCAATGCCATCGGATGAATTGCGGAACATATTCCAGTCTGTGCTAGCGAAACAGTCCTGTAGCTTTGCATCTGCTTCATCGGACCACATCCATTGAGCAAGTCACTGGTACTTCCTGTTTGAGTTTTTGCTTGTACGCAGGAGTCAGGAGGATAGAGTTATGGTCAGATTTGTCAAATTGAGGGCGAGGGAGAGCATTGTATACGTCTCTGTGTGTGGAGGAAAGGTGATCTAGAGTTTTTTTCTATAGTGACGTGACATCCTGGTCAAACAGATTTCAGTTTCCCTGCATTAAAGTTCCCGGCAACTAGGAGCGCCGCCTCTGGATGAGCATTTTCCTGTTTGTTTGTTGGCCTTATACAGCTCGTTGAGTGTGATCTTAGTGACAGCATCGGTTTGCGGTGGTAAATAGACAGCTAAGAAGAATATAGATGAAAACACTCTTGGTAAATAGTGTGGTCTACAGCTTATCATGAGGTACTTTAACTCAGGCGAGAAAAACCTTGAGACTTCCTTCATATTAGAGATCACGTAGCAGCTGTTGTTGACAAAGAGAGATTCACTACCCCCGCTTATCTTACCAGAGGCTGCTGTTTCGTCTTGCTGATGCATGGAAAACCCAGATAACTGTATATTGTCCTTGTTCAGCCACAACTATGTGAAACATAGGATATTACAGTTTTTGATGTCCCGTTGATAGGATAGTCTTGAACGGAGCTAATCCAGTTCTATTCTCCAGTTATTGCACGTTTTCCAGTAAAACGGAGGGTGAAGGCAGATTATCCACTCGCCGACGTAGTCTCGCCAGGCATCCGGCTCTTCGTCTCCTCTTCATACGAATGACAGGGATTCGGGCCTGGTCCAGGAAGAGCAGTATCTCCTTTGTGTCCGACTCATTAAAGAATAAATACTTGTCCAGTTTGAGGTGAGTAATCGCTGTTCTAATGTCCATAAGCTCTTTTCGGTCATTTGAAACAATGACGGAAACATGATGTTAAAAACAGCACAGAATAACACACAATCTAGCACAATTGGTCAGGAGCCCTTAAAACCGCTGCCATCCCCTCCGGCACCATTCTCATTCTCATCGTCATCCAGTTTGGAGTGAATTCAAGTTAACAGCCTCCACTCTTCTGTGAAGGCTTTCCACTAGATTTTGGAGCATTACTGTGGGGACTCGCTTCCATTCAACCGCAAGTACATTCGTGAGGTTGGGCACTGATGTTGGGCCATTAGGCCTGGCTCTCAGTCGGCGTTCCAATTCAACCCAAAGGTGTTCAATGGGGTTGAGGTCAGGGCTCTGTGCAGGTCAGTCAAGTTCTTCCACACCAATCTTGACAAACAACTTCTGCATGTACCTCGCTTTGTGCACGGTAGCAATGTCATGCTGAAACAGGAAAGGGCCTTCCCCAAACTGTTGCCAAAAATTTGGAAGCACAGAATTGTCTAGAATGTCATTGTGTGCTTTAGCTTTCAGATTTCCCTTCACTGGAACTAAGGGTCCTAGCCTGAACCATGAAAAACAGTTCCAGACCATTATTCCTTCTCCACCAAACTTTATAGTTGCCACTATGCATTGGGGCAGGTAGCGTTTTCCTGACATCTGCCAAACCCATATTAGTCTTTCGGACTACCAGATGGTGAAACGCGTTTCCACTTCCAGATGGTGAAACGCGTTTCCACTGCTCCAGAGTCCAATGGCAGCGAGCTTTACACCACTCCAGCCGACGCTTGGCATTGCGCGTGGTAATCCTAGGCTTGTGTGCGCCTGTTCAGCAATGGAAACCCATTTCATGAAACGCCCAACAAACTGTTTTTTTGCTGACGTTGCTTCCAGAGGCAGTTTGGAACTCGGTAGTGACTGTTGGAACCGAGGACAGACGATTTTTATGCTCCACGTGCTTCAGCACAGCATGTTCTGTGAGGCTTTTGTGGCCTACCAATTCACGACTGAGCCTTTGTTGCTCCTCGACGTTTCCACTTCACAATAACAGCCTTTACAATTTACTGGGGCAGCTATCGCAGGGCAGGAATTTGACGAACTGACTTGCTGGAAAGGTGGGATCCTATGACGGTGCCACGCTGAAAGTCACTGAGCTCTTCAGTACGGGCCGTTCTACTGCCAATGTTTGTCTATGGCTGTGTTCTCAATTTTATACACCTGTCAGCAACGGGTATGGCTGAAATAGCCAAAACCACTAATTTGAAGGTGTGTCCACATATGTGGACACACCTTCAAATTAGTGGTTTTGGCTATTTCAGCCATACCCGTTGCTGACAGGTGTACAAAAGTATGTGGAAATGTAGTGTATCTCATGGGAAAAAAAATCCATTATCAGCCAGTCAGAGAAAGTCATCCCTCATTTGGTCATGCCACTGACTCTTATGTTGTCAGAGAGGTACTGTAAATGTGACACTGTCTGTAAGGCAGGTGTGGGCAAAAATGTAAAGTGCCCTGACTGTATTGCAATGAATGCAGTTTTGTGACCAAGCCAGACATTCTCTCTGGCTTGAGGCTTACGCAGAGGAAATACACCTTGGATTCATTTAGCCAGCATGTCACAAGGCAGAATGAGGGCTTTTACTGGCAATCGGACTGAACAGGTAGACCATGGCAATGTCAGCATCTTGAGAAGAAGGAAGGAACTCCAATGTTGTTGTGTAGTAATGTGGGCTTATAGTGGACTTAATGTATAGTCATATTTCACAGTGTTAATTTGTTTTGTGATTAATTTTTATTAAACATGTAAATAAATACTGGGATTGACACATACATCAGGATTTACAGATATCAGATGAGATATTTAAACACTGACAAAGACAGCATACAAATTAAACACAAATATATCAATTATACATTTAAAAAAGAAGCAAGGCATTCACAGCAACTCTCTGACCGTATCAATAATGACTGTCCACAACCTGATAGTCCTGCTTTGACCTCCGTGGAGACTAGCTGATGACCGCTCAAGCACGCAATAGACTGTAGGTAAGTTAACCAAGGTCTAATGCAGCGATTTTGATCTCAAAATCAAATTTAATTTCTGGGTAAACATTAAGTACCTTACTGTGATTGTTTTGAAATGGTCAAAAAATTGCTTTTTACCAAAGAGAAATGTCTCAAGCAACAATTTTGCTAGGACTATCTGGGAGTGGTTTTAGTGGGTAGTGGAAAATTGAAAATGTGCTATTATCGGCAGAGAGTTTTGGAAGTCTTTCATATTGGTCTATTAAGAAATAAGGGCCATGGGGTTGTGGTATATAGCCAATATAGCATGGCTAAGTGCTCTGCCTGGATACAGCCCTTAGCTGTGGTATATTGGCAATATTTAAACAATTTTTTTTAACTAGGCAAGTCAGTTAATTAATAATAAGAACTAATTATTTACAGTAACAGCCTACCTGGGAACAGTGTGTCAACTGCCTTGTTCAGGAGCAGATTTTTACCTTGTCAGCTCAGGGATTCAATCCAGCAACTTTTCAGTTACTGGCCCAATGCTCTAACCACTAGGCTACCTGCCACCCCAATACACAGACAACCCCCAATTAGCCTTATTGCTATTATAAACTGGTTACCAATATAATTAGAGGAGTAGAAATAAATGTTTTGTCAAACCTGTGGTATACAGTCTGATATACCTTGGCTTTCAGCAAATCAGCACTCAGGGCTCGAACCACCCAGTTTATAATGTTAGAAATTCACCTTCGGTGTAAAAAACAGGGAAATTAAAAACAAAAAAACAATGTTTTAAGTGAGAAGTACAGTAGGCATTGGTCTGAAGCCAAAATGAAAGGAAATTCAGATGATTACCACCATACGTACTTCACCCATGCTCTACTAAGGTTTTCAGGCACACAACCTTGACCTACTACAGTAGCTATGTTGGTCTATTGTACTTCCAACAATGTGTATGCAGGTTGCTTAGAATTAAAACCTTCTCAAACACCCTAATTCGTACTCTTCAGATGAATAAAGGACTTCACAATGTCCGGCTATTAAAATAATGTGTGTATATATATATATATATATATATATATATATATATATATATATACAGTACCAGTCAAAAGTTTGGACACACCTACTCATTCCAGGGTTTTTCTTTATTTTTACTATTTTCTACATTGTAGAATAATAGTGAAGACATCAAAACTATGACATAGCACATATGGAATCATGTAGTAACCAAAAAAGTGTTAAACAAATCAAATATATTTTATATTTGAGATTCTTTTAAGTAGCCACCCTTTGCCTTGACAGCTTTTCACACTCTTGGTATTCTCGCAACTTCATGAGGTAATCACCTGGAATTATAAGGGCACAAAGACTTAGATGCAGACACAGGTGGCAGATGGTTAAAGTCCAAGATGTTTATTAACAATCCAAAAGGGGTAGGCAAGAGAATGGTCGTGGACAGGCAAAAGGTCAGAACCAGTTCAGAGTATCAGAGGTACAGAATGGCATGCAGGCTCGAGGTCAGGGAAGGCAGAATGGTCATGCAGGCAGGAATGGAGTCCAAAAAAACAGGCAAAAGTCAAAACCGGGAGGACTAGTAAAAGAGAATAGAAAAGCAGGCGCACGGGAAAAACACGCTAGTTAACTTGAACATACAAGACAAACTGGCACAGAGAGACAGGAAACACAGGGATAAATAAACAGGGGAAAATAAGCAACACATGGAGGGGGTGGAGACGATGACAGGTGAAACAGATCAGGGTGTGACAAGAATGCATTTCAATTAACAGGTGTGCCTTGTTAAAATTTAATTTGTGCAATTTCTTTCCTTCTTAATGTGTTTGAGCCAATCAGTTGTGTTGTGACAAGGTAGGGGTGGTATACAGAAGATAGCCCTATTTGGTAAAAGACAATATTATGGTCAGAAAAGCTCAAATAAGCAAAGAGAAATGACAGTCCATTATTACTTTCAGACATGAAGGTCAGTCAATACGGAATATTTCAAGAACTTTTCTTCAAGCGCAGTCTGAAAAACCATCAAGTGCTATGATGAAACTGGATCTCAAGAGAACCGCCACAGGAAAGGAAGACCCAGAGTTACCTCTGCTGCAGAGGATAAGTTCATTACCAGCCTCAGAAATTGCAGCCCAAATAAATAATTCACAGAGTTCAAGTAACAGACACATCTCAACATCAACTGTTCAGAGGAGACTGTGTGAATCAGGCCTTCATGGCTGAATTGCTGCAAAGAAACCACTACTAAAGGACACCAATAAGTAGAAGAGACTTGCTTGGGCCAAGAAACCTGAGCAATGGAAATTAGAAATCTGTCCTTTGGTCTGATGAGTCCAAATTTGAGATTTTTGGTTTGGTGTCTTTGTGAGACGCAGAATAGGTGAACGGATGATCTACGCATGTGTGGTTCCCACCGTGAAGCATGGAGGAGGAGGTGTGATGTTGTGGGGGTGCTTTGCTGGTGACACTGTCTGTGATCTATTTAGAATTCAAGGCACACTTAACCAGAATGGCTACCACAGCATTCTGCAGCATTACGCCATCCCATCTGGTTTGCGATTAGCGGGGCTATCATTTGTTTTTCAACAGGGCAATGACCCAACATGCCTTCAGGCTGTGTAAGGGCTATTTGACCAAGAAGGAGAGTGATGGAGTGCTATATTAGTTGACCTGGCCTCCACAATCACCCGACTTCAGCCCAATTGATTGGTTTGGGATGAGTTGGACCACAGAGTGAAGGAAAAGCAGCCAACAAGTGCTCAGTATATGTGGGAACTCCTTCAAGACTGTTGGAAAAGCATACCAGGTGAAGCTGGTTGAAAGAATGCCAAGAGTGTGCAAGCTATCAAGGCAATGGGTGGATACTTTGGAGAATGTAACATTTAAATTATATTTTGATTTGTTTAACACTTTTTTGTTTACTTCTTGTTTCCGTATGTGTTATTTCATAGTGTTGATGTCTTCGCTACTATTCTACAATGTAGAAAATAGTGAAATAAAGAAAAACTATTTAATGAGTAGGAGTGTACAAACTTTTAACTGGTACTGATATATATATATATATATATATATATATATATATATATATATATCAGTACCAGTTAAAAGTTTGTACACACCTATATATATATATATATATCATTAGGCTGTATGTATTTTTAGATATAGGCCTAATATGAATGTTTATTATTATGACGTCATCATCGTTATTGCAAAAATAGATACAAATACACACATAACTTCAAGCTCATTTGACAGAGGTAATTTGACAGAGGTTGTGAACTGTCCATTGTTCAGTAAAGCAATTGATAAAACAGGACCCTGTTTGAAAAACTAGTGGTTCTGAGCTTATGTCAATATTACACAGGTACGCTAACGGTTACAGAAATCAGCAATGCAGATAGGCTCTATAGACCTCTACAGTGGGGGAAAAAACTATTTGATCCCCTGCTGATTTTGTACGTTTGCCCACTGACAAAGAAATGATCAGTCTATAATTTTAATGGTAGGTTTATTTCAACAGTGAGAGACAGAATAACAACAAAAAAATCCAGAAAAACGCATGTCAAAAATGTTATTAAATGATTTGCATTTTAATGAGGGAAATAAGTATTTGACCCCTCAGCAAAACATGACTTAGTACTTGGTGGCAAAACCCTTGTTGGCAATCACAGAGGTCAGATGTTTCTTGTAGTTGGCCACCAGGTTTGCACACATCTCAGGAGGGATTTTGTCTTCCCTGTAGCTCTGTTGGTAGAGCATGGTGTTTGCAACACCAGGGTTGTGGGTTTGATTCCCATGGGGGGCCAGCACAGAAAAAAATATGTATGAAGTTGTATGAAATGTGTGCATTCACTACTGTAAGATGCTCTGGATAAGAGTGTCTGCTAAATGACTAAAATGTAAAAATGTTGTCCCACTCCTCTTTGCAGATCTTCTCCAAGACATTAAGGTTTTGAGGCTGACGTTTGGCAACTCAAACCTTCAGCTCCCTCCACAGATTTTCTATGGGATTAAGGTCTGGAGACTAGCTAGGCCACTCCAGGACCTTAATGTGCTTCTTCTTGAGCCACTCATTTGGTGCCTTGGCTGTGTGTTTTGGGTCATTCTCATGCTGGAATACCCATCCACGACCCATTTTCAATGCCCTGGCTGAGGGAAGGATGTTCTCACCCAAGATTTGACAGTACATGACCCCATCCATCGTCCCTTTGATGTGGTGAAGTTGTCCTGTCCCCTTAGCAGAAAAACACCCCCAAAGCATAATGTTTCCACCTCCATGTTTGACGGTGGAGATGGTGTTCTTGGGGTCATAGGCAGCATTCCTCCTCCTCCAAACACGGCGAGTTGAGTTGATGTCAAAGAGCTCCATTTTGGTCTCATCTGACCACAACACTTTCACCCAGTTGTCCTCTGAATCATTCAGATGTTCATTGGCAAACTTCAGACGGGCATGTATATGTATTCTTGAGCAGGGGGACCTTGCGGGCGCTGCAGGATTTCAGTCATTCCCAGCGTAGTGTGTTACCAATTGTTTTCTTGGTTACTTTGGTCCCAGCTGCCTTGAAATCATTGACAAGATCCTCCCGTGTAGTTCTGGGCTGATTCCTCACCATTCTCATAATCATTGCAACCACACGAGGTGAGATCTTGCATGGAGCCCCAGGCCGAGGGATATTGACAGTTCTTTTGTGTTTCTTCCATTTGCGAATAATCGCACAAAATGTTGTCACCTTCTCACCAAGCTGATTGGCGATGGTCTTGTAGCCCATTCCAGCCTTGTGTAGGTCTACAATCTTGTCCCTGACATCCTTGGAGAGCTCTTTGGTCTTGGCCATGGTGGAGAGTTTGGAATCTGATTGATTGATTGCTTCTGTGGACAGGTGTCTTTTTTACAGGTAACAAGCTGTGGTTAGGAGCACTCCCTTTAAGAGTGTGCTCCTAATCTCAGCTCGTTACCTGTATAAAAGACAGCTGGGAGCCAGAAATCTTTCTGTATATCAGGCTCAATAGACATCAAGCCTCATGGTGTTGTAAGCATAAAAGCAAAGCTTGCTTTCATATAAAAAACATATATTTGAAAAGGTAGGGGATTGGGGTAATGTCTTTGTGTTGGGTGAGAAGAACGCAATGCATTACCTTGTATGTTGTACAAATCACATATTTGTGGGAGCATCTCTTCTAAAAGTATGAATTAGACTTTTTGAGAAGGTGCTAATGTGAATTTCCTTTCTTTTTCGGCTTCAGACCAATGCCTTCTTTTCACTTAAATGTTGTTTGTTTTTAATATAAATAACGATGATGTACCTTGGTGTGACTCTCTGGTGCGTTTTTGAGAATTCCCCAAAAAACACTTTGGGTAGATTTAGCAAGAATTGAAAATAAATAGGGTATATCACGGTGCGCTTCACATCATATAAGCTTGACATCAGCTTGCTTGTTTGATTGTTGACTCCTTCCACACTCCACCAGAGTCCAACTTCAATTAGGGTCAACATGGGCTACAGCCACCCGGAGTCTTTAGAGGCCGGGGGCACAACACACTCATTGGTTGCTTTGTATGAGACATCATTCTCTCCGAGCCATCTATCATTCTCTCTCTCTCCCACAGACCTCACAGAGAGGAGGTCTAGTAAAACAAACACATATCTAACCTGCCAATCACAGACACAGACCAAAAAATATGTTTATTCTTCCCCATAGCGGTCTTGCGCATCCATCAATGGGACAAGGAAAAGAACAAGCAATGTTTGGAATTCCCCGAATGGGGTGTTGTTAATAATGAGTTGATTCCGTCCATTCCATTGGCGTCAAAGACATTTCTCAGTGGGACCGTAGCTACCAAAGGAGGCAGGATAATATGCCCTCTATTCAACCTGGTCATAGTGGTGCCTTGTTTCAATTTCCTTTCAAGTCTCTCTCTCTCTCTCTCTCTCTCTCTCTCTCTCTCTCTCTCTCTCTCTCTCTCTCTCTCTCTCTCTCCACTGTCTGAGCCCCTGCTCCTCTGGTTACCAACGTGCACTATGGCAGCACTCGAGGCCTGATGAATATTTATCGGCTGATGGAGCTGATGTGATATGAGAGGATGAGGCCCTCTCAGCTAGTTCAGGCCCCAAAGAAATCAGTCTGGTGTTAGAGATGTGAATAAGCCCTCCTGTGTGCTGAAACATCTGGACATGCTGCCCAGTGGATTGTGCTGGGCTGTGTCACAAAATAACACATACTATTACATTCCATCCTTTCAAGCGCTCATATTTTACAATACATTATAATGGACCGGTTCAAGAAAGATCTACATGTTTTGATCATGTATGACATGGTTTTATGATTGTAATTTACTGCACCTGCTGTGGTACATTATTATGAGATGGAATTATTATATGAAGAGTATAAAGTGGAAACAGCAGTAGGTATATCATCAGTGAATATACCAACACTTCCAAGTCTGTCTCTACATCGACATCTCCAGGTGATCGGTGTGATTGAGTTCCATCTCAATGTCACCCCAAGTGGGACTCTGCCCACCCTGCCAGACCAGGACATGGAACATAATTAAAGAGTTAAACAATAGCAATAAAATCAAGAGTCTTTGGAGTGGCCATTACACGTGCTGCCTAATTATGTTAATGGTACGCGCAATGGGGACTGGAGAGGATGCCACACGCAGGCCTCCACAGTTCTCACACAAGGAGAAATGATCCTAGATACACTACTGGATATATTTCTCCTGGACTAGGTTCAGGGCCAACCATAGACCTCTCTCCAGATGTCCCTTACACCAGGTTCCCCAAACTCGGTCCTAGCCCCCCTTCCCTCCTCTGGGTGCACATTTAGGTTTTTGCTCTAGCGCTACACAGCTGATTAAAATAATCAAAGCTTCATGATGAATTGGTTATTTGAATCAGCTGTGTAGTGCTAGAGCAAAAAACGAAATGTGCACCCGGGGGGTTGATGGAACACACACTTTACATGTCTTACTCTACCCCCTTTCTCTCCATGCATACATGTTACTACATAGAGAAGAAGGCATCTAATCTAATTTAGAAATCAAAACTTTTTGCCTATCCCTATTCATTCAGATGTCTGTCAATCATGTCACGGTTTCAACCCACAGGGCGCCTTTTTCTGTTCAAACAGGTTTAACAATCAACCCTGCTGTTCTGACTAAATCAGAGGGGTTGCCACACAGGTCAGCTCAAGCCTTTGGCCCTGCTGGGATTCAAAGCTCCCCACTGGTGTGTACCGGCTCACGCTGCGAAAAGCCACAAATGCATGTCTTTACTGCTGCTGGATGTGTAATATCACAGAGTAATGGAACCCCAGACAGACCTATAGTAGCATCAAATCAAATTAGATTTGTCACATACACATGTTTAGCAGAGGGTTTTGCGGGTGTAACGAAATGCTTGTGTTTTTAGCTCCAACAGTGCAGTAATATCTAACAATTCACAACAATACAAACACTACACACAACCTAAAAGTAAAAGAATGGAATTAAGGAATATATAAATATGTCGGAGGGGCATGAACTAAAATACAGTGGAATATAATACAGTTTATACCTATGAGATGAGTAAAGCAAAAATATGTAAACATTATTAAAGTGACTAGTGTTCCATTATTAAAGTGGCCAGTGATTCTATGTACAGTATATGGGGCAGCAGCCTCTAAGGTGCAGGGTTACATAACTGGGTGGAAGCCGCCTAGTGATAGCACCACCGTCCCTTTCTTCGCTTGTCCACAGATGCAGAAATTGGCCATGACAGGAATATGAACACGAATATTATCATTCTGTTGATCAGCCCTAACACATTAATATAGGCCTCCGACACCATTCAATTACATCTGTGCAAATGTTGAAATAGTGCTGCTTTTTTGCATTCCTGCTCCGAGTCTATTTAAATATGACTTGTCATGCTCCAAATAGTGCTGCTGTCAAAATGCAGTAGTAGCTAAGATGGGGAGAAGTCTGTCTATAATAAAGCGATGCTCTGCCTTCTTATCAACACTATCAACAAGGCAGGTCCTACAAGTCCTAGTTTTGTCGCACCTTGACTACTGTTCAGTCATGTGGTCAGGTGCCACAAAAAAGGACTTTGGCTGTACACAGAGAGCTAATATTAATAATATGCCTGTCAATCTCTCCTGGTGGAAAGTGGAGGAGAGATTGACTTCATCATTACTTTTATTTATGAGAGGTTTTGACATGTTGAATGCACCAAGCTGTCTGTCTAAACTACTGGCACACAGCTCGGACACCCATGCATACCCCACAAGACATGCCACAAGAGGTCTCTTCACAGTCCCCAAGTCCAGAACAGACTATGGGAGGCACACAGTACTACATGTCAACTATATTCCACATCAAGTAACTCATGCTAGTAGTAAAATTAGATTTAAAAAAACAGATAAAAAACACCTTATGGAACCGTGAAGCAACACAAACATTGGCACAGACACATGCATACACACACACACACACACACACACACACACACACACACACACACACACACGATAACATACTCACTATATATACACGTGGATTTAGTACTGTCGATAGTAGTGGTGGAGTAGGGGCCTGAGGGCACACAGTGTGTTGTGAAATCTGTAAATGTATTGTAATTTTTACATTTTTTAAACTGCCTTAATTTTTCTGGACCCCAGGATGAGTAGCTGCTGCTTTGGCAGCAGCTAATGGGGTTCCATAATAAATACAAATACAAAATATCAGGGCGAGCCAGCTTTGACTTGACAGTTGAATAAATATAGTATGTAATATCTAAGCAGGTTGTGGTCAGTAAAATATGCATTCCATTCCCCCAAACAAGTTATTACTTGCCTAGAATCAGGGGTGCCAGGCTTTACTCTTTGGATTAGGGCTGTTGAAGGCGTTTAACTTTTTTACAGAGTGCCGAGCAGGTACCGCAGCCCATGTCTCTAATAGCAGAGAGCATTGTGGGAGAGGATATTAGGCGCTTATGTGATTAGCTAGTGAGCAGAGTTAGATGGATGGCAGTGTGGTGGTGATCCTCTATATATGGGCTCCTGCCTGGTTATCTCGATACCCTTATAAAAAAAAAAACATGAAACATTTTCAAATATGTTTCAGGTGACACATCGTTTTCAGACACTTCACATGAACATTTTTCACATGACTCAGACACGTGTGACTTCCCAAAATTTCACATGATATTATAAGTTTCACGTGTGCTTTTGTAACTGTTGGGATCAGAACCCAGATCTACCATGGGAGAAGCCAAAGTCTTGACCATTCGACCAAGAGTGCCAATGCAAATGTTTAAGTCGCAGGCGGGACTACCTCATTCCGTAACCTTGAGCAACCATGACCGACTCATGTCCGCTACACTTTCATGTTTGCATTTTCACATTTTAATGTCAACTTGAGCTGTCAAACGATAAAAAAATGTCATCGAGTTTATCGCAATCATGATTAATCGCAAATGTATAATTTGCCAAACTTGAGCTTGAGATTTCTTACAATTTTACAAGAATATGATTGTTTTGATTTTGTCCAAAGTAACGGTTATCAAAATCAGGTAAATTCATAAACACACTTTGTTTAACCTCAGTTGTTTGACGTTGTGTTGTTGTTTCTAGCTGTATAAATTCTGTATTTTGGATGTTTTCAGTGTATTTTGAACGCTTTCAGACAATGCGATAAAAAAAATGGTGCACTAAAGTTACAAAAAGTTAACTTGAGTTAATAATTAACTCTGACAGGGCTAATTTTAACATGTTAAAGTGGATGAGGAGACACGGAGCGCTAGCTTCTCTGTTCTTTCATTGGATTTCTTCCAACGGTCACTGACCAATTTAGGAAGAAGAGAGGCGTGTGCCTGCATTAATAACACTCCGAATGGATGGCTCAAAATTAAGAAATTATTATTTTTAACACACTTCAATTATTATTACAGAATGGCATTACAGAATTTGCAACTCCATATGTGGAAACATTGCTACTGCACCATTTTAACACCATCTTTGCACATGCGAGGAGAATAACACCACCACATATGAACTTGCAATTTGACATGTGAAAGTTTGATTTTCTTGCATCTGAAACTGCTAATTAGATTTTCACATGTGAATGGTTTTCACATGGGAACTTGCAATTCCACATGTGAAAGTGAGATTTTCACATGGAATTTTCTTAAATGTGAACCTGTAAATGTGATTTTTACATGTGATTGTTTCTTACACGTAAAACTGCTAATTTTGCAAGACTGATTTTCACAAGTTAAGTTTTTCTTCTTACATGTGAAAAGGTGGTGTTAACATGCAATTGTTAATAAAATATGGTTTTACATGTGAAATTTAAGCTCAACATGTTAAAACAGCTATTTCACATGTGAGACAGGCAGACGGAACAGGCAGGCAGCTAGGTGCAGATCAGCCCAGATCCACAACCCTCCTGCAGTCAGACCAGCAGAAGTTAAAGGGCGACTGCATTTCTTGATTTGGCCTTTTTTTTATTTGGTTCATTATGAAATGCTGGCAGCCATGACTGAATTTAAACGTGAGTTAGTTTCGGGGTGTGGTTTGATGTGGGTGTCTCTTATGTGTATTTGCAGGTGGGAAGACTTATTTACAAATTATTTTGTCAATTAGCTTCAGCCAGCTGGTGTGCGACAGTGGCAAAACTGGTTTGACTTTGGATAGCCTATCTCCGGGCCTAGTTAGGGACAGTCACTAAATTACACAATGTAAATGAGATAACATTTTCATGTTGCACACCCAGTGGTGGAAAAAGTACCCAATTGTCATACTTAAGTTAAAGGTAAGATACCTTCATGGAAAATGACTCAAGTAAAAGTGAAATTCACCCAGTAAAATACTACTTGAGTTAAAGTCTAAAAGTCTTTGGTTTTAAATATACTTAATTATCAAAAGTAAATATAATTGCTAACATATACTTAAGCATCAAAAATAATTTCAGTCTTTATATTTCAGTCTTTATATTTATGGATAGCCAGGTGCACACTCCTGCTCTCAGACATAATTTACAAACAAAACATTTGTGTTTAGTGAGAACGCCAGATCAGAGGCAGTACGGATGACCAGGGATGTGAATTGGACATTTTTCTTGTCGTGCTAAGCATTCAAACTTTAACAATTACTTTTGGGTGTCAGTGAAAATGTATGGAGTAAAAAGTCAATTATTTTCTTTAGGAATGTAGTGAAGTAAATTATGCCTTCCCTGTAGCTCAGTTGGTAGAGCATGGTGTTTGCAACGCCAAGGTTGTGGGTTTGATTCCATAAAAAAATATATATATATGAAATTAAATGTATGCATTCACTACTGTAAGTCACTCTGGATAAGAGCGTCTGCTAAATGACTAAAATGTAAGTAAAAAAATGTTTTTGTCAAAAACATAAATACTAAAGTACAGATACCCAAAAAATCTACTTAAGTAGTACTTTACCACTGTTCGTACCTTTTAGATTTCTCATTAATTTATTTCAATATTTGGATATGAATTTCTGCAATTTATACTGGGTTTGAGGTTTTTAAGTAATTGATATTTAGAGCTATTGGCGTTTTAAGATGTTGTCTTATGTACATTGTATAATTTACCAATTTACCAAATCTTACCATGGGCATTACGATTGGGTCGCATTCATCTGCACTACAAATTAATGATTACTTGTGTGCTACCAGCTGTATGCAGGATTGAAACAAACCCAACCTTCCTTCACGTTGTGATGCAGGGATGCGCATCACAAAATTCATTTTGGACGAGATTGACTTAATGACAAAAATTATTCTATCTACACTTTGTAGTCAATTTTGACAGTAGAATAAATGTTTCTGACTCATGGTGATGCCGCATATGCTGGATTCTAAATGAGAAGTAGATTTCTAGGGGCAGTTGCTCTTTAAATTTCAACTCTCGTAGGCAGACATCACTGTATTACTACCAGAGCATAATGAGAATAAATACTATATACTACCGACGCCAATTAAGTAATTGGAATGCTTATCTGCTATCCTCTCCCTTTTACTGGAAGACTAAGAACCATATAGGATATATTAAAGGGCTACTTGACACTTGTACTGTATATATGAATTTAACTCTGATTATTTTGAAAAACATGGTTGACTGTTGGAAAAGCATTCCAGGTGAAGCTGGTTGAGAGAATGCCAAGAGTGTGCAAAGCTGTAAAAAAAAAACTTGAATGAGTAGCTGTGTCCAAACTTTTGATTGGTAATGTATATATGGAAAGAACAAAAATATAAACACAACATGCAACAATTTCAAAGATTGGACTGAGTTACAGTTCTTATCAGTAAAGACTGAGAATACAGATATTCATCTGTTGGCACAGATACTTTTCAGTATCTGGTGTGACGATCATTTGCCTCATGCAGCTCGACACATCTCCATCACACAGATTTGATCAGGCTGTTTATTGTGGCCTGTGGAATGTTGTCCCACTCCTCTTCAATGGCTGTGCGAAGTAGCTGGACATCTTTTATTTCAGCTCATTAAAAACATGGAACCAACACTTTACATGTTGCGTTTATGTTTTTGTTATACAATATTCACAAACAGAAAAGACAGCCACAGAGCATTGACAACCTATTCAAATTATCTGGACAAAGAATTTGGAGGATCTCAGTTTGAAGCAATTAAACCACGTTTTCAAACCATTGTTGGCTGGCTTACACAGTGCTCCATTTTGCTCATCTGGAGCATAGATTATAAATGCAACTTTATAATTAATTCACCTCTGACGTTGTCAGACATAGGCTGTCACAGGACACACTGATTGATTCATCACTGGGAGAGACAGAGCCATTTCAGCAAATCACATAAAATTAAGCTTTCTCTGAATGTTTTAGGGAGATTAACACAAAAAGTACAAAAAAAATTTCAGTACATGAGGGCATTGAGAATGCAATAATGAGAGCAAAATTACATAATTTGTCTGATCATACATTTTTAAATCATTTAGAAGACACTCTTACAGTATTAGGTCCATACATTTTCATACTTGTCAATCAAACCCAGAATCCTGGCCTTGCAAGCGCAATGCTCTACCAACTGAGCTACACAGAATACATAATCTAAACACCTGCGTTTGTTCCTTGGATGTAAAGACAGGCTCTCTCCAAAAGGATTCTAGCCAGGAAAAATGTACTCTCCCTTAGATAATAGGCCTCTCTGTAGATCTCCTGCTGGTCTCTCAGGTTCCAGACCTACTGGATGCTGAGATGATTGCCCCTACATTGTGCCCTGCCCCCTGGGGAGGAGAGGGATGGGTGAAACTCTCTTACATGGACCCTGGGAATCCCAGAGCATCACAGGGAGCAGGGGGAATGGGGAGGATAGAGCAGACTGCAAATCAACGTGTTTCAGTGCACGGTTTTTCCCCAGACATCATTAATTGCTGCATTACCAGTAGTGATTTGCAGTCCCTGAAGCTGATGGCACAACCTGGTGATAGCATATGTGCAGGTGCTGCTGAAGCGCTCAGGCAGAGGAGAGGACGATGTTGTGTAAGTGCCTGTGCTCTCCTACTTTACTTTTTTTCTTTATCTCTGTTGTTTTCTCTCTCTTTCTCTCTTTTCTCTCTCTCTCGGTCTCTCTCTTTTGCAAACACACACACACACACATATGCACACACTCACACGTGTGAGGGATTTGAAAATACATATCCTTAATATCATTAAAAACTGACAATTCAAATGGACTCTGCAGGAGGTGGATTTAAAACATACACTTGTAACTACACAATGCATTTGTATAATACATACAGTATGTAGCCTCTAATACATGCAGTATGTAGCCTCGGCTTTCCATTTGAATCCGATAATTTCAAAGCAATTATATTTGGTATGATTGCAGTTTCTCGTAGCTGTCTGATCTCCATATCTTAGTGAGTAAATCCTGCAAAGATAGTATGGTGAAAATGAAAGAAAGCTTTTACGCTGCCTAGATCTCTCTCATGCGCCAAACACAAAATGTGTTTGGTGCATGAGAACGATGTAGCGTAAAAGCTTTCTTTCATTGTTGTTCTCTAATATGAGCCATTTGCAAAGACAGTCTTAATGGCATCACTTTAGGATAAGCATGACTATGTAAAATAATCTTAAAACTCTGAGGCATTTAAAACAGCCTTTCTGCTTTTGGTTGCCTATAAAGTATCAGACACAAACAGACCACAGAGAAGTGAAACCATCAATTTGTATGCATTACGCACCAAGTTTTTAATTTTGATTTCTAAACATTTGAAAAAGTAGTTACAAAATGTGCGGTTGCATTAGACGTTATGAGGAAAACAAGACTGTTTTCTTACAGTGTTTACACATAGGCAACCAAACAAATATAAGGTACAAAACAAGCTTGTTTTTTTCAGGGGGGTGGGGAGGTGTCGTTGATCTTACGGAAGGTGTCGTTGATCTTACAGATCGTTTGCACAGACAGTACCCATTCCAAAGCACATATGGCTGCTAATGAAATACCATATCTCCTTATGAAACATCATATGTCTGGATAGAATTTCATTATCTGTTCTACCCGGCTCCATTTTTTTCGTTGTTCCACACAAGTGGCTCATAAATGGTAATGTAACTGCCATGGATCATGGGCAGAATTAAAGCTACGTATGATTGTTTCAGTTAACATTGAGCCTGATACACCATCAGTGTTCATTGCAGGGGTGTCTACAATGGGAACATGAGGCCTCCAATGTTGTCCAGTGGTGTATCAAGTAAATGAAGGGATTTTGTGCACACACATGAATCAAAGACTTAATGCAATTGATGTCGACATTTGTTTCTATGCTGTGCTTTTTCGTAACTCAAACCAAACCAGGCCCTTTTGGTTAAATCTGCACCTGTTTTGAAGCATCCGTTTTGACCGGGCTGCTGTTGCAGAAGGATATCAAAGCAGCTTCTCCACTAGCCTCCATGGCTCAGTGGCTGGGGGTAGAGACAGTCCTGGGGCAGCCTTGTCACCTGCGGCAAGAGCCAGGTGTTCACTAGCTGCCTGTGCCCCTTTCCGTTGGCTCTACTGCTCCCCGCTTCCTAGCCCCCACCTGGGGGGACCTGGGAATTGCGGCAAGAGCCTAGAGCTGAGGCTGCCCTGTGAGGCAGAGGATGAGTCAGACAGTGTGCTGTGCAAGGCCATGTCCCCTTTGGCAGGCCCTGAGGCCTGGAGCCACATCACTCAGCCTCCCCAGAGCAGGAGCAGCAAGGCTGGGGTGCTAACAGGGACAGGCAGGGAGCAGAGAGTGGAGAGTGGGGACCTGGTTCTCTGAAGCAGATGACAGAGAGCTGTTGAGGAAGTATTTGAGCTCGCTATCGCGCTTTCTCTCTGTCTCTATCTCTGTGTATAGCTTTCCTGTAAGTAGGACACATACTTAAGTTTATGGAGCTCTATAATGTCAGTCAGAAGAAGAGCGGGTCTCTGTAGACTGGATATTGTCAGATTCAATACCAAAAAGTATTTTCTGGGTAGGCTAGCAGAGATCCCTTTGTTCATCTGTCATTTACTCACAATATCCAATTGGATAGAAAAAGTATATCACTCAGGGTTGCCATGCCTGGCTCTTTTAATTCCATTATTTTGCCTCCAATTAAACTGTCAGGCCTTCTTCCCCATCCACGCTATTCCCCTTTATCCTCAGTCACTGTGGAGTCCCTAAGTGGGGCAGCGGCAAGCAGCAGAGAGGGCTGGGGCTAGGGCCGTGGCTGGGTGGCCTGGGAGAGATGAGGGCCGCACCCCCTGGGGTCTTTCGCTCTCTCTTCTGAGGGCCAGAGCTAAGGGGGTGAGGACCGGCCAAGCAGTCAATCAAACACAATTGGCAGGGGGGACCAGGGTAATGACTCCCATCTGTTGGAGCCACCAATGAGAGAGGGACAGGAGAGAAGAGGTGGGAGTGCCAGTAAGGGAAAGAAGAAGAAGAGCGGAATGATGGGACGAGAGATGAGGCGAAAGGGAAAGTGGAGCAGAACAGATTCAATGACTGAGAATGGTGATCACAAGAAGTATACACACCGTCAAACCAGGGAAATGGGGGCCTGGGCTTTAGTACATTTACATTACTTTTACTGTGCTACTGGTGTACACTTAGAACTCGGAAAGGAAACTCTCAAAGGAGAAAAGTTATTCCCATACACACTATGTTCTCACATTGATCATTTTTGTGACCTGTCTCAGTGATGAGGCAGCAGGTTCAACTATGCTGTAAGGGATCCTATAGGTATAAAACATAGACCAACGACTGTTTCTCACAGCACCTCTGCCAACTTGGCACGTGTCAGTCCAGTTACCTGGCATGGTGTTCAGCTGCCATGGTGTGTTATGGAGAGGCAGGCTGACAAACACCTGGAATTAGAGTACATAGTGCTGTTGACAAGCTATTCTAAGATGAAAGGAGAGACAAACTAAATATGCTTGCTTTTTAAATAATTAGTTGTTTTATCAATGTTTCAACTAATTGCTTGATCATTTGAGTTGACCTCTTACATGTAATGTTTGTTAAACATTACACTGTGTATTCAAGGACACAGTGTAGATCTAGGAATTTGTATATAAAGCTGTCACACTGATTCAATTGATCATATTCTGACCTAAGATCTTTATCATTTGCATCATTGGTGTATCTGGTTGGCCCCACACTGGCCTTGCTGGACAAGATTTAATACATTTGATGAGACAACAGATGGTTGGAGAACAAAACTGCACTCACACTGGCTGCCCTCAGGTTTGATATGGAGTTTGTATCTTATAATTCCTGTACTGTACATTATATTACTTCAGCCAATATACACTACATGACCAAAAGTATGTGGACACTTGCTCGTCGAACATCTCATTCCAAATCATGAGCATTAATATGGAGTTGGTCCCCCCTTTGCTGCCATGACAGCCTCCACTCTTCTGGGTAGGATTTCACTAGATGTTGGAACATTGCTGCGGGGACTTGTTTCCATTCAGCCACAAGAGCATTAGTGAGGTCCGGCACTGATGTTGGGCGATTTGGCCTGGCTCGCAGTCGGTGTTCCAATTTATCCCAAAGGTGTTCAATGGGGTTGAGGTCAGGGCTCTGTGCAGGCCAGTCAAGTTCTTCCACACCGATCTCGACAAAACATTTCTGTATGGACCTCACCTTGTGCATGGGGGCATTGTCATGCTGAAATAGGAAAGGGCCTTCCTCAAACTGTTGCTACAAAGTTGGAAGCACAGAATCATCTACAATGTCATTGTATGCTGTAGCATTAACATTTCCCTTCACTGGAACTAACGGGTCTGGCCTGAACCATGAAAAACAGCCCCAGACCTTTATTCCTCAACCACCAAACTTTACAATTGGCACTATGCATTGGGGTAGGTAGTGATCTCCTGCCATCCGCCAAACCCAGATTTGTCCGTCGGACAGCCAGATTGTGAAGCGTGATTCATCACTCCAGAGAACGCATTTCCACTGCTCCAGAGTCCAATGGCGTACACCACTCCAGCCAACGCTTGGCATTGCATATGGTGATCTTAGGCTTGCTCGGCCATGGAAACCTGACGTTGCTTCCAGAAGCAATCTGGTACTGAGTGTTGCAGCTGAGGACAGATGATTTTTACATGCTATGTGCTTCAGCGGTCCCGTTCTGTGAGCTTGTGTGGCCTACCACTTCGCGGCTGAGCCGATGTTGCTCCTAGACATTTCCACTTCACAATAACAGCACTTTTAGTTGACCGGGGCAGCTCTAGCAGGGCAGAAATTTGACGAACTGACTTGTTGGAAAGGTGGCATCCTATCACGGTCCCACTTTGAAAGTCACTAAGCTCTTCAGTAAGGCCATTCTACTGCCTATGGAGATTGCATGGCTGTGTGCTCAATTTTATATAGCTCTCAGTCAACGGGTGTGACTGAAATTGCCAAATCCAGTAATTTGAATGGGTGTCCACATACTTTTGTATATATATAGTTAATTTTCCCAGGGGAGAGAAAACATTGCAAGCACAACCAGCAAATACCTGAACTTCATGAGGGTGACCGAGGCCTCATACCTGGAGACACTTGAAGTCCAGCGTCAGCAGCAGGATCAGCACTTCAATCAGCTGTGTGAAGATGAGGCAGCAGCTAGTGCAGCAGACAGGGCAGCTATAGCGGCTGAGATTGCCCAGATCGCCTCGTTTAACATCAGCTTCATAGCAGTCTTTGGACAGTTTGTCCAGGCCATAAAAGGACTATAGACACCAGCAGCAGACATGTCACTAGGCTAAACTAGACTAAAATGACTGAAGTTCTATGTACATTTAATTTAGCATAACATTAAACAATGAAAATAATGTACATTTGGAGCAATAAACTTATTTAACATGCTTAATTGTGTTGATTTTATATTTTTGAAATAAAGATTAGGCATACTATGATTTTGACACACTTTTATTTGACAACAAACATTGGTTGAAAAAAGAACATACAATTGTGTAGTTGGATATTCACCAGGGATAAACAAATAGACTTATAAGAACATAGGTCTAGTGGTAAAGGGAGTATAGTAGTACTTTATGATTCCCCAAGATTAAATGAATGTGATAGGGGGTACAGTAACCAAAAAATGGAGAGAACCACTGAGCTAAGGGACCAGGCTTGGTCTGTCATTATAATAGTTCTGTTTTTGGTCAAGGTACTTTGTTTTCCAAAGGGTGTTGGTGGAGCTGGGTGTCTGTGAGAGGAAGGAGAAATTCACAAAGAAAGAAAAAATGTAAAATCTGTTATTTGTCCCCTAAGCACCTATCAAGCACACTGTTTGCATTAGCCCCCATCCTCTCCGGAAGTGGCAATGCAGGCTGCTGAAATGTTGCATTACCTGGGGCAGCATTCCACTCCCTTCTGAGCACTTCATTATGTTGCTCACACTTTTGTGCAGTACATAACATGGAAGAGTCATCCATTTGACAAAATCCACATTGCAGTCGTTGCATTTCATAAGACACCGCCAGAAATGCCAAATCCCGTGTGGCTCAGTTGGTAGAGCATGGTGTTTGCAACGCCAGGGTTGTGGGTTCGATTCCCGTGGGGGACCAGTATGGAGAAAAACATTTATGAAATGTATCCATTCACTACTGTAAGTCGCTCTGGATAAGAGCGACTAAAATGTCAATGCATTTTCGACCACTACCCTGGCCCTGCAGATTTTCTCACTGAATCTCTGTTGTTGTTTATTCAGTCTGCCAGTATCTGCAAAAGGCTTCACCAGTGCCACAAAGTTGTATTCCCAACTCTTAAAAAGGTCTTCTATGCTGCGGTATTGTGAATTTGTGGCCAGCTTCCAGAGGGCAATGGTAATTCGCTTCCAGAGATGGACACAAAGGTGGAACACTGTATCCTGTCTCTTCATAACAGGATTCAGCCTGTTGCAGAGAACCTGGAAAGTCTTTGACGACATGCAGAATTGATCAATCCATTGGGTGTCTGTAAATTGTGGAACACAGTGGTCCCACTACTCAGTTGACTGGCATTTGGTCCAGAAAGTGATTGCTCGCCTGCGGCTCTGCAGCATGTGATAGATCTGAAACAAAAGATTTTTCAGATTGTTAATATAGGTTCATGATATTTTTCCTTATGGAAATAGTACTTTGTTTAGCCAATCCAGTCAATAGGAAGCACATCAACTCACCATAGCATAGGTGGAGATAATATAGTTGATTGGGTTGATTCATTATCGTCTGATTAGGCCAGTACGTTTTCTCATGTATGTACAGTTGAAGTCAGAAGTTTACATACACTTAGGTTGGAGTCATTAAAACTCATTTTTCAACCACTCCATACATTTCTTGTTAACAAGCTATAGTTTTGGCAAGTCTGTTAAGACATCTACTTTGTGCATGACACAAGTAATTTTTCCAACAATTGTTTACAGACAGATTATTTCACTTAAAATTCACTGTATCACCATTCCAGTGGTTCAGAAGCTTGCATACACTAAGTTGACTGTGACTTTAAACAACTATTTCAAGGCCTACCTTCAAACTCAATGCCTCTTTGCTTGACATCATGGGAAAATCAAAAGAAATCAGCCAAGACCTCAGAAAATAAATTGTAGACCCCCACAAATCTGGTTCATCCTTGGGAGCAATTTCCAAATGCCTGAAGGTACCACGTTCATCTGTACAAACAATAGTACGCAAGTGTAAACACCATGGTACCATGCAGCCGTCATAACGCTCTCTGTCTCCTAGAGATGAATGTACTTTGGTGCGAAAAATGCAAGTCAATCCCAAAACAACAGCAAAGGACCATGTGAAGATGCTGGAGGAAATAGGTACAAAAGTATCTATATCCACAGTAAAACGAGTCCTATATCGACATAACCTGAAAGGCAGCTCAGCAAGGAAGAAGCCACTGCTCCAAAACCGCCATAAAGAAGCCAGACTACGGTTTGCAACTGCACATGGGGACAAAGATCGTACTTTTTGGAGAAATGTCCTCTTGTGAAACAAAAATAGAACTGTTTGGCCATAATGACCATCGTTATGGTTGGAGGAAAAAGGGGGAGGCTTGCAAGCCGAAGACTACCATCCCAACCGTGAAGCACGGGAGTGGCAGCATCATGTTGTGGGTGTACTTTGCTGCAGGAGGGACTGGTGCACTTCACAAAATAGATGGCGTCATGAGAAAGGAAAATGATGTGGATATATTGAAGAAACATCTCAAGACATCAGTCAGGAAGTAAAAGCTTGGTCACAAATGGGTCTTCCAAATGGACAATGACCCCAAGCATACTTCCAAAGTTGTGGAAAATGGCTCAAGGACAAATACTAATTGAGTGTACGTAAACATCTGACCCACTGGGAATGTGATGAAATTAATAAAATATTAAGTAAATCATTCTCTCTGCTATTATTCTGACATTTCACATTCTTAAAATAAGGTGGTGATCCTAACTGACCTAAGACAGGAATGTTTACTAGGATTAAATGTCAGGAATTGTGAAAAACTGAGTTTAAATGTATGTGGCTTTGGCTAAGGTGTATGTAAACTTCTGACTTCAACTGTACATGTAGGAAGAGTTATTGAAGTGACTATTGTAACGGTTTTGACTTGAGGTTATAATTTATAGGGGTGCCAGGTAGGTTGTGCCTACCAGAGAAAATATTAGTTTCTCCTTTTAGTTTGATAGGGAATGAGTCCCATCTGGTCCGTCAAGTCTACACCAATACAAAGGACTCATGTAAATGTCAGGATGGAAATACCCTTTTCATGAACCCTTAAAACAATGGAAATAACTTCAAAACAACTGTATTCTTTTGCGTGGATGTATTAACAACGTAAATGATCACACACAACAATATAACAATAGTGAGCTTTAAACAGCTCTGGTTCCTTCAGAAATGTCCTGTACCTCGGGCCTAAAAAGAGTCCAGCCCGGTAAACAAGTTCAGGGAACTCAAGTGACCTTAGTCACGCAATGTTTGTCCGTCATACAGTGTAGCGTAAACCCAGTGTCCATCATACAATGAAAATAACAAATATTTTACCACACATTTCAATAAATCCTCAACTACAACTAACTACATAAATCATCACAGTATACATCACACCCAAAACAAATGAAATACCGTATACAAAAAAGGTTGTAGTCAGTCGGTCAGTCAGAGAAGCCAATCCGCCGACAGATCTCCAGCGGAGAAAGGCCACGAAAACCAACGGAGGTGTAGTCCACGGAGGCAAAGAGTGGATCCGATCCTGGGTAGATTTTCTATTAGGCTACACAAAGCACACTTTTACAGCAACACAACAAACGGAAGAGAGAAGCTTCAGAACTGAGGGTCGAACACATCCTCATTCATGTTTCCATCACAACTCCTCTTTTGCGCAGCTGATGCTGGCTATTTAATTGGGAATTAAAGGGGAAGCGCTCTATTGGAAGGAGAAGCACTGAGACGGTTCAGAAACATTCAGGGCCGTCACACTATGCATGGGGGGGGCAATGCAAATATTCTGGGTAGCCATTTGATTAGATGTTAAGGAGTCTTATGGCTTCGGGGTAGAAGCTGTTTAGAAGCCTCTTGGACCTAGACTTGGTGCTCCGATACTGCTTGACGTGCGGTTGCAGAGAGAACAGTCTATGACTAGGGTGGCTGGAGTCTTTGACAATTTTTATGGCCTTCCTCTGATACCGCCTGGTATAGAGGTCCTGGATGGCAGGAAGCTTTGCCCCAGTGATGTACTGGGCCGTTCGCACTACCCTCTGTAGTGCCTTGCGGTTGGAGGCCGAGCAGTTGCCATACCAGGCAGTGATGCAACCAGTCAGGATGCTCTCAAAGGTGCAACTGTAGAACCTTTTGAGGATCTGAGGACCCATGCCAAATCTTTTCAGACTCCTGAGGGGGAATAGGTTTTGTCGTGCCCTCTTCACGACTGTCTTGGTGTGCTTGGACCATGTTAGTTTGCTGGTGATGTGGACACCAAGGAACTTGAACCTCTCAACCTGCTCCACTGCAGCCCCGTCGGTGAGAATGTCTTGATCACGTTGAGGGAGAGGTTGTTGTCCTGGCACCACACGGCCAGGTC
Organism: Salmo trutta; assembly: GCF_901001165.1. Classification (NCBI taxonomy): domain Eukaryota; kingdom Metazoa; phylum Chordata; class Actinopteri; order Salmoniformes; family Salmonidae; genus Salmo; species Salmo trutta. The sequence goes on from NC_042963.1 coordinate 35,992,752, forward strand.
TCTGACCTCCTCCCTATAGGCTGTCTCATCGTTGTTGGTGATCAGGCCTACCACTGTTGTGTCAACGAGAAAATTTGCCTTGTTATGTTTGTTAATGCTTTGTAACTTAAGCTTTATGCCTTGTATTTAGAATTCTATTCTCAGACCTTCCTTGATAGTTTATTCCTGTAGCTATTGAAGAGTATTGGTTGCACATTCCTATTTATCCTTTATCTTTATGGAGTCTGATATACTTTTAATAAATTGTATAAATTGTATTGTCATATTTTCAAAAGTAATAATACTTTCACATGTGGAATTTTATTTTCACATGTGAAAAAGATTCACATGTGAAAATCACATTTGCAGTTTCATATGTGAAAAACTTCCACATGTGAGCTTGCAATTTCACATTTAAAAGTAACATACCAGCTTCACCTGCAAGAAAACTCCAACTGTGAAAATCTCACTCTCACATGTTGAATTGTAGAATTACATTGTGGGGTTGACATTAGGTTTTTCTCCTCACACGTGAAAAGATGATGTTAACATGTTGCAGTAGCAATGTTTCCACCGGTGTAATTAGGGTGACCACATCTCAGTTATGAACAGTTTTTCTGAATTGCCTTGTGAAAGCCTAACATTGTAAGATCATATTTTGTAACTTAGCGAGTCATGTTGGCAATAGAACAAGCTTTCAAATGATGCCCACCTGAACCAGATTGTGATTTAGAATGTGCCGTTTTTTGATTGCGTAAACCACAACAGTAATTGTGTGATTGCAGGGTTGTGTTCCATACAAAACAACTACAAGTGTGCTTGCTCTAATTCCTCAACAGCACAGCTAGGAGAGATTTAAAAAAAGCACCTTCTAGTTGAAGACTCTTCTTTTAGTAAAAAAAGTGCATTAAAACTTCTTAGTAACTATGCACACTTTGGAGAGGTGAGTGGCCACTTGGAGACAGCAGTTAGCCTAGTCCTCTCCCAAACCCTTGTCATTTTTTTGTCTTATGTTGCACCTACCCCACTATCTACAGGAATGTTCTTATCATATTACTGAATGTATTCAAAGTATTTTCAGATTTCGTTATCAACAAATGTGACAGTAAATATAAAATGTACATAAAATCAACAGTGCAATGTTTGAATTCAGTCTCGCATCAGGTGAATTCTTGTGTCCTCAACTTTGGTATAATCATTTTTACATAATCTCCAAAATGTTCCCTTTCAATTGCTACCATGCTTATTCATTTTCATATTTCTTCTGTAAGAAACGTTTAAATTTAGACCTCCAATTCCCATGAGTGTGAAGGGTTGACAGAGTAATAATGTTATTATATCTGTCACGTCCTGACCAGTATAGGGGTTATTTGTTATTGTAGTTTGGTCAGGACGTGGCAGGGGTGTTTGTTTTATGTGGTTCAGGGTGTGTTTTGTATATGTGTTTAGGTAGAGGGGTATTTGATTTATTAGTCCGGGGTTTGTTAGTCATTGTTCTATGTTAGTATTTTTCTATGTTCTATCTAGTCTTTTGTATTTCTATGTTTAGTTAATTGGGGTTGGACCTTCAATTGGAGGCAGCTGGTTATTGTTGCCTCTGATTGAGGGTCCTATAATTAGGAGTTTGTTTTTCATGGGTTTTTGTGGGAGATTGTTCTTGTTTAGCTGTTTGCCTGACAAGACTGTCAAGTTCGTTTTGTTTTGTATACGTTTTATGTGTTTTCCTTCTTCACCAAATAAAAAAGATGTGTACATTTTCCTGCTGCATCTTGGTCTCTAACCTACGACACCCGTGACAATATCGTGCAATCCTTTACTGAATAAATTACTTATGTACCATCAATATCATGCACAACTTCTGAAGTCGAGAAATTATTGCAAACAAAAAATAATGATATTGAAAGCAAAACATAAACCCAAAAGTATAGATAGCAAAACAATATTGCATAGAAATAATTTCGAAATCTGAGAATGATGGCCGAATATTTGTTTTATTTTTTATGATAACGTGATTAAATAAAATGCCTGCCATTTTCATGCAATTGTCTCTTTCTTTGGTTATGGTACCCTGGCCTTTGCTTTCTCTGCCTTTTTTCCAGTTGCAAGTTTTGGCACATTCATTCCTGCAGCCTAGCATCCCACTGCTGGTTTACATCTGAAGCTAAGCAGATTTGGTCCTGGTTAGTCCGTGGATGAGAGACCAGATGTAGCTAGAAGTGGTGAAAAAAAAGTAAAAAATGAACATGTCAAAGTTCACGTGTCCAAAAACCACTTGTGTCTGACACATTTTTGTGATTTGTTCACACGTGTCCGAAGAATCATGTGATTTGTTTTGTTGTTATAAGGGTTGTGTTGTGAGATAGTAAGTCTTCAAATAGTTCATGAGTCTTTCAGATCTACTTATGGTGTTTTGAACACACACACACACAAACACACCAAGCTGGACATATTCACAACACAGTGAATATCCTTCCACTAGGAGCTCAACATTTTTATTTGTTTGAACTGTATTCCTGTCTATTGATTTGTTCTCTCCAGCCAAAGCAGTGTGTCACGGATCTGTCCAGAACTTTCATTACGCACACCTGGCCCCTATTCCCACTGGTTGTAGTTGTATATATGTGCCCTTTGGTTTTCATTGGGCTGTCGATAATTGTTACAATGTCCGTTGGTGCGTGTGAGTACCTGCCCTGTGTGTTTTAGCTTTCGTGCCATTGTGGATTGCGCAGATGATTACGGGTCTCGTCCCGTGTGATAATCATTGTGCGTGTATGTTATTTATTCGAGGTACTCCTCGCTCTTTTGTTTGGTTTTCAACCCTGTGTTTTGTTACGTGTTTGTTTGGTCTTCGTCTTCGTGCCTTTACACGGCACGCCATAATTTGGGCTGAAGAAAAAACCCTATTACGCATTCCTGCGCCTGTCTCCCGAATCATATATACCAGCGTGACACAGTATAAACGGTGGACACAGTGTATCAGTGATTACTGATTAAGCCTGGCTCAGATCACATCTCCCAACTCCCTGCTCCTGGTACCTGTTACTTTCTGCATTCAGCTTCCTCCTTTCATTCTGTCAGTTTTTCTCCTCCACTGTATCTTTTTATTCCTGCCGTCAGCCAGCCAGCAGACTGGACAGAAGCTCAGAGCGTCTAGTGCTGCCAAAACTCAGAAGATATTTACCCCCCTCTTTTTTTTGTTATTTTTCCTCAGAAGTGCAGATTCTGAACCTCCTAATGAGTGTGTGTTACTCCCAGATACCATCTGTTACTCCATGCTCGCTGTGTGAATCAAATAAATGAAGAACATGTGAAATCTTTCCAATGAGCCTGGTTAATCAGTCACAAGATATCCCTCCCAGTAATCTTCTCATAGACAAGAAAATGATTCATTTTATGTCTGAAAACATGTCAATTCAACATCTATCCCACATTGATTCAACATAATTTAATTGAAATGACGTGAAAACAACGTTGACTCAAACAGTGTGAACCCAGTGGGTTGTTGTTCAGACTCTGATTTACTATACTACTCTTGATATATTCTGGATATACTTTACAGTACACTGTGTACTTGAGCCAGCTACTCTGACTGGGTCATTGCAATGGCAGAGAGCACATAACCCGGCATCCCTTACATCTCTTTAGCTACAAATGGAGGGAGCTTATTTGATCAAAGGTTTGGAAGATTAAAGACATTTCTCAGTGGGACCGTAGCTCTCAAAGGAGGCAGGATAATATGCCCTCTGTTCAACCTGGTCATAGAGATGCCTTGTTTCCATATCCTTTAAATAAAAATAAAAAACTCTCTCTCTTTCTATACAACTCATCCTATCAATTGATGAGGCATCAAAGGGATATGTCCACAGCAAGTTTGTGATAAAATAGAACAAATGCACTGTCATAGCGTCTCTAAGAAACCAGGAGTTAGCATCACAGTGACAATTGGCTCACAGTAATACAAAATCCAGGTAAAGCTTGTTTCAATTCCACCCTCTCTAATTGCGAGTCATTTTTAATCTGAGTAGCGAGGTGGGTCCGTGTCTCTCCAGACAAACAGAGCGGTGGTGTTCTGTGTTCACCAGTGTTATTCCAATTAAATCCATCTCTGTCACAAACCATGAGCGTCCTTCCATTGCCTAACGACAAGTGACATGTGAGAGCTCAGCTCTGGTAGGCCAATCTGAGAACACAGAGAGGATGTTTTACATTGATTACCATGGTGACACGGAACAAGAACAGGACCAGCTCTAGGAGGAATACTGGGAGACTATAACCATCAAAACGCCATTAAGCAAAAAATATTTGATATTACCCTGTCCCAATGCACAATGCTTTTTCACATTGTAAGGGGGCTGGTTGAAGAACTTACCTCATCCACTACCAATATGCAACACCCACCAGTGTGATGATGCGACGGCATCTATTTTGCAAAGGAAGCTAACCACACAACAGCTATCACGGTGGAGAGGCATGACATTCCATTTCTCACAGACACTACTGTAATCTTAAGACATCATTTAGATATTGCTCTCTAGATGTCTTGATGATTGTTAGAAGCCATAGTATATTGATGAGACAGTGGGTAGAGAGACTATAAATGGCACATATGCCTGGAGTCATCTAGGCAGAGTGATTAAAGCTGAAAGTGATTTTAGTACTCCGAGCTAGGCCGTGCCAGACCTCCTCTGCAGTTCAGACGCCCACATGCAATATGTGTGTGTTTAAGCCCACTTGTTCTTTTGGCTCTCAGTGTTAACAGGGCTGTGGTTATTCAGTCTTTTGGTGGACACCTAACCTGGGGTTTTCCTCTGGGCTGTTCTGAGTGCAGTGGAGTCAACCTCATTGAAGAGCAACGCAATAGAGTCGATTGACACACCGGTGCATCAATTTAAGTAACATAACAAAAAAGTCCACATCAAAATCCGTCAGTTTAAGCTAGAGATATCTGTCTGTAGCGTCCAAACCATTTGGCCTACAAACTAATGTGATTCTAACGAACACGATGGTATTCTCCATTTTGCTCTAAGACCCCCTGTAACAGTTGTCGTTGGGAAAGGAGGACCAAAATGCAGCAGGTATGTGGTTGCTCATCTTGAACTTTTATTTGACTCAAAATGAACACCAAAATAACAAAACGAACTCACGATCAACTAACAGTCTTCTCAGGCTCACACACGCTAGACAAGAAACAATCTCCCACAAAACCTACACCAAACAATTACCCATATATAGGACTCTCAATCAGAGGCAACGAGGAAGCACCTGCCTCCAATTGAGAGTCCCAACCCCCTCATTAACCTAACATAGAAATACACTCACTCGACTAAACATAGAAATACCTAAACATAGAACATAAACCAAAACCCGGAAATAATAATTCAAACGCCCTTCAACAAACACACCACCCCGAACCACATAAAAAAAATACCCTCTGCCACGTCCTGACCAAACTACCATAACAATTAACCCTTATACTGGTCAGGACGTGACAGTACCCCCCCTTAAAGGTGCTAACCCCGGAAGCACCTCGTGAATAAACAAAACCCAAACAACAACCAAAAAAATCCCCCCTAAACTAAAGGGAGGGAAGGGAGGGTGGCTGCCGTCACCGACGGCACTTGTGCTACACCCCCCCTCCCCAACCCACCTATGCAGGTGGTGGTTCAGGCTCCGGCTTATTGTCCTCCAGAGTGCCGACCGACCCGATCAGCCTCGGACCGTAGGCAGACTCCCCCTGCTCCGGATCATGGGCAGACCTCCTCCTCTCCACCCTGTATGCAGACTCATCAATTATACAGATAATCAAAATTCCTTTTAAATTGTCAGGCTTACTCAGTTCAGGGTTGCTGCTAAAGTCCCTTGGTTTTGGGTCATCGGCAGACTCTGGGCAGATGGGCCACTCTGGCTGATCCTGGCCGATGGGCCACACTGGCTGATCCTGGCCGATGGGCCACTCTGGCTGATCCTGGCCGATGGGCCACTCTGGCTGATCCTGGCATACTGGCCGCTCTGGCTGATCCTGGCATACTGGCCGCTCTGGCATCTCCGGGCAGTCGGGCCGCTCTGGCATCTCCGGGCAGTCTGGCCGCTCTGGCATCTCCGGGCAGTCGGGCCGCTCTGGCATCTCCGGGAAGTCGGGCCGCTCTGGCATCTCCGGGCAGTCGGGCCGCTCTGGCATCTCCGGGCAGTCGGGCCGCTCTGGCATCTCCTGGCAGTCGGGCCGCTCTGGCATCTCCGGGCAGACGGGCCGCTCTGGCATCTCCGGGCAGACGGGCCGCTCTGGCATCTCCGGGCAGACGGGCCGCTCTGGCATCTCCGGGCAGACGGGCCGCTCTGGCGGCTCCTGACTGACGGGCAGCTCTGGCGACTCCTGACTGACCGGGCAGCTCTGGCGACTCCTGACTGACGGGCAGCTCTGGCGACTCCTGACTGACGGGCAGCTCTGGCGACTCCTGACTGACGGGCAGCTCTGGCGACTCCTGACTGACGGGCAGCTCTGGCAACTCCTGACTGACGGGCTGCTCTGGCGACTCCTGACGGACGGGCAGCTCTGGCGACTCCTGACTGACGGGCAGCTCTGGCGACTCCTGACTGAGCCGACGCACTGGAAGCCTGGTGCGTGGTGCTGGTACTGGGGTTATCAGCCTGGGAACACGCACCTCCAGCCTAGTGCGGGGAGCGGGAACAGGACGAGTCGGACTGGGCTGACGCACTTGAAGCCTGGTGCGTGGTGCTGGTACTGGACGTGCCAGACTGGGAACACGCACCTCCAGGCTAGTGCGGGGAGTGGGAACAGGACGAGTCGGACTGGGCTGACGCACTTCCGGGTCCGCATGAGAGACAGGACCTGGAAACCCAGGGCTATGGTGTTGCACAGGCGGTCTTGATCTTACCTCCTGCACAACCCGTCCTGACTGGATGGAACTAGTAGCCCTGTACGAGCGGGGTGCTAGTACAGGGCGAACTGGGCTGTGCAGGGTCCTGATGGTTGCCGTGCGTAGAGCGGGAGTAGGGTAGCCTGGTCCTAGGAGGCGTACCGGCGACCAGACGCGGTGCGCAGGCATCCTCCTACCAGGCTGGATGCCCACTCTAGCACGGCATCTGCGAGGGGCTGGAATAACTCGCACCGGACTGTGCGTGCGTATGGGCGAGAGTGCGCTCTTCAACAAAACACGGCGCCCTCCACTCCATACGCTCCTCCATATAATTATGGTTAGCTGGCTTCTGGCTCTTCCCTGGCCTAGCCAAACTACCCGTGTGCCCCCCCCAAAATTTTTTATTGGGGGTGCCTCTTGTGCTTCAACGCCAGTTGTGTTCCTCGGTAACGTTCCCGGTCCTTACCCCATTTTCTCCATGGGCCCTCTCCGGCCATAATCTGTTCACATGTCCATCTTTCTCGTTGGTCCAACTCAATTCCCCACTGCTCCTTACAATCCACCTGTTGCTCCTTCCTCTGCTGCTTGGTCCTTTTGTGGTGGGAGATTCTGTCACAGTTGTTGTTGGGAAAGGAGGACCAAAATGCAGCAGGTATGTGGTTGCTCATCTTGAACTTTTATTTGACTCAAAATGAACACCAAAATAACAAAACAAACTCACAATCAACTAACAGTCTTCTCAGGCTCACACACGCTAGACAAGAAACAATCTCCCACAAAACCTACACCAAACAATTACCCATATATAGGACTCTCAATCAGAGGCAACGAGGAAGCACCTGCCCCCAATTGAGAGTCCCAACCCCCCCATTAACCTAACATAGAAATACACTCACTCGACTAAACATAGAAATACCTAAACATAGAACATAAACCAAAACCCGGAAATAATAATTCAAACGCCCTTCAACAAACACACCACCCCGAACCACATAAAACAAATACCCTCTGCCACGTCCTGACCAAACTACCATAACAATTAACCCTTATACTGGTCAGGACATGACACCCCCACAAGTGTCACAGTACTCATCTGAATGTAATGGAAGTATGGAGGTAGTTTTGTGCCTAACCAAAATAAAAAGGGGTACTTATATCTCATAGAAATAGGACAGACACTTCAAAATCTAATTCATTATGATAATTTTTTGGACTGTCTTTTTTTCCATTTATGAATGTGTTATTCAATGTGTTTCTTATTTTTTTTATCCTTTATTTTTTAAGAACAAATTCTTATTTACAATGACAGCCTAGGAGCAGTGGGTTAACTGTCTTGTTCAGGGGAAGAACGACAGATTTTTAACTTGTCAACTCGGGGATTTGATCGAGCAACCTTGCTACCTGTTGTCTATGGGCTACAGTAGTAAAATCCAAATTCAACATTTTATCGAATAATTTTTAAAATATGTTTTTGGGATAGCTAAAGGAGTCCTAAAAAGTAAAATGAAATATCTAAATGATCCATGTTATGACCATCTTAAAACAATTCCTTATGTCAGCTCACTTCCTCCTCCTCTTTGTGCAGTACGGGGGCTCTGAAAAAACATGAACAAATGCTCCAAAAACACTCAAATACGTCCTTTTAGAAATGAAAGATCTCTGTATAGTGATGCAGGTCTTTGGATGTTTCTCATTTCGAACTTCATCCACAACATTGTATTTGATTTTGTGAGACTCGAGCGATACATCTCAGTACATTCTAGGAGCATTTGTTAATGTTTTTCATAGCCCCCTCACTGCACAATGAGTGTCTGGACCCTTCTATAAAATGCCATTTACATAAAAATAATATATTATATTTTTGAGTCTAATGGCTGTGCCATGATATGTCATAAATATAAAACTTGGCACTTTTGTCCAATTAAAAATGATACTGTCAAAATGATGAGCAATCCTCTGGTTTTGCTATGCTGCACCAATCAATGCCTTGTCAAGCATCATGACCTATACAAATTAATTTCATCTCAATGTTTGCTTATTATAGTGATCTTCTTTCCATCCAGCTCCTGTGCAAAAGTTTTGAAAACCTTTTGACCTTTCGACCTAAATAAGATACATTGAGTAGTAAGAGCTGACCTTATTGCGTCAGAGCTTGTGAATCTGTGCTACATTTAGTATAACTTGAGAACTTCACTTCATGTATAGTGCATCATCTGTATAGTTCAGCTCTGTACCAGAATGTATAGTGCAGAGTCCTACTGAACAGGACAGGTGCTACATGCAGGGCCCAGATAAACATGGTCTGTGTGTGTCTTTGTGTATGTTTGTTGTTTGTGTCCACGTGTGTGTGTGTGTGTGTGTGTGTGTGTGTGTGTGTGTGTGTGTGTGTGTGTGTGTGTGTGTGTGTGTGTGTGTGTGTGTGTGTGTGCCTGTGTGCGTGTGCCTGTGTGTGTGTGCGTTTGCTCGAGTGTGTGTGTACACACTGCTGCAGCCGTCCACAGGCTCTCTCAGTAAATAATTCACCTGGTATGAATATCTCTCCCGCTGCCATCGTAAAAAAAAAAAAATCCAACAGTATGCATTCCATAAATCATGCGTGTTGTTACTTCACAAGCCGCAGTCTCCCACTGTCAAGCTGCATCCTGGGGCAGGCAGGGGATCCTCGGCCCTCACAGCACGTCCTGTCCAGCACCATCACACTCCCTTCCACAATATTGATCTCATCCCTTGGCAAAAAACATCTCTCAGGCAAGGTCAAATTCCTTCCACAAGGCTCCGGGTAGAGACAAGTGTTAGTGCATCAAAGTAGTGCTTACACATGCTTGAATAAAATGACCAAGCAGTGGTTTTCTTTATGTAGGTGCTCAATCTGTCTCTCTTCTGTCCTTCAACCCATCAATCCATCTATACATTTACTGTATCCAGGCTGAAAGGGTGTGCTTCGAGTCTTTGAAAAGAGGTTTGGAGTGCAATGAATTTCCTCTTGGACCTGGATGAATCAAAACAGATTTAATTGTATTTTTCCCATTGACTTTTCCATTGTCTTCTCAGAAATACAGTAGGCCCTCACGCATGCACACTCAGCCTATGATAGTCTATGTACTGTATTTTTCTAATATGCTCTTATCAAATGGCTAGAGCTGTTGAAAGCGCTATGTTCACAAACACAGTAATATGTGTGTGTTGAGGACGTAGCGCTGACCTCTGTGTGAAGGGCTGTGCACAGCTGCTCAAAGTGAAAGTGCCTGTCTGTGTGTCATTATGGCTGTGTGTATGTGTGTTCAAAGAGAGCCATCCTCATTACCAGTATGATATGATTATCTCTCTCTCTCTCTCTCTCTCTCTCTCTCTCTCTCTCTCTCTCTCTCTCTCTCTCTCTCTCTCTCTCTCTCTTGGCAGCTTGGAGAGAGACTGCAGCGAGCGTTACAGTACTAACTGCTATGTGAGGCCTGGCTGTGGACCTCTCTAAACACTTCCTATATTATGTCTGCATTAATGAGATCTCTCAGGCCAACCCTCACAGCTCAGAGAGGGAGGGTGAATGATAGGGGGAGCAGTGAAGAGAAAGAAAGAGATGGGGAAAGGGAGGGAGAGAAAGTGATGGAGAAAAGACAGGGAGAAAGGGATAGAGTGAGAAATGGTGAGAGAAAGGGGAGAATCCTTCATTTGAGATTTGGATTAATAGAGTAATATCATTCAGTTCAATGCATAAAATAGAGCTAATCTCTCTGTGTTTTTATTTAGTGGACTAATCTAAATAGGGTAGGGTAGACTGCATGCAAGGCACAAGACCCAAAATACATTATTATGATCATATACTTTCCATGGCTATCTATCCTGTGGTCAGTCAAACAAGCGCTCTCTTATTCATTACACATTCAAAATTTGTGTGATGCATACTGTAGAAGTCATGATGAATACTTAGAACTGTAAAGGGAACAATGGGCAATTTCACTCACCCCATGGCCAGAATCACACACTAAATGAGCAAAGTAAAAACACACACTGCGAAACAATCAGCTCCCAGACCCCCAGAGAAGACATTTTTGTTTCCTGTGTTTGGTGTTTTATGTTTGAGGGTATTTAGTCATCAAGCAGGAATCAGGGACAGTGGCCACAGAGAATAAGAATGAAGGGCATAATGAAAGAGAGAATAATCCATGCATCAGCTGGAAACCTGCTTGTCACATTTGAAACATGAAGCTCATTTACTCGAAAGGGCATTATTGTAATGGGAGAGGAAAGTGTTATAAATGCGAGTCTGGCTTTCTTCTGGCCTGTGCATGGGCAAAGATAGATTTATTTCCTCCTTTGAACCTGTCAGATGAATCTGATCATCATACACAAGACAGATTTACACTAGAAAGTCCTGTTCTGTAGAGACATCATTTTTCAGGGACATCAGATGCCTGTAACATAATACCAATTGTTTGTTTTGTGAAATCAACTACACTGTATGTGCATATGATATCAGAATGGTCTGTGCTGTGTCATCAGAAGGGCCCTAAAACTTTTACCATGCCTCTTTGTTCTGCTCTGACATACCTGCAGAGTAAGAGAGGAATGGAGAGAAAGAGAGAGAGAGTGATTGACAAAGAAAGAAAAAGAAAAAGGGAGAGAGAGATTGAGATGGGTGTTTACGCTCAGACAAAGAGCTCTTAAGTGGGCTGACTTTCATAATGGACGGCCGATTAGAGGGCTGTAGGAATATACAGGAGCTGCAATATTGTCACGACTTCAGCCGAAGTCGGGTCCTCTCCTTGTTTGGGCGGCGCTCGGCGGTCGGCGTCGCCGGTCTTCTAGCCATTATCGATCCACTTTTCATTTTCCATGTGTTTTGTCTTGTTTTTCCTCACACCTGGTTTCAATTCCCGCAATCACTTGTGTATTTAACCCTCTGTTCCCCCCCTTGTCTTTGTGTGGGATTGTTTATTGTAAGTGCTTGTGCACGTATTGATTGGCGCGCGACAGGTTTTGTGCCCATATCTTGTTATTTTTATGCCGTTGGTTTTGTGATTAAACTGCTCCGGCTATTACCAAGTTCTGCTCTCCTGCGTCTGACTTCCCTGCCACAGGTTACACACCCCTTACAAATATATATTCATTGGCACTTTAAAAAACCCTAAGGTCGATGTCCACGCACCCGTGGAAATCGAATTAGCATAATAAAGAAATCCCCATTAAAATCTATCAGTTTAAGCTAGAGATATCTGTTTACATTGGATGCATCTCAATCTACTACATCCACCTATCCAACACTTCCGCATCTGCGGTGAAAGGTGACAAAGCTAGACAGGTGTTTGTCAGACCATGAGACATCCCGAAAATCCATTTTCTCACAAAATCGTCTGCTGCGTCTGAACTGTTTGGCCTTCAAACTATTATGGAAAGATGAGACTCTCACGAACATGGTGCTCTACGACCCCCAAAAGCACCTTGGGACTCTTCCGAAGTTGGTACGGCCGATCTGCCAACTTCTGTCTGTAGCGTACGAACAGTTTGGGCTACACACTAATATGACCCCTCTGTGTATAGCTGAGACTCTCACGAACACGTATACATGTCAGTTGTTTGAGGCCTCACAAGACTTGTCTGAAAGTCCCCTGGTATCAGTTGAAAACATTTATGGAAGTGTATATGGAGACTGTTTATTGACAAAAATTAGGGGTTGACTGTACAAAAAATATGTTTCATGTCATGCCTTTCTTATGTCATGGCCCCCTGGCTTAGTAGACAGGGCATAGAATCTTATGTGTTAAGAGGTAACACGCTGGATCCGTCATAGCCCTTCATAAGGCGTGGGGGCTCACGGGTTTGAAGAGAGAGGGAGGGAGGGATACAGGGGAGACATTGAGAGAGTGTGTTGTGTCCATTTTTTTGTACCCCTAAGATTGAAATCAACTCCTAGACAGTAATTAACTGAATTTTTGTAACTGTCAGCGGTGTGTACAGTCTAGCAACGTTTTGGCCGCCACTGCCTCCCCAAATGGACACAGAGATACTATCTGTCAGAGGTTGTCAAGGCGACCTGGCTCATCTGACACAGCGCTGTATTCCAGAGTTTGTGACGCAGAGGGGCTTCAGAGGAAGTGCACTCAATGGCTCATATAGCCTCACTGTACTTACTGTCATTGAAATGATATGTATTACCGGTATGGCACTCAATACTTTAGTTGTCCTTTCATTTCTATATTATTATCTGTGTATGTACTGTTTGCTCTCTGGTCAACGGGGTGAATTAGAAAGCTACCATCTAGGCAAGACAGAGCTGGAAGTGGGGCCATGCAATAGTATGCTTTACTGTAACTAGTAGTACTGGTTACTAACCCTGTAGCATTGCAGTTCTTGACACAAACCGGTGCAACTGGCACCTACTACATACCCTGTTCAAAGGCACTTAAATCTTTGTCTTGCCCATTAACCCTTTGAATGGCGCAAATACACAATCCATGTCTCAATTGTCTCAAAATCATTCTTTAACCTGTCTCCTCTCCTTCATCTACACTGATTAAAATGGATTTAACAAGTGACATCAATATGGGATCATAGCTTTCATCTGTATTCACCTAGTCAGTCTATGTCATAAAAAAAGCATGTGTTCCTAATGTTTTGTACACTCAGTGTACTTTAAGTAGATAGATATGCTATCTGTTAGCTTACTGTTCAGAAGTGTGCACCGCATGTCTCAAAGGTGATTTGTCTAGGACTACTCAGGCCTTAATCCAATTTCCAGCCAAGCCACTTGTCTGCCCTTTGAGCAGAATGTGGGAGCTTTGCTGGTCGATCGGGAGAGAATGAGTGTTGGTGAAACAGGTTGAGTAGTGGGTTGAAAACACAGGGCTAATGCCTCTGCCAGGGTGTACAGGCGCTCTCTCGCCTTCTCTCTTTGTGTTTCCCTCTAATTATCTGATATCCACAGGCTGCCATTTGATGGTATTGATTTGTGTTGGTTGTGCCACACACATACCATGCGTGCAAACACACACACACACACACACACACACACACACACACAAACACACACACACACACACACACACACACACACACACACACCAAGCTGGGTGGGTTCTGCCCCCGCTGGGTGAGATGTGAGCTGACTGGAGAAAGTCTCTTCATGCTGCGGGCCACAAAGTGATTATCTGCTGGAATCAAATTCCCTCCACATCATCTCTATTGTCTTGGATATGAATATTTAGCCACAAACCCAAACCATTATGTAATATGTACTGTCACAAGGATTGCTTTTAAGAGTTTGTGTGTGTGTGTTAATGTTGGAAGCTGGCAAGTTTATTACTAATGGCATTAATATAGGGAGGTCAAGCGGCACACCTCGCTCCTCCACAGATTAAACAATGCATGGATTATTGTCTTCTACACACCAACACAAACACTCACGCACACACACACGCACGCACACACATTTCAATAAGTGAACTGCTGTACCCCGGTCTCAGTATCTCAGTGTTATTTATGGATGTCTGCACTTATAGCCTGAAATAATAGACTACACCATCCAAGACGCTCGATCCCAGCTGATACTATGAACTGAGTTTTTTCTGTCTCCACGTCTGGCAATCTTAGTGGATTGTCTTAAACATGAAGCACTCCTCTTTGGAAGTCAGATGGTTAGATTACACCACAAAGAACCCTCTTGCTTCTGTGCACATATTGTTCTTGATATTTAGTAGAAACTAGATAGGCATATATACAGAACCAGTCCAAAGTTTGGACACACCTAGTCATTCAAGGGTTGTTCTTTATTTGTACTAATTTCTACAATGTAGAATAATAGTGAATACATCAAAACCGTGAAATAACAAAGTGTTAAACAAATCAAAATATATTTTTGATTTTAGATTCTTCAAAATGATGATACCTTTGCACACTCTTGGCATTCTCTCAACCAGCTTCATATGGAATGCTTTTCCAACAGTCTTGAAGGAGTTCCCACATATGCTGAGCACTTGTTGGCTGCTTTTCCTTCACTCTGCGGTCCAACTCATCCCAAACCATCTCAATTGGGTTGAGGTCAGGTGATTGTGGAGGCCAGATCATCTGATGCTGTCACACCCTGATCTGTTTCACCTGTCCTTGTTATTGTCTCCACCCCCTCCAGGTGTCACTTGTTTTCCCCAGTGTATTTATCCCTGTGTTTCCTGTCTCTCTGTGCCAGTTCGTCTTGTATGTTCCAAGTCAACCAGCGTTTTTTCCCGTGCTCCTGCCTTTGCTATTCTCCTTTTTCTAGTCCTCCCGGTTTTGACCCTTGCCTGTTCTGGACTCTGTACCCGCCTGCCTGACCATTCCGCCTGCCTTGACCTCGAGCCTGTCTGCCACTCTGTACCTCCTGGAATCTGAACTGGTTTTGACCGTTTGCCTGTCCACGACCATTCTCTTGCCTACTCCTTTTTGAATTATTAAACATCTTAAACTCCAAACATCTGCCTCCTGTGTCTGTTTCTGGGTCTCGCCTTGTGTCATGATAGATGCAGCACTCCATCACTGTCCTTGTTGGTCAAATAGCCCTTACACAGCCTGGAGGTGTGTTTTGGGTCATTGTCCTGTTGAAAACAAATGATAATCCCACTAAGCAATAAACTTATGGGATGGCGTATCGCTGCAGAATGCTGTGGTAGCCATGCTGGTTGTGTGCCTTGAATTCTAAATAAATCACGTCAGTGTCACCAGCAAAACACCACCACACCATCACACCTCCTCCTCCATGCTTAATGGTGGGAACCACACGTGGAGATCATCCGTTCACCTACTCTGTTTCTCACGAAGACATAGTGGTTGGAACCAAAAATGTCAAATTTGGACTCATCAGACCAAAGGACAGCTTTCCGGTCTAATGTCCATTGCTCGTGTTTCTTGGCCCAAGCAAGTGTCTTCCTATTATTGGTGTCCTTTAGTAGTGGTTTCTTTGCAGCAATTCGACCATGAAGGCCTGATTCACGCAGTCTCCTCTGAATGCTTCACAAAGTTTTACTTGAACTTTGTGAAGCATTTATTTGGGCAGCAATTTCTGAGACTGGTTTACTCTAATGAACTTATCCTCTGCAGCAGAGGTAACTCTGGGTCTTCCTTTCCTGTGGCGGTCCTCATGAGAGACAGTTTCATCATAGAGCTTGATGGTTTTTGCGACTGCACTTGAAGAAACTTTCAAAGTTCTTGACATTTTCTCCATTGACTGACCTTCATGTTTTAAAGTAATGATGGACTGTCGTTTCTCTTTGCTTATTTGAGCTGTTATTTCCATAATATGGACTTGGACTTTTACCAAATAGGGCTATCTTCTGTATACCACCACTACCTTGTCACAACACAACTGATTGGCTCAAACGCATTAAAAAGGAAAGAAATTCCACAAATTAACCTTTAAGGCACACCTGTTAAATGAAATGCATTCCTGGTGACTACCTCATGAAGCTGGTTGAGAGAATGCCAATAGTTTGCGAAGCTGTCATCAAGGCAAATGGTGGCTACTTTGAAGAATCAAAAATAAAACATATATTTTGATTTATTTAACACATTTTGGTTACTACATGATTCCATATGTGTTATTTCATAGTTTTGATGTCTTCACTTTTATTCTACAATGTAAAAAATAGTAAAAATAAAGAAAAACTTGAATGAGTAGCCATGTCAAAAAATGTTACCGATACTGTGTACTGTATATATCTTTTTACTAGACTGATGGCCTGCATCTAATGGTCAGTCTGAGGGGAGTGAGGAAGCAGCAGTGAGGCTGCCTCTCACCCGACTCATCAACATCGTCCCTCCGCTCTCACTCCCTCTGCTGAGAAAAGGGGACACAGTCTTCCAGGTGATGGCAAAACTCAAGTCGCACTGCAGTATTTCTGCCTCATGCACCAATTCATGGCTCAAGGAAACTGTGCAGACACGGTGATCTGAGCTATCTGATTGGCCAGTGGTAGGCCTATATGTGCACTTGATTTGCTCGCTGGGCCTGCCGGGTAGGCGGAGTTCTACTTTCAGACACATGAAATGGTTCAAAATGGGAACACTTTGCCTTCCCGATGCTAGGGCTGCTGAATCAAGTGCACCTACCGCCAGCAGAGTGAAACAAATCAAAAAATAGGAACACAAGGCTTTATCATTGGGTTTTTTACAGAAATGTTTCGACATGAAATGCCTTGCGAGAGAGACAGAGAGAGAGATATGATGCAGTACAAAAACAGTTTCAAGAATCATGCAAATAATTCTGTGAATCAAAGCGTATTTTTTTCTGAATGAGGAACTAATTCAGATGTGTTGTCACATTAAATGCTGGGTGAGGCTGGGGCAAGGCCACAAGGCTAGAGGTACAGAGGAAGGGTACAACTCATAAAACTATTGGTATTCTTCCCCTGTAAGGTCAAATAATACCAATTGTATGGATGGAAGTGCTATAGGGCCTACAGTCTGTACCAACTGGATTGCGTTTTTGTGGTGACATTTTAGTGTGTTTGTATGTTTGTGTGCACGCTTGTCTGCCCCTGCTCTGACTCACCACTGTCAGCCTAGGATATTGTCAATGCACACCACTGCAGCTCTTTCACGCAACTCTGGTGACATTTGTTCCTCCACCAGTATAATCACCACCAGCAATCAACTTCCCACCAGAGGAAAGCCCATTCTTTGCACAAATTCAATTGAATGTTTATGTTGATGTATTTGAATTTGTTTAAAATATATATATATATATATATATATATACTACCGGTCAAAAGTTCAAGGTTTCTTACATTTTTACTATGTTCTACATTGTAGAACAATAGTGAAGACATCAAAACTATGAAATAACACATCTGGAATCATGTAGTAACCAAAAAAGTGATAAAACAAATCAGAATATATTTTATATTTGAGATTCTTCAAATAGCCACCCTTTGCATTGATGACAGCTTTGCACACGCTTTGCATACTCTCAACCACCTTCATCTGGAATGCTTTTCCCACAGTCTTGAAGGAGTTCCCACATATGCTGAGAACTTGTTGGCTCCTTTTCCTTCACTCTGTGGTCCGACTCATCCCAAACCATCTCAACTTCTTTCAGGTCGAGGGATTGTGGAGGCCAAGTCATCTGACGCAGCACCATCACTCACCTTCTTGGTAAAATAGCCCTTAAACAGCCTGCGTGAATTAGGCATTCATGGTCTAATTGCTGCAAAGAAACCACTACTAAAGGACACCAATAAGAAGAAGAGACTTGCTTGGGCCAAGAAACACGAGCAATGAACATTAGACTGGTGGAAATCGGTCCTTTGGTCTGATGAGTCTAAATTTGAGATTTTTGGATCCAACCGCCGTGTCTTTGTGAGACGCAGAGTAGGTGAATGGATGAAGCAATGAGGAGGAGGTGTGAAGGTGTGGGGGTGCTTTGCTGGTGACACTGTCAGTGATTTATTTTGAATTCAAGGCACACTTAACAAGCATGGCTACCGTAGCATTCCGCAGCAATACTCCATCCCATCTGGTTTGCGATTAGAGGGACTATTATTTGTTTTTCAACAGGAAAATTACCCAACACACACCTCCAGGATGTTTAAGGGCTATTTGACCAAGAAGGAGAGTGATGTAGTGCTGCGTCAGATGACCTGCCCTCCACAATCACCTGACCTCAACCCAATTGAGATGGTTTGGGATGAGTTGAACCGCAGAGTGAAGGAAAAGCAGCCAACAAGTGCTCAGCATATGTGGGAACTCCTTCAAGACTGTTGGATAAGCATTCCAGGTGAAGCTGGTTGAGAGAATACCAAGAGTGTGCAAAGCTGTCATCAAGGCAAAGGGTGGCTACTTAGAAGAATCTCAAATATAAAATATTTTTTGATTTGTTTAACACTTTTGCGGTTACTACATGATTCCATATGTGTTATTTCATAGTTTTGATGTCTTCCATAATATTCTACAATATAGAAAATTAAGGAGTAGGTGTTCTACAACTTTTTACCGGTAGTGTACATCTGCAACTTTTATCTTTGCTGAGTATCTATAGTGTTGTGTGAGAAGCTCATTTGCTTTGTTTATTTCCTACACACAGTCCAAATAAGGTATGACTCATGACTGAGGGTTCTTTCAGAATAGAAAGAGCCCTTGCCAAATTCCATCAGATAGCACATCACTCACAGAGAATGACTTTGGGTGCTGCATTACACTGCAAAACAGTCCTTACGTATAGGGCCAAGTGGTGGCAGCTGAGTGATAAAAAAGGGAATCATCATCATTATTGTAATAATCAGTATAAAGGCACTCAGTGTGTCCCCTAATCCTCTTGTGTAAGTCTGACTCATACATCCCCTCTCAAAGTGAGTGTGCCTTTGTTGAGCCCATAAAGGCCTAGTGAAAATACTGGATAGGGTTAGGCCCACTCTATAAACAAGCACAATGACTAACCTGTGTGGTTGGGAGGCCCTGTGTTTGCTGAGCTAATTAGCATGGTGAAATATGACAGCTCGGGAAGGGCATAGAACACGATTTAAACAGCAAAGCTGGCAGGGTTGTGAACTCTAATGGACATACCTGACTCGTTTGTCCTGGGAGTAGGGGATTATATTCTAGAGTGGGCCTACTGTTCCACTTCCCTTGTTTTATTGACCTTAACTCTTCCCTTCCTGCCCACATATACCAAATAGGATTAATTTCTGCTGTATTTTCTTTTGTTCAGGTACATTGGCCACCATGCAATGATGATAACTAAAATATTAGGAATACTCATGTAACTACTGTACTAAATCACATTATCAAAAGTGATTCATAAATTTCCCCCGCTAAATTACCATTTAATTTAATTTGAGGCATGTAACACCGTTGAACTTCAGGTGGCCCTACAGAAACTGCCTGCAGATTGCGGGGTGTTACTGTGATGGTGACACCTGTCAACCACATGAATAAATGATTTCATGGAAAGCAGCAGATAACACAGTTATCTGGGTGGCTGAGGGTTGTCAGGGTAGTCAGAATGTCATTGGAGTCAGAGCAGTGGCAGCGTAGTCAGAGTATTGTTGGAGTCAGAGCACTGGCAGCAAAGTCAGAGTGATGTTGGAGTCAGAGCGGTGGCAGGGTAGTCAGTGTGTTGTTGGAGTCAGAGGAGTGGCAGTGTAGTCAGTGTGTTGTTGGAGTCAGAGCAGTGGCAGGGTAGTCAGTGTTGTTTGAGTCAGAGCAATGGCAGGATTGTCAGAGTGTTGTTGGAGTCTGAGCAGTGGCAGCGTAGTCAGAGTATTGTTGGAGTCAGAGCACTGGCAGCAAAGTCAGAGTGATGTTTGAGTCAGAGCAGTGGCAGGGTAGTCAGAGTGTTGTTGGAGTCAGAGCAGTGGCAGTGTAGTCAGCGTTTTGTTGGAGTCAGAGCAGTGGCAGGGTGGTCAGAGTATTGTTGGAGTCAGAGCAGTGGCAAAGTAGTCAGTGTTGTTGGAGTCAGAGCAGTGGCAGGGTAGTCAGAGTTGTTGGAGTCAGAGCAATGGCAGGATTGTTAGAGTGTTGTTGGAGTCAGAGCAGTGGCAGTGTAGTCAGAGTATTGTTGGAGTCAGAGCACTGGCAGCAAAGTCAGAGTGATGTTGGAGTCAGTGCAGTGGCAGGGTAGTCAGTGTGTTGTTGGAGTCAGAGCAGTGGCAGTGTAGTCAGTGTTTTGTTGGAGTCTGAGCAGTGGCAGGGTAGTCAGTGTGTTGTTGGAGTCAGAGCAGTGGCAGGCTAGTCAGAGTGTTGTTGGAGTCAGAGCAGTGGCAGGGTAGTCAGAGTATTGTTGGAGTCAGAGCAATGGCAGGATTGTCAGAGTGTTGTTGTAGTCTGAGCAGTGGCAGAGCTGTCAGTGTGTTGTTGGAGTCAGAGCAGTGGCAGGGTAGTCAGAGTGTTGTTGGAGTCAGAGCAGTGGCAGGGTAGTCAGAGTGTTGTTGGAGTCAGAGCAGTGGCAGGGTAGTCAGTGTGTTGTTGGAGTCAGAGCGGTGGCAAGGTAGTCAGTGTGTTGTTGGAGTCAGAGCAGTGGCAGGGTAGTCAGCGTGTTGCTGTAGTCTGAGAAATGGCAGGGTAGTCAGTGTGTTTTTGGTATCAGAGTGAGCAGTGTGCTTTCTGTCACATGACGCCAGGCCTCAGGGATGAGTGCAAAGCCATACATCATGACAAACTCAGGGAGGAGAAATACAGTTTGTCAACCCATTCTCTGCCCCTGTTATCTGATGCTGAGGCTGCATGAGGTATGCAGAACACTACATATGTTTTATAACCTCTGAATTTCTCTTCCACTTCCTGTGTTAAATGATTAGGAACATCTGAGGGCCCTTTATGTAATTTTAACGTCCATACAGATGATGTCTATGATGACCCCTATGATGAATCAATGTGAGTTTGTGAGATCATTTTAAATACATACCTGTCATGGCAGTTGATGGTAACAGGATGAGATGTTGGTGTAGATTTTTATTCTTGTCCGTATCTCAGCTCTGCAGGATTGTCCCAGCTCTCAGGCAGGGGGTGTTGGGGCTTGTAGCCAGAGGCCCTGAAAGCACTGTTACCTTTTTCATCATTCATTTCATGCTTTTTTTATCCCTCAGTTGCCATCAATCTGCAGCTGGAGACAAAGAAAGAGACATAATGATTGACTTGTTGTGAAACAAAGTCAAAAGGCTGGTTTCAGCTGAAAGGGTGGTCTTTTCAGATGATCTCTGTGTTCTGATGATGCTGGATCTCTCTGAGGGCTGTTTCAATGTCCAAGTGCACATACTGGAAGAAGCACACGGGACAGCCTATATGCCACAAGAAAGAGAAATGGTTTTCAGAAAAAGTAATTGATGGAGAAAAAAGCTGACTTCTTTAGTATCACAGGTAAGGAGAAAATGTACAGACACTGACAGTACAGACCAACTCTCACCAATTCATCTGTACAGTGTATCAGCCATTAAAACATGATCTTTACTCTTTTACTCACTTGTTGTTTTCCTCCTAGCCTACAATATGTGACCTTTCTCTTCTAACAACATGGGACATGAGATTGGGAAGACACCATCTTTGCTGGCAACACTAATTATGGGAAATAACTGTGTGTGTGTGTGTGTGTGTGTGTGTGTGTGTGTGTGTGTGTGTGTGTGTGTGTGTGTGTGTGTGTGTGTGTGTGTGTGTGTGTGTGTGTGTGTGCGCGCCAATCACAGATAACTAATCAGGTTAACCCATCCCACGCGCTAATAGTGACCTCAATGCACTGCACTACCAAGTAAAAATATATAATTATTTCAAAAGTTATATTGTCACATACACCAGACAGGTGCAGTGAAATGTGGTGTTTTACAGGGTCAGCCATAGTAGTACAGCACCCCTGGAGAAAATTAGGGTTTAGTGCCTTGCTCAACAGCACATTTACAGATTTTTCACCTTGTCGACTCAGGTATTCAAACAAGCAAACTTTCGGTTACTAGCCCAATGCTCTAACCACTAGGCTAACAGACTCCCTAAAATAAATAGTGAGGGACAAGATGTGTTGGTGTTTGGATAGAAAAAGAATGTGCGATTGCATCCGTGTCTGTTTAGGAAGGAGGGAAGATAGGGAAGGTGAAATGGAGAGGCAGAGGGAGGGAGAAAGAAGTGGTAAGTGTCATATGATACAGGACACAGGCATGCCATTGTATTTGTGTCAACCTGCCATATGGTAGAGAGGGATATTATGTTGGGATTGATACTCTGGCTTGCTATACGGACCATATAGATAAATCAAAACTCTGCAAGAGAGAAGGACTAGTGAATCCTTCAGGGGGAAAGGATGCTCCTCTCCTCTGCATGTTCCTCTCCAGCCAGAAGTAACACCGGAATGGATTAGTTCAGAGAGGGAAAAAAGGCTTAAATGGAAGGTGATTGGAGCATAGCGTACGACCATTGATTTCCTGGTGCCATTTGGGCAATTTAAGGAATTGAATGGGGACTTATTTGGGGAGGAATGTAACTGTTTTTCTGGGCGATTGTGATGTTTCAAGGGTTTTTCTTTATTTTTACTATTTTCTACATTGTAGAATAATAGTGAAGACATTAAAACTATGAAATAACACATATGGAATCATGTAGTAACCAAAAAAGTGTTAAACAAATCAAAATATATGATTGATTTTAGATTCTTCAAAGCAGCCATCCTTTGCCTTGACGACAGCTTTGCACAGCTTTGCTCTGGCATTCTCAGAACAGCTTCACCTGGAATGCTTTTCCAACAGTCTTGAAGGAGTTCCCACATATGCTAAGCACTTGTTGGCAGCTTTTCCTTGAGTCAGACTTACACAAGAGGATTAGGGGACACACTGAGTGCCTTTATACTGATTATTACAATAATGATGAAGATTCCCTTTTTTATCACTCAGCTGCCACCACTTGGCCCTATACATAGGGACTGTTTTGCAGTGTAATGCAGCACCCAAAGTCATTCTCTGTGCGTGATGTGCTATCTGATGGAATTTGGCAAGGGCTCTTTCTATTCTGAAAGAACCCTCAGTCAAGAGACATACCTTATTTGGACTGTGTGTAGGAAATAAACAAGGTAAATGAGCTTCTCACACAACACTACAGATACTCAGCAAAGATAAAAGTTGCAGATGTACACAACCGGTTAAAAATTGTAGAACACCTACTCATTCATTTTCTACATTGTAGAATAATAGGGAAGACAACAAAAAAACTATGAAATAACACATATGGAATTATGTAGTAAGCAAAAAAGTATTAAACGAATCAAAAAATATTTTATATTTGAGATTCTTTAAAGTATTCACCCTTTGCCTTGATGACAGCTTTGCACACTCTTGGCATTCTCTCAACAAGCTTCAGCTGGAATGCTTTTCCAACAGTCTTGAAGGAGTTCCCACATATGATGAGCACTTGTTGGCTGCTTTTCCTTCACTCTGCGGTCCGACTCATCCCAAACCATCTTAATTGGGTTGAGGTCGGATGATTGTGGAGGCCAGATCATCTGACGCAGCACCATCACTCTCCTTCTTGGTCAAATAGCCCTTACACAGCCTGGAGGTGTGTTTTGGGTCATTGGCCTGTTGAAAACAAATGATAATCCTACTAAGCGCAAACCAGATGAGATGGAGTATTGCTGCTGAATGCTATGGTAGCCATGCTTGTTAAGTGTGCCTTGAATTCAAAATAAATCACTGACAGTGTCACCAGCAAAGCACCCCCACACCATCACACCTCCTCCTTGTTGCTTCATCCGTTCACCTAATCTGCGTCTCACAAAGACACGGCGGTTGGATCCAAAAATCTAAAGTTTAGACTGATCAGACCAAAGGACAGATTTCCACCAGTCTAATGTCCATTGCTCGTGTTTCTTGGCCCAAATCAAATCTCTTCTTCTTATTGGTGTCCTTTAGTAGTGGTTTCTTTGCAGCAACTAGACCATGAATGCCTAATTCACGCAGTTTCCTCTGAACAGCTGATGTTGAGACGTGTCTGTTACTTGAACTCTGAACTCAATCTGAGGTGCAGTTACCTCTAAATGAAGTTATTCTCTGCAGCAGAGGTAACTCTGGGTCTTCCTTTCATGTGGCGGTCCTCATGAGAGCCAGTTTCCTCATAGTGCTTGATGGTTTTTGCACTTGAAGAAACTTTCAAAGTTCTTGAAATGTTCTGCATGGACTGACCTTCATGTCTTTAAGTAGTGATGGACTGTCCACAAATTATATTTTAACAAGGGACACCTGTTCATTGAAATGCATTCCAGGTGACTACCTCATGAAGCTGGTTGAAAGAATGCCAAGAGTGTGCAAAACTGTCATTAATGCAAAGGGTGGCTTCTTTGATGAATCTAAAATAAAACATATTTTGATTTGTTTGACAGTTTTTTGCTGACTACATGATTCCATATGTGTTATTTCATAGTGTTGATGTCTTCACTACTATTCTATAATATAGAACATTTTAAAAATGAAGAAAAACCATTGAATGAGTAGGTGTGTCCAAACTTTTGACTTGTACTGTATATATATACATATATCAATTCAAATGTTATTAGTCACATGATCCGAATGCAACAGGTGTAGACCTTACAGTGATATGCTTACTTACGAGCCCCTAACCAACAGTGCAATGATAAAGTAATTAAGGAGCAGCAGTAAAAAATAACAATATATACAGGGGGGTGTCGGTACAGAGTCAATGTGCGGGGGGACCGGTTAGTTCACTCCGCTCACTCATGACTGCACGGCCAGGCATCGGTTAGTCCACCCTGTTCACTTACAGTGGGGGAAAAAAGTATTTGATCCCCTGCGCCACGTCTAGGTCTAAGAGGCTTCTAAACAGCTTCAACCCCGAAGCCATAAGACTCCTGAACATCTAGTCAAATGGCTACCCAGACTATTCGAATTGCCCCCCTGCCCCCCCCCCTCACCGCTGCCACTCTCTGTTGTCATCTATGAATAGTCACTTTAATTAACTCTACCTACATCTACATACTACCTCAACTGTGCATGTATATATATATATGTATGTACAGTATATACACTACCATTCAAAAGTTTGGGGTCACTTAGAAATGTCCTTGTTTTTGAAAGAAAAGCAAATACATTTTTTGTCCATTAAAATAACATAAAATTGATCAGAAATACAGTGTACAGTTAATGTTGTACATACTATTGTAGCTGGAAATGACAGATTTTGTATGTTATATCTACATAGGCGTACAGAGGCCCATTATCAGCAACCATCACTCCTGTGTTCCAATGGCACATTGTGTTAGCTAATCCAAGTTAATCATTTTAAAAGGCTAACTGATCATTAGAAAACCTTTTTGCAATTATGTTAGCACAGCTGCAAACTGTTGTTCTGATTAAAGAAGCAATAAAACTGGCCTTCTTTATACTAGTTGAGTATCTGGAGCATCAGCATTTGTGGGTTCGATTACAGGCTCAAAATGACCAGAAACAAAGATCTTTCTTCTGAAACTCGTCATTCTATTCTTCTTCTGAGAAATGAAGGATATTCCATGCGAGAAATTGCCGAAGAAACTGAGGATCTCGTACAACGCTGTGTACTACTCCCTTCACAGAACAGAGCAAACTGGCTCTAGCCAGAATAGAAAGAGTAGTGGGAGGCCCCGGTGCACAACTGAGCAAGAGGACAAGTACATTAGAGTGTCTAGTTTGAGAAACAGATGCCTCACAAGTCCTCAACTGGCACCTTCATTAAATAGTACCTGAAAGACACCAGTCTCAACGTCAACAGTGAAGAGGCGACTCCGGGATGCTGGCCTTCTAGGCAGAGTTCCTCTGTCCAGTGTCTGTGTTATTTTTCCCATCTTAATCTTTTCTTTTTATTGACCAGTCTGAGATATGGCTTTTCTTTGCAACTCTGCCAAGAAGGCCAGCATCTTGGAGTCGCCTCTTCACTGTTGATGTTGAGACTGGTGTTTTGCGGGTCCTATTTAATTTACCCTAATATGCTCCAGGGGTGCTGTACTTCTATGGCTGACCGTGTAAAACAGCACATTGCAATACACCTATCTAGTGTACTTGACAATACAACTTTAAAAAATTGATATATTATAAAAAGTTTTACTTGGTTGTGAAGTGCATTTAGGTAACTGCTAGAGCTTGGGGTGAGCTAACATGTTCTCTGTGAACGCTTTTATGTCTCTCACACACACTTCCACACACTAGGATTTTCATTATTGTCCCAGAATATTCTACAGTTATTGTTTTTATAGCAGTGTTGTGTATTCATTTTCTGGACTAGTAATCATCTACTCATTAAATGCCTCTTATTAACCGCCTCCAACTGAAAACCTCTTGTTTTATTGAAACCATACAAGTATTCAAACCTGAAAATGAGAGAAGTACTCATAAAGTCAGAGGTCATATTTTATCACTTTTGGGGTTGAACATTATCTTTATGCAGCATTTTAACAAAGGTTGTGTGGTAAACATGCAGTGCATTCGGAAAGTATTCAGACCTCTTGACTTTTTCCACATTTTATTACATTACAGCCTTATTCTAAAATTGATTAAAATATATATATAATCAATCTACACACAATACCCCATAATGACAAAGTAAAAACCGGTTTGTAGAAATTATTGCAAACGTATTAAAAATGAAAAAACTGAAATACCTTATTTTCTATACGACTCGAAATTGAGCTCAGGTGCATTCTGTTTCCCTTTATCATCCTTGAGATGTTTCTACAACTTGATTGAAGTCCACCTGTGGTAAATTCAATTGATTGGACATGATTTTGAAAGGCACACACCTGTCTATATAAGGTCCCACAGCTGAGAGTGATGTCAGAACAAAAACCAAGCCATGAGGTTGAAGGAATTGTTCGTAGAGCTCTGAGACAGGATTGTGTCGAGTCAAAAATCTGGGGAATGGTACCAAAAAATTCTGCAGCATTCAAGGTCCCCCTGAACACAGTGGCCTCCATCATTCTTAAATGGAAGAAGTTTGGCCCACCAAGACTCTTCCTACAGCTAGCCGCCCGGCCAAACTGAGCAATTGGGGGAGAAGGGCCTTGGTCAGGGAGGTGACCAAGAACCTGATGGTCACTCTAACAGAGCTCCAGAGTTCCTCTGTGGAGATGGGAGAACCTTCCAGAAGGACAACCATCTCTGCAGCACTCCACCAATCAGGCCTTTATGGTAAAGTGGCCAGACGGAAGCCTCTCCTCAAAAGGCACAGGAGTTTGCCAAAAGACACCTAAAGGACTCTCCGACCATGAGAAACATGATTCTTTGGTCTGATAAAACCAAGATTGAACTCTTTGGCCTGAATGCCAAATGTCACGTCTGGAGGAAACCTGGCACTATCCCTAAAGTGAAGCATAGTGGTGGCAGGGATAGGGAGACTAGTCAGGATCGAGGGAAAGATGAACAGAGCAAAGTACAGAGAGATCCTTGATGAAAACCTGCTCCGGATGACTCAAGACCTCAGACTGGGGCAAAGGTTCACCTTCTAACAGGACAAAGACCTCTAAGCACACAGCCAAGACAATGCCGGAGGGGCTTCAGTACAAGTCTCTGAATGTCCTTGAGTGACACAGCCAGAGCTCGGACCCGATCGAACATCTCTGGAGAGACCTGAAAATGGCTGTGCAGCGACGCTCTGCATCCAACCTGACAGAGCTTGAGTGGATCTGCATAGAAGAATCAGAGAAACTCCCCAAATATTGGTGTGCCAAGCTTGTTACCCAAGAAGGCACAAGGCTGTAATCGCTGCCGAAGGTGATTCAACAAAGTTCTGAGTCAAGGGTCTGAATACTTACGTAAATGTGATATTTCAGTTTTGAATTTTTAATACATTTGCAAACATTTCTAAAAAACAGTTTTTTCTTCGTCATTATGGGGTATTGTGTGTAGATTGATGGAAAAAAACATGTCATCAATTTTAGAATAAAGCTGTAATTTAAAACCTGTTGGGGCTAGGGGGCAGTATTTTCACGGCCGGAGGAAAAACGTACCCAATTTAAACAGGTTACTACTCTTTCCCAGAAACTAGAATATGCATATTATTAGTAGATTTGGATAGAAAACACTCTGAAGTTTCTAAAACTGTTTGAATGGTGTCTGTGAGTATAACAGAACTCATATGCCAAGCAAAAACCTGAGGGAAATCCAAGCAGGAAGTGGGAAGGCTGGTGCTTGTAGTCCTTTCAAGTGATTGCCTTGACTGTATACAGTGAGTTAGGGTTCATTTTGCACTTCCTAAAGCTTCCACTAGATGTCAGCAGTCTTTAGAACGGTGTTTGAAGATTCTATGGTGAATTTGAAGGGAATACCAGCTGTGGTAAACTGGTGTCCCATTATAAGGCATGGGCTCAAGTCACGCGCAATGACTTGGGAGCGAGCTGAGTTTATATTCACTCCTAAAGAGAACGGATAGGTCCGGTTGGAATTTTATTCACGGTATATGATAAAAACAACCTAAAGATTGATTCTATACATCGTTTGACATGTTTCTACAAACTGTAGTATAACTTTTTGGACTTTTCGTCTGGACTAAGTAAGCACGCGCGTAGTGGATTTGGATAGTGAACCTAACGCGTGAACAAAATGGAAATAAATATGAACTTTATCGAACATTTATTGTGTAGCTGGGATGCCTGGGAGTGCCTTCTGATGAAGATAATCAAAGGTAAGTGAATATTTATAATGTAATTTCTTAGTTTTATTGACTCCAAGATGGCGGGTTTCTGTTTGCTAGTTGTTAGTGTCATCTGGGCTGTACTCAGATTATTGCAAATTGTGCTTTCACCGTGAACCTTTTTTGAAATCTGACAATGCGATTACATTTACGAGAAGTGTAACTATAATTCTGTGCATAACACTTCTATATTGATCAATGTTTACGATGATAATTTACATACTATGTGTGCTCATTGTGCTGATTCACCATTTTAAATTTGGCGCTCTGATTTTCCACTGGCTGTTGTCAAACTCAATCCCGTTAACGGGACGAGAACGGGAAGGGGTCCCATAGAGGTTAAACCTGTTGGGGATAGGGGGCAGTATTTGCACGGCAGGATAAAAAACGTACCCGATTTAATCTGGTTACTACTCCTGCCCAGTAACTAGAATATGCATATAATTGTTTGATTTGGATAGAAAACACCCTAAAGTTTCTAAAACTGTTTGACTGTTGTCTGTGAGTATAACATAACTCATTTGGCAGGCCAAAACCTGAGAAGATTCCAAACAGGAAGCGCTCTCTCTGACTATTTCTTGGCCTTCATGATCATCTCTATCGCAAACAGGGGATCTCTGGTATAACGTGACATTTTCTAACGCTCCCATAGGCTCTCAGAATGCGCCAGAACGTTGAATGGTGACTTTGCAGGCCATGGCTGAAAAACAGGAGCGCATTTGGATAGTGGTCGATCTGAGAACAATGAGACTGGGGCGCGTGCACGAGCCAACACCATGTTTTAATTTTTTCGTCTTTGAACGAAAACAGGGTTTCCCGGTCGGAATATTATCGCTTTTTTACGAGAAAATCGCATAAAAATAAATTTTAAACATCGTTTGACATGCTTCGAAGTACGGTAATGGAATATTTTGAATTTGTTTGTCACGAAACGCGCAAAGGTAATCCAATTTTTCTAATAGTAAATCTGAGTTTGGTGAGTACCACACTTGGTGGGTGTCAAAATAGCTAGCCCGTGATGGCTGGGCTATCTACTCAGAATATTGCAAAATGTGCTTTCACCGAAAAGCTATTTTAAAATCGGACACCGCGATTGCATAAAGGAGTTCTGTATCTATAATTCTTAAAATAATTGTTATGTT
The DNA here is from genome assembly GCF_901001165.1 of Salmo trutta. NCBI lineage: Eukaryota > Metazoa > Chordata > Actinopteri > Salmoniformes > Salmonidae > Salmo > Salmo trutta. The sequence goes on from NC_042963.1 coordinate 36,022,852, forward strand.
TTTTGTGAACGTTTATCATGAGTAATTTAGTAAATTCACCGGAAGTGTTCAGTGGGATCACATGCTAATGTAAAAAGCTGTTTTTTGATATAAATATGAACTTGATTGAACAAACCATGCATGTATTGTATAACATAATGTCCTAGGAGTGTCATCTGATGAAGATCATCAAAGGTTAGTGCTGCATTTAGCTGTGGTTTGGGTTTATGTGACATTATATGCTAGCTTGAAAAATGGGTGTCTGATTATTTCTGGCTGCGTACTCTGCTGACATAATCTAAAGTTTTGCTTTCGTTGTAAAGCCTTTTTGAAATCGGACAGTGTGGTTAGATTAACGAGAGTCTTGTCTTTAAAATGGTGTAAAATAGTCATATGTTTGAGAAATTGAAGTAATAGCATTTCTAAGGTATTTGAATAGGGCATAGCGGGATTTCTTATAAGCTTCTGGGTTAGAGTCCCGCTCCTTGAAAGTATCAGTTCTAGCCTTTAGCTAAGTGCGGATGTTGCCTGTAATCCATGGCTTCTGGTTGGGGTATGTACGTACGGTCACTGTGGGGACGACATCATTGATGCACTTATTGATGAAGCCAATGACTGATGTGATGTACTTCTCAATGCCATCGGAAAAATCCCGGCACATATTCCAGTCTGTGCTAGCAAAACAGTCCTGTGGCTTAGCATCTGCTTCATCTGACCAGTTTTCATGTTAACATGTTCTCTCATATCACTTTCTATGTAATGAGATTTCATTTTCCCAGTGTAAAATGTTTGTTTGTTTGCCTATGACCGCAGATGTGGCCATCATCACCTGTGCACTATGACTGTAGCAAAGCCAGTAGAGTATGAACAATAGAAGTCCCTAAACACACTTGTAGGTGATGTCATGGCAACATTGGCTAGCTAAGCTCATGCACAGAAACGTGATCGGTTCTTGCCGTCGTCTTGTGCTCAACTGCCGTCAAATCGATTTCGATGTAAAGTTGTTATTGACGCAAATGAAAATGTGTCAGTTTGTCACTTTCACAAGGTAGGAGTAATATCATGTTCAACTACGTAACATTGGCTCAAATCTAGGTTGTGACTTTAGATTTCTAGAAAATGTTTCACTTTTCTCATTGACTTCTCGATTTGGCAACAAATTCCAGTCTCTAACGTTGTTGTCTATGTTTTCTCTGCCTTTAAGTAATGAATGGGACTTGCGATAGCTAAAATCCTATTCTAAACCTATGTCATACGTCCGACGTATAGCATAGTATTTTTTTTGCATCCTACTCCTCCTACACCGTTTAAGATAGAAACATCATTCAAACTTTAAACATACAGAATGAATTTATATTTTTCATACGTTTTAACTATTAAAGCTCGCCATTGTTAGAAAGTCACATGACTTCCAATATTCCATTCACTGGGAACATTGGAACTTTTGGCACAAATCAGCTATTTTGACCACATTCCCAACAAGTTATTAAAAAAGTTAAGTTGTATGAAATATTCCTTTACTTCTCTGCGATTCACATCTAAAATCAGAACAGAAATAACTTCTACCCAAGTTATTCAACTACAACAAAAATACTTTTAAACAGGTAAAGTGAGTCCAATAATTTTACTTCTTGTAAAATTACCATCTTGTTTGATTTATTCTACATTCCATTTTTTATTACTCATCCCAGAATTTAAGATAAGCGTTTCTTACCTGTATTATTTCCTTGTTCTCCAGGAGGTGACCATACGTGCACCCACACGTATGATCAGCTCCTGTTCCACACTAGCACTGGCTTCCTGACACAGGGTATTCAAGTCAGTTGGTTTCAGTCCTTTGGGAGAGAATGAGGGGAACCTACAACTGTGCCTACCTCTCGCCTCCCATGGCCGTGAGACACAGTACCCGTTTGCCTTAAAGAATAAATCAAGACAATGAATTTGACAAAAGAGGTTGCAGGTTTGTTATTAGTAAATGATAAGAAAGTACCATTCTGAGTTACCATTCTGAGTTACCTAATGAAATTACAAAGTGTCAATAGACTGTTAAAGGGATACTTTATGAATTTGGCAATGAAGCCCTTTATCTGATTCCCCCAGAGTCAGATTAACTTGGGATATAATTTTAATGTCTCTGTGTGCAGTTTGAAGTAACTTGCTAACTAGTGTTAGCGCAATTGCTTACTAGCGGTAGTACAATGACTGGAAATCTATGGTAATAGTTAGCATGCTAGTTGTAACCATAGACTTAGCATTGGCTCGCAAAACTACTTCTAACATTATTCATACTGGATGCAGAGACATGGATACCATTTTTATGAGTTCATCTGACTCTGGGGAAGTAGATAAAGGGTTTCTTTACCAAGATCCTGAAGTGTCCCTTTAAAAGGAGGGGGAAGTATGCATGAACTCTTTAGCTAATGATCCTTTCTAAATGAGATTTGCGAAATGTTATGCAAAAATGTCAATTGGGCATGGTCTCCCAACTTTCTCCCAACTTTGCCTCAGAGAAAAAGCTTGTACAAGTACAGAAAAATATCCTACTGTAGCCTACAAACTAACGATCCAAAACAAAAAAACTGAGATACAATGCTGTTTTGGACTCTCGCCAAGTCTTTGTTTCCAAGTAAGTGTGCATTGTTCATTCTATATGGGTTCAAACCACCATTCATGCATTGTTTTATCGACATAGAAATGCTACATGCACAACTAACTCGTCAACGGTCTGCTAAAAGAAAAACAAAATCATTATGGACATGCCTACTATCAACTGCTAATGAAAACGGACAGGGAGCAGCTAAGTAGTGGAATGATGGGATTTTTAACAAGGATATTATGAGGACTTTCTGTGGGGATGGGCACGTATGTTTTTGTTGTCCGAAACTCTGAATGGGCTTTGAATATTGAGTGAGTATTTACTAAGCAGAAAGTAGGCTGTATGTGTGAGTGGTGGGGGAACTTGACAGGACACTAATAGCTCCTGTAGAAAAGTGGTTACAATCCAGTTTGACTCTGGTTACAGAACTGCTAAAGTAGACCAAAGTTTTCACTCTGTACATTTCACTTGGCATCTGTTCCCACTTCACACTTTTGCTAAATATTTTTCTGGAACAATGTTGTGTTTACCTGACCTACTCTATACCTTTCCCAAGCAGAAATACATAGTTTTAATTTAAAATAATTTACTCATTCTGAAAGCGGCCAGAGATCAAGTGTCTTTTTGCCAGCATGTTTTTTTCTCTGGCAATGTAGCTAGTGAAGCAGCTCTTAAACTGATGCTAACGGAGAAATGCCTAAAAGCTATCTCTGAATTTCACGCTCTGCACTGGACAAAATGTCCATGACATTTCAGGGAGAGCTAGAGCCCTCAACCTAGACTTCAATAATATCTTCCACATATTCTTCTCCACAGCTGTAATTTTTGTAGTTTTTTTTTACTATTGAGCAGACTACAGGGGGTTTGGGAGGATGTGTTAACATTATTGGCCACCGTCTCCTTGATACAGTATATCCACATTCAAATATTGACAACATATTGGCAATGACAGAGCTTTTAAAAAGTAAGTGAAAGGGTCTCTGAGTTATGAAATGTGACATCATGTAACATCATTGAAAATACCCTGTGTCGTGAGTGTCCTGTTGACTTTGAGTGGCCAGGCGGTGCTGAGAATAGTGTCTCTCTTCAGCGAGGAGGAAGGACCAGGTCAAGGGCAGGTGGACTGAACAGAGATGATTTCAGCTGGCAGGCTAGACAATCTGAGAGGGACAATGATAACCGTTACATGCCCTGTCATTTACTCACAACCTCTCAGACAGGGTTCACAAGAACTCCCATGGAGGTGATCAATAGCATTGACTATCAGGAATCAAAGTAAGACCCAGAGGCAGACTGTCGAAGTAACAATGTTTAATGTTCCAACAGGGGCAAGGAGAAGACAGGTCAAGGCAGGCAGAGGTCGGTAATCCAGAGGAAGGCAGAGGTACAGGTCGGCGGGCAGGCTCATGGTCAGGCAAGGGTAAAGACCGGGAGGAAATGCAAAAGAGAATAGAAGCAGCAGTACGGGAAAACACGCTGGTTGACTTGAAAAACATACAAGACGAACTGGCACAGAGAGACAGGAAACACAGGGATTTATACACCAGGGAAAATAAGTGACACCTGGAGGGGGTGGAGTCAATCACAAGACAGGTGAAACAGATCAGGACTTGACATTGTCGTGACATCTGCAATAAAGTCCTGTCATTCAATAGAGTAAACACTGTACTGCTGTGGCTGACATACAGTAGTAACAGTCAATTCCCCAGGCTCTGTGCTGAAGATGTCTTTAGGACGATCAAATAATTATATTCTATTACAGAGAGGAAGGAAACATTAAGTTTATGATTTCAAGCACACTTTAATAGCATATTGGCACAAGGGTCATCCTAAAACAATCCAACTTACAGCAATCAAGAGGTGCTAACTTCACAAAGTATAGCTGTCTAATTCCAAATAATTGAATTGGTGCATGCCCTGATAGCTAATTAGCAGGTAAAAACTAGAACATTATATCCTTAAAATGTGTTACATTTTATTGGAATGGCAGAAACGCATAATTTCCATGTTAACATGCTATTGTCAGGTTAAAGAGTTAAACCTGGCCATTCACTGTATTTAATGGTTATAGTCACATCACATTTTCCACCCACTCCATTCTTCAACTCTAGGCTAATCCCTATAAGAAATGTTACCTTCCTCATAACCTATGAGCCTCGGGAATATCTAGTTATGAATCTCTTCATTTGCCAGTCATTGACTCTTTATTGTTAGTAGTTATTAACTAGACTGTCAAACGACCTTTCTCGGGGCTGGATGAAAGTAATTGTCACTTGTGTGATGTCTCTCAGTGGGTTGCCAGACCTTTACAAATGGAACCTCGGTCTCTGTCATGTTCTGAACTCTACTCTTTCCATTTGACCCACGCATGATCCAGTTTTGTTTGTATGAACACGAGGTTCTGATAGACTAGACTGAATCTGGAGAGATACTGTATACAGTGAGGGAAAAAAGTATTTGATCCCCTGCTGAGAAATGATCAGTCTATAATTTTAATGGTAGGTTTATTTGAACAGTGAGAGACAAAATAACAATCAAAAAATCCAGAAAAACGCATGTCAAAAATGTTATAAATTGATTGGCATTTTAATGAGGGAATAAGTATTTGACCCCTCTGCAAAACATGACTTAGTACTTGGTGGCAAAACCCTTGTTGGCAATCACAGAGGTCAGATGTTTCTTCTAGTTGGCCACCAGGTTTGCACACATTTTAGGAGGGATTTTGTCCCACTCCTCTTTGCAGATCTTCTCCAAGTCATTAAGGTTTCGAGGCTGACGTTTGGCAACTCGAACCTTCAGCTCCCTCCACAGATTTTCTATGGGATTAAGGTCTGGAGACTGGCTAGGGCACTCCAGGACCTTAATGTGCTTCTTCTTGAGCCACTCCTTTGGTGCCTTGGCCGTGTGTTTTTGGTCATTGTCATGCTGGAATACGCATCCACGAGCCATTTTCAATTCCCTGGCTGAGGGAAGGAGGTTCTCACCCAAGATTTGATGGTACATGGCCCCGTCCATCGTCCCTTTGATGCGGTGAAGTTGTCCTGTCCCCTTAGCAGAAAAACACCCCCAAAGCTTAATGTTTCCACCTCCATGTTTGACAGTGGGGATGGTGTTCTTGGGGTCATAGGCAGCATTCCTCCTCCTCCAAACATGGCGAGTTGTGTTGATGCCAAAGAGCTCCATTTTGGTCTCATCTGACCACAACACTTTCACCCAGTTGTCTTCTGAATCATTCAGATGTTCATTGGCAAACTTCAGACGGGCATGTATATGTGCTTTCTTGAGCAGGGGGACCTTGCGGGCGCTGCAGGATTTCAGTCCTTCACGCCGTTGTGTGTTACCAATTGTTTTCTTGGTGACTATGGTCCCAGCTGCCTTGAGATCATTGACAAGATCCTCCCGTATAGTTCTGGGCTGATTCCTCACTGTTCTCATGATCATTGCAACTCCACGAGGTGAGATCTTGCATGGAGCCCCAGGCCGAGGGAGATTGACAGTTCTTTTGTGTTTCTTCCATTTGCGAATAATCGCACCAACTGTTGTTACCTTCTCACCAAGCTGCTTGGCGATGGTCTTGTAGCCCATTCCAACCTTGTGTAGGTCTACAATCTTGTCGCTGACATCCTTGGAGAGTTCTTTGGTCTTGGCCATGGTGGAGAGTTTGGAATCTGATTGATTGATTGCTTCTGTGGACAGGTGTCTTTTTTACAGGTAACAAACTGAGATTAGGAGCACTCCCTTTAAGAGTGTGCTCCTAATCTCAGCTCGTTACCTGTATAAAAGACACTTGGGAGCCAGAAATCTTTCTGATTGAGAGGCGGTCAAATACTTATTTCCCTCATTAAAATGCAAATCAATTTATAACATTTTTGACATGCGTTTTTCTGGATTTTTTGGTTGTTATTCTGTCTCTCACTGTTCAAATAAACCTACCATTAAAATTATAGACTGATCATTTCTTTGTCAGTGGGCAAATGTACAAAATCAGCAGGGGATCAAATACTTTTTTCCCTCACTGTATCTATTCACATGTTGTCACTTCAAGCCAACTCTTGAATATCATTGGGGTTCTTATGATGACAGCAGTGGAAGAAAACAATTAATACATTTATGGAAACATCTATTGTAAAGGATAATCCTACAGACTATCATAATGCGGTGAACCCGGAATTCGCTGTTGTCTCAAGGTGTAAATATTATACTAACTGTATTATACAGTGGAAGTGGAACCATCACACAAACACTTACACACACCTCCTTACATAGCACCCTGTCTCCCATCAGCTTACAGCTTCAATGACGACACACATCCTCATGAGACAATACCAATTTGACTACCAGCTACAGAATTAAACATGCACTCTTCCAAATAATTGTCTCTTCTGTAAGGTCTGTTCGGTCGCAAGTCTGTGTTCTTCTCAGAACTGTGTATATTTAACAGTTTCTCCCTTTGTGTTTCTTAGCAGGGTTGGTGAGGATGGAGGGCTGCCCACTCCACTGCCAACGCGTCTGAACAGACACGGCCACACAGAGAATTAGAGAAGGGTTCGCCCCTCGTCACATGTATGCCACATATCTGCTCTCCTCCATGCCTCGCGACTGAATAGGTATGCCATTGTTCGGAGTAATGCTTTATTTTTTACATTCTTTTTTTACCATGAGAAATGAAGCCGAGCGAGAGTCCCAGAACTGGGGTTAGTCTAAGTCTGCTATGATAGGGGATTACAAGGTTTTACTCCATGCTTATAAAACCATACCCTGATGTTAAGACAAGATATAGAGATTCAGCCTATGTGTTGGTATAGAGCTTCAACGTATCTGCTTACTCAATATAATGTCTGAGTGATTTTACCCTTTTCCTTTGTAGCATGTCCCTCTGGTAATACTCCAAACAAGGGGAACTGACACTAATGTGACCTCACCAGTCAGTAGACATATAAAACCAAATTCCTATTTTATAAACAGAGCTGAACTAAATATATCTGAATTACTGCAGATTCGCTTTCTACATATTTTTGTTTAATTGTTATTGAAAAGCTGTTCCTGTCTACACAAATGCATTGAGGATTTGTGTATCATTTTGTTGTCACAGACATGTAACAATACACTTCACACAATAGAATGGGTGAATGAATGAGAGTGCCCATTACAGCCTGAGGAGAAATGGCAGAGAATTGCTTTTAGTTTGTCATGTATAACCTCATTCTCCGGTTTCACCTGCAGAACAAACCACTGGCTCTTTGAATCACAACATCTGAGTACATTACAAGAAGATACAATATATCTTTTGAGAGTAGCATGCCTGCCATTGAGTTGTTTTCTGACTTAGGAAGTTGTGGCAAATAAGATGGAAGAGCAATATCCATGAGAGCTATGCAAAAGGCAGTGTTAGAGACAGTATTCCATGAGCACAAACTATAATGTGCACCACTATAATTGCAAAACAACTCTTCCTCTCCTCCTCATCCCAAATTACTAATTCACAATTAATGAGCAAGGTTTGTTTAAAAATAATTAATGAGAGAAACTGTAGCTGGGTTGGTCAGTTGGCTTTGTTTTATTTGTTCCATATCTTGTCATTTGAGGAAATCAAAAGACTGGGGTGGGTCATTTCTTGTTCAAGTGGACCCATTGAAAATTAGAAATCTGATAAACAAATGCCTGAATGGTTGATAAATGAGTCACATAGTATTTTCTATTTTTCTGACACAGAATAAAGCTTCCCAGTGCTTCAGAGTTTTCTCTTCAATTTAATTCAAAATACCCAATCAATATCAGACAAATTGCTATCATTTCAGGAAATCCAACAAACATTTGCTTTACCATACAGATAGTTCTTTGGATATCTGCAAGGCATTTTTTTGAATTCCAGATGATGTTCCCCCCACTGAACCAAATACGAACCCCAGTTGACAATCTCTTGTTGAAAGATGAAATACCTTTAATTTCCTAATTTTATGCTGCTATACATTCCGATGTTAAAACTAACTTAAGTGCTCTGATTAGGGTAAGCGAAACGGAGCTGGGAAGAGACCCAGAAATCCAAGCTAACTGTTCACCTGTAACAAGGTGCAAGAGATGCAATATAAGTGTATGCAAAGGGTCCATAGGACTTCCATTATATGTAATAAAATGAATGCCAAATTCTCTGATACCTGCTCTAAGTGTAAGAAGGAAAAGGGCACCCATGGCCACTTGTTTTGGACTACAATTTTGTGGGAAACGTAAAAACAAAGCTGGATGGCATGTTCAGTTGTCCTATAAGAATGGACCATTGGCTATTTGTATTGGGTGTCACTTACCTTAGCACAGCTCAATCTCCTTATATAAATACTCTTTGTGGCCTGAAAATGCATCCTCCTGAACTGGATAAATGACCAGCCACCAACAATAAATAAGTGGAGCTGTGAGATCTTTAAAGTGCAGCCATTGGAGAAACTGAGTGATATATACTGCTCAAAAAATGAAGGGAACACTTAAACAACACATCCGAGATCTGAATGAAAGAAATAATCTTATTAAATACTTTTTTCTTTACATAGTTGAATGTGCTGACAACAAAATCACACAAAAATAATCAATGGAAATCCAATTTATCAACCCATGGAGGTCTGGATTTGGAGTCACACTCAAAATTAAAGTGGAAAACCACACTACAGGCTGATCCAACTTTGATGTAATGTCCTTAAAACAAGTCAAAATGAGGCTCAGTAGTGTGTGTGGCCTCCACGTGCCTGTATGACCTCCATACAATGCCTGGGCATGCTCCTGATGAGGTGGCGGATGGTCTCCTGAGTGATCTCCTCCCAGACCTGGACTAAAGCATCCGCCAACTCCTGGACAGTCTGTGGTGCAATGTGGCGTTGGTGGAGGGAGCGAGACATGATGTCCCAGATGTGCTCAATTGGATTCAGGTCTGGGGAACGGGCGGGCCAGTCCATAGCATCAATGCCTTCCTCTTGCAGGAACTGCTGACACACTCCAGCCACATGAGGTTTAGCATTGTCTTGCATTAGGAGGAACCCAGGGCCAACCGCACCAGCATATGGTCTCACAAGGGGTCTGAGGATCTCATCTCGGTACCTAATGGCAGTCAGGCTACCTCTGGCGAGCACATGGAGGGTTGTGCGGCCCCCCAAAGAAATGCCACCCCACACCATGACTGACCCACCGCCAAACCGGTCATGCTGGAGGATGTTGCAGGCAGCAGAACGTCCTCCACGGCGTCTCCAGACTGTGTCACGTCTGTCACGTGCTCAGTGTGAACCTGCTTTCATCTGTGAAGAGCAGAGGGCGCAAGTGGCGAATTTGCCTATCTTGGTGTTCTCTGGCAAATGCCAAACGTCCTGCATGGTGTTGGGCTGTAAGCACAACCCCCACCTGTGGACGTCGGGCCCTCATACCACCCTCATGGAGTCTGTTTCTGACCGTTTGAGCAGACACATGCACATTTGTGGCCTGCTGGAGGTCATTTTGCAGGGCTCTGGCAGTGCTTCTCCTGCTCCTCCTTGCACAAAGGCGGAGGTAGCGGCCCTGCTGCTGGGTTGTTGCCCTCCTACGGCCTCCTCCACATCTCCTGATGTACTGGCCTGTCTCCTGGTAGCGCCTCCATGCTCTGGACACTACGCTGACAGACACAGCAAACTTTCTTGCCATAGCTCGCATTGATGTGCCATCCTGGATGAGCTGCACTACCTGAGCCACTTGTGTGGGTTGTAGACTCCGTCTCATGCTAGCACTAGAGTGAATGCACCACCAGCATTCAAAAGTGACCAAAACATCAGCCAGGAAGCATAGGAACTGAGAAGTGGTCTGTGGTCCCCACCTGCAGAACCACTCCTTTATTGGGGGTGTCTTGTTAATTGCCTATAATTTCCACCTGTTCTCTATTCCATTTGCACAACAGCATGTGAAATGTATTGTCAATCAGTGTTGCTTCCTAAGTGGACAGTTTGATTTCACAGAAGTGTGATTGACTTGGAGTTACATTGTGTTGTTTAAGTGTTCCCTTTATTTTTTTGAGCAGTGTATTTGGGAAAAAAGGAAGGGGTCTCTACACAATATTGGACCCTTTTAGCTATGTTTTCCCTCTAATCTCGCAGATAACCTGAGAAGTGTCAATATGAATACACTATGGGTCTTCCGTTTGTACAATTGGACCACTTTCGTGTTGCATGGTATTCTTTTTGTTGTTGTATAGCTGTAAGGCCTCTATACTCCTTTAGAGGTATTTTGTATTTTACTGTATATACTACAGCCACACACTTTGTGACAGTCAATTTAATAAAACCATGTAATGTAAAGAAAGATCATTAGGGATAATGAAACACTGGAAGAGAGAAAAGAGCTGAAAGTGAATGTATAATTATTAATTTGTGTGTGTGTTTGTTATAGTTTACTGTTAAGAAAAAATGTCGGTGCTTGTTGGTTATGTTATGTTTTATGTAACCTTGTTTCGTTTAGAAATTCACATACAGTTGAAGTCGGAGGTTTACATACACCTTAGCCAAATACATTTAAACTCAGTTATTCACAATTCCTGACATTTAATCCTAGTAAAATTTCCCTGTCTTAGGTCAGTTAGGATCACCACTTTATTTTAAGAATGTGAAATGTAAGAAAAATAGTAGAGAGAATGATTTATTTCATCAGGGTTGAGGTCAGGGCTTTGTGATGGCCACTCCAATACCTTGACTTTGTTGTCCTTAAGCCATTTTGCCACAACCTTGGAAGTATGCTTGGGATCATTGTCCATTTGGAAGACCCATTTGCGACCAAGCTTTAACTTCCTGGCTGATGTCTTGAGATGTTGCTTCAATATAGCCACATAATTTTCCTTTCTCATGATGCCATCTATTTTATGAAGTGCACCAGTCCCTCTTGCAGCAAAGCACCGCCACAACATGATGCTGCCACCCCCATGCTTCACCGTTGGGATGGTGTTCTTCGGCTTGCAAGCCTCCCCCTTTTTCCTCCAAACATAACGATGGCCATTATGGCCAAACAGTTCTATTTCTGTTTCATCAGACCAGAGGACATTTCTCCAAAAAATACTATCTTTGTCCCCATGTGCAGTTGCAAACCGTAGTCTGGCTTTTTTTATGCAGTGGCTTCTTCCTTGCTGAGTGGCCTTTCAGGTTATGTCGATATAGGACTCATTTTACTGTGGATATAGATACTTTTGTACCTGTTTCCACCAGCATCTTCACAAGGTCCTTTGCTGTTGTTCTGGGATTGATTTTCACTTTTCGCACCAAAGTACGTTTGTCTCTAGGAGACAGAAGGCGTCTCCTTCGTGAGCGGTATGACGGCTGCGTGGTCCCCTGGTGTTTATACTTGCGTACTATTGTTTGTACAGATGAACGTGGTACCTTCAGGTGTTTGGAAATTGCTCCCAAGGATGAACCAGACTTGTGGAGGTCTACAATTTCTTTTCTGAGGTCTTGGCTAATTTCTTTTGATTTTCCCATGATGACAAGCAAAGAGCGACTGAGTTTGAAGGTAGGCCTTGAAATACATCCAAAGGTACACCTTCAATTGACTCAAATGATGTCAATTAGCCTATCAGAAGCTTCTAAAGCCATGAAATCATTTTAAGGAATTTTCCAAGCTGTTTAAAGGCACAGTCAACTTAGTGTATGTAAACTTCTGACCCAATGGAATTGTGATAGAATTAATTGTAAGTGAAATAATCTGTCTGTAAACAATTGTTGGAAAAATTACGTGTGTCATTGACAAAGTAGATGTCCTAACGGACTTGCCAAAACTATAGTTTGTTAACAAGAAATTTGTGGAGTGGTTGAAAAACGAGTTTCAATGACTCCAACCTAAGTGTATGTAAACTTCCGACTTCAACTGTATATGTACAATTTGTTTATGATGATGACCTGAAACAAGGAAAGTTAAATAATAAAAATCTATTTCTACAAGACAAAAAAACATCAATGTCAAAATAACTATTTTTAGGCATTTTAAGGCATACCCTGTTCATGTACCACCTGACTACAGGGTATTCCTCCACCACCTACTCCACTTTAGAGCATCTCTTTTAGTCATAGCATCCTAAACACTTTGTGCCGAGACAAGATATAAGGTGACATGTTTTGCTGTGATTACAACTGAGCTGAGCCATATTGCTAATTAAAATACAACTTATAATGTCACTGGTGCAGTGAGGGAGCGCCCTGGGTACAAAAATGCACTTTTTCTCATTGGAAGTATGCCTGAATGCACACGTCACATTTAATCTGTCAATAGGTGTAGAGTTCTCTGAAAATGGAGTTGACCCTTGACTCCTGAAAGGTGCGCATTGGATAAGTGCAAACTCTGTTTTAGTTCAGTACAGTACCTTAGCTTGAATTTGAATGAAAATCCATCTACTTTATTGAGACCTCTACATGGTCCGTGCATGCATTCACAACAGTACCAAGTACTGATGAGGTTGCTGTGTTTTTGATGTGTATTCTCTTGTGTGTTACTAATGGTAGAGCTTCTGCCTGTGGGCCTGCTGCTACCGCTGCTGCTGAGGAATGGTAATGATCAATGGGATGATAGTAATTATTGTTATCATGATCATCATACATCCTGTTATCCATTCACGTGCAGAACACTGCCCTTCTCCTTTCTCCTTACTGTTCTGTGCTGCAGCCTAAATCCAATAACCCCGTCAGTTATCAAGCCCTCAGTTACCTGTCATGTACTGAAATTCAAGCAAGGCAGAGGATGCTTTTAGGGTGTGCCCGGCGCTGAATTATTAAAATGTTGCCAGCTGAATGGGTGTAATAGAGGAATAAAGGCAGTGACGGGGGGCTGCTAGCAGTGAGTTGAGAATCAGGACTGGGCTGCTGCTCTTCGATCGTGGCCCTATGGGCCAAAAGAATCCTTGGATAACGAGTAGAGTGAGAGATTAGTGTGAATCAAAGTGGATATTAAACAGGATGGCAAACACATTGATGCGCCTAATTATGAAGTCCTTGAAATTTGCTGAACCTCTATGAATCACATTAATGTCGCTGAGGTGTTTGTGGGGATTTTACTCATTGAGTTTTCCACTGTATTGTATGGCAACATGTGTTTTCCCCGCTCTGGGCACTTACAGTGCATACAATATGTATCACCAGAGTCCTTGTTGTGTTGCAGGCAAATATTAGGTTGGAGGTCAAGAACTAAAAGCATTACTGTAGCAGACAAGAGGAGCTGTCAATTGCTATTTTTATCAACAACTGTGGCTGAACATTTACTGTTAGATTTACTGTTAGACAAGGCAGTGAAAACAAAGAGAAAGCAAGCAATGAGAAAGAGAAGAGAGAGGAGATTGAAAGAGAGGTACGCCTATCACCACTGTAACCTTAGCTGCCACCAGGCCTGCTGGAGCGGAATTGAGGCCAGTGACGAGTGGCACTCTCAGAGACACAAACTAAGGCTCTCGCCTCTCAACACCTGCCTCTTCATTTCCTACATTATTCTATTTTCCTCTGAGTCCCAGGAGGACTAGCGAAGTGACGCTACTCCAAACCCTCCAAAAGCAACAGCATTAATAATAAAAACAACCTACGTCGACTCCACCAGAAATTAGAATTTTCAGAGCCATTCAGGGGTAATGTTTTGAACCAAGATTTGGAAGTGGGGTAAGTCAAGAGATGCACATACTCTGTTAGAGCCATGTGCATTATGTGCTTATTAAGCCACACTGCCTTTTCCTCTTTGCTGTGGCTTGCCTCATATCACCGTGCAGGTTGATCTTAGATTGGTTCACATGTCAAAACAGACAGCTGTAATGTCAGCAATGATGTCTAGCATAAAGTAACAAGACAAGACCCTTTTAACCGTATGCAAGGACATTACTAAAACATATGAAGAGACTAAAGTGCTCTGTTGACCATGTATTAAGGGTTAAGATGTGAAACTAATCAATATATTGTAGAATAATTACAGCTAAATGAAGTTTCTTCTCAAAACTAAAATATAATCTTTAAATAAAGACACCAACTTCAGACTACATAAAGCTGTATACTCAAAATATACTAACAAGAGAACAGGCTGATGTTTTTGATGGTAACAGTGGGATGTATCAATCAACATCCATTCAGTTTCCCCAAAAGGCACATTAATCCAGATAAAATGGGCGTTAATATGACCGCTTGTGATGGCCCCCACAGAGCAGTTAGGGTTTTAAGTAAAATAGGAGTGGTCACCAGATTCACAAGAAAGTGGTCAAATGAAAGCCTCAAATCCAAACTATTAGGCATGGCTGTCATAACATGGCTGCCATTATTGCAGAGTGCTCAATGACAGTGAACTAAAAAATACATGTGAACAGCATGAATCTACTGTGCAGAGGTGAGAGAGAGATTGTTAGAAAAGGTTACTACTCTGCCTAGGTGGAAAGTGGCTGTTTGTAGCTGTTTGCAATTGTAATAGGTTACATTTGCATGGTCAGTGTGTGTGTGTGTGTGTGTGTGTGTGTGTGTGTGTGTGTGTGTGTGTGTGTGTGTGTGTGTGTGTGTGTGTGTGTGTGTGTGTGTGTGTGTGTGTGTGTGTGTGTGTGTGTGTGTGTGTGTGTGTGGCGGGTTGAGAGAGCGAGAGAGAGAGAGACCGTGACTGACAGAGAGAGGGAGCGTGACTGACAAAGAGAGAGAGAGAGTGACTGACAGAGAGAGAGTGACTGACAGAGAGAGAGTGACTGACAGAGAGAGAGAGAGAGAGAGAGAGAGAGAGAGAGAGACTGACAGACAGACAGAGAGTGTGACTGACAAACAGAGAGAGGGACAGAGACAGAGAGAGTGACAGAGACAGAGAGAGAAACCCTTTAATGTCAAACAATTAAAATTGCTCAATCATAGGCGAGGAATGCAGGATAATGGCAGTACACTTTTAGTGATGAGTGGCCAACAACTGACAGACAGGCATGTTGACATTTATGAAGACTGATAGATGATGCAACACCCTCACTGTTGAGATGTGATGAGACGCTGACAGCTGGACAGATCCTTGGTCTGGCATAATAATGTTCTCTCACATCTACAGTACAAACATTAAAAAAGGGACTGCAACCACTGCAAGTGGAATGTCTCCCCCCTCCCCTATCAGCAAATAGTTCTATCCATATTGTCCAGTTTTAACAGTATATGTATATCCAGTATATGTCATGTCACTCACTGCTGCTTCTTGTAGCCATTGAGAATACCATCATAAGTAGTATGTGCAGCAGAGGTAGTTTGGTGGGCTACAGTCAAGTGATAAGTACCCTTGTCTGAGACCATAGCAAATGCATATTTTATCCAAACATATAAAGAAATCCCAGCTGAACTACACTACTTTCAGTGTTACCAGTAGCTTAGATTTAAATACATATGTTATCATTATTGTGATAACATGTTAGACAAGTTTATGTACATACTGTGTACTCTGCAGTGTATTGACTCTAATTCTATTCTATTATTGAGAAATCACCCGACACAGCAATTAGCGATAGTACCACGCGTTGGCCTCTTTCACTGCCTGATGATGATGTGAGTAATTTCGAGTTACATTCAACCAGACAAAAGCGCTGGTGCTTCTCATAGTTGTCTTCCCGAGTCACCCGTTCACTGAATGTTTCCAAACAGTCACATTTTGAGAACCGTTAATGCCGTCTGCGCTGCTCTGGTGACGTCGCAATTGCGCATCCCAATGTGAATTGAACTGTAGGCGCACCGAGGCCAAAAATAACTATGGACTGGCTATTTAATTGTATCTGGTCAGGTGCTACAGATATTGCTCGATGGGTGTTTGTAAGTTTTGTTGAAACTCACGCTGAATTATGTTGGCTAAAATGGGTGTGATCTTGAGTCGTGTCTGTGTGCATAATGCACAGCATAGGCTATAAGAAAATGGACCCGTTGTGAAACGTAAGTTGATGAGAAAAGCACCGTGTTCTGCCCTGCTGCTCCAGTAGCCTGTGGCTCTGATGGTGTCATAGAGGGGGGGGGGGGGGGGGGGTCGGTAGGTGGCAGTCGTGTCCCATCTGGTGCAGGGAGCCGCTGAGAAACAGGCCTCCCAACCTCTCTCTCTCTCTCCCTCTCTCTCTCTCTCTAACTCACACACACATTCTTAAGTCGTGCACGCACGGGGGCAAACTCACGCGCATCCATATTACCCCCAGACGCATCGCTCCTCATGACATCAAGTGATAATGCAATTGACCAATCAGTGGGTAGATGATGGCAGGAAATTGGATAATTGTATTTCACCCATCAAAAGTGAGAAAGGGTGCGTGGGGAAAATATAGCGGGACCCACAAAAAGGCAGACGCAACACATGAATGCGCGTCAAAGGAGAGGTGTTCAGCCTGTCTTGAGGGAGTATTTCTTCTGCACTGACTGGCGATGTACAAATGGTCTTGTTTTGAGTGAGGGAGGAAGCCAGTGCCGTCTGGGTGTGAGGCTATCGGCACGCTGCAACAGAGGAGAAACTACTTCCCCGCACTGTCCCCTATCTATTGTCTAGACCTTCGAACTTGCACATGCATGTTATCATATGATCTATGTGAGAGTGCACAAATGCATTGCATGCATAAGTTGTAGATTGTTGGATGTAAACTAATTCTTAGCCTGATAAATTGTGGTCAGAACTATTGGCCATCATCCCAACGCGCAATTTGAGTTGGCGAAGAGTGCACACGGAGGATCATCACTAAATGGATATTCGTTCCCTCTTGTGAGATATCAGTGGATTGGCGGTACTGGAGAGTCCTATCTGACATACGTATAGAGCAAGAGAACAGGGAGAGGAGGCGATGATTGCTGTGGGGGAAAACTGACAGGAGCAGCTTGGTGAACAAACGGCTCTCGAGACGCAATGAGAAGTCGGGACACGAAACCTTTGGAACTATAATAGGCCTAATATTATAGCGTTATATTAGCTTATCCTATGAAACATACTCATACAATTTTCCTTGGATTTGAGAGTCAGAGACCAAGGAAGGGGATTTCGTTGTTAACCCTGTAAACAAGGCTTTAATGCATTTATAGGCTGTACAACCTGCTGGATTTTCCACCTGACTCGCCGCAGGTTCTTACATCAAACATACTGACGCCTATGAACATCGATGGAATAATCTATCAGAAGACAAAGATAAGCCTGACGACTGTATCATTATGCATCCAATCCACCCGACGAATTCATAGGCTACATCAACTCCGGGACCCCATCCAACGACATTCAATACGGAGGAAAAGATTAGTAAGAATCTTGAAATCCGCACTGGGTTGTGCGTTGAAATCTAATCAGATTCCAGTGGGGTTGCAGAGTAGCAAGGGGAAGCGTGAGAAAAGTTCCAGCTAAAAGCGTGACAGCGGGAAGACAACTATCAATCTCTTTATTTTTGCTCAATATGTCTGTCGATGATGTTCAGCCGTAGATTATGATGAGGTTTGAGGATGTTATCAATCTGGGGGTCCACGGCTGCGTGAGACGGTGTCTTTAGTGGTCTGGCTCTGAAGAGGTTGGTTTTGTTTTTATTGAAAATAAAAATATAAGGGCTGGATCTGGGAAGAGCTCGGATTTCTCCTGATTCAAAAAATGGTACCGGACAGCGACATAGATATAATTGTGCCTTGTTAACCTCACGGCGGGGTATCGCTCTGCATCGAACCATTAGTTTTAACAGTGCCTCCGTATTATTTGCCTCTTGAAAAATATGATTATGGTGATGGATAATGTGACTCTATTATCAATGTGCAAGAACTAAATCTCAACCGATTGATATTAATTGATGGATTAAATTCTACATCGTTTGCAATCTGGGGACCGGATAAGGTGTGTGAAAGTATCACCACGGAGTCTGCCAAATTGCTTGAGAATTGCGGATGTATTTTCGATGCAGTTTTCGAGGGGAAGGAGCTGAAGAGCCAACTGTCGTTGTTTGAATCAGCTATCCTGCTAACATCAGCATCTTTGGTGACAAGTAAGTTATATGTGCTCATTTTGTTTAGTTGAATTGATTTCTAAATGACACTAACACCTTGCCCACATTGAATTACGGTTTTAGCTAAAGCATATTGGTAACCTGGTAGAGGTAGGCTATTTAAAATCCGCGTTCCTTTGCTGTTCTATCTCACTTTGCCGTGTTATGTTACGACATAGACTAAACAAAAAGCTTCATCCGACTTCATCTGACAAAAAAGCATATTTTGTGTGATGTGATGAATGGACCATTCGATGTGTGTGTGTTCGCGTGCGTATGTGGTGGAGCGCTCTAGGAAATGCTTGTCGATTCAGCCTTTATTCGACTAACCTATACACATGTTATTTTATCATGAGGCTGATGCTGATACCACAAATAGCCCAAACTGATCAAAATGTGTGGAAAGCATGGTTGACTCTGTTTTGTTGAGTAGTGGTGATGCAGTCTGTTGCATCCCATTTGCTGTATTCGGACCGTTGGATTTCAGCACCTACCAAAGGCCAAATAACATTCAGAATATCTAATATTTTATGCTGATTATAATATGCACAGTAGACCCACCAATAGCTATTTTTAGAACACATTGCTGTGCAATTGACTTCAAACTGTTATGTTATTAAGGCTCCTCGCATGCGCCAGGGTGAAAAGCCTAACATATGAGCACTGCCATGTCTTTGAGAATGATGTTTGCAAGAACACTATAGGGCTGTAGCTAATGCACTTTCATTTCCACCTATCCATGGAGGGTAGTGTCTGTTTTAATGCGGAGGCGCTGCGCTCCAATGTGTGCTTGAGTTCGGCTCGCCGTTGCTGTTTGCTCAGTACTGGTATTAAGGGAGCTGTCCCTCATAAACGTGGTGCTGAAATGACAAGCTTCGCTTGCGTATGGAGGCCGCTATGCAGTCTGCTGGCTAGAAACGAACGTAGCATAATGTGTGGTGTATTGCACACATACATGAAGCAATGGTGTTTTGGTTATATTCCAGTTATGATAATTGACCACCATGCACTGATGTACAGTGTGCCATGGTATGGGATATGGTGTATCGGTTGAAACGGATTGGTTCTCCATTCATTCATTCATCCATCTCACCCATTCATCCATTCTTGGCACTAGGAGCACATGGAAATACACACACACACACACACACACACACACACACACACACACACACACACACACACACACACACACACACACACACACACACACACACACTCTGAACCCTGCACCCTCCTTCTCACACAGTGGTCTCTTTGATCTCACAGAGGGACAGCAAGACAGAAGACCACAGAGAACATGCACACACAGGGCCTTGCATCTAGCCAGTAATGAATGTTAGATTAAATTTGACTCCTTCAAAATGAGGTTTTATCATATCTGCATCCTTAAAGCAATTGTTATACAGTATAGAACTCTCCTACATGTGAATTTAACCAATTGTCTTTTCTTATTTCAACCACCCATTTGTCTGAAAACAATGCAGTGCATTCAGAAAGTATTCACACCCCTTGACTTTTCCACATTTTGTTGATTTACAGCCTGCATTTAAAATGGATTAAATCGAGATGTTGTGTCACTGGAACAACACCCTATAATCTCAAAGTGGAACTATGTTTTTAGAAATGTTTACAAATTAATTAAAAATAAAAAGATGAAGTGTCTTGGGTCAAGAAGTATTCAACCTTTTGTTGTGGTAAGCCTAAATCATTTCAAGAGTTTACATTTGCTCAACAAGTCACATAATAAGGACTCACTCTGTGTGCAATAATAGTGCAATAATGACTACCTCATCTCTGTACCCCATTTCAAACACAGATTCAACCATAAAGACCAGGGAGGTTTTCCAATGTCTAGCGAAGATTGGTAGTAAGGTAACATTTTTAAAAAGCAGTCATTGAATATCCGTTCAAACGTGTTGAATATCTGTGTTTTAAATGACACTTTGGATGGTGTATCAATACACCCAGTCACTACAAAGTTATAAGGGTCCTTCCTGACTCAGTTGCCGGGGAGGAAGGAAAGCACTCTATGACTTCACCATGAGGCCAATGGTGACCTTAAAACAGTTTCAGAGTTTATTGACTGTGATAGGAGAAAATTGAGGATGGATAAATACAATTGTAGTTGCTCCACAATACTAATATAAATGACAGACTGAAAATAAGGAAGCCGGGACAGAATAAAAATATTCCAAAACATTCATCCTGTTTGCAATAAGGCACTAAAGTAAAACTGCAAAAAATGTGGCAAAGAAGTCCACTTTATTTCCTGAATACAAAGTGTTATGTTTGGAGCAAATCCAATACAACACATCAGTGAGTACCACTCTTCATATTTTCAAGCATGGTGGTGGCTGCATCATGTTATGTGTGTGCTTGTCAGCGGCAAGGACTAGGGAGATTTTTAGGATAAAAATAAATGGAATGGAGCTAAGCAAAAATCCTAGTTCTTTCCAACACACTGGGATGCAAAATCACTTTTCAGCAGGACAATAACCTAAAACACAAGGTCAAACTGGATTTGTTTACCAAGACAACATTGAATGTTCCTGAGTGGCCTAGTTACAGTTTTGACTTAAGTTGGCTTGAAAATCTATAGCAAGACTTGACAGAGCCTGATAAAAAAGAAGAATTTGCAAATATTGTACAATCCAGGTGTGCAAAGCTCTTAGAGACTTACCCAGAAAGACTCACAAGTCTAATCGCTAAAGGCGATTCTAACATGCATTGATTGATTCAGGTGTGTGAAAACTTACGTAAATGATTTTTTTCAGTATTTCATTTTCAATAAATTGGTCAAGCTTTCTAGAAAACATGGTTTGACTTTGTGATTATGGGGTATTGTGTGTAGATTGGTGAGAAATAAACTATTTAATCTATTTTGAATTAAGGCTATAACTCAACAAAATGTGGAATAAGGCACTGTATATGCTGGATGCAAGCTACTATCGAATAGTATTTTTCCATCATGTTTTTACCATCTTCTCCTATAATACACATACATTGAATCATGGATATATGTAGGTCATTTTAGACGATACAGGTAGTAAGGCTTGGTGAACGCACAGAGAATATTATGACTTGGTTTTAGATTGACTAATGCAGTATCTATCCTACATATCAGTGTTGGAAGTATATGCCATTTAGTAGTAATAGTAGTAGTCAGTCATTAATAATACAGCACAGTAGAAGTAATAGGAGTAGTAATGTTATAGCTTCAGTTGCAACTGAGGTTACGCTTGTCATTCTACTGTTGTAGAATTGATCACAGCTTTCTGTCACCTGATTAAAGTGGCCCCCTATTCCCTCAGGTGAGTGAGGGAGTGAACATCTTTCACCCTATTTGAGAAAGCATGTTGCCTTGGGGAGACAAATTAGACTGCTCATTTTATGTTCTTCCCCTGTCAAAGGTTTTAGCATGATAAATCCACTCTATGAATCCCAAAGATGACATGTGTTTGTTGTGGCGTGATGCAGAGCGATTCATGCCTACGAGGAGCCTATCCCTTCTGCATGTTGAGCACTTCTCAAAGGTCCACTTCCCCCCTGAACTTTCCTTTCTATAGAGGTGATAGAAAGACATCATTCTGTGGCTGGGGGTGAGGTGGGGGGTTTGGATGTACTCTATACTAACCAAGGGTAGCTTATGGTATTACATTGTTTTACTTTTTAAATACTTTAAAAAAATACTTTAGAAAGAAAAGAACTTGGATTCTTGTTTTTTAATATTGCAGTAAGATGGTCAACATTTCAGCACGTACAGTAGTGCCTTCATCATTGTTATAGGTCCATACTCTGTAAAACGTCAATGATACAATGACAACTTCCCATAATCTCCTAGAGTCATGTGCACCTATGTGTTTGTTTATTTTATTATGTGCTGGTGACAACAACAGCATCCCCAGTGTGTCTCAGGCATCCCCAGTGGTGCAGTGGTCTCAGAGCAGGTGCAGTGCGGGTACGGAGGACCGAGGGAAAAGTCCTGCTGCTGCTAGCATCAAGCCAGATTTCAGTTGATAACATTGTCACCTCCGCAGACGTCTGTTTCATGTCCAATTCCTCCCCTCGTTGCGGTCTCAGTAATCCATTGAAAATTGTGCCAAGCGGCCCTGTCAAAAAATTAATGAACTTGTCAGCCAGAAAAGGGTAGCATTGCGACAAGATGTCAGCCCCTCGTGAAGCCACAGAGCATATGCCCATGTTCCTTTTCCCACATCCTCCTTTGAAATGTTGCTTATTTCTTCAGACTGTGACGCCGTTCAGATCAGGGCCATCGCTTTGTGCCATTTAATAAATGTTCATTTGTTAAATCGGATTAATCTGGGTAAAGCCCCAGCTTAGGACACCATTAGCATTCATTTCTCTGACTGCTGGGGACTTCTATCAATAATGGAACCGCCTGTACATTTTTCATCTTCTCTGGGTAGAAATGTTCTCTGGGGATTGGATTGGTCGTGAAAGGGAAATTAAAAAGTCAGGCAGTTCTGTGTTATCTACACTCTTTGAAAAAAAGGTGCTATCTAGAACTTAAAAGGGTTCTTTGGCTGTCCCCGTACGAGGACCCTTTGAAGAACCCTTTTTGGTTCCAGGTAGAACCCTTTTGGGGTAAATGTTGGCTGCCAGACCGGCAGATAGAAACACCATAGGGGAGGTTGAGACGAGGAGGGGGGCTGGGGTACCAAGAGAGAGCGAGAGAAGGTAGATATGTTTTCAGGTCAAGGCAGTGCTGCGGTGCTGTGAGTATACAGTATAAGCTCTAACTGGATGCATCATCTCAGATGATTGGTGGCTTGTTACATGAGTTCAGTCCCTTGATGACTTCCCATGCCTAGGTGCTGATGTAGGCAATGGTTGAGTCTAGGGCTGTTATGGTGATTGCCACACCAGCAGTCACGAGTCATGACTGCAGTCAGATTCCACGTGACCGTTGAATCAAGGTAACTAGGCTTCTCCAAAACCACGCTCTGAAGCCGCTGATTTTCATTAGTAGCCTACCAAACTTGCTTACGGCCAGTCGCTAATGGCCTGGTACTCAGCGCTCTATTGTCCCTCTAATCACTCTGTCATCAATGCAAATGCATCGAAAATAAAATCAAACACTTCATGAGAGCCCTGGCATTCAGAGTTTGAATGGAAAAGGATCACCTCTTTCGCAGCAAGAGCCCGCTCCTCATAGCTGGTTGATGCATGGAATTAATAAGTGTTCCCATAAGCCCTTGTTGCGCAACATTTCTATAGGCTTTGCTATGCAATTACGTGAGAAAACAGAGTTTTGATGGCCTCTATTAAAAATAGGCATATCCCATGAGCTTTAATCCGTTACATGTAAGGGGTTACAAAAAACGCATAACTGTAATACATTATGTTACTATCAAAAATATTGTAATCAGATTACAGATACTTTTGAAAAACTTGATGATTACTTCGAAGATTACTTTTAAATTCAGAAGGGATGTTTGTGAAAAAAATCTTTGACACCTCTTTGTTTTCTCAATGACATTCAAATCAGCATTGAAAAAAAGCTCAAATTTAAGTTTGTTCCACCTGAGCGAGTCTGACCATAAGTCAGAGACCACTATGATGACAAGCTAGTGGGAAGGTTACTGTCCTTTTCTGTGGCTTAACCAACCTGGCTAGTAATTTAACAATTTGTATTCGTATTTACAGATGGCATACACGTTTTTTATTAAGGCATATGAAAGTTCACATGTTCCAAAATGTATTTCTGCTAAAAAACGCATTTTGATTAAAATAAAAGGTTTACATTCAAATGACTCTCCTGTGATGTAGTGACCTGCGACATTTGGCTAGTTTCCTGAAATGAGTCACAAATGTGTTTGATGGATCGCGGGAAAAGCTTTTGTAGACTACAGTCCAAGCTATGTCTTCCAATGGTGCAACTGCTGTCGGCATCCAAAGATTATCCAACATGAATAAACGCTTGGAGGTAAGGATGACAGCAGTGGTGTAGTCTACGGCGATATGGATATCACTTATTATTGATATCTACATTGTGCATGGATGTGAATCACACTGCTGCTCTCTCATTTAGCTATTTGTGGCTTACTGATTGTGGTTGTTGTGGATGGCTGTTCACAAATCTAAATATGTATTTGAAGTCAATAATGGTTGGATTCAAGAAGTTTAAGCTGTCAATCAATCATTGTTTTTGAAACCAGTGGACAGCCAGTGAAAAATGCACTCCTGCAACAGCTGCACAGGGCAGATCACAGCCTATGAAATAAAAGTGGTGCTTTTATTGCTCAATCTAATTCATGCTGATAAAAACAAAAATCAATAGACCTAATGAACACATGCTCAAACTCGTAAATTTTTGATAGACTTAAAGGGGCAATCTGTAGTTGCTACATCCTTTTTTGGACTTATAAGTTATATATATTAATGTATAGATATAATTTAATCGTATTATTAAATGTAGTAGAAAGCAATGGGTTAGAAGAAGCCTACATAACCAACCCATAAAGTAAAATTTTACCTCCATATATGGCCAGCTATGTAAACTTTAACATTGATTTATCTTGCAATAGATGTTGTTCAATTGGTAACATACACTTTTATCTTCTTCTAATGCCTCTTAAGGGGAAAGTAATCTAAAAGTAAGTAAATGTAATCAGATTATGTTACTGAATTTGGGTAATCCAAAAGTTACGTTACTGATGACAATTTTGGACCGGAAACTATTAACTGTAACGGATTACATTTAGAAAGTAACCTACCCAACCCAAAACTCATTGCACACATATATTGTTTAGGATATGTAAAGACAAGATTACATTGAGAATAGTCTGATGTGTGACAATATTATCACTTGTGAAGGAAGGCAAGAAACAGCACATGCATTTTTTGTGACTTTTTCAAATCATAGTCGCATGCTTTATGTAGCCTAGCCCGGTATAGGCGTATTTGTTTGGAAAAGGTTTGCATTCCAACTAAAGTGGCCAAATAACTCTAAGTGTAGTCTATAGGCCTATGACCCCTGGAACAGGGTTGGAGAGCCCATAGCCTACAGAGCCTAGTGAAAGGTTTTCGTATAAGCCCAGTCATTGTGCAATCGCGCGTGAGTTTTGACTAGCCACTATTTAAAAGATGATCCCAGCTTTCTCATGCTGCTATATTTATTCCTCAATTCTTAAAATTACGCATATTAATCCGCTTTACAACCTTTGTAGACTACCTGGCATATTAAAAACGTCTCCTCCATTCGAGTGCAGCTTACGGATGACATGTTTTTTTGTGGGCCATTCTAAATAGAAAATAATCCCATGCATATATTAGTAGGCTATATGTAAAGAATAGCTTACACTGAGAATAGTCAGATGGTTGAGAATATTGTCAAGCTTGTCAAATTGTGAATGAGAGACTGATGAAGTGTTTGCAGTCTTTTCAAGAAACAAAGCAGAGCGCATGCCTTTCATGCACATTTTTTCTAATTATCATTAGAGTCACATCATGCAGCCTGAGAATATATTTGAAATTAAAACAGCCTAAGGTTTGCATCACAACTAAAGTTGCATAAATAACTCTGATTTAAGCATATAGGAGGACCTGTTTCAAATTATAGGCTATGCGTGGAAGCCCGGAGATGCGAAAGTGTTTATGTTAATTAACGTTCAATTATCGTGAGACCGGCAGTTATTTTTATGACAATAACTGTCTGACAAAATTTCATGACCACCAAAGCCCTAGTTTAGTCACCCCACAACAATTGACCTTAGAAATATGTATTTTGACCCCAGCTGCAGGAAGCCGACACTCAAACTAACATACAGAAGTCCTACACAGGATGTTGGGATTGTGAGCTATTCATGCACATCTTTTCAACTAATTTCTCTTCGAAGTGGTTAATTTGTGGATGAGATGTTGAGTCATTATTTTGCTGTAGAATGGCTTAGCTAAGAGTGGACCTTTTTGTGTATTTTGTTTTATTTGTGGTTGTTATTGTTTTGTCGGCTCAAGCTAATTCTGTAGCACTACAATGATCTACACAGGCATGGATGTTTATTGTAGCTCTGAACACCATTAGCGACCCTGTGCAATAGCCTACTACTAAAGTAAATAGGAACAGCAATGTGTTTTCATTCAGGTTTTTGGTAGTTAAGGTAATCAATCCAGTCTTCAAAGAGTTTTCTGATTTGGGTTCAGGCACTCCTGACATTGATCTAGATTCTTGTTAAGGATCAGAGTTACTATTTCAATCATGTGGAGACTGAAGACGTCAGTGAGCTGTGGACCAACGCACTGGCTTTCTAAATAAACTAAGTCGACAGACACGTACAGACATCCTGCACACACACACACACACACACACTCCTGATAAACACACACATAATCACGATCAACACACACACACAGCGGCTGTAGTGGGCTCGCTCATTAGTCATCGTCTCCAGCTTGTCTCTCTGAATCTGCCATCCAGGGAAAGGACAGCCGATCCGGAGGAAAGCAGCACTACATTCCTTCAGTCGATGGATTAATCAATGGCTGCTCCTCTCTCCCATCAATCTCAGGGAATAATCTGAGAGACATCCATTCTGTCACACTGGATGCCGGCATGCACTGCTCCTATTACTGTCCTCTCCTTTACAGCCAATTGTACTGTACCAGAGGAGGGGTAGGGGCATGTGAGGTTTGGATAAGTGACCGCAGCTGTAGCGTGTGCATACCTTTTAGGGGTTGGCAGTGGTGGTCAAGTAGTCTTTTCCATAGTGGTGGTCAAGTAGCCAACTCCAGAGTGGTGGTCAAGTAGTCTTTTCCATAGTGGTGGTCAAGTAGTCTATTCCATAGTGGTGGTCAAGTAGTCTACTCCAGAGTGGTGGTCAAGTAGTCTTTTCCATAGTGGTGGTCAAGTAGTCTACTCCATAGTGGTGGTCAAGTAGTCTAATCCATAGTGGTGGTCAAGTAGTCTACTCCATATTGGTGGTCAAGTAGTCTTCTCCATATTGGTGGTAAAGTAGTCTGCTCCATATTGGTGGTCAAGTAGTCTGGTCCATATTGGTGGTCAAGTAGTCTGCTCCATATTGGTGGTCAAGTAATCTACTCCATAGTGGTGATCAAGTAGTCTCCTCCATAGCGGTGGTCAAGTAGTCTCCTCCACAGTGGTGGTCAAGTAGTCTCCTCCATAGTGGGGGTCAAGTAGTCTCCTCCATAGTGGTGGTCAAGTAGTCGGCTCCATAGTGGTGGTCAAGTAGTCTGCTCCATATTGGTGGTCAAGTAGTCTCCTCCATAGTGGTGGTCAAGTAGTCTATTCCATATTGGTGGTCAAGTAGTCTACTCCATACTGGTGGTCAAGTAATCTACTCCATATTGGTGGTCAAGTAGTCTGCTCCATAGTGGGGGTCAAGTAGTCTCCTCCATAGTGGTGGTCAAGTAGTCGGCTCCATAGTGGTGGTCAAGTAGTCTGCTCCATATTGGTGGTCAAGTAGTCTCCTCCATAGTGGTGGTCAAGTAGTCTATTCCATATTGGTGGTCAAGTAGTCTACTCCATACTGGTGGTCAAGTAATCTACTCCATATTGGTGGTCAAGTAGTCTGCTCCATATTGGTGGTCAAATAGTCTACTCCATATTGGTGGTCAAGTAGTCTACTCCATATTGGTGGTCAAGTAGTCTAGTCCATACTGGTGGTCAAGTAGTCTCCTCCATATTGGTGGTCAAGTAGTCTACTCCATATTGGTGGTCAAGTAGTCTACTCCATACTGGTGGACAAGAAGTCTACTCCAAATTGGTGGTCAAGTAATCTGCTCCATAGTGGTTGTCAAGTAGTCTGCTCCATAACGGTCGTCAAGTAGTCTACTCCATATTGGTGGTCAAGTAGTCTGCTCCATAGTGGTGGTAAAGTAGTCTGCTCCATATTGGTGGTCAAATAGTCTGCTCCATATTGGTGGTCAAGTAGCTTGCTCCATATTGGTGGTCAAGTAATCTACTCCATAGTGGTGATCAAGTAGTCTCCTCCATAGTGGTGGTCAAGTAGTCTCCTCCAGAGTGGTGTTCAAGTAGTATTTTCCATAGCGGTGGTCAAGTAGTCTCCTCCATAATGGTGGTCAAGTAGTCTTCTCCATAGTGGTGGTCAAGTAGTCTACTCCATATTGGTGGTCAAGTAATCTGCTCCATATTGGTGGTCAAGTAGTCTTTTCCATTGTGGTGGTCAAGTAGTCAACTCCATATTGGTGGTCAAGTAGTCTACTCCATATTGGTGGTCAAGTAGTCTAGTCCATACTGGTGGTCAAGTAGTCTGCTCCATATTGCTGGTCAAGTAGTCTGCTCCATATTGGTGGTCAAGTAGTCTACTCCATACTGGTGGTCAAGTAGTCTACTCCAAATTGGTGGTCAAGTAATCTGCTCCATAGTGGTTGTCAAGTAGTCTGCTCCATAACGGTCGTCAAGTAGTCTACTCCATATTGGTGGTCAAGTAGTCTGCTCCATATTGGTGGTCAAATAGTCTACTCCATATTGGTGGTCAAGTAGTCTACTCCATATTGGTGGTCAAGTAGTCTACTCCATATTGGTGGTCAAGTAGTCTGCTCCATATTGGTGGTCAAATAGTCTACTCCATATTGGTGGTCAAGTAGTCTACTCCATATTGGTGGTCAAGTAGTCTACTCCATATTGGTGGTCAAGTAGTCTACTCCATATTGGTGGTCAAGTAGTCTACTCCATATTGGTGGTCAAGTAGTCTGCTCCATATTGGTGGTCAAATAGTCTGCTCCATATTGGTGGTCAAGTAGGTTGCTCCATATTGGTGGTCAAGTAATCTACTCCATAGTGGTGATCAAGTAGTCTAATCCATATTGGTGGTCAAGTAATCTGCTCCATATTGGTGGTCAAGTAGTCTACTCCATATTGGTGGTCAAGTAGTCTGCTCCATATTGGTGGTCAAGTAGTCTGCTCCATATTGGTGGTCAAGTAGTCTTCTCCATGTTGGTGGTCAAGTAGTCTCCTCCATTTTGGTGGTCAAGTAGTCTGCTCCATATTGGTGGTCAAGTAGACTACTCCATATTGGTGGTCAAGTAGTCTAGCCCGTAGCAGGTAATGGCTTTAAACAAAAACAAGCTGAAATATTTGTGTTGTGCAGTGACTCAACTATGTCCCCTTTCCTCTCGCCCCTCACCCCTCATTCTCCCGCCCAAAACTCAACTAAAAGTAGTGACCTGGAATTCAAGTTGCCATGTTAGTCAGTCACCACAGGCCTTACCTCACCCACCTTGTCAGTCTTGCCGAGGTTCAACTTAATGACTTAGCCCTCCCCCCCTCTTTTCTCCTTCCCCCTTACACCATGCATGAATGTACAAGGTGCAGAATCGAGAGAGTGGCGGCCCCTGAAGTAAGGTTGTGCTGACGTGACAGCCTGGGTGAAGGAAAACATACACACGCATGCATACACACACGGCAACACACCACCGACACACGTGTCTCCAGAGAAACCAATCCTCTTGCCTCCAGGGCAGCGTGACAGCGTCTGCTGAAAGTGATAGTGGCCCAGGTCGCCACATTAATTTCTGCTGCTAAATGAAAAGGTTAAAGGGACTGAAAGAGGGTGACGTGTTGTCTTTCACCTCCTCCCGCCCACTCTCAGGCCTCCTCCTAATGAAGGTGAGACTATAGATCCCTTCCCTTTACTGCGAAAAAGGACCAAAAGAAAGAGACAGCGTATGGAGGGATAAACAGAGAGAGAGAGAGAGAAATGTTAATGATGGGAGCAGTAGTAATCTGCATGTAATAGGTTATTTGGAAATGCAGAAAAAGGGAGACTGCTGGAGTTGATTGGTCTTATTTGAGTTCATTAATGCAATTTTCCCTCACAAAGAGCCTGTGCAGAACCTTTCAAGCTAAAAGAATGACTAAATCAGTCATGGTGACTGGGCCTATGTGCTCTGTAAAAGACCGTGTCATAGCACACACATGCACACACACGTGCGCACGTACAGACACAAACACAGACTTGTCTGTGTCCCCTGTCAACAAGTGGTGTTTTGAAAGATTATAAATTGAGATGGAAGGACTTTGAGTGAAGTGGTGCCCTGATGCTGGTATGGCTGGGTGACCTGTTACTGGGGAGAGATTGTGTTTTATTTTCTGGTTGCTGCAGTCCTCTCCTCTGCAGTCCCTTTCAAAGGCATACTGTAGCCCAGTCTAGAGGGAGAATGGTGATGGCTGAAGCCAACACTCAGTATGAGGACAGGCATAATATATCACCTGTGTGTATGCATTAACCTCAGAGAGTTTCTCCTTTCATGGGTTGTCTGGAGACATCATTATTCATCACCGTTGGCTGAGAAAATAGGGCAACGGTGGTTGAGCCGAGCACATGCAATGAAAATGTAACTGTCAGCCAGGTGTTTGAAATGTTTCAGATTTACTGTGTCTGGAATCTATTTTACTGTTGCCTCTTAACTTTGGGCAAAGTCAAGGTGCCTCATTATATACTTTAAGGTTAAATTCTAAATTCTCCATTCCACGGGTCATAAGTTAGCATCAAAGGCATGGTATGTTACATTTTAGGCTACGTTTATGAGTGTATCATTCCTTGCAAACAATAACCTCTGCTTTATGGTGTGAAGCTGTAGCATAATCATGGATTGCTATTACATCTATTACTATGCAGATGAAAGGGCCTTGCAGAAAGTAGAGAGAGAGAAAGAGAGAGAGAAAGAAAGAGGGAGGGAGAGAGAGAAGCCTGCATCGCTGATGACTCAAACGCCCACGTATATTACCTCACATCTAGATTAATCAGAGTCTACAGAAAACTCACTAACGCGATTACAGAGCTTAATATAATCACCCCATATTCATAGTATATAATAGCATCAGATTTGATAATGGAAATGATCATGTTTTCTGTGATATGATCATGTACTCTGATCCCATTTTGAGCATTTTTATACTCAGGTCCTGTTGAGATGTGTGCTATAATGCAAACACAGCTGGGATCAGTCCCTCGTATGGTATCTTTGAGGTTATAGATCAGTGTTTGTCCTGCTTTTTGCTAGATATGTGTATTACCTGCACTGAAGTGTCTATAATCAATATTGATGAGTTTTCATATATCTCAATGAGGCAGTGTCCTTCAATCCCAGATTTTTGTACTAACATGTCTAATTCAACAAATGATCAAGGGATAAAAACACTAAGGAGAGTCATGCCATTTCCCCTCCCTCCCTCCCTCCCT
Source organism: Salmo trutta (assembly GCF_901001165.1). NCBI lineage: Eukaryota > Metazoa > Chordata > Actinopteri > Salmoniformes > Salmonidae > Salmo > Salmo trutta. The sequence continues at coordinate 36,054,560 of NC_042963.1, forward strand.
CCCTCCCTCCCTCCCTCCCTCCCTCCCTCCCACCCTCCCTTCCTTCCTTCCTTCCTTCCTTCCTTCCTTCCTTCCTTCCTTCCTTCCTTCTTTCCCTCCCTCCCTCCCTCCCTCCCTCCCTCCCTCCCTCCCTCCCTCCCTCCCTGTGTGTTGGTCTCCCCCCAGACTGCAGCCTTCTGTAGACCCAGGGGTGTAGGATGAGCGTCTGGGATCTGGACAGCTGGGACGGGCTTCTCCATCTGTCTCCCTGAACCTCTCTTTAACTCCCAGACCCAATCAGCCTGGCAGGACTCAAACACTAGTGCAGCTAGCACACAGCTAGCACACAGCTAGCACCGCTCCACTCTGCTCAGCAGGAAGAGCCTGGCCTGCCAGTCAATTAGTTAATACTAGAGTTTCAGCACAGTACACAATGTCTGTGTTTTCTTCACATCTATCTCAGCCAGTATGTATCACTTTCTCTCTCCCTCTCTCTCTCTCTCTCTCACTCTCGCTCTTGCTCTCACTCTCTCCCTCTTTCTATCTCTCTCTCACTCTCTATCCTTCACTCGTTCTCTCTCCCTCTTTCTTCTTGTCTCTGTCCTTGATGCGTCAGTCATTCAGCCACCTGTGTGTAGACTGGATTTGCCCTATGAGGGGAGTTTTGATCTGACAGGAAGAGACTTGAACTTGATGTAATCCTGTGTGTCTCCAGGGAGTCTAATGAGGTACTAGTGTGTCTGCCTGGTAAGGTCAGGGCCCTGTGACAGAGACTGCCAACTCACTCCCAGACAACATGGATGACAGAGGGAAGGAACGACATGGTGGAAAGTGAAAACAGCTCCTTGAGATACAGTATATTGCAGCTATTGTTTTTATATAGAAGCTATCCAATATGGTGCTACCTAAATAGTGTCTTAACTTCCCTGTGCCTTACCAAAACAACAACTTCACAGTTGACATAATCCAATGTATTTGTAATTAGAGATTGCATCTTTAATGTACACAGATAGAGTGGTGTTATGTGTGCCTATCCTATCCCCGATCATCTACATATTACCCTATCCTATCCCCTATAATCTACATATTACCCTATCCTATCCCCTATCATGTACAGATTACCCTATACTATCCCCTATCATGTACATATTATCCTATCCCCTATCATGTACATATTACCCTATCCTATCCCCTATCATGTACATTTGACCCTATCCTGTCCCCTATCATGTACATTTTACACTATCATATACCCTATCATGTACTGCATGTTTTACGCTATCCTATCACCTATCCTGTACATATTATCCTATCCTATCCCCTGGCATGTACATTTTAGACTAGCATATACCCTATCATGTACTGTACATATTACACTATCCTATCTCCTATCCTGTAGATATTACCCTATCCTATTCTCTATCATGTACATATTACCCTATCCCATCCCGTATCATGTACATTTTATCTTATCCTATCCCCTATCATGTACTGTACATATTACATTATCCTATCCCCTGTCCTGTAAATATTACCCTATCCTATCCCCTATCATGTACATTTTACACTATCCTATCCCCTATCATGTACATGTTACCCTATCCTATCCCCTATCATGTACTGTATACACTATCCTATGCCCTATCCTGTAAATATGACCCTATCCTATCCCCTATCATGTACATTTTACACTATCCTACCCCTTATCCTGTACATATTACCCTATCCTCTCACCTTTCCTCCCATCCACAGTCACACATACCTATGCCCAGATTTACCATGCCAACATGATTTAAGACGAATGGTCATTCAAAAAAAATAAAGAATAGTCTGATTGGTCACTTGGAGTGGCAGCATGTTATTGGAGGGTACTGTGACTCCCTTTCTCTCTCAATCTCGCTGTGTGTGTTTGTGTGTGTGTGTGTGTGTGTGTGTTTGTGTGTGTTACCCCATGGCACACCTCCTGCAGCCTGCGCCAGACTCTTCGCCCTGTGGGGCACAATGTTTGGCTGTGACAGACCCGTCTGCCACAAAACAGAACAACACTGTCACACAATTGCCAAGGTCTGTCCACATACAGTACTTATTATCATCCTCTGGTAATGCAGCAATACAGAATATCACCTCATCTATGCACACATTTACATGTATGGATATATATCTATAAAAAAATACAATGTTAGATAAAGTGAAGATAGCCAGTTAGATATGTAAACTTCACTGTTTGTACACATCCCATTAGCTACCACATTATACCACTTACTATACTGTACTTCATGTTGTTCACATTGATTACAGAGTCTACATGAATGAAGGCTTTATATTCCTGCCAGGTATAGACCTTCAGGAATATATCTTAAAGGGAAAAACTTTATTTGTCACATACGCGGAAATCCACTGTAGAACTTGACATGAAATGTTATTTTTCTATTTTATTTCACCTTTAATTAACCGGGTAGGCAAGTTGAGAACAAGTTCTCATTTACAATTGCGACCTGGCCAAGATAAAGCAAAGCAGTTTGACATATACAACAACACAGAGTTACACATGGAGTAAAACAAACATACAGTAAATAATACAGTAGAAAAATAAGTCTATATACAATGTGAGCAAATGAGGTGAGATAAGGGAGGTAAAAGGCAAAAAAAGGCCATGGTGGTGAAGTACATACAATATAGCAAGTAAAACACTGGAATGGTAGATTTGCAGTGGAAGAAAGTGCAAAGTAGAAATATAAATAATGGGGTGCAAAGGAGCAAAATAAATAAATAAATACAGTAGGGAAAGAGGTAGATATTTGGACTAATTATAGAGGGGCTATGTACAGGTGCAGTAATCTGTGAGCTGCTCTGACAGCTGGTGCTTAAAGCTAGTGAGGGAGATAAGTGTTTCCAGTTTCAGAGATTTTTGTAGTTCGTTCCAGTCATTGGCAGCAGAGAACTGTAAGGAGAGGCGGCCGAAGGAGGAATTGGCTTTGGAGGTGACCAGTGAGATATACCTGCTGGAGCGCGAGCTACAGGTGGGTGCTGCTATGGTGACCAGTGAGCTGACATAAGGGGGGACTTTACCTAGCAGGGTCTTGTAGATGACCTGGAGCCAGTGGGTTTGGCGACGAGTATGAAGCGAGGGCCAGCCAATGAGAGCATGCAGGTCGCAGTGGTGGGTAGTATATGGGGCTTTGGTAACAAAACGGATGGCACTGTGATAGACTGCATCCAACTTATTGAGTAGGGTATTGAAGGCTATTTTGTAAATGACATCGCCGAAGTCGAGGATCGGTAAGATGGTCAGTATTACGAGGGTATGTTTGGCAGCATGAGTGAAGGATGCTTTGTTGTGAAATAGGAAGCCAATTCTAGATTTAACTTTGGATTGGAGATGTCTGATGTGAGTCTGGAAGGAGAGTTTACAGTCTAACCAGACACCTAGGTATTTGTAGTTGTCCACATATTCTAAGTCAGAACCGTCTAGAGTAGTAATGCTGGACGGGCGGGCAGGTGCAGGCAGCGATCGGTTGAAGAGCATGCATTTAGTTTTACTTGTATTTAAGAGCAGTTGGAGGCCACGGAAGGAGAGTTGTATGGCATTGAAGCTCGTCTGGAGGGTTGTTAACACAGTGTCCAAAGAAGGGCCAGAAGTATACAGAATGGTGTCGTCTGCGTAGAGGTGGATCAGAGACTCACCAGCATCAAGAGCGACATCATTGATGTATACAGAGAAGAGAGTCGGCCCAAGAATTGAACCCTGTGGCACCCCCATAGAGACTGCCAGAGGTCCGGAAAACAAGCCCTTCGATTTGACACACTGAACTCTATCAGAGAAGTAGTTGGTGAACAAGGTGAGGCAATCATTTGAGAAACCAACACTATTGAGTCTGCCGATGAGGATGTGGTGATTGACAGAGTCGAAAGCCTTGGCCAGGTCATTGAATACGGCTGCACAGTATTGTTTCTTATCGATGGCGGTTAAGATCTCGTTTAGGACCTTGAGCGTGGCTGAGGTGCACCCATGACCAGCTCTGAAACCAGATTGCATAGCGGAGAAGGTGCGGTGCGATTCGAAATGGTCGGTAATCTGTTTGTTGACTTGGCTTTCGAAGACCTTAGAAAGGCAGGGTAGGATAGATATAGGTCTGTAGCAGTTTGGGTCAAGAGTGTCCCCCCCCTTTGAAGAGGGGGATGACCGCAGCTGCTTTCCAATCTTTGGGAATCTCAGACAACACGAAGGAGAGGTTGAACAGGCTAGTAATAGGGGTTACAACAATTTCGCCAGATAATTTTATAACGAAAGGGTCCAGATTGTCTAGCCCAGCTGATTTTGTAGGGGTCCAGATTTTGCAGCTCTTTCAGAACATCAGCTGACTGGATTTGGGAGAAGGAGAAATGGGGAATGCTTGGGCGAGTTGCTGTGGGGGGTGCAGTGCTGTTGATCGGGGTAGGGGTACCCAGGTGGAAAGCATGGCCAGCCGTAGAAAAAGGCTTCTTGAAATTCTCAATTCTCGTGAATTTATCGGTGGTGATAGAGTTTCCTATCCTCAGTGCAGTGGGCAGCTGGGAGGAGGTGCTCTTATTCTCCATGGACTTTACAGTGTCCCAGAACTTTTTTGAGTTTGTGTTGCAGGAAGCAAATTTCTGCTTGAAAAAGCTAGCCTTGGCTTTTCTAACTGGCTGTGTATATTGGTTTCTAACTTCCCTGAAAAGTTCCATATCACGGGGGCTCTTTGATGCTAATGCAGAACGCCACAGGATGTTTTTGTGTTGGTTAAGGGCAGTCAGGTCTGGAGAGAACCAAGAGCTATATCTGTTCCTGGTTCTAAATTTCTTTAATGGGGCATGCTTATTTAAGATGGTGAGGAAGGCATTTAAAAAAAAATAACCAGGCATCCTCTACTGACGGGATGATGTCAATATCCTTCCAGGATACCCGGGCCAGGTAGATTAGAAAGGCCTGCTCGCTGAAGTGTTACAGGGAGCATTTGACAGTGATGAATGGAGGTCGTTTGACCGCTGACCCATTACGGATGCAGGCAATGAGGCAGTGATCACTGAGATCTTGGTTGAAAACAGCAGAGGTGTATTTAGAGGGCAAGTTGGTTAGGATGATATTTATGAGGGTGCCCGTGTTTACGGCTTTGGGGTGATACCTGGTAGGTTCATTGATCATTTGTGTGAGATTGAGGGCATCAAGCTTAGATTGTAGGATAGCTGGGGTGTTAAGCATGTCCCAGTTTAGGTCACCTAACAGCACGAGCTCTGAAGATAGATGGGGGCAATCAGTTCACATATGGTGTCCAGAGCACAGCTGGGGGCAGAGAGTGGTCTATAGCAGGCGGCAACGGTGAGAGACTTGTTTTTAGAGAGGTGGATTTTTAAAAGTAGAAGTTCAAATTGTTTGGGTACAGACCTGGATAGTAGGACAAAACTCTGCAGGCTATCTCTGCAGTAGATTGCAACACCGCCCCCTTTGGCCATTCTATCTTGTATGAAAATGTTGTAGTTAGGGATGGAGATTTCAGAGGTTTTGGTGGTCTTCCTAAGCCAGGATTCAGACACGGCTAGGACATCCGGGTTGACAGAGTGTGCTAAAGCAGTGAATAAAACAAACTTAGGGAGGAGGTTTCTAATGTTAACATGCATAAAAACAAGGCTATTACGGTTACAGAAGTCATCAAAAGAGAGCGCCTGGGGAATAGGAGTGGAGCTAGGCACTGCAGGGCCTGGATTCACCTCTACATCGCCAGAGGAACAGAGGAGGATAAGGGTATGGTTAAAAGCTATGAGAATTGGTCGTCAAGGACAGCCGGAACAGAGAGTAAAAGGAGCAGGTTTCTGGGGGCGATAAAATAGCGTCAAGGTAAAATGTACAGACAAAGGTATGGTAGGATGTGAATACAGTGGAGGTAAACCTAAGCATTGAGTGATGATGAGAGAGATATTGTCTCTTGAAATATCATTGAAACCAGGTGATGTCATCGCATGTGTGGGTGGTGGAACTGAAAGGTTGGATAAGGTATAATGAGCAGCGCTAGAGGCTCTACAGTGAAATAAGCCAATAAACACTAACCAGAACAGCAATGGACAAGGCATATTGACATTAAGGAGAGGCATGCTTAGCCGAGTGATAATAAGGGTCCAGTGAGTAGTGAGGTTGGTTGGGGTCACGGCGATTCAGACAGCTAGCCAGGCCATGGGTAGCAAGCTGGCAGAAGATGGTCTGTTTTTAGCCACCTCGTGCACTTATGTCGGTAGATTAGTGGGTTCCGTGTGGTAGAGTGGACCAATCCAATTGGCAAAAAAGTTATAGTTATAGTGGCCCAAGAAAATTGTCCGATAGACCTATTCAGATAGTTGCCGATAAGACAGCTAACGATTAGCGGGCCGCAGATGGGCGTTCAGGTTACGTCGCAACGGAGGGGCCAGTTGGATAACTCCCTCGGGCAGATATAACGTCGGTAGTCCTGTCGTGAAGGCCCGGTGGGGCTCCGCATCGGCAGTAAAACGGGTCCGGATAGGTGATTTTAGCCCGGGAGTGGCTGATGGAACTCTTCAGCTGGCTAGCTCCGAAATAATTGATGTTTGCTCCGGGACCGACGTTAGCCAATAGTCACTCGGATAGCAGTGAACTGGCTAACTTCTGGCTAACTTCTGGCTAGCTTCTGTTGTGGATTTCAGATTTGAGGTGAATAATACATTTTTTTAAACAATTGGTGAGGCGGGTTGCAGGAGAGTGTTTTGAAGTTGAGTTCTTAGAAAAAAAATATATAAAAAGATATGCGAAGAAAATATGTAAATATATATATACACGGGACAGGACAAGACGAGGACAAAGGACGAAATGCTTACTTACAAGCCCTTAACAAAGTGTGCAGTTCAAGAAAGAGTTAAGAAAATATTAACAAAATAAACTAAAGTAAAAAATTATAAAAAGTAACATAATAAAATAACAATAACGAGGCTTTACACAGGGTACTGGTACCGAGTCTATGTGCGGGGGTACAGGTTAGAGGTAATTTGTACATGTAGGAAGGGGCGAAGTGAATTTGCATAGATAATAAACTGCGAGTGGCAGCAGTGTACAAAACAAATGGGGGGGGTAATGTAAATAGTCCGGTGGCCATTTGATTAATTGTTCAGCAGTCTTATGGCTTGTGGGTAGAGGGTTTTAAGGAGCCTTTTGGACCTAGACTTGGTGCTCCGGTACCGCTTGACGTGTGGTAGCAGAGAAAACAGTCTATGACTTGGGTGACTGGAGTCTCTGACAATTTTTGGGGTTTTCCTCTGACACCGCCTAGTATATAGGTCCTGGATGGCACCACCTGATCCATGTATGGTGTTATAGTACTAATCGGCCTCCCATGTCACGCCTGTGTCATGTTAATGAGCCAGATGCATCTCATCGGCATATTCATGAACTGGAAGGTTTGCCTTTGCTATGGGACTGCAGAGGTGACTCTGTGTGTGTGTACGCGTGTGTGTTAGTGTGTTTCTCTGTGTCTCCGTGTGGGTGGGTGTTTCTCTGTGTCTCTCTCTGTGTGTCTCTTTCTCTGTGTGTATGTGTGTGTGGGTGGGTGTGTGTGTGTGTGTGTGTGTGTGTTTGTGTGTGTGTGTTAGTGTGTTTCTCTATGTCGCTGTGTGGGTGGGTGTTTCTTTGTGTGTCTCTGTGTGTGTGTGTGTGTCTGTGTTTGTGTGTGTTAGTGTGTTTCTCTGTGTCCCTGTGTGGGTGGGTGTTTCTTTGTGTCTCTGCATGTGTGTGTGTGTATGTGTGTGTGTGTGTGTGTTTGTGTGTGTGTGTGTGTGTTTCTCTGTGTCGCTGTGTGGGTGTTTCTTTATGTCTGTGTGTGTGTGTGTGTGTGTGTGTGTGTGTGTGTGTGTGTGTGTGTGTGTGTGTGTGTGTGTGTTTGTGTGTGTGTGTGTGTGTGTGTGTGTGTGTGTGTGTGTGTGTGTGTGTGTGTGTGTGTGTGTGTGTGTGTGTGTGTGTGTGTGTGTGTTAGTGCGTTTCTCTGTGTCTCTGTGTGTCTCTCTCTCTCTCTCTCTCTCTCTCTGTGTGTGTGTGTGTGTGTGTGTGTGTGTGTGTGTGTGTGTGTGTGTGTGTGTGTGTGTGTGTGTGTGTGTGTGTGTGTGTGTGTGTGTGTGTGTGTGTGTGTTAGACTAGGGAGGTCTGTTCTACTTTGATTTATGTTTTAGTCTTCCTGAGAAGCTGTTACAATGCTTGTAGTCTCTGCATCATGTTTTTATGCCACCTCTGTTGAAATGAAAAGATTTGTATAGTTGAAATCCCTGTGGACATGCACTGCATTGTAGAAAAACATGTATCTCTTTGTCTCACAATGTCTGAACAAAGGGATGTAAATAAAGAGACAGAAAAATGCGAAGACCAGGTGGTGCATGTTCAGCCATCCATTTCAAATGTAATATAACCCGAGTTGTTTTTAGGCTGCAGCATCAGACAGGGTATCCCCTCCCTGAGGGAAATGTGTGTTTGCAGGGTGTTTCGGCCAGGTTAAAAGGATCCTAAGCCTTGATGGAACAGGATCGACCCCTCAGTTACTGGCGTGTTGTGCTATGCCCATCCCCCCCATCTCTTCTCCCTCCCTACCGGGGTATTATGTATTAGCATAACACTGATGGGAACATGAAAGAGACACAGAGTCCTTCTGCATCCATTAGCTTCATCTCAAGGTGTTTCCTTTTATTCCAGAAAGGCCCCATCACAGCCTGGTCATCACAATGACTTCTCTACACTATGCTCAAAGGCACAAATCTGCTGCGTTATTTCTTTTTCTCAGCTTTTGAAATGGAAAAATAGTCTTTGGTTAAAACGCCTTAAAAACTTAGACACAACAACATGTACTCAGAGAAGCCTGTCCTTTCTGAGGAGCTGAGGCCCATTCCAATGAGGTCATAGAGGATAGGTTTTGTTGAATGACAGCCCTGAGGATATGTTCAAGGTCAAACAAGTATCATAGCACACTATCAGAGAGACTGCGCTGATTTGGTTCAAGCATTATTATCTCTAATAAGACTACTTCCCATGATTCACACTGATATTTTGGCTGCTACGTACCAAGACCTGTCCACTCCACAGTCGCCCTGTACACTCCAATCCACTCTCCTGTTCTCATCTCTCCCAGGCACTGTTGGCTAATTGGGATAAGCTCCTTGTCTGTTTGATTTCACTCCTCAGATTCAGGAGATGAACCTCAAAAGACAATACAATTGTGTTTCCTGTACAGAACGAAATTATGCATAAAAAATATTTGAGAGCCGTTGCCTACCCAATGACAAATTAGGCTTTAATGAAGAATGAGTGTCTCTGTGGAGTGTTAGCCATAGCGTCTGATCCAGCACACTGACTTAATTGTGTTGCTGAGGCATTCATTACACTTTGTTAGGAATGGCAGCTATCAATCCGTAAATGAGCCGTACAAGTCATATAAATTATGCCGAAAGCGCGGAAAGCCCTTCCATAAGTGTCAAAAATGCAAATGGACTTAAATGGATGACTGGGCGCGTGGCTAAAGCTTATAGGAGGGAGTTTACTCCCCAAAGCCATGTTCTCTCTCATCAGCTGTTGTGACAGCAGAGGTTCCAGTCCATGTGAGGGAACATACTGTAGATACTGAAGTATAAGGGAGAAATAGTGCTATTTTGTCCCTGGCTCTGTGGATTCCATGAATTTCTTAGTATATTTACGAAGTTTGAACATGAAAAATAAAAACAGAAACTTTGTCATTTACTTCAACTTTATTTTATTGGTGGTTCAGCATCTGGACAGGTTCTGGGCAGTGAGTCTCCTGTGAGACTGGGTAGTGAATTCAGACTTCAAGCTAAAGTAAACCCAGCAGCCTACTAACCTATGCTGACTTGACAGGAAGGGCTAAGACAAGTCTCCTGTCTCAAGCCATTGCATCCCCATAGAACCATACCTTCCCTTTGGCTGCCATTCAACTTCATCAGATGAGGATTGTTTCCAAATGCTTTACCTTATTTCCCACGTACATTAGCTAATGATGCACTGGCTTTTTCAAATCGAGTGGGCAGAATGTGCTGTTGCAGCTAGACGACAGTCTCTGCTTTCAAAGACCTCCTGATAGAGCAGAAAACTCTGGCTCTTAGTTGCAGGGGTGTACAGGGTAAGTTAGCCTGCCACCTCAGGGTGAGTCCATGTGAGGCTCCTGTAGAGTTATGTGGGAGCATGCCGGTATACACTGAGGGTGGTGCAGAGTTCTATGGGGGCAGGCAGACACACTGAGCAAACTGGCTCAAATGAAGATCCTACATCTGTACTGAGGATGGAGCAGAGATCTGTGGGGGCAGGCAGGGATACGGATCAGTTCTAAGGGGGCAGACAAATAGAGGATGAAGTAGTTGTATGGAGACAGAGAGGAACACAAAGATACTGAGAATGGAGAATAGGGTTTGAGTCTTTCTCAGAAAGACTGTAGGGTAATATGGAGACCTGTACTGTTGGGCCCAACATGAGGCTTCTTTAGTTTCCATATTTGTCTGACACGTTGTGTGCTTGTGTGTCTGATACACATGAACACACACACTATGTACTTCTCTGTCAGACAATCTCTTTCACACACACACACACACACACACACACACACACACACACACACACACACACACACACACACACACACACACACACACACACACACACACACACACACACACACAGTAGACACAAGTATTAGCGCTCACACACCAAGACAACTCCCTCTCACTTTCTCTGTTATAATCTCCCCCTCTCTGTCACACAGAAACACACAGTGAGTCTCTTTCTCTTCCATCTTTTTTACCCCCTCCTGACTCAGTTTTCTTCTGTCTGACTAATCTCAATGTGCTCTGCGTGCTCTATGCTCAGTAATTGGTTTAGAGAACTGTTTATCCCCAGCCCCCACACTTCCCCACTCGCGCCACACCGAATCCGCTCCCCTGCATGCCTTCAATCAGACAGCCATTTCAGGGAGCAACAATGTCTTGGCTGATTTTGGCGCTGCCGTCCCACAGGTAATGGGAGAGATTTAAAGAAGGCTGCCGCCGACCTGCACAAACAGCCCTGAGGTTGGGGGAAAGAATAGCAGCTCATCTGGAAAGTGACCGCATCAGTGCTTTTGTTAGCCACCTAGCTGGAGATTGTGTACTTGGTGCTGATAGTTTGGCCGCTAAGCTAAGCTACCCCTGCTAAACAGAACACTGCCAACGTGTCACAATTAGCCTTGATGGCTGCAGACATGATTGCTGGGCCTGGTGGCGGTGGAGTCAATCCGTCTCCCGTCACGGTAATATCACTACTGTAGAGATCATTATCAAAGTGATGAATTCTGCAGCCTATTCACCCTGAGGATTTCACGCCTGGACAGGAATCAAGGGAAAATACAGGCAATTGTTAGCTTTGCTAGATCTCCTCCGACTCCTGTATTTAACAAGATCACAGTGGACAAAATGACCCTGGTCTCACTCACATGGTCTAATAGTAAGGCCTCAGGTCTTGGAATTGGAACAGATGAGCACTTTGTCTCTCATCAACACGTGTTCCTATAGTGTATTCCTGGAAGCAGGAGCAAACCAGGTCAAATAACCAGGTCAAATAACCAGGTCGAACGTTAAGAAGGCAGAGAATCTTTTTTTTTTTTTAACCACAACCTCATATTCTGAGAAACAAGTTTGTCCAGAAGTAAACACTAACTGGACCCCTCTTACAGTTTGCATCAAGCTTTGGCCCCAGGTCTACAAATGCACACACACACACACAGACACACACACACGCACACACGCACACACGCACACACGCACACACGCACACACGCACACACACACACACACACACACACACACACACACACACACACACACACACACACACACACACACACACACACACATACACACGTGAACACACAAACACACTTGAACAGACACATGAATACACGTCAGATTTACACAGACTCATACACCCACCCACCCACACACACACAGACCCAGCAGCTCTGACTGATTAGAGTGCATGATTAATTAGGAGACAGATTGCTAAATGCCTGCGTTCATGGTCTGACGTGGAGAGGTAAAGTGTCTCTGTGGTGCTGAACACCCTCCTCTGCCCCTCTTTTCTCTCTCCTCTCTCTCTCAATTCTCTCTCTCTCTTCTCTCATTTTCTCCCTGTCTATATTAAGCTCTTCTGGGCTAATCATTCCTAGAGGACGGCAGCCCAACAATATTGCCATGACTTGACACACATCTGTGCTCAATCAGATTCCAACAACCACCTTCCTTTAGACTCCAACTACTGCCACAGTCAGAGAGGATGGAAAGCATTTTTCTTCCACACGTCTCTCAATCTTATCATTTTACATTCGTTTTAATAAATTACCTGATTCTGTTTGTCCCTCTCTCTCTCTCAGCGTAATCTCTTCCTGTCCGTCTTTCATTGTGTGATTAATTGTAAGCTTTCACATTTTTTGTTCCAAATACTGTATCCCTGCTCCTCTCCTCTCATCCCCCCCCACTCCTCTGTTGTGCTTTGCTGGTGCTGGACCTTGTGGGAGGTGTGTGCTGTAATTCATGTGTTTGAATATGGAGAATATGTCCAGTGTTATGGATGGCACTGGCTTTGGCAATGCCTCCACTGGCTCTGCTCTCCACTAGTATAGGCTTCAGCTGTCTCAGAGGACCATATCCCCAAAGAGAGAGAGGCATAAATCAACAAACAAATATCACCAAACAGTCACACGCACATGTAAGCTAGCACACACACACATGCACACGCACACACAAACACACACACACACACACACAGGCTGTGGTGAAGCATGTGTGTCGTCATGAGTATAGAACACACGATCGAGAATAGAACGCTGAAAAGACTCCATGACTATCCTCTTATCTTCTTTAATAGTTTCCCATTCAGGATGGCTAGCTCTCTTGAACCTGTTCTTTTAGAAGGGTTCAAGAGGTTTGAGAAATTAGTTTTATGTCTGGACTCAATGAAATCGAATCTCACTATCCTTGAGGTTTAGAATTGATTTTCAAAGATGATTGAATGAATATGCTCAAGGTAATTGGATTTGTTTAATTTTCTTTATGAAAGATTATGTGATAGGCTGCTTCGATCACAACAAATTAATGCATTAATTTCACATCCCCACTATTTTGTTTAACATTCTCTGGAACTTGACACTTGATCTGTGAAGTGTATGTCAAACAACACTTTCTAGAGCATTGGGGTGTTTGTGGTGTTCGGTCCACAAGAGTTGAAATCAGTGGTTACCAATAATAGCATCTTCCTGGTTCACATTAGTCTGCCTGGGGATTTTCTTAATGAATGTGCTTTCAAGCTGGATGTGATCTGACTGCTAAGACACAGTGCTTGAGGCTCTCGCTGCTCTCTCTCTCCTCACTCATTTCTTTCTCCTCCTTTCATTTTATCTATATCTCTCTCTGTCCTCTCCCTTTTCTCCTCGGCCTCCTCTACTCTCTCTCTCTTTCTCTCCTCTCTCTTTTTCCTCTCTGTCTCCTCTAATCTATGTTTCTCTTTCTCTCTCTCTTTCTCTCTGGATCTTCAGCTAAAGTTGAAACCTACCCAGCTGAACGTGCCTTCAAAGGTGAGCTTTGTTTGTCCCCAACTGAAACCCTATCATTTGTGTACCAGTGATCAAATGGATTTGGGATTTGTCACAGCTTAACCATGTGAATATTATATCCACCTATTTAGAACGTTGATTTGTAACACTGAAGTTACAACATCTGTTTTGTGCGACTACCCCTCCTCGCATCTAAATATATTGGGTGTGTTATGACTATTTTGGTTGCGTCCCTAAACAGTGCCCATGGGGAGACCCAGCTGCCCAGGGTTCTGATGGCAGACTGGCTGTTCTCAGGGGTTCAGCCATTTCCTCCTCCTCTGGCTGTTCCTCTGGGCTTGTTTTTTTCACAGTTTTGGGGTCTCTCAGGCCAGGCAGAGAACCACACACACACACACACACACACACACTCACACTCACTCTGAGCCTGATCAAACACTACTGGACTTCAATTTGTAACTGCACCCATAACTAAAGAGAGAACGGTGCTTGCTTGCACTGAGTGTACGGACGTCATCTGTAATGGAATATTTGCTCCTGTTTGAACTGCAACAAGCTCCTTCTCATGAGCAAATCTGAAACAAAGCCATGAGCTCTGTTCATTTGATCCATGCTTTTGATGCCAAATTAAATGCACAAGCTTCAAACTCCCAAGACAACACAGCATCCAAGAACACAGAAGAGGCCAAGACACTTCCCACTACAGTGAGGTGAATGGCAGATGTGGCAAGGGAATGTGCGTCTCTCTCTCTCTCTCTCTCTCTCTCTCTCTCTCTCTCTTTCTCTATCTCTTTGTCTTTCTCTCTCCCCCCTCTCTCTCTTCCCCCGTCTCTATCTCTCTCTCTCCCCTTCTTTCTCTCATTATGAAAATAGTATCACAAACCTGCTTATTATTCTCTCCTACCCAGACAGGAGCAGAGGAGAACAGTCAGGGAGCGGAACTATGCTTATTCTATTTTTAAATCCTGCTTATGTAAACCGCCAAGTGGTGACGCTGATGAAAGACAATGATCCACACATTGTTTGCTATAATTGTATAACTGGTCTAGATAAATCTAGATAAACGTGTTACTGAATATACCTGATCTGGATATGTACCTTGATGACCACAAGTAGAGAAGCTGCTCAATGTGTGTGTATGTGTGTGTGTGTGTGTGCGCGCACAAGTGCACACACTAATAAAATTAAAACATTAATTCAAACTACTTTTGGATACCTTGTTAACATTACAATATGAAATCCATATCTTAAACATTGCTATGTTTCGGAAACGACAAAGAAAACACGTAATCTGCTTGACACATTGAAGTTACTTACCTTACACATCACGAATCAGCTAATTACCACTCCATTCATATGCAAATCCATTTGATTCATACACTTGCTTGTCTGGCTGTCATGTTTTTATTTAACCTGCCCTTCCCTTGTTTACACTGAAATAATATAATTTCGGTCGTCCTCTATTATGATTAAAAATATTCTATCTCGCATAACTCATTAGTACACCCTTGTGGTTGAATATAAATGTATCTATTGTAGGTTCGAGGATACAACAATGAATAATGTGGAACAAATAAATGCCATCAAAGGATACCTTACAACTTACAATAATGAACACCTTGTGAAAACCAACCTGGCAATATTTAAGATTGTAATACATAAACTTTGATAGCTTTTGGTACAGTTGTGTCATTAATTTATTTTCATAGATTGTTTGTGCACTTACATGGCAATCATAGACTAAAATGCTGAATTCTGGTGTTTGGAATATAGAGGAAGTGGTTGCTGTGTGGGTGGGAGGTTTTGCCTGTCACTTGTTCTCAACAGGCAGTTGGTCTCAAAAGGAGGACTTGAAGAGGGAGACTGCAAAGTCAAGGCACTGCTGCTCACTTTGTTCTGAGTGTTTGCAGTGCTAGTGTTTTTATTTAATCTGTGTATCTCACGTATTATGTGACCAGTGTGATAGAGCAAGAAAACTTTCTTAGCAGATAATGACAACAACAGTAGCTGTAGATGGGTGGTTGGTAATGGAGGACGTCAGGTGGATCCACGTCTGGGTGTTAGGCAGAACCCCTAGGTCTTGGAGAACAGGAGCAGAGTTAAAGGGAACAGGTTAGGAGACAGCGATGTAAACAAGCAAACACACAGGTTACACTTTACTGTGAGAACATTTGATGGACTAGTGCAGTGTTAAAAATGGGAGATATGTACTTTTCAACACTTAGGAAGGTATAGCTTACCTCAAGCTTGTCCCCCTCCGATTCAGAGCACAGAGAATCAGACTGATCTGAACTCACTGGTTCTGGTGGATGGGATACTACCTGGGGGGCTCGCAAAGTCAATGGTCCTAAAGTCATTTGGAGGTAAATTGAAGAGTTACATTTTTATAAGCTTAGCATAACTACCATTTCTTGCTTTCTTGCTTTCTCTGTTAAGTGACCTAAACTGGGACATGCTTAACACCCCGGCCATCTTACAATCTAAGCTAGATGCCCTCAATCTCACAAAAATTATCAATGAACCTACCAGGTACAACCCCAAATCTGTAAACACGGGCACCCTTATAGATATCATCCTGACCAACCTGCCCTCTTAATACACCTCTGCTATCTTCAACCAGGATCTCAGCGATCACTGCCTCATTGCCTGCGTCTGTAATGGGTCTGCGGTCAAACGACCACCCCTCATCACTGTCAAACGCTCCCTAAAACATTTCAGCGAGCAGGCCTTTCTAATCGACCTGGCCCAGGTATCCTGGAAGGATATTGACGTCATTCCATCAGTAGAGGATGCCTGGTTATTCTTTAAAAGTGCTTTCCTCAACATCTTAAATAAGCATGCCCCATTCAAAAATGTAGAACCAGGAACAGATATAGCCCTTGGTTCACTCCAGACCTGACTGCCCTTGACCAGCACAAAAACATTCCGTGGCGTACTGCAATAGCATCGAATAGCCCTGCGATATGCAACTTTTCAGGGAAGTTAAGAACCAATATACACATGCAGTTAGGATAGCAAAGGCTAGCTTTTTCAAGCAGAAATTTGCATCCTGTAGTACAAACTCCAAAAGGTTCTCGGACACTGTAAAGTCTATCGAGAATAAGAGCACCTCCTCCCAGCTGCCCACTGCATTGAGGCCAGGAAACACTGTCACCACCGATAAATCCAAGAGAATTGAACATTTCAATAAGCATTTTTCTACGGCTGGCTATGCTTTCCACCTGGCTACCCCTACCCCGGTCAACAACCCTGTCCCCCCACAGCAACTTGCCCAAACCTCCCCCATTTCTCCTTCACCCAAATCCAGATAGCTGATGTTCTGAAAGAGTTGCAAATCAGGGCTAGACAATCTGGACCCTTTCTTTTTAAAATTATCAGCCGCTATTGTTGCAAACCCTTTTACTAGCCTGCTCAACATCTCTTTCGTATCGTCTGAGATCCCCAAAGATTGGAAAGCTGCCATGGTCATCCCCCTCTTCAAAGGCAGAGACACTCTAGACCCAATCTGTTACAGACCTATATCTATCCTACCCTGCCTTTCTAAGGTCTATGAAAGCCAAGTTAACAAACAGATCACCAACCATTTCGAATCCCACCGCACCTTCTCCGCTATGCAATCTGGTTTCCGAGCTGGTCATGGGCACACCTCAGCCACGCTCAAGGTCCTAAATGATATTATAACCGCCATCGATAAAAGACAATACTGTGCAGCCGTATTCATCGACCTGGCCAAGGCTTTCGACTCTGTCAATCACCACATTCTTATCGGCAGACTCAACCGCCTTGGTTTCTCAAATGACTGCCTCGCCTGGTTCACAAAATACTTATCAGACAGAGTTCAGTGTGTCATATCTGATGGGGGTGGCACCTCTAAGGGGGTGCCACAGGGTTCAATTCTTGGGCCGACACTTTTCTCTGTATACATCAATGATGTCGCTCTTGCTGCTGGTGACTCTCTGATCCACCTCTACGCAGATGACACCATTCTGTATACATCTTGCCATTCTTTGGACACAGTGTTATCTACCCTCCAGACAAGCTTCAATGCCATACAACTCTCCTTCCGTGGCCTCCAACTGCTCTTAAATACAAGTAAAACTAAATGCATGCTCTTCAACCAATCTCTGCCCGCACCTGCCCGCCCGTCCAGCATCACTAATCTGAACGGTTCTTAGAATATGTGGACAATTACAAATACCTAGATGTCTGCTTAGACTGTAAACTCTCCTTCCAGACTCACATTAAGAATCTCCGATCCAAAATTAAATCTAGAATCGTCTTCCTATTTCGCAACAAAGCATCCTTCACTCATGCTGCCAAACATACCCTCGTAAAACTGACTATCCTACCGATCCTTGACTTCGGCGATGTCATTTATAAAATAGCCTCCAACACTATACTCAGCAAATTGGATGCAGTCTATCACAGTGCCATCCGTTTTTTTCACCAAAGCCCCATAAACTACCCACCACTGTGACCTGTATGCTCTCGTTGGCTGGCCCTCGCTTCATATTCGTCGCCAAACCCACTGGCTCCAGGTAATCTATAAGTCTTTGCTAGGTAAAGCCCCGCCTTATCTCAGCTCACTGGTCACCATAGCAGCACCCACCCTTAGCACACGCTCCAGCAGGTATATTTCACTGGTAACCCCCAAAGCCTATTCCTGCTTTGGCCGCCTTTCATTCCAGTTCTCTGCTGCCAATGACTGGAACGAATTGCAAAAATCACTGAAGCTGGAGACTCATATCTCCCTCACTAACTTTAAGCATCAGCTGTCAGAGCAGCTCACAGATCATTGCACCTGTACATAGCTCATCCAACTACCTCATCCCCAAATTGTTATTTTTTTGTTGTTGCTCCTTTGCACCCCAGTATCTCTACTTGCACATTCATTTTCTGCACAACTATCACTCCAGTGTTTAATTGATAAATTGTAATTACTTCACCACTACAACCTATTTATTGCCTTACCTCCCTAATCTTACCTAATTTGTACACACTGTATATAGAATTTTTTCTGTTGTGTTATTGACTGTACGTTTGTTTATTCCATGTGTAACTCTATGTTGTTGTTTATGTCGCATTGCTTTGCTTCATCTTGGCCAGGTCGCAGTTGTAAATGAGAACTTGTTCTCAACTGGCCTGCCTGGTTAAATAAAGGTGAAAAAATTCAACCAAAGCGTAACATACTTTGTCTATTGGGCTTCACCGAAGTGTAGGGCGTCAGTGCTTCCAGTGGTTGACTGTCCAACTGCTCCAACTGTGGATGATTGTTGGCTTCCACCGAGGTAACCCTAGGAAGACAAAGAGAAAATTATCAGTGGTAGGGAAGCTAAAACTAGCTTCAGGTTATTTTGTGAGCAAATGCAAATAATTATTTTCTGAGATTTTTTATATTCACTTTAACAGATGGTGATCCCAGCTAGGAGTGAAAGAGCAGCAAGGTTTCCCAGGTCTCGCCTTCCTTTTGTCCTTCTTCCAAACTAAGTAATTCACCCGGATGTCATAGCGCTTGGTCCCCTTCTTGATTCGGCTCTGGTAGCTCTCCTTCTGTTTCTCCTGCGCCTTGTCCATGTTCAGTCTCTCCTTGATTGATGACTAGAATACATGCAATTATATTTAAAAGTACAAATATATTTCTTGCATATCTCTTGGAGGGACAGAAAATAAATGAACAGCAGACAATCCTTTTTACCTGGTCGAAACCTCCACATCCTTCTCAGCCGTGCCTGAAGGAAGTTGTCGAAGGCGTTCTGATCTGGTTTGACAACTTCCACCACATCAATAGCCAAACAACAACACTAAGTCAATCACACATTTCATAGACTACCGTATATGCAATAATTGTATGTAATAGAACCTGATTGATAAACAAAAAGTTATTTCACTTGCACAGCTCTCCACCTCCTTGACAATTCCCCATCAGAAGAAAGCGTAGGTTGATTTTGGCAATCATGAGCTTCACTCTGAAATGGCCAGGATGCATCTCGGTCAGCACAGCCGCCTTCTCCTCCTTAGTAAAAATCACCCTCCTGTGTGGCTGGCCATCCTTCCCCGGTAAGTAGATATGACAAGTTGGAAGAGAATAGTTGTTGAAATACCCAAGTCTAAGTACATTTGCACTGCTCTCTTTCTCTCTGTTTCTCTCTCTCCATCTCGCTCTCTTTTTTTCATCCAATTTCTTCCAACCTCTCTCTCCCTCTCTCTTTCATCCTTTCTTTCTCACTTTCTCCCCCCCCCCCCCGTGTCTGTCTAGCGAAGACACCTAGTTAAGGGAATTTGAAATTACCATAATTCCTTACACCTATCCATTTAATTGATCAGGTTTAACTTATAGCTAGACAACTCAATATGACAGACATATAACTATATAATTGGAGGATACTGAGGGGAGGATGGCTCATAATAATGTCTGGAATAGAGTCAATTGAATGGAATCAACCACATGGAAATCACATGTTTGATACCATTCCAGACATTATTATGAGCCATCCTCCCCTCAGCAGACTCCCCTGAACTGTATGTATAGCTAGCACCTAGCAAACATTCGATGGAAAATGGTTGTGAATTTCTCTGAATGTTGCGCCTCTTGTTGAGATCAGTGGTGTCTTCATAGAACTTTGCCTGGTTGGAAAGATAAAAGAGAATCTCCTCGAGGGATGCCATTGAAGTGCAAGCTACATACAAACAGAAAGCTACAATAACAGTTACAGTAGCTTGCTTGCTAGCTAGCTAATGTTATATAAATAAACCTTAAATAAGTGCAGTAGCTAACAATGTAAATCTACACTCGCCAACAGCCAGTGAAATAGCAGGCTGCCAAATTCAAACAACAAAAATCTCATAATTAAAATTTCTCAAACATACAACTATTATATCCCATTTTAAAGATACACTTCTCGTTAATCCAACCACAGTGTCCGATTTCAAAAAGGTTTTACGGCGAAAGCATAACATTAGATTATGTTAGGACAGCGCCTAGACAAGAAAAACCACACAGCCATTTTCCAAGCAAGGAGAGGCATCACAAAAACCAGAAATACAGCTAAAATGAATCACTAACCTTTGATGATCTTCATCAGATGGCACTCATAGGACTTCATGTTACACAGTACGTGTATGTTTTGCTCGATAAAGTTTATATTTAATCCAAAAACCCCATTTTACATTGGCGTGTAATGTTCAGAAATGTTTTGCCTCCCAAAACTTCCGGTGAATAAGCACATCAATTTACAGAAATACTCATCATAAACGTTGATAAAATATACAACTGTTATTCAAAGAATTATAGATACACTTCTCCTTAATGCAACCGCTGTGTCAGATTTCAAAAAAGCTTTACGGCGAAAGCAAACTTTGCAATAATCTGAGTACAGCGCTCAGACATCAAAACAAGCCATACAGATACCCGCCATTTTGGAGTCAACAGAAGTCACAAATAACATTATAAATATTCACTTACCTTTGAAGACTGTTGACATCTAGTGAAAGCCTTAGGAAGTGCAAAATGACCCCACAGACACTGTATATTGGATAGGGAATCACTTGAAAAACTACAACCTCAGATTTCCACACTTCCTGGTTGGATTTTTTCTCAGGTTTGTGCCTGCCATATGAGTTCTGTTATACTCACAGACATCATTCAAACAGTTTTAGAAACCTCAGAGTGTTTTCTATCCAAATATACTAATACTATGCATATCCTACCTTCTGGGCCTGAGTAGCAGGCAGTTTACCACGGGCACGCTTTTCATCTGGATGTCAAAATACTGCCCCCTATCCAAGAGAGGTTAAATTATTTATTCCTATTTAACAATATGTACTTATATAAAGACACGTACATGGTAAAGAAAGTGTTCTCTTTCCAGTATTTTCGGTCCTCTGAAGCAGCAGGTAGTCAAACAAGTTGTCACCATCAAAAACACAGTTTTTGGAGAGCAATTCTGAGGTAATAATTTTGCACGGCCTGATCAAGCATTTATGCGGTGAAATTAAACTAAAACTGCCCACATCCTCCTTTCTTCTTGACCACTACCAGGTAAAATAGAGCCAAGCAACCAGCATAGCAACGAACGCTTTGGTTCATTACGTAATCCGGTCAAAATGTTTCAAGTTCTAGCAACAGCCCTAGCAACAGATGCTAGAACTCATCGAATCCCATTGTGACGAAAGGGGGACACTATTTGGCATGACAGGCCAGTAAGTAAACATTTCACTGTTCTTTACGAAGTATGTGACAAATAAAATTGGATTTGATTTTACACACACACGCACACACACACACACACACACACACACACACACACACACACACACACACACACACACACACACACACACACACACACACACACACACACACACACACACACACACACACACACACACAGCACCACCCCTCCTCACATACTGACTGAGGTTATCTTGTTTCCTTTGTTTAATTGTGTTTTCAGCTGAATTATCAAAGCAGTTGGATCTGCTCTAATATATGCAAATGCTAACCAAGTCAAACGAGAGAAAAGAGAACAAGCAATAAACAATGGGGGCTCTTGCTCTTGACAACGCTAACCCACTGCTGCTACTCTAGCTGAGTTCTGATGAATGCAGTGATAGATATTTTTTATATTGTAAAACATTAAAAAGGTATTTGTGTCTTTGCATGTGAGGATATTTTATAGCATACAGTGTGGTTCCATCACACAGTCATTAGAAAAACACATCATTATACTGGGGTAAAGGGAGTTGAGGACTGTTTTAATTTTAGACTTTATCTCTTTTCCATTGAGCTTATATTAATTGATTACGTAATTTAATTTGGCAGAAGAGGACCAAAACAAAGTGCTCTTTAGACTCTAATTGATGCTGGTTCTCCTGAGTCTGCACCCTCAGCATTCTTCCTCCCTCACCAATGAAGTTAACTAGGTGGGGGAGGGAGAGTGGACGCAGGAGGGATGGAGGGAGGAAAGGGGAAGAAGGAATGAGTGGCTAGTCTGGGCTGGGTGTGTGTGTCTTGTGTGCTTACGTGGGTGTTGTTGTGTGTGGGGTGCAAATTTGATTTCCTCCCTGTCTGTCCATTGTTAGTCCAGGGCTTTGAGAGGCAAAGAAAGTGGAGATCCATTTTCTGGGCTCTGTTGTGATGAAGATTAGCTGAGGCTGGGCTTGTTTCTATTTGAATAATCTCCCTCTCTCTCTCTCTCTCTCTCTCTTTCCATCCTCCCTTTTTCTCAATCTCCATGTCTCTTTTTCCTTGTCTTTCTTTCTTTCTTTCTCGTCCTTTCTCGCACTTTCACCCGCTACGACAATCCACGGCACCGCTGAACAGGGTTATCTGTGACGTTCTTTTCCGTTTCTCTTCTGGTTACCTCACAGCACACATGTGGACAGGGAGGAGGAGGGGTGTTTATGTACGCTGGGTCGGGGGGTCAGATTGATAAAGGAAGTGATGCTTAAACAGGAAACAGTCAGGAAGTGTAAATTCACAGGGCGCCACACTCTCATCAAGTGAGAGTTTGCAGGAAGGCTTGCTGCCTGGGTCCACTTCACCAGAGCCAAAGTGTCACCTTAATTATGTGGCTTCTCCAGACCTCCAAAATCCAATAAAATCAATGTTATTTGTCACATGCCTCGTAAACAACAGGTGTAGCCTAAGATTGAAATGCTTACTTATGGGCCCTTCCCAACAATTAACAGAGAAAGAAAATAGAGAAATAATAGAAAAGTTTTAACACGTTAAAATAAAAGTAATAACAAAGAGACAATGAGTAATGGTAACTTGGCTTGTATACACTGGTTACCAGTACCGAGTCGATGTGCAGGGGTATGGGGTAATTGAGGTAGATATGTACATATAACTAGTAATACATGTACTATCCTGTTGGGATAGATAATATACAGTAGCAGCAGCACATGTGATCAAAAAAAGTTATTGCAAAAAAGGTAAATGCAGATAGTCTGGGTAGCTATTTGATAATCTATTTAACTAACTATTTAGCAGTCTTGGCTTAGAAGATGTTCAGGATCCTGTTGGTTCCAGACTTGGTGCATTGGTTTTGCTTGCCGTGTGGTAGCAAAGATAACAGTTTTGGGTGGCTGGAGTCTTTGAAAACGTAAGGCTTTCCTCTGACACCTTCTGGTATAGAGGTCCTGGATGGCAGGGAGCTCAGCTCCAGTGATGTACTGGGCCATATACACTACCCTCTGTAGTGCCTTGCAGTCGGAGGGATGGGGTTGACGGGGTAGCATAGTACTTTTCGTACAGCTCCGTACATCACCCCCCCCCCCCCCCCCCCCCCGGAAGACACAAGCAGGCCTAGGAGACCCAGCTTTACTCTGCTTTATGTAGCCTCATTTCACTTCCCAACTATAACTTACACAGCAGCCCTGGCAGAGTTAAGGTGTCAGCAGAGCCGCCGTCCTCATCGTAAACCTTGTCCGATCCCAGGAATGAAAGGATGAAAGGAAAACACAAGAGAGGACGGAGGGATGAGGACTGTGGAGTGGGATGGGGGTGCCGTTAATGATCAGGGATTGAATAAAAGTGTGTGTGCATGTGTGTGTGCGTGCCTGCGTGTGCACGCTTGTGTGTGTGCATGTGTGTGTGTGTGTGTGTGTATGTGTGTGTGTGTGTGTGTGTGTGTGTGTGTGTGTGTGTGTGTGTGTGTGTGTGTGTGTGTGTGTGTGTGTGTGTGTGTGTGTGTGTGTGTGTGGTGTGTGCTCTCCCACATAGAGTCAGACAGGACTGATGAGGAGCCTGGATCTCAGCATGGCTGTCATGGTTCAGTCTGGGCTGAAAGGAGTTTGAATTAGAGGTGAGACGGCTGGAGAGGCAGCCGGGAGGAGGAGGGAGACTAGAATGAGCAGAGTGTGAGCTCACTGGGGAAGATCAGAAAGGTGGGAGATAGAGAGAGAATGGTGGGCAAGAGAGGGTAAGAGAAGAGAGAGAGCAAGAGATAGAGGTAAAGCAGAGAGAAATGCAGAAAGAAAAAGGAAGATAGGGAGAGAGAGACAGGGAACCCCAAGAGTGTACATCCCTAGTCAGTAATTCCACTGGGGCTCTCCACACAGCTCTTCAGTTTCATCTCCAGATGAAAAATATATAACCTCTTCAGATGCCCTGCTTCTCCACAGAGAGAAGCGCGAGAGAGAGAGTTGCTCATTTTCCATCTGTCTCTATCTCTATCATTTCACATGCCTACTCTCAGACACACATGTAGACTCTGTCTGGTAAGCCTGCTGTTGACACACACACACACACACACACACACACACACACACACACACACACACACACACACACACACACACACACACACACACACACACACACACAGACACACACACACACACACACACACACACACACACACACACACACACACACACACACACACACACACACACACACACACACACACACACACACACACACACACCTCCACTGATAGCCATCAATTACAGAAAGCACATTGCAAGCATGGCTCCTTTCACTGAAATATGGCCTATATCATTTCATTTATCTGACACTGGAACGATCTCGCCCCAGTCTAGCCCATAGCCTCAGTGCCAGCAGAGCTGTTACCCAAATACACTCTTAGAAAAAAAAGGTGCTATCTAGAAACAATAATGGTTCTTTGTCTGTCCCCATAGCAGAACCCTTTTTGGTTCTAGGTAGCACCTTTTTTCTAGGAGTGTAGATATGGCCAATGCCAATATATCAGATGTCCCTGACTGTATAGATGAGCAAACAAAACTAGCAGAACTATTTAGTCTTGATATCCAAACATGTTTATGGAATACAGGCTGTACTGTAGCTTCTCCAGTTTCTCTTCATCTCTATCCTGCTATCTTTTCTCTGTCCCTCCCTGAAGCTCTTGCTCTCTCGTTACAGACACGTTCTCACTGACTTTCTCTCCCTTTATAACTCTTTCTTCCCTCTGTCTGTTACCTCCTCACATCTCTAACCCACCCTTTGTCAAAGCTGCAACCTATTTATTCAGAATCCTGTACTAAATACAACATCCAATCCTACTCTCCTCACTGTGACTCTCTCTGCTATGTTTCGGTGTCAGGGAGTCTGCACGGCAGGCAGTTTTGCTACAGTATCTGACTGTAGTACCCTGACGATTGTCTGATGCGTTGGTGCGTACACTACACCCCCTGGATGGGGAGGGCTGGCGGGAGACAACAGCTGCTGCTGGCACTGAGGCTATGGGCTAGACTGGGGTGAGATCGTTCCGGAAAGCACCGGAAGATGGATGGTTTGGGCAAGACAGAGACGCATGGCTGATGGCGCGTGGCCTGTACTCCTTATCATCAGCTGCCTCTCTCCCTCCCTCTCTTCTTTTATCTCTCTCCTTCTCTCTCTATATATATCTGTCTATATCTCTATCTTTCTTCACTGTCCCTCATGTAAGAGATTATCAAAGAAAAGGAAAATATGTCTCCACGCAGTGCTCTCTTTCTCTAGCAGTGCTCTCTTCTCTCTCTAGCAGTGCTTGCGCTCTCTCTAGCATTAATCTTTCTCTCTAACATTACTCTTTCTCTCAAGCATTACTCTTTCAAGCAGTGCAGTCTCTTTCTTGCGGTGCTCTTTCTCTCTCTGGCACTGCTCTCTCTCTCTAGCAGTACTCTTTCTCTCTAGCATTATTCTTTCTCTCAAGCAGTGCTCTCTCTCTAGCAGTGGTGCTCTTTCTTTCTAGCAGAGCTCTCTATCTCTAGCAGTGCTCGCTCTCTCCCCAGCATTACTATTTCTCCCTAACATTACTCTTTCTCTCAAGCATTACTCTTTCTCTCAAGCAGTGCTCTCTCTCTAGCATTACTCTTTCTCTCTAGCATTACTCTTTCACTCTAGCATTTATCTTTCTCTCTAGCAGTGCTCTGTTGTGCTTGCAGTGCTCTCTCTCTCTCTCTAGCAGTGCTCTATATCTCTAGCATTACTCTCTCTATAGCATTACTCTTTCTCTCTAGCAGTGCCCTCTCTCTCTAGCAGTGCTCTCTCCAGCAGTGCTCTCTCTAGCAGTGCTCTCTCTAGCGATTCTCTCTCTAGCAGAGCTCTCTCTCTCTAGCAGCAGTCTCTCTCTCTAGCAGTACTCTTTCTCTCAAGCAGTGTTCTCTCTAGCAGAGCTCTCTCTCTCTCTAGCAGTGCTCTCTCTCTAGCATTACTCTTTGTCTCTAGCAGCATTCTCTCTCTCCAGCAGTGCTCTTTCTCTAGCATTACTCTTTCTCTCTAGCAGTGCCCTCTCTCCCTTGCAGTGCTCTCTACAGCAGTGCTTTCTCTCTCTCTCTCTAGCAGTGCTCTCTCTATCAGTGCTCTTTCTCTAGCAGTGCCCTCTCTAGCAGTGCTGTCTCTCCCTAACAGTGCTCTCTCCATCTCTAGCAGTGCTCTCTCTAGCTGTGTTCTCTCTAGCAGTGCTCTCTCCCTCTAGCAGTGCTCTCTCCCTCTAGCAGTGCTCTCTCTCTAGCAATTCTCTCTCTCTAGCAGTGCTCTCTATCTAGCAGTGTTTTTCTCTCTACCAGTGCTCTGTCTCTCTAGTGTTACTAGCATTACTGTAGATAGAGAGCATTAGTGCTCTTCTCTCAAGCAGTGCTCTCTCTCTCTAGCAGTGCTCTCTCTCTAGCAGTGCTTTCTCTCTAGCAGTGTTCTTTCTCTCTAGCAGTGCTCTCTCTCTCTCTAGCACTACTCCTTCTCTATAGCAGTGCTCTTTCTCTAGCAATTCTCTCTCTCTGGCAGTGCTCTCTCTCTAGCAGTGTTTTTTCTCTCCAGCAGTGCTCTTTCTCGCTAAAATTACTCTTTCTCTCCAGCAGTGCTCTCTCTCTCTAGCAGTGCTCTCTCTCTCTATCAGTACTCTTTCTCTCAAGCATTACTCTATCTCTCTAGCAGTGCTCTCTCTCTAGCAGTATCTTTCTCTCTAGTAGTGCTCTCTCTCTCTAGTAGTGCTCTCTCTCTCCAGCAGTGCTCTTTCTCTCTTGCATTACTCTTTCTCTCAAGCAGTGCTCTCTCTCTAGCAGTGCTCTCTCTCTATTAGTGCTCTTTCTCTCCAGCAATGCTCTTTCTCTCTGGCAGTGCTCTCTCTCTAGCAGTGCACTTTCTCTCTAGCATTGTTTCTCTACAGCAGTGCACTTTCTCTCTAGCATTGCACTCTCTCTCTAGCAGTGCTCTCTCTCTCTCTAGCAGTGCTCTCTCTCTCTAGCAGTGCTCTCTCTAGCAGTGCTCTCTCTCTCTAGCAGTGCTCTTTCTCTCTAACATTACTCTTTCTCTCTAACAGTTCTCTTTCTCTCAAGCAGTGCTCTCTCTCTCTATCAGTGCTTTCTCTCTAGCAGTGCTCTCTCTCTCTAGCAGTGCTTTCTCTCTAGCAGTGTTCTTTCTCTCTAGCATTACTCTTTCTCTCCAGCAGTTCTCTTTCTCTCAAGCAGTGCTCTCTCTCTCTAGCAGTGATCTCTCTCTCTATTAGTGTTCTTTCTCTCTAGCAATGCTATTTCTCTCTGGCAGTGCTCTCTCTCTAGCAGTATCTTTCTCTCTAGTAGTGCTCTCTCTCTCTAGCAGTGCTCTCTCTCTCTATCAGTACTCTTTCTCTCAAGCATTACTCTATCTCTCTAGCAGTGCTCTCTCTCTAGCAGTATCTTTCTCTCTAGTAGTGCTCTCTCTCTCTAGCAGTGCTCTCTCTCTCTAGCAGTGCTCTTTCTCTCTTGCATTACTCTTTCTCTTAAGCAGTGCTCTCTCTCTAGCTGTGCTCTCTCTCTAGCATTGCTCTCTCCCTCTCTAGCAGTGCTCTCTCTCTAGCAGTGCTCTCTCTCTATTAGTGCTCTTTCTCTCCAGCAATGCTCTTTCTCTCAAGCAGTTCTCTTTCTCTCAAGCAGTGCTCTCTCTCTCTAGCAGTGATCTCTCTCTCTATTAGTGTTCTTTCTCTCTAGCAATGCTATTTCTCTCTGGCAGTGTTCTCTCTCTCTAGCAGTGCTTTTTCTTTCCAGCATTACTGTTTCTCTCGAGCTGTGCTCTAGCAGTGCTCTCTTTCTCTAGCAGTGCTCTTTCTCTCTAGCAATACTCTCTCTCAAGCAGTGCTCTCTCTCTCTAGCACTACACTTTCTCTCCAGCAGTGCTCTTTCTCTCTCTAGCAGTACTCTTTCTCTCTAGCAGTGCTCTTTCTCTCTAGCATTACTCTTAATATAGCATTTCACTTTCTGTCTAGAAGTGTCCTCTCTCTCTAGCATTACTCTCTCTCTAGCATTACTCTTTCTTTCTAGCATTACTGTTTTTCTCTGGCAGTGCACTCTCTCTCTCTCTAGCAGTGCTCTCTCTCTTTCTAGCGCTACTCTTTCTAGCAGTGCTCTTTCTCTCTAGCAGTGCTCTTTCTCTCTAGCAGTGCTGTTTCTCTCTCGTAGTGATGTCCCTCTCTTGCATTACTCTTTCTCTCTAGCAGTGCTCTCTTTCTCTAGCGATACTCTCTCTCTAGTAGTGTTCTTTCTCTCTAGCATTACTCTTTCTCACTAGCATTACTCTTTATCTAGCATTACTCTTTCTCACTAGCAGTGCTCTCTCTCTCTAGCAGTGCCCTCTCTCTCTAGCATTATTCTATCTCTCTAGCATTGCTCTCTCTCTAGCAATGCTCTTTCTCTCTGGCAGTGCTCTATCTATCTAGCATTACTCTCTCTCTAGCAATGCATTTTCTCTCTGGCAGTGCGATATCTCTCTAGCATTACTCTCTCTAGCAATGCTCTTTCTATCTAGCAGTGCACTTTCTCTATAACAGTGCTCTCTTTCAAGCATTACTCTCTCTCTCAAGCAGTGCTCTCACTCTCTAGCAGTGCTCTCGCTCTCTCTAGCAGTGCTCTCTCTCTAGCAGTGCTGTTTCTCTCTTGCAGTGATGTCCCTCTCGAGCAGTGCTCTCTTTCTCTAATAGTGAGCTTTCTCTCTAGCAGTGCTCTCTTTCTCTAGCAGTGCTCTTTCTCTCTAGCAATACTCTCTCTCTAGTAGTGCTCTTTCTCTCTAGCATTACTCTTTCTCACTAGCATTACTCTTTCTCTCTAGCAGTGCTCGCTTTCTCTAGCAGTGCTCTTTCCCTCTAGCAGTGCTCTCTTTCTCTAATTGTGCTCTTTCTCTCTAGCAGTGCTCCCTTTCTCTAGCATTACTCTTTCTCTCTAGCAGTGCTTTTTGTCTCTAGCATTACTCTTTCTCTCTGGCAGTGCTCTCTCTCTCTAGCAGTGGTCTTTCTGTATAGCATTACTCTTTCTCTCTAGCATTACTGTCTCTCTCTAGCAGTGCTCTTTCTCTCTGGCTGTGCTGTTTCTCTCTAGCATTGCTCTCTCTCTCTATTTGTGCTCTTTCACTCTAGCAGTGCTCTCTTTCTAGCATTACTCTGTCTCGAGCAGTGCTCTATCTCTCTAGCAGTGCTTTCTGTCTAGCAGTGCTCTTTCTCTCCAGCAGTGGTCTCTCTCTCTCTAGCATTACTCTTTCTCTCTAGCAGTGCTCTCTTTCTCTAGCATTACTCTTTCTCTCAAGCAGTGCTCTCTCTCTCTAGCAGTGCTCTCTCTCTCTAGCAGTGCTCTCTCTCTCTTGCACTACTCTTTCTTTCCAGCAGTGCTCTTTCTTTCTAGCATTAATCTTTCTTTCTAGCATCACTATTTTCACTCTAGAAGTGCTTTTTCTATCTAGCATTACTCTTTCTCTATAGCAGTGCTCTCTCACTCTAGCCGTACTCTTTCTCTCTTGCAGTGCTCTTACTCTCCAGGATTACTCTTTATCTAACATTATTCTTTCTCACTAGCATTACTCTTTTTCTCTAGCAGTGCTCTTTCTCTAGCAGTGCTCATTCTCTCTAGCAGTGCCCTCTCTCTCTAGCATTAATCTTTCTCCCTAGCAGTGCTCTTTCTCTCTAGCATTAATCTTTCTCTCTAGCAGTGCTATTTCTCTCTAGGAGTGCTCTATTTCTCTAGCATTACACTCTCTTTAGCAATGCTCTTTCTCTCTGGCAGTGCTCTTTCTCTCTAGCACTACTCTTTCTCTCTAGCAGTGCTCTTTTTCTCTAGCAGTGCTCTATCTCTCTAGCATTACTCTCTCTCTAGCATTACTCTTTCTCACTAGCAATGCTCTTTCTCTCTAGCATTACTCTTTCTCTTGTATTGCTCTATCTCTCTAGCAGTGCTCTCTCTCTTGCACTACTCTTTCTTTCTGGCAGTGCTATTTCTTTCTAGCATTAATCTTTCTTTCTAGCATCACTATTTTCACTCTATCAATGCTTTTTCTATCTAGCATTACTCTTTCTCTATAGCAGTGCACTCTCACTCTAGCCGTACCCTCTCTCTCTCTAGCAGTGCTCTTTCTCTCAAGCAGTGCTCTCTCTCTCTCTAGCACTACTCTTTCTCTCTTGCAGTGCTCTTACTCTCTAGGATTACTCTTTATCTAACATTATACTTTCTCACTAGCATTACTCTTTTTCTCTAGCAGTGCTCTTTC
This sequence comes from Salmo trutta, assembly GCF_901001165.1. Classification (NCBI taxonomy): domain Eukaryota; kingdom Metazoa; phylum Chordata; class Actinopteri; order Salmoniformes; family Salmonidae; genus Salmo; species Salmo trutta. The sequence goes on from NC_042963.1 coordinate 36,085,577, forward strand.
TCTCTAGCAGTGCTCTTTCTCTCTAGCAGTGCTCTATCTCTCTAGCATTACTCTCTCTCTAGCAATACTCTTTCTCACTAGCAATGCTCTTTCTCTCTATCATTGCTCTTTCTCTCTAGCAGTGCTCTTTCTCTCTAGCAGTGCTGTTTCTCTCTTGTGGTGTTCTCCTTCTCTAGCATTGCGCTCTTCCTAGCATAGATTTTTCTCTCTAGCATTACTATTTCTCTCTAGCAATGGTCTTTCTCTCTAGCAGTGCTCTATTTCTCTAGCAATACTCTCTCTCTAGCAGTGCTCTCTCTCTCTCTAGCAGTGCTCTCTCTCTAGCAGTGCTCTCTTTCTCTAGCAGTGCTCTTTCTATCTAGCATTACTGTTTCTCTCGAGCAGTTCTCTTTCTCTCTAGCATTGCGCTCTCTCTCTAGCAGTGCTCTTTCACTCTTGCAGTGTTCTGTCTCTAGCATTACTCTTTCTCTCAAGCAGTGCTCTCTCTCTCTAGCAGTTCTCTCTCTCCCTAGCAGTGCTCTCTCTCTCTAGCAGTGCTCTCTCTCTAGCAGTGCTATTTCTCTCAAGCAGTGTTCTTTCTCTCTAGGAGTGCTCTCTCTCTCTAGCACTACTCTTTCTCTATAGCAGTGCTCTCTCTCTCGCAATTCTCTCTCTCTGGCAATGCACTCTCTCTAGCAATGCTTTTTCTCTCTAGTAGTGCTTTTTCTCGCTAAAATTACACTTTCTATCTAGCAGTGCTCTCTTTCTTTAGGAGCGCTCTTTCTCTCCAGCAGTGCTCTCTCTCTCTAGCAGTGCTCTCTATCAGTACTCTTTCTCTCTAGCATTACTCTTTCTCTCTAGCAGTGCTCTCTTTCTAGCAGTGCTAACCCTCTCTAGCACTACTCTTTCTCTCTAGCAGTGCTCTTTCTCTCTAGCAGTGCTCTATCTCTCTAGCATTACTCTCTCTCTAGCATTACTCTTTCTCACTAGCAATGCTCTTTCTCTCTAGCATTACTCTTTCTCTTGCATTGCTCTTTCTCTCTAGCAGTGCTCTTTCTCTCTAGCAGTGCTGTTTCTCTCTTGTGGTGTTCTCCTTCTCTAGCATTGCGCTCTTCCTAGCATTGATTTTTCTCTCTAGCATTACTATTTCTCTCTAGCAATGCTCTTTCTCTCTAGCAGTGCTCTTTTTCTCTAGCAATACTCTCTCTCTTCAGCAGTGCTCTCTCTCTTTCTAGCAGTGCTCTCTCTCTAGCAGTGCTCTCTCTCTCTATTAGTGCTCTCTCACTCTAGCAGTGTTCTGTCTCTAGCATTACTCTTTCTCTTGAGCAGTGCTCTCTCTCTCTAGCAGTTCTCTCTCTCCCTAGCAGTGCTCTCTCTCTCTAGCAGTGCTCTCTCTCTAGCAGTGCTATTTCTCTCAAGCAGTGCACTCTCTCTCTAGTAGTGCTTTCTCTCTCTCAGTGTTCTTTCTCTCTAGGAGTGCTCTCTCTCTCTAGTAACTACTCTTTCTCTATAGCAGTGCTCTCTCTTTCACAATTCTCTCTCTCTGGCAATGCTCTCTCTCTAGCAATGCTTTTTCTCTCCAGCAGTGCTCTCTTTCTTTAGGAGTGCTCTTTCTCTCCAGCAGTGCTCTCTATCTCTAGCAGTGCTCTCTCTATATCAGTACTCTTTTTCTCTAGCATTACTCTTTCTCCCAAGCAGTGCTCTCTCTTTAATAGTGCTCTTTCTCTCTAGCAGTGCTCCCTTTCTCTAGCATTACTCTTTCTCTCTTGCATTACTCTCTCTCTCTTGCAGTGGTATTTCTCTCTAGCATTACTCTTTCTCTCAAGCATTACTCTTTCTCTTAAGCATTACTGTCTCTCTCTAGCAGTGCTCTTTCTCTCTAGCATTGTGCTCTCTGTCTAACAGTGCTCTATCACTCTAGCAGTGCTCTCTCTCTCTCTCTAGCATTACTCTTTCTCTCTAGCAGTGCTCTTTCTCTCAAGCAGTGCTATCTGTCTCTCTAGCAGTGCTCTTTCTCTCTAGCATTACTGTTTCTCTCGAGCAGTGCTCTTTCTCTTTTGCATTGCGCTCTCTCTCTAGCAGTTCTCTTTCACTCTAGCAGTGTTCTCTCTCTAGCGTTACTCTTTCTCTCGAGCAGTGCTCTCTCTCTCTAGCAGTACTCTTTCTCTCTAATAGTGATCTCTCTCTCGAGCAGTTCTCTCTCTCTCAAGCAGTGCTCTCTCTCTCTCTAGCATTACTCTTTCTCTCTTGCAGTTCTCTTACTCTCAAGCAGTGCTCTCTCTTGCAGTCCTCTCGCTCTAGCAGTGCTTTCTCTCTAGCAGTGCTCTTTCTCGCTATAATTACTCTTTCTCTCTAGCTGTGCTCTCTCTCTCTCTAGCAGTGATATCTCTCTCTAGCAGTGCTCTCTCACGCTCTAGCAGTGATCTCTCTCTCTATTTGTGCTCTTTCTCTCTAGAAATGCTCTTTCTCTCTGGTGGTGTTCTCTCTCTCTAGCAGTGCTCTTTCACTCTAGCATTACCCTTTCTCTTGAGCAGTGCTCTCTCTCTCTCTAGCTGTTCTCTCTCTCCATAGCAGTGCTCTCTCACTCTAGCAGTGCTCTTTCTCACAAGCGGTGGTCTCTCTCTCTAGCAGTGCACTTTCTCTAGCATTGATCTCTCTGTCTCTAGCACTACTCTTTCTTTATAGCAGTGCTCTCTCTCTAGCAATTCTCTCTCTCTGGCAGTGCTCTCTCTCTAGCAATGCTTTTTCTCTCTAGCAGTGCTCTTTCTTGCTACAATTACACTTTCTATCTAGCAGTGCTCTCTTTCTCTAGCAGCACTCTTTCTCTCCAGCAGTGCTCTCTCTCTCTAGCAGTGCTCTCTATAAGTACTCTTTCTCTCTAGCATTACTCTTTCTCTCTAGCAGTGCTCTCTCTCTAGCAGTGCTAACTCTCTCTAGCATTACTCTTTCTCTAAAGCAGTGCTCTATCTCTAGCAGTGATCTCTTTCTCTAGCAGTGCTCTCTCTCTCTAGCAGTGCTGTCTCTCTCTAGCAGTACTCTTTCTCTCTAGCATTACTCGTTCTCTCTAGCAGTGCTCTCGGACTCTAGCAGTGCTCTCTCTCTAGCAGTGAGCTCTCTCTCTAATAGTGCTCTTTCTCTCTATCAGTGCTCCCTTTCTCTAGCAAGGCTCTTTCTCTCTAGCAGTGCTCTCTCTCTCTAGCATTACTATCTCTCGCTTGCAGTGGTATTTCTCTCTTGCATTACACTTTCTCTCAATCATTACTCTTTCTCTTAAGCATTACTCTTTCTCTCTAGCATTACTGTCTCTCTCTAGCAGTGCTCTTTAACTCTAGCAGTGCTCTCGGTCTAGCATTACTCTTTCTCTCAAGCAGTGTTCTCTCTCTTTAGAAGTGCTCTTTCTCTCTAGCAGTCCTCTTTCTCTCTAGCATTACTCTTTCTCTCTAGCAGTGCTCTTTCTCTCAAGCAGTGCTCTCTTTCTCTAGCAGTGCTCTCTCTTTCTAGCAGTGCTTTCTCTCTAGCAGTGTTCTTTCTCTCTAGCAGTGCTCTCTCTCTCTTGAACTACAGCAGTGCTCTCTCTCTAGCAATTCTCTCTCTCTGGGAGTGCTCTCTCTCTAGCAGTGTTTTTTCTCTCTAGCAGTTCTCTTTCGCTCTAGCAGTTCTCTTTCTCCCTAGCATTACTCTTTTTCTCAAGCAGTGCTCTCTCTCTAGCAGTGCTCTCTCTAGCAGTGCTCTCTCTCTAGCAGTGCTCTCTCTCTCTCTAGCGGTGATCTCCCTCTCTAGCAGTGCTCTCTCTCTCTCTAGCAGTGCTCTCTCTCTATTAGTGCTCTTTCTCTCTCTCTAGCAGTGCTCTCTCTCTCTGGCAGTGCTCTCTCTCTCTAGCAGTGCTCTTTCTCTCAAGCAATGCTCTCTCTATCAGTGCTCTCTCTCTAATAGTGTTTTCTCTCTAGCAGTATTCTTTCTCTAGCAGTGGTCTTTCTCTCTAGCATTACTCTTTCTCTCAAGCATTATGCTTTCTCTCTAGCATTACTGTCTCTCTCTAGCAGTGCTCTTTCTCTCTGGCTGTGCTCTTTCTGTCTAGCATTGCTCTCTCTCTCTAGCAGTGCTCTTTCACTCTAGCAGTGCTCTCTCTCTAGCATTACTCTTTCTCTCGAGCAGTGCTCTCTCTCTCTAGCATTGCTTTCTCTCTAGCAGTGTTCTTTCTCTCCAGCAGTGGTCTCTCTCTCTCTAGCACTACTCTTTCTCTTTAGCAGTGCTCTCTCTAGCAATTCTCTCTCTCTGGCAGTGCTCTCTCTCTAGCAGTGCTTTTTCTCTCTAGCAGTGTTCATTCTCGCTAGCATTACTCTTTCTCTCTAGCAGTGCTCTCTTTCTCTAGCAGCACTCTTTCTCTCCAGCAGTGCTCTCTCTCTAGCAGTGCTCTCTCTCTCTAGCAGTGCTCTCTCTCTCTAGCAGTGCTCTTTCTCTCTAGCATTTATATTTCTCTCAAGCAGTGCTCTCTCTCTAGCAGTGCTCTCTCTCTCTCTTGCGGTGTTATCTCTCTCTAGCAGGGCTCTCTCTCTAGCACCACTATTTCTCTCTAGCATTACTCTTTCTCTCTAGCATTACTCTTTATCTCACATTATTCTTTCTCACTAGCGTTGATTCTCTTTCTCTAGCAGTGCTCTCTCTCTCTTGCAGTGCTCTTTCTCTCTGGCAGTGCTCTATCTCTCTAGCATTACTCTCTCTCTAGCAATGCTCTTTCTCTCTGGCAGTGCTCTATCTCTCTAGCGTTACTCTCTCTCAAACAATGCTCTTCCTCTAGCAATTCTCTCTCTCAAGCAGTGCTCTCTCTCTCTCTCTAGCAGTGCTCTCTCACTCTAGCATTACTCTTTGTCACTAGCATTACTCTTTCTCTCTAGCAGTGGTCTCTCTCTAGCAGTGCTCTCATTCTAGCAGTGCTCTCTCTCTCTAGCACTGCTTTTTCTCTCTAGCAGTGCCCTCTCGCTCTCTCTAGCATTACTCTTTCGCCATAGCAGTGCTCTTTCTCTCTAGCATTACTCTCTCTCTCTAGCACTGCTTTTTCTCTCAAGCAGTGCTCTCTCTCTCTAGAAGTGCTCTCTCTCTCTCTAGCAGAACTCTCTCTCTCTCTCTACCATTACTCTTTCTCTCTAGCAGTGCTCTTTCTCTCAAGCAGTGCTCTCTCTCTCTCTAGCACTACTCTTTCTCTCTTGCAGTGCTCTTACTCTCTAGGATTACTCTTTATCTAACATTATACTTTCTCACTAGCATTACTCTTTTTCTCTAGCAGTGCTCTTTCTCTCTAGCAGTGCTCTTTCTCTCTAGCAGTGCTCTATCTCTCTAGCATTACTCTCTCTCTAGCAATACTCTTTCTCACTAGCAATGCTCTTTCTCTCTATCATTGCTCTTTCTCTCTAGCAGTGCTCTTTCTCTCTAGCAGTGCTGTTTCTCTCTTGTGGTGTTCTCCTTCTCTAGCATTGCGCTCTTCCTAGCATAGATTTTTCTCTCTAGCATTACTATTTCTCTCTAGCAATGGTCTTTCTCTCTAGCAGTGCTCTATTTCTCTAGCAATACTCTCTCTCTAGCAGTGCTCTCTCTCTCTCTAGCAGTGCTCTCTCTCTAGCAGTGCTCTCTTTCTCTAGCAGTGCTCTTTCTATCTAGCATTACTGTTTCTCTCGAGCAGTTCTCTTTCTCTCTAGCATTGCGCTCTCTCTCTAGCAGTGCTCTTTCACTCTTGCAGTGTTCTGTCTCTAGCATTACTCTTTCTCTCAAGCAGTGCTCTCTCTCTCTAGCAGTTCTCTCTCTCCCTAGCAGTGCTCTCTCTCTCTAGCAGTGCTCTCTCTCTAGCAGTGCTATTTCTCTCAAGCAGTGTTCTTTCTCTCTAGGAGTGCTCTCTCTCTCTAGCACTACTCTTTCTCTATAGCAGTGCTCTCTCTCTCGCAATTCTCTCTCTCTGGCAATGCACTCTCTCTAGCAATGCTTTTTCTCTCTAGTAGTGCTTTTTCTCGCTAAAATTACACTTTCTATCTAGCAGTGCTCTCTTTCTTTAGGAGCGCTCTTTCTCTCCAGCAGTGCTCTCTCTCTCTAGCAGTGCTCTCTATCAGTACTCTTTCTCTCTAGCATTACTCTTTCTCTCTAGCAGTGCTCTCTTTCTAGCAGTGCTAACCCTCTCTAGCACTACTCTTTCTCTCTAGCAGTGCTCTTTCTCTCTAGCAGTGCTCTATCTCTCTAGCATTACTCTCTCTCTAGCATTACTCTTTCTCACTAGCAATGCTCTTTCTCTCTAGCATTACTCTTTCTCTTGCATTGCTCTTTCTCTCTAGCAGTGCTCTTTCTCTCTAGCAGTGCTGTTTCTCTCTTGTGGTGTTCTCCTTCTCTAGCATTGCGCTCTTCCTAGCATTGATTTTTCTCTCTAGCATTACTATTTCTCTCTAGCAATGCTCTTTCTCTCTAGCAGTGCTCTTTTTCTCTAGCAATACTCTCTCTCTTCAGCAGTGCTCTCTCTCTTTCTAGCAGTGCTCTCTCTCTAGCAGTGCTCTCTCTCTCTATTAGTGCTCTCTCACTCTAGCAGTGTTCTGTCTCTAGCATTACTCTTTCTCTTGAGCAGTGCTCTCTCTCTCTAGCAGTTCTCTCTCTCCCTAGCAGTGCTCTCTCTCTCTAGCAGTGCTCTCTCTCTAGCAGTGCTATTTCTCTCAAGCAGTGCACTCTCTCTCTAGTAGTGCTTTCTCTCTCTCAGTGTTCTTTCTCTCTAGGAGTGCTCTCTCTCTCTAGTAACTACTCTTTCTCTATAGCAGTGCTCTCTCTTTCACAATTCTCTCTCTCTGGCAATGCTCTCTCTCTAGCAATGCTTTTTCTCTCCAGCAGTGCTCTCTTTCTTTAGGAGTGCTCTTTCTCTCCAGCAGTGCTCTCTATCTCTAGCAGTGCTCTCTCTATATCAGTACTCTTTTTCTCTAGCATTACTCTTTCTCCCAAGCAGTGCTCTCTCTTTAATAGTGCTCTTTCTCTCTAGCAGTGCTCCCTTTCTCTAGCATTACTCTTTCTCTCTTGCATTACTCTCTCTCTCTTGCAGTGGTATTTCTCTCTAGCATTACTCTTTCTCTCAAGCATTACTCTTTCTCTTAAGCATTACTGTCTCTCTCTAGCAGTGCTCTTTCTCTCTAGCATTGTGCTCTCTGTCTAACAGTGCTCTATCACTCTAGCAGTGCTCTCTCTCTCTCTCTAGCATTACTCTTTCTCTCTAGCAGTGCTCTTTCTCTCAAGCAGTGCTATCTGTCTCTCTAGCAGTGCTCTTTCTCTCTAGCATTACTGTTTCTCTCGAGCAGTGCTCTTTCTCTTTTGCATTGCGCTCTCTCTCTAGCAGTTCTCTTTCACTCTAGCAGTGTTCTCTCTCTAGCGTTACTCTTTCTCTCGAGCAGTGCTCTCTCTCTCTAGCAGTACTCTTTCTCTCTAATAGTGATCTCTCTCTCGAGCAGTTCTCTCTCTCTCAAGCAGTGCTCTCTCTCTCTCTAGCATTACTCTTTCTCTCTTGCAGTTCTCTTACTCTCAAGCAGTGCTCTCTCTTGCAGTCCTCTCGCTCTAGCAGTGCTTTCTCTCTAGCAGTGCTCTTTCTCGCTATAATTACTCTTTCTCTCTAGCTGTGCTCTCTCTCTCTCTAGCAGTGATATCTCTCTCTAGCAGTGCTCTCTCACGCTCTAGCAGTGATCTCTCTCTCTATTTGTGCTCTTTCTCTCTAGAAATGCTCTTTCTCTCTGGTGGTGTTCTCTCTCTCTAGCAGTGCTCTTTCACTCTAGCATTACCCTTTCTCTTGAGCAGTGCTCTCTCTCTCTCTAGCTGTTCTCTCTCTCCATAGCAGTGCTCTCTCACTCTAGCAGTGCTCTTTCTCACAAGCGGTGGTCTCTCTCTCTAGCAGTGCACTTTCTCTAGCATTGATCTCTCTGTCTCTAGCACTACTCTTTCTTTATAGCAGTGCTCTCTCTCTAGCAATTCTCTCTCTCTGGCAGTGCTCTCTCTCTAGCAATGCTTTTTCTCTCTAGCAGTGCTCTTTCTTGCTACAATTACACTTTCTATCTAGCAGTGCTCTCTTTCTCTAGCAGCACTCTTTCTCTCCAGCAGTGCTCTCTCTCTCTAGCAGTGCTCTCTATAAGTACTCTTTCTCTCTAGCATTACTCTTTCTCTCTAGCAGTGCTCTCTCTCTAGCAGTGCTAACTCTCTCTAGCATTACTCTTTCTCTAAAGCAGTGCTCTATCTCTAGCAGTGATCTCTTTCTCTAGCAGTGCTCTCTCTCTCTAGCAGTGCTGTCTCTCTCTAGCAGTACTCTTTCTCTCTAGCATTACTCGTTCTCTCTAGCAGTGCTCTCGGACTCTAGCAGTGCTCTCTCTCTAGCAGTGAGCTCTCTCTCTAATAGTGCTCTTTCTCTCTATCAGTGCTCCCTTTCTCTAGCAAGGCTCTTTCTCTCTAGCAGTGCTCTCTCTCTCTAGCATTACTATCTCTCGCTTGCAGTGGTATTTCTCTCTTGCATTACACTTTCTCTCAATCATTACTCTTTCTCTTAAGCATTACTCTTTCTCTCTAGCATTACTGTCTCTCTCTAGCAGTGCTCTTTAACTCTAGCAGTGCTCTCGGTCTAGCATTACTCTTTCTCTCAAGCAGTGTTCTCTCTCTTTAGAAGTGCTCTTTCTCTCTAGCAGTCCTCTTTCTCTCTAGCATTACTCTTTCTCTCTAGCAGTGCTCTTTCTCTCAAGCAGTGCTCTCTTTCTCTAGCAGTGCTCTCTCTTTCTAGCAGTGCTTTCTCTCTAGCAGTGTTCTTTCTCTCTAGCAGTGCTCTCTCTCTCTTGAACTACAGCAGTGCTCTCTCTCTAGCAATTCTCTCTCTCTGGGAGTGCTCTCTCTCTAGCAGTGTTTTTTCTCTCTAGCAGTTCTCTTTCGCTCTAGCAGTTCTCTTTCTCCCTAGCATTACTCTTTTTCTCAAGCAGTGCTCTCTCTCTAGCAGTGCTCTCTCTAGCAGTGCTCTCTCTCTAGCAGTGCTCTCTCTCTCTCTAGCGGTGATCTCCCTCTCTAGCAGTGCTCTCTCTCTCTCTAGCAGTGCTCTCTCTCTATTAGTGCTCTTTCTCTCTCTCTAGCAGTGCTCTCTCTCTCTGGCAGTGCTCTCTCTCTCTAGCAGTGCTCTTTCTCTCAAGCAATGCTCTCTCTATCAGTGCTCTCTCTCTAATAGTGTTTTCTCTCTAGCAGTATTCTTTCTCTAGCAGTGGTCTTTCTCTCTAGCATTACTCTTTCTCTCAAGCATTATGCTTTCTCTCTAGCATTACTGTCTCTCTCTAGCAGTGCTCTTTCTCTCTGGCTGTGCTCTTTCTGTCTAGCATTGCTCTCTCTCTCTAGCAGTGCTCTTTCACTCTAGCAGTGCTCTCTCTCTAGCATTACTCTTTCTCTCGAGCAGTGCTCTCTCTCTCTAGCATTGCTTTCTCTCTAGCAGTGTTCTTTCTCTCCAGCAGTGGTCTCTCTCTCTCTAGCACTACTCTTTCTCTTTAGCAGTGCTCTCTCTAGCAATTCTCTCTCTCTGGCAGTGCTCTCTCTCTAGCAGTGCTTTTTCTCTCTAGCAGTGTTCATTCTCGCTAGCATTACTCTTTCTCTCTAGCAGTGCTCTCTTTCTCTAGCAGCACTCTTTCTCTCCAGCAGTGCTCTCTCTCTAGCAGTGCTCTCTCTCTCTAGCAGTGCTCTCTCTCTCTAGCAGTGCTCTTTCTCTCTAGCATTTATATTTCTCTCAAGCAGTGCTCTCTCTCTAGCAGTGCTCTCTCTCTCTCTTGCGGTGTTATCTCTCTCTAGCAGGGCTCTCTCTCTAGCACCACTATTTCTCTCTAGCATTACTCTTTCTCTCTAGCATTACTCTTTATCTCACATTATTCTTTCTCACTAGCGTTGATTCTCTTTCTCTAGCAGTGCTCTCTCTCTCTTGCAGTGCTCTTTCTCTCTGGCAGTGCTCTATCTCTCTAGCATTACTCTCTCTCTAGCAATGCTCTTTCTCTCTGGCAGTGCTCTATCTCTCTAGCGTTACTCTCTCTCAAACAATGCTCTTCCTCTAGCAATTCTCTCTCTCAAGCAGTGCTCTCTCTCTCTCTCTAGCAGTGCTCTCTCACTCTAGCATTACTCTTTGTCACTAGCATTACTCTTTCTCTCTAGCAGTGGTCTCTCTCTAGCAGTGCTCTCATTCTAGCAGTGCTCTCTCTCTCTAGCACTGCTTTTTCTCTCTAGCAGTGCCCTCTCGCTCTCTCTAGCATTACTCTTTCGCCATAGCAGTGCTCTTTCTCTCTAGCATTACTCTCTCTCTCTAGCACTGCTTTTTCTCTCAAGCAGTGCTCTCTCTCTCTAGAAGTGCTCTCTCTCTCTCTAGCAGAACTCTCTCTCTCTCTCTACCATTACTCTTTCTCTCTAGCAGTGCTCTTTTTCTCTAGCAGTGCTCATTCTCTCTAGCATTACTCTTTCTCTCTAGCAGTGCTCTTTTTCTCTAGCAGTGCTCATTCTCTCTAGCATTACTCTTTCTCTCTAGCATTCCTTTTTCTCTCTTGCATTACTATTTCTCTCTTGCAATGCTCTCTCTCTCTAGCAGTGCTCTCTCTCTCTAGCAGTGCTCTCTGTCTCTAGCAGTGCCCTATCTCTCTCTAGCATTACTCTTTCTCCCTAGTAGTGCTCTATGTCTCTAGCATTACTCTCTCTCCAGCAATGCTTTTTCTCTCTGGCAGTTGTCACGTCCTGGCCAGTATATAAGGTTAATTGTTTTGTAGTTTGGTCAGGGCGTGACAGAGGGTATTTGTTTTATGTGGTTCAGGGTGGTGTGTTTGTTCAAAGGGGGTGTTTGATTTAGTATTTCCGGGGTTTTGGTTTATAGTCTATGTTTATGTATTTCTATGTCTAATCTGGTGAGTGTGTTTCTATGTTGGTTAATTGGCTTTGGGACTCTCAGTTGAAGGCAGGTGTTGTCTATCTGCCTTTGATTGAGAGTCCCATAATTAAGGGTGTGTTTGTGTTTGTGATTTGTGGGTGATTGTTCTGTGTTCAGCCCTAGGCTTTGCCAGACTGTCAGTTTATCGGTCGTTTTCTTGTTTGTTGTTTTTTGTATTTGTGTTGATTTAATTAAATGTTCAAGATGAACTATATCGACTCTGCTGCGTATTGGTAATCCTTTTCCGACGACGATTTCGTTATATCGTCAGACGAAGAAGATACATGTGACAGCAGTGCTCTCTTTCTAGCATTACTCTTTCTCTCAAGCAGTGCTCTCTCTCTCTAGCAGTGTTCTCTCTCTCTCTCTCTCTCTCTCTCTCTCTCTCTCTCTCTCTCTCTCTCTCTCTCTCTCTCTCTCTCTCTCTCTCTCTCTCTCTCTCTCTCTCTCTCTCTCTCTCTCTCTCTCTCTCTCTCGAGCATTACTCTTTCTCTCAAGCAGTGCTCTCTCTCTCTAGCAGTGTTCTCTCTCTCTCTCTCTCTCTAGCATTACTCTTTCTCTTTAGCAGTGCTCTTTCTCTCTTGCAGTGCTCCTGTGGTGCTCTCTCTCTCTAGCATTACTCTCTACCGAACAGTGCTCTTTTTCTCTAGCATAACTCTTTCTCTCTAGCATCACTCTTTCTCTCTAGCAGTGCTCTTTCTCTCTAGCATTACTCTTTCTCTAGCATTACTCTTTCTGTCTAGCAGTGCTCCTTCTCTCTAGCAGTGCTCTTTCTCTCTTGCGGTGCTCTCTCTCTCTGGCATTACTCTCTCTCTAGCAATGCTTTTTTCTGTAACATTACTCTTTCTTTCTTGCAACATGTTTTCTCTCTCACAGTGCTTTTTCTCTCTAGCATTACTCTTTCTCACTAGCATTACTCTTCCTCTCTAGCAGTGCTCTCTCTCTCTCTAGCAGTGCTCTCTCTTTAGCATTGCCCCCTCTCTCTCTAGCATTACTCTTTCTCCCTAGCAGTGCTCTTTCTCTCCAGCATTACTCTTTTTCTCTAGCAGTGCTCTTTCTCTCTAGCAGTGCTCTATTGCTCTATCATTTCTGGGAGTGCTCTCTCTCTCTAGCACTACTCTTTCTCTATAGCAGTGTTCTCTCTCTCGCAATTCTCTCTCTCTGGCAGTGCTCTCTCTCTAGCAATGCTTTTTCTCTCTAGCAGTGCTCGTTCTCGCTAAAATTACACTTTCTATCTAGCAGTGCTCTCTTTCTTTAGGAGTGCTCTTTCTCTCCAGCAGTGCTCTCTCTCTCGCAGTGCTCTCTCTATATCAGTACTCTTTTTCTCTAGCATTACTCTTTCTCTCTAGCAGTGCTCTCTCTCTAGCAGCACTCTGTCTCTCTATCATTACTCTTTCTCTCAAGCAGTGCTCTCTCTCTAATAGTGCTCTTTCTCTCTAGCAGTGCTCCCTTTCTCTAGCATTACTCTTTCTCTCTTGCATTACTCTCTCTCTCTTGCAGTGGTATTTCTCTCTAGCATTACTCTTTCTCTCAAGCATTACTCTTTCTCTTAAGCATTACTCTTTCTCTCTAGCAGTACTGTCTCTCTCTAACAGTGCTCTTTCTCTCTAGCATTTTGCTCTCTGTCTAGCAGTGCTCTATCACTCTAGCAGTGCTCTCTCACTCTCTCTAGCATTACTCTCTCTCTAGCAATGCTCTTTCTCTCTGGCAGTGCTCTGTCTCTCTAGCGTTACTCTCTCTCAAGTAATTCAATTCCTCTATAGCAATGCTCTCTCTCAAGCAGTGCTCTCTCTCTCTCTCTAGCAGTGCTCTCTCTCTAGTAGTGCTCTCATTCTAGCAGTGCTCTATCTCTCTAGCACTGCTTTTTCTCTCCAGCAGTGCCCTCTCTCTCTCTAGCATTGCTCTTTCTCCCTAGCAGTGCTCTTTCTCTCTAGCATTACTCTTTCTCTCTAGCAGTGCTCTTTCATTCTTTCAGTGCTCTCTTTCTAGCATCACTCTTTCTCTCAAGCAGTGCTCTCTCTCTCTAGCTGTGCTCTCTCTCTCTCTAGCAGAACTCTCTCTCTCTAGCATTATTCTTTCTCTCAAGCAGTGCTCTTTTTCTCTAGCAGTGCTCATTCTCTCTAGCATTACTCTTTCTCTCTAGCATTGATTTTTCTCTCTTGCATTACTATTTCTCTCTTGCAATGCTCTCTCTCTCTAGCAGTGCTCTCTCTCTCTAGCAGTGCTCTCTCTCTCTCTAGCAGTGCCCTATCTAACTCTAGCATTACTCTTTCTCCCTAGCAGTGCTCTATGTCTCTAGCATTACTCTCTCTCTAGCAGTGCTCTTTCTCTCTAGCAGTGCTCTCTTTCTAGCATTACTCTTTCTCTCAAGCAGTGCTCTCTCTCTCTAGCAGTGTTCTCTCTCTCTCTAGCATTACTCTTTCTCTCTATCAGTGCTCTTTCTCTCTAGCACTACTCTTTCTCTATCATTACTCTTTCTCTATAGCAGTGCTCTTTCTCTTTAGCAGTGCTCGTTCTCTCTTGCAGTGCTCCTGTGGTGCTCTCTCTCTAGCATTACTCTCTACCGAGCAGTGCTCTTTTTCTCTAGCATTTATCTTTCTCTCTAGCATAACTCTTTCTTTCTAGCATCACTCTTTCTCTCTAGCAGTGCTCTTTCTCTCTAGCATTACTCTTTCTCTAGCATTACTCTTTCTGTCTAGCAGTGCTCCTTCTCTCTAGCAGTGCTCTTTCTCTCTTGCGGTGCTCTCTCTCTCTGGCATTACTCTCTCTCTAGCAGTGCTCTTTTTCTGTAACATTACTCTTTCTTTCTTGCATCACTTTTTCTCTCTCGCAGTGCTTTTTCTCTCTAGCATTACTCTTTCTCACTAGCATTACTCTTCCTCTCTAGCAGTGCTCTCTCTCTCTCTAGCAGTGCTCTCTCTTTAGCATTGCCCTCTCTCTCTCTAGCATTACTCTTTCTCCCTAGCAGTGCTCTTTCTCTCTAGCATTACTCTTTCTCTCTAGCAGTGCTCTTTCTCTCTAGCAGTGCTCTATCTCTCTATGATTTATGTCTCTCTAGCAGTGCTCTTTCTCTCTAGCAGTGCTCTCTTTCTAGCTTTACTCTTTCTCTCAAGCAGTGCTCTCTCTGTCTGTCAGTGCTCTCTTCCTCAGCAGTGCTCTCTCTCTCTAGCATTACTGTTTCTCTCTAGCATTACTCTTTCTCTCTAGCAGTGCTCTTTCTCTCTAGCATTACTCTTTCTCTCTAGCATTAATCTTTCTCTCTAGCATTACTCTTTCACTCTAGCCTTACTCTTTCTCTCTAGCATTGTTCTTTCTTTCTTGCAATGCTCTTTCTCTGGCTGTGCTCTCTCTCTCTAGCAGTGCTCTTTCTCTCTGGCATTATTCTTTCTCTCTAGTAGTGATCTTTCTCTCTAGCGTTACTCTTTCTCTCTAGCAGTGATCTTTCTCTCTAGTAGTACTCTTTCTCTCTAGTTGTGATCTTTCTCTCCAATTTGTAAGTCGCTCTGGATAAGAGCGTCTGCTAAATGACTTAAATGTAAATGTAAATTACTCTTTCTCTCTAGCAGTGCTCTTTCTCTCTAGCATTACTCTTTCACTCTAGCATTGTTCTTTCTCTCTTGCGGTGCTCTCTTTGTCTAGCAATACTCTTTAACTCTAGCATTACTCTTTCTCTCCAGCATTGTTCTTTCTCTCTTGCAATGCTCTTTCTCTCTGGCTGTGCTCTCTCTCTCTAGCAGTGCTCTTTCTCTCTGGCATTATTCTTTCTCTCTAGCATTACTCTTTCTCTCTAGCAGTGCTCTTTCTCTCTAGCAGTGCTCTATCTCTCTATGATTTATGTCTCTCTAGCAGTGCTCTTTCTCTCTAGCAGTGCTCTCTTTCTAGCTTTACTCTTTCTCTCAAGCAGTGCTCTCTCTGTCTGTCAGTGCTCTCTTCCTCAGCAGTGCTCTCTCTCTCTAGCATTACTCTTTCTCTCTAGCATTACTCTTTCTCTCTAGCAGTGCTCTTTCTCTCTAGCATTACTCTTTCTCTCTAGCATTAATCTTTCTCTCTAGCATTACTCTTTCACTCTAGCCTTACTCTTTCTCTCTAGCATTGTTCTTTCTTTCTTGCAATGCTCTTTCTCTGGCTGTGCTCTCTCTCTCTAGCAGTGCTCTTTCTCTCTGGCATTATTCTTTCTCTCTAGTAGTGATCTTTCTCTCTAGCGTTACTCTTTCTCTCTAGCAGTGATCTTTCTCTCTAGTAGTACTCTTTCTCTCTAGTTGTGATCTTTCTCTCCAATTTGTAAGTCGCTCTGGATAAGAGCGTCTGCTAAATGACTTAAATGTAAATGTAAATTACTCTTTCTCTCTAGCAGTGCTCTTTCTCTCTAGCATTACTCTTTCACTCTAGCATTGTTCTTTCTCTCTTGCGGTGCTCTCTTTGTCTAGCAATACTCTTTAACTCTAGCATTACTCTTTCTCTCCAGCATTGTTCTTTCTCTCTTGCAATGCTCTTTCTCTCTGGCTGTGCTCTCTCTCTCTAGCAGTGCTCTTTCTCTCTGGCATTATTCTTTCTCTCTAGTAGTGATCTTTCTCTCTAGCGTTACTCTTTCTCTCTGGCAGTGATCTTTCTCTCTAGTAGTACTCTCCCTTTAGTATTGCCCTCTCTCTCTCTAGCATTACTCTTTCTCCCTAGCAGTGCTCTTTCTGTCTAGCATTACTCTTTCTCTCCAGCAGTGCTCTTTCTCTCTAGCAGTGCTCTCTTTCTAGCTTTACTCTTTCTCTCAAGCAGTGCTCTCTCTGTCTGTCAGTGCTCTCTTCCTCAGCAGTGCTCTCTCTCTCTAGCATTTCTCTTTCTCTCTAGCATTACTCTTTCTCTCATGCAGTGCTCTTTCTCTCTAGCATTACTCTTTCTCTCTAGCATTACTCTTTCTCTCTAGCATTACTCTTTCTCTCTAGCATTACTCTTTCTCTCTAGCATTACTCTTTCTCTCTAGCATTACTCTTTCTCTCTAGCAATACTCTTTCTCTCTAGCATTGTTCTTTCTCTCTTGCAATGCTTTTTCTCTCTGGCAGTGCTCTCTTTCTCTAGCAGTGCTCTTTCTCTCTTGCGGTGCTCTCTTTGTCTAGCAATACTCTTTAACTCTAGCATTACTCTTTCTCTCCAGCATTGTTCTTTCTCTCTTGCAATGCTCTTTCTCTCTAGCAGTGCTCTTTCTCTCTAGCATTGTTCTTTCTCTCTTGCAATGCTCTTTCTCTCTAGCAGTGCTCTTTCTCTCTGGCATTGTTCTTTCTCTCTTGCAATGCTCTTTCTCTCTAGCAGTGCTCTTTCTCTCTGGCATTGTTCTTTCTCTCTTGCAATGCTCTTTCTCTCTGGCTGTGCTCTCTCTCTCTAGCATTACTCCTTCTCTCTAGCATTGTTCTTTCTCTCTTGCAATGCTCTTTCTCTCTAGCAGTGCTCTTTCTCTCTGGCATTGTTCTTTCTCTCTGGCTGTGCTCTCTCTCTCTAGCAGTGCTCTTTCTCTCTGGCATTATTCTTTCTCTCTAGTGTTACTCTTTCTCTCTAGCAGTGATCTTTCTCTCTTGTAGTACTTTCTCTCTAGCAGTGATCTTTCTCTCTAGCAGTGCTCTTTCTCTCTGGCATTGTTCTTTCTCTCTTGCAATGCTCTTTCTCTCTGGCTGTGCTCTCTCTCTCTGGCTGTGCTCTCTCTCTCTAGCATTACTCTTTCTCTCTAGCAGTGCTCTTTCTCTCTGGCATTGTTCTTTCTCTCTTGCAATGGTCTTTCTCTCTGGCTGTGCTCTCTCTCTCTAGCAGTGCTCTTTCTCTCTGGCATTACTCTTTCTCTCTAGCATTACTCTTTCTCTCTAGCATTACTCTTTCTCTCTAGCATTTCTCTTTCTCTCTAGCAATGCTCTTTCTCTCTGGCAGTGCGCTCTCTCTCTCAAGCATTACTCTTTCTCTCTAGCAGTGCTCTTTCTCTCTGGCATTATTCTTTCTCTCTAGTAGTGATCTTTCTCTCTAGCGTTACTCTTTCTCTCCAGCATTGTTCTTTCTCTCTTGCAATGCTCTTTCTCTCTAGCAGTGCTCTTTCTCTCTAGCATTGTTCTTTCTCTCTTGCAATGCTCTTTCTCTCTAGCAGTGCTCTTTCTCTCTGGCATTGTTCTTTCTCTCTTGCAATGCTCTTTTTCTCT
Source organism: Salmo trutta (assembly GCF_901001165.1). Taxonomy (NCBI): domain Eukaryota; kingdom Metazoa; phylum Chordata; class Actinopteri; order Salmoniformes; family Salmonidae; genus Salmo; species Salmo trutta. The sequence continues at coordinate 36,102,653 of NC_042963.1, forward strand.
AGCAGTGCTCTTTCTCTCTGGCATTGTTCTTTCTCTCTTGCAATGCTCTTTCTCTCTGGCTGTGCTCTCTCTCTCTAGCATTACTCCTTCTCTCTAGCATTGTTCTTTCTTTCTTGCAATGCTCTTTCTCTCTAGCAGTGCTCTTTCTCTCTGGCATTGTTCTTTCTCTCTGGCTGTGCTCTCTCTCTCTAGCAGTGCTCTTTCTTTCTGGCATTATTCTTTCTCTCTAGTAGTGATCTTTCTCTCTAGTGTTACTCTTTCTCTCTAGCAGTGATCTTTCTCTCTTGTAGTACTCTTTCTCTCCAGCAGTGATCTTTCTCTCTAGCAGTGCTCTTTCTCTCTGGCATTGTTCTTTCTCTCTTGCAATGCTCTTTCTCTCTGGCTGTGCTCTCTCTCTCTAGCATTACTCTTTCTCTCTAGCAGTGCTCTTTCTCTCTGGCATTACTCTTTCTCTCTGGCATTACTCTTTCTCTCTAGCATTACTCTTTCTCTCTAGCATTTCTCTTTCTCTCTAGCAATGCTCTTTCTCTCTGGCAGTGCGCTCTCTCTCTCAAGCATTACTCTTTCTCTCTAGCAGTGCTCTTTCTCTCTGGCAGTATTCTTTCTCTCTAGTAGTGATCTTTCTCTCTAGCGTTACTCTTTCTCTCTAGAAGTGATCTTTCTCTCTAGCAGTGATCTTTCTCTCTAGCATTACTCTTTCTCTCTAGCAATGCTCTTTCTCTCTGGCAGTGCTATTTCTCTCTTGCATTACTCTTTCTCTCTAGCATTACTCTTTCTCTCTAGCAATGCTCTTTCTCTCTGGCAGTGCTATTTCTCTCTTGCATTACTCTTTCTCTCTTGCATTACTCTTTCTCTCTAGCAATGCTCTTTCTCTCTGGCAGTGCACTCTCTCTCTCAAGCATTACTCTTTCTCTCTAGCAGTGCTCTTTCTCTCTAGCAGTGCTCTCTCTCTCACTAGCATTGCTTTCTATCTGTCTCTTTGTCTGTCTGTCTATCTTTCACTCTGTCTGTCTGACTGTCTGTCTGTCGCTCCTCTTTGTTTGCTTTTATTTTTTTAGGTCTTTCTCCCACCTTCCCTCCCATTATCTCTCCTCTGTCATTCCCCTATTTCATTTCCATTGTTCAAGCTTAAACCTAATCAATTTGAGTGATATCATCTCACTTCATTATTGTTATTTGAATTTGCCATTCTTGTTGATGCATAACAATTAGTTGTTATCAAACACATAATTGTCAACATCATCATTTGTGTCAACATTTTAAGCAATAAAATGATTATCGTCCATATTCAAGTGAAAATGATAGTACTTCTTATCAATCGTGCTTTGTTAAACTGATATATTTGTAAGATAACCAAATGAGCATATTGTTGGCACAGTGTGTGTAATCAGTGTGTGTAAACCTCTAAAGAATCCACTCAAAGTTTCTATTGAGAGATCTGGTAGACGTGATCCTTTGAGCTCTATCCGTGGTGCTATGCAGTGCGTGCGCACACACACATGCACACACTCTAGCACACACTTGCACAAACACATACACACATACACACACACTCGCACAAACAGGCACACACACACATACACACAGGCATGTGTGTCTCCCCTTCTGTATCTGTTTTTTCACACAAGCAATCCTAGCTGTTGAGTAGCAGATGAGTGTGTTTGTGTTTGTGTGTGTGTGTGTTTGTGCGTGTATGTGTGGTATGAAGCTATCTGGCTCACAACTCTTCTGATACAAGGCAGTCTTCTAATCTGGCCTACAGACGGTACATTACTCTCTGCTTCTCTGGTACCACGTCAGCAGTTCCTTTCTTAACTCCACCATCCCCTTCCCCTCCTCAACACCTGTAATGGACGACATGCTTAGCGCTGATATCTGAAATCCTCTTAATAACCTCTACAGGATCGCCCCCCCCCACAGGACGGTTAAGCTAACGTAGGCTAATGTGATTAGCATGAGGTTGTAAGTAACATGAACATTTCCCAGGACATAGACATATCTGATATGGGCAGAAAGCTTAAATTCTTGTTAATCTAACTGCACTGTCCAATTTACAGTAGCTATTACAGTGAAATAATACCAAGCTATTGTTTGAGGAGAGTGCACAATTATGAACTTGAAAATGTATTAATAAACAAATTAGGCACATTTGGGCAGTCCTGATACAACATTTTGAACAGATATGCAATGGTTCATTGGATCAGTCTAAAACTGTGCACATACACTGCTGCCATCTAGTGGCCAAAATCGAAATTGCGTTTGGGCTGGAATAATACATTATGGCCTTTCGCTTGCATTTCAAAGATGATGATACAAAAAAAAATTTAAACACATTTTTTTTCTTTGTATTATCTTTTACCATATCTAATGTGCTATATTCTCCTACATTAATTTCACATTTCCACACACTGCAAAGTGTTTCCTTTCAAATGGTATCAAGAATATGCATGTCCTTGCTTCAGGTCCTTAGATTTGGGTATGTCATTTTAGGCGAAAATTGAAAAAGGGGGAAGATCCCTTAAGGAAGCAGCACCCCCTCCTCTCTCTGTCTTTCTCTCTCTGGCTGAGAGGGAAGGATGGAAAACCCCATCACATGAATTTCCTCCCGTTGCGTATTCTGTTCTCTCCTCGACAAGACTTGTGTGGGATGTTACACTTTGTGGTGAGACGTGTCTGTGAGGATTTTGAGATTGGGCTGAGGAGGAGCAGAGAGGTGTAAGAAGGGTGTAAGCGTGCGGAAACACGAGGCTTACATGCTCTGGGAGGCTTCTCTCAAACTGAGACACACAAAGCTTGATTCAATCAGATCTGCTTTAGCCGCATCCGACACCGCCAAAACATCTGCTATGCGGGTAGCTGCTATCACCGGTTAACACTTGATCTGATTGAATCTAGGCCTCAGTCTCCCAAGTACTGGCTGCTCCCACCCGAGACAGGGAATCCGGATTGAGGAACTTGTATATGTGTGTGAGTGCTAGATACATGGAAGTCGGTGGAAATGGTTGTTTGTTGGAGTTGTAAGAGTTGGGAGGGACAGAGTGATGTGTTGTGAGCTGAGGCAGTTAGAAGGAGTGACAGAATCTTCAGTTCACACTCTCAGTCACTTCCCAAACCAATAAATATTTTATGCAGTTAGTTCAGCCTGCACATTATCAATGCATATAAACACTTAATGGTTCAGATATTCACTGTTGATTTTATTACACAGTTAAACAATTTAATTGAATTATAACAACAGCTTTATGTGACCATGTTAAATGTAGAATAAAAGCAGCAGCCAACCTGTGAGGCAGCTGAGGAACCAACAGGACTTCCATCCCTGGAGGAGTCTCCTGGGAGTAAGAGAGGGGAACATCAGAGGTGTTGCTCTAATTTGTAAAATACCCCAGTCCTTTAGCATGGCCCTTTGAGGAGAGACCAGGAGCCTGAGACTTCATGGCCCCGGTATGCTCCACGGTCCTGCACGTGTGTGTGTGTGTGTGTGTGTGTGTGTGTGTGTGTGTGTGTGTGTGTGTGTGTGTGTGTGTGTGTGTGTGTGTGTGTGTGTGTGTGTGTGTGTGTGTGTGTGTGTGTGTGTGTGTGTGTGTGTGTGTGTGTGAGCGATGTGGTCACTTCCCCCTGGCCCAGAGAGACAGACTGACATCACGCCCTGTGACCCAGACTAGCCTCAGTGGTGGACAGATGAGTAGGCCTACTGAATCACCACGAGCCAATCACTCTACTCTACTCTACTACTCACTCCTCTCCTCTACCATCATACTTTATGCCTTTCTCAACTTTTTTGCTCTTTGCCCTCACTCCTCTTCCTTCCCACTGCTCTCCTTTTCTCTTCTTTACTCCACGCCTCCCTCATCACGTTCTCTCTTCTGCCTTTTTTTAAAACTATTTTGATCTTTCCCTCCCTCACTCCTCTCCACCAGTCTTATGCTATTTCTCTTCTCCACTTTTCCTAACCCCTTTCCACCCACATAGGTCCATAGAAAACAGCTGTAATAAACATGTCATTTGAGGCCAGTTTCAACAGTAACCATCTAATGGGTATTATACAACTCAGCTGGCATGCTCCATGAGAAAGTTAAAACAAGTCACATGAAATGTGCATGTAATGTGTCTTCAGATGACTCCCTCAGTGTCATGCTTAAAGCCCCAAACCTTCCTATGTTCCAGTGTTTGGCAGGCTTTCATAGGACACTCAAGCATTCTGAGGGGTGGGTGATTCCATATATTGTTAATTAACTCCTCTCACCCGGGCCTCACCATATAGGGCTTTCATCTTCTCGGCTTTCTGCTTTTTCACAAACTACTTTTCCCAATCTTCTTCCTCTGCCTGTTGAATTTTTGGCATTGTCTCCTTTTTTCTCTCTTCTTAGGAGGAAATTACCTTTGTACCTGCCTTCATATCTCCACTCCCCAGTTAAGCACCTTCATAAGGCCCACTCATCTTTAATACCAGTATCTCTCTCAGTAAAAATGTTTCATAATTTATTCTGTGAATCTGCAGTTTTCAAGGGACCAAAACAATTATCTTCCCCTTCATGAAGAATTGACAGCTGATATGTGTACTACTGAAAACCTAAGACAGAAGGGTGAATAGGAATCAATTTCACAGTCAGATGAATCGGAGGAACATTTCCTTGTCAAAAATAATGAATCAAAGAGAAGAGACGGCCCCACTGTAACTAGACGAGGTAAAACCAGGAAATATTATCTTCTCAGAATGTACGCTGTCCATCTGTAATGACATATTTTTTAATATAATCCCTCCCTCCCACTCTTTCACTCCCTTCAAAAACCTCCTTACACTCCACATGCTAATTCAGTCAGCCACTTAATCAGACATATTAATCCTATATCTCTCTCCTGATTGTGTTAATTCTACTCGGCAGAGAATTTATGTGTATATATATTAGGCAGGCAGATAACGATCCCTCCCTACTTCTGGAACTATATAACATAGCGTGTTAAGTATCCACATTTGTTAATACAATTGTGTATTAGCGCTGGGTGGCTAAACCATTGAATAGACTCCATGGCTGTGGTTGTACATTGGGGCAGTTAGGAACTGATAATGCTATAATATGGTAGGTAATGTCCATCACGCATTGTTGCTGTTAATCGTCCCTCTTGTCATTGGTTTTATAAGACTGGCAGCCATTTCTGACGTCTTGACAGATGTTGTGAAAGACCAGATGCAGCAGGCCTGTCACCTACATTAGAATAAGCAGGCCTTCTCTGTCCTCATTGTCAATGACTGAGAATGGCATCTGGCTAAAGCAACATACCATTGTTTCTGTATTAGCCTGTCTGTGTGAAACATAATGGTGTCGTATTTTTCAGTATTACAGGCTGGTTGTCAGTAGAGGCGATTACAGGGAAACATGTAAACACATCATGTTGCAAATAATGCACACACGCACGCACGCACACACACACACACTTTTTGTTTCACAAAAAGTGAAACATCGCTTTTGTTCATATTTCCATGAAAGCTGTACACCACCAGGGTACAAAGATTGTCTTGGGGCCATTTTGGACCCGGCAGTTATAAAATGATTTACACACCACAAAAACCACAAAGCCTCTCTCTCTCTCACACACACACACACACACACACACACACACAGACACACACACACACACACACACACACACACACACACACACACACACACTACAATACACATAAAAGGCTTTGACAGTTTCACAAAATAGGTTGAAACAGAAAAGCCTGTAAGCACAATTTAAGAGAAATTATGTATATGGCTGGGAAATGTGTTAATTACAAATCATATTAAAGTAGAGCTTTAGCTGCATTTTAATTTAATGAAGTCACAGATCCTGTAACACAGAATTACCAAATCATATTCTTTGTTCCAGATAAATGTATTCCCACTTAATTCCCACTTTAGTCCCTAATTTGCCTTATCTCATCACCATCATCTCCCCAGACGTATTTATTATAATAAAAGAAACCAGCATTACTTATAAATCCCTGTCTGTATATGAGACACGTCAAGACAGGAATAAAGCAGCATTCAATCGTTATGGATCACTGTTAGGTCTTAGTTATGACTCTATTATAACTATCATTGGCAGCTGGGAAAAGCTGTCTGCTTCTCCCCAACCTCCTAGTTAGAGGTCTGCACGGGACTGATTATTCCATCCCGCTCCCACCCACACCCGCAGCTTTTCATACTGCACCCGCCCACACCCGCTGGCTTTCTGTCCGACTCCCACCCGCTACGGCAAAAAACTGGTCCCAAACCCAATTGCAGTCCAGCAATGCTATTTTAAGCATATGTGACGCAGCACACTTGCCAGGCATACTCCCAGTAAACCTGCGCCTTATAGTTAATATCAGAATGCGCAAAAATAACCTAAGAGAAAATAAATAAAATCAGCTAAATTACCAGAGATTCTCACATGGCCCATTATATTAGGCTATCGGTATTACTAGTCTTAGTTTGAAGAGAGTAGAATTGGAAAGACTTGCACTTTCTCAATTTTCAGACGGAGACAAACATATTTATTTTTAGGCAATGTAGTAAACTATAGCCTAATCATATTTATAAAGTACATTTCCGTGGACAGATAAACTGATTCTCTGCCCATGCATAGGCTATAGCCTACTCTTTGAGACCACACATGGCTACTTGAAGCAGCAAGCATGATGACAGCGGGTCACTTGCACTTTCTCTTACGTTTTGTATATAGGATATAGCCTACCTTTTAGGATGAGGATTTGCAGGCAGAGATAAATAATTGGGTAATCAATAATTATTGAAAAAATGTTGGACTGCACTTCGACTCATGTTGGTTGAGCCCCTTTCACTTCTTTCCATTATTAATATTTATTTACAGACACCGTACCAAACTATTATTCTAATCATAATTAAGTTAATTTCCTTGGAAAGATAACTGCCACGTGATTCTCCGCTCATGCATAGGCAGCCTACTCTATTTTATTGAGACCACACATATAGGCTACTACAGGCACACTTGAACTCGCAAACACAACTAGAAGAGGAGAGGTAGACTGATTGAAGTCGAAGCAGCTGATTTTGAGTTTGTGAATAATGCAGCAAATATGTGCTATTAATAATAAAGGTAGGCCTATGCTAACCCATGCCAAGCAGAAAAAAGACAGTTTCCAAATAATCTGCAGGACCCCAAAAATATTTTAATCCCAAAGTTGTCTGTCTGACCTCCTGCTCCCACCCACAGCACGAAAAATGATGACCGCAACACAAAGATTGCTGTCGGGCCCGCAACCCTATACTCCTAGTCAACCTCCTGGTGCCTTCATAAAGATATTGGAAGTATGTGTGATGAACAGCTATTCAGATACAAGTCTTTCAAATGTTTCATTGACATTTGTTGTCTCGACACCAATTGTTGTCTGGTCTTCAGACATTGTCCTAACAGCGGGGCATCCAGACATTCTTTATTAGCTGGATTGCACACACAGCAGGCTATTCCCTCCCTTCATTTGATCTCTTTCTCCCAATGTCTTCATTCTTCTCTCCACCCCAAACACATCTCCATCTACGTGTATCTCTCTTTCTCTACACATCTCTTTCTTCCTTTTCTGTCTCTCTTTCAATTACATCCCCCTCTCCCCTTCCTCCCTCCCTCTCTCTTGTTACTTGGTGGTGAGGTCAGTGTGTGTGTGCTGGCCTGGTGAGAGAGCTGGTCCATCCACAGATGGATTTACCATTAGGTGATGATTAATGGGAGGACCGGCCCAGGGGATTTCATCATTCACAGCACCTCCGGGACCTCCTGTTCCTGGCCAGGGTGGCCTCACCTTCACCCTTCACCACCCCAGCCTCGACCCCCCCACCCCAAGCCTTAATTATACAAGCGGCTGTGTTGCCCATTAATTGGGCCTGACAGCACTTCTTGGTCATTTCCACAGGGTGATGGAGGGTGACCTGTGGGTCAGATGGGGATAGGGCGGCCAGAGGAGTAGAAGGAGCGCAGATTGCTGACATCGCTTGATTTGTTGGACTTCTACTCCTGGAGCGATACACCTTGTGTCCATGAGTTCAGGAGAGATAAAGAGAGGGAGAGATACGAGTATGGTATATGTTAGCCCCACTGCTGTAGTGGGGAGGTGGTAGCTTACAAGCATAAGTCTCTGGAGATTTGGAGGAGGTATTGCAATCTCTAGGTTTATTGGGTTGAAATTGAGGTTGCACATTGTGTGGAAAATTACTTCAAGGGTTGGTGAATTCAGAGGTTATTATCAGTAGACCAAAAACCACCAGTAAATTGTTGTACTTATCCCATACATAGGACCCATCATTTGATACAATCGGTTAGAGTGCCATTCACCCATATGGAAAGGTAGAACACATTTCACAGAAAAATACAGAAATCGAAGTGAAATGGTGCCTTGAATACAATTTCAGGACTTTTCTGTTAGGATTTTTTATTAATGTTGAGAGATGTCTTGACAACTATTCAAACTATATGCTGCTGTTCTTTCCATTAATTCTCCTCCTCGGAGCATCAGCTGCACTAACCTGAACTCTCTCCATCCCGTGGCTGAGCTGAAATAGACAGCATGTCTATATATTAACTATATATAGTTCAAACAGTGAATGCATATCAATGAACTGTAGGTTACATCTCCCCATCCTCCCATGGTAGGACCCAGCCACAGAGGAGGCTTCTCCAGCCCTGGTACTCTTCTCTCTTTGACATAATGTTTGAATATGTATTTTCCTCTGTCCTCATTAGAGAGAACAAATATCTCTCCACATTATGAGACATTGACTCTGGATCCACAGTTGGAAATGTGATGATGCAGTGTTTTGTCAAAGTAGGAGGTGTGTGTGTATGTGTGTGTGTGTGTGTGTGTGTGTGTGTGTGTGTGTGTGTGTGTGTGTGTGTGTGTGTGTGTGTGTGTGTGTGTGTGTGTGTGTGTGTGTGTGTGTGTGTGTTTTATGGAGATATCATTGTTGATGAGGATGAGGATGATGATGATTAGTGTGGCAATGCTCATATCCATCATCTCCGTCATCTTCTTTGTTAGTATAATTAGTCACTCTCAGTTGAATATATGCTTTGCGGCGTCAGCTAGCTCCAGAGAGAAAAAGAGAGAGTGAGCGAGAGATGCACTGTTTTGGGCCCTCAGGGAGTGTATTGTGTGATGTGTGATGAGTTCATTGTTGTACACACAAACACTCTCTTGCTCGTTCTCTCTCGATACAATTTCTCAAACACACACACACACACCCATGCACGCACACACAAACACACACAAACACATACAGACAAAGTCCCACACACAGAGACACACATTTGGATGCTCTGGGCTTACGCAAGGCTTTAACCTCTCTGGGGTATGTGGGACGATTTCGTCCCACCTACGTAACAGCTACTGAAATTCCAGTGGCGCGATTTTTGAATCGTTAGAAATACTATTACTTCAATTTCTCAAACATATGACTATTTTACAGCTATTTAAAGACAAGAATCTCGTTAATCTAACCCCACTGTCCGATTTCAAAAAGGCTTTACAACGAAAGCAAAACATTAGATTATGTCAGCAGAGTGCCCAGCCAGAAAAAATCAGACACCCATTTTTCAAGCTAGCATATCATGTCACATAAACCCAAACCACAGCTAAATGCAGCACTAACCTTTGATGATCTTCATCAGATGACACACCTAGGACATTGTGTTATACAATACATGCATGTCTGTTCAATCAAGTTCATATTTATATCAAAAAACAGCTTTTTGCATTAGCATGTGACGTTCAGAAAAAGCATAACCCCCGCAAACTTCCGGGGAATTTACTAACAGTTTGCTAAATTACTCACGATAAACGTTCACAAAAAGCATAACAATTATTTTAAGAATTATAGATACATTACTCCTCTATGCACTCGATATGTCCGATTTTAAAATAGCTTTTCGGATGAAGCACATTTTGCAATAATCTAAGTACATAGCCCGGCATTACAGGGCTAGCTATTTAGATACCCACCCAGGTCAGCCTCCACCAAAATCACATTTCCTATAAGAAAAATGTTCTTACCTTGCTTGTTCTTCATCAGAATACACTGCCAGGACTTCTACTTCAATAACAAATGTTGGTTTGGTCCCAAATAATCCATCGTTATATCCAAACAGCGACGTTTTGTTCGTGAGTTCTAGACACTATCAGAATGCTTCTTCACGGTCCCGCGCATGGCGCATTGGCGTGTCAAAAATGTCTAAATATTCCATTACCGTACTTCGAAGCATGTCAACCGCTGTTTAAAACCAATTTTTATGCCATTTAACTCGTAGATAAGTGATAATATTCCGACCGGGAGTATGCATTGAGCCTAAACAGCCGAATAAAATTTCTCCTCAGAAGCGACTCGTGCACGCGCCTCATTCAAAGGTCCTCGGAGCAGCCACTTACAAAAGGTGATAATGTGTTTCAGCCTGAGGCTCCCTCGTAAACCTTCAGTTATTTCCCGGGCTCTGAGAGCCTATCGGAGCCCTGGGAATTGTCACGTTACAGCTAAGATCCTTACTTTTCAATAAAAAGATGCAAGACGCACGACTCCTTGTCAGACAGGGTACTTCCTGCTTGAAACCTTGTCAGGTTTTTGCCTGCCATAGGAGTTCTGTTATACTCACAGACACCATTCAAACAGTTTTAGAAAATTCAGAGTGTTTTCTATCCAAACCTGAACAATAATATGCATATTCTAGCTTCTGAGTTGGTGTAGGAGGCAGTTAAAAATGGGAACATATTTTTTCCAAAATTCTCAATACTGCCCCCTAGCCCAGACAGGTTTTAATGCCATTAGCTGCGTGCCCCTGCAAATAATGCAACAGTAATGTGGATCAGCGCCCACTGGGCCGCAGCATGGATGAGATAGCGAAAAAGCGAAAAAACCCTGACAAGGGATCTCAATTGTCTACAGAGACTTCCTCTCCATGTCTCCTGCCTTCATCTGCTCTGAGTGGAAGGAAATGTACAGGTGAAAGCAAGTGCTGGATAGGGAACAACCATATTGCTATAACCTGTTCTTTGTTTTCAGAACAGAACAGTGGAGATGAAGGTGATGAGACAAGGAGAGGAGTCCACTGTAGACCCAGTCTGAAAATAAGGACAGCGGTCAGGAAAGGCCTCCACTTTTATGTTCCTGAGGATCAAACACTCCCTTATTAACACTCGTTCCTTTGCATTAATGGGTGGAAGGATTGAGGGCTTTATTGGTGTGTTTTTCCCCCCCTCTATCATTTATTCAGTTAGCGGATCCTCTATTTCCTCTCCTCCATCTATGGTTAGATGTGACTGTCCGCTGTCCCTGGGGTATGTGGAGCAGACCACCCCCCATTGAGTAGAAAGTCTCCTTTTTGGCCCAGCTGGACGTTTGCTCCTCCAGTTATGTAACGCTTGGTTCCTCAAAAGCACCAAAACCTGCCTCAGCAGAGCCGAAAGGGAGAGGAGGAGGAGGGAGGGGGCAGGGGATAGAGCCAGGAATGTAGAGAGATATTTTTAGAGAAGAAAGGGTTTTGGGGAGGTATGAGTTATTTTTTTGTCGGGTGGGTGGATAAGATTTTTATGGTTTCCACATGGTTAATGAAAACAGGTTCAGTCTGCCAACATAGTCTCCAGCGATACTCGATATAGGCCTAGCCAGAATTCTGTGTCAGTAATGTATTTTTAAAGGTCTATAGCTGGAGTGGGATGTACTAATAAGAGTCTCTGTGATTCCATGCCTATCCGGTAGAACATTTCCTTTCGCTAAGCCCTTGCTTTGGCGGTACTACAATCGCCCCGCTTCAACAAAGACCTTGGCACCCTCTACGCAGTACCAATGCACTCCGCTAGCCGCCGTTGCCAAGTGAGGAGTCCACAAAACCAAGTGTCATCCAAGCAGCTTGGCTTGTCGTTGTAAACACAGTCATTCTTTTCTCTTTTTTTAAGTATTCATAATGAGTAATTTTTCCTCTCTTCTCCTTTCAGGGTGAGCCAGCAGCCGAAAGCGAGCAAACGTGAGGATGGCCAGAAACCACGGAGACTGTGAATAAATTGGCAGGTGAGAGCAGAACAAGAGGCAAAAGGAGAAAAAGAGACAACCAGAGGCTACAGGCTGATCCTGGATTAGCCGCAGGGCCTGACTCCGCCCAGTCTGATGGGGAGGGACGGAGCATGGGATTTAGTGACAGGGATATGACTCCTCATTGGCCTGAAGGGAGGTCCAAAGAGACCTGGGTTTCGGGGTGGCCTTTGTCAGGCAGTGGTGTCCTATTACAATAAAAATTGATATCTCAGTTCCAATAATCTTCCTTTATGCAGTTCCAGGAAATAACAAAGCATATAGTAGCACCAAAGGTGCGCTAATTCCTTAGTCATTGTGGATGTATGATTACGTATCTAAAAAACTGTATCAAGTTCAAGTATTCGACTCTTGTTTACTAAGTTAGCCCCTTGATATTTACTCTCCTTAGCACTTTGATAGCAATATTAAATTATCTTAATTCTCTGTGTTGTCCCCTATGCAATGGCGATTTAAGCATGTAAATCTTGGTGGGGCAAACCCCCCAAAAAATAGTTTGATGCATGCCAGCTGTCACAGCTGTTAGAAGGAGCGGACCAAGATGCAGCGTTTTTGTGGTTCCACACGCCCTGACCACTCCACCATAGAAAATAACCACTCACTATGGTCAAGACGCGACAGTACCACCCCCCCAAAGGTGCGGACTCTGACCGCGCCTAAAAACCAACACAACACAAAGGGTGGGTAGGGTGGGTGACAACTGTCTATGATGGCGGCTTTGGTTCCGGGCGTGGTACCCCCACTGCCCGCAGATCCCCCCGCTTCTGTATGTCCGGAGGAACCAGACCATGGATCCTAGCCGGATGCTTCGGACCACCAACCGCTGCTGAAAACTCTGGGCTAAAGACCGCCGCTGAAAACCCGGGGCTGCAGGCCGGCGCTGAAGGCTCTGGGCTGCAGGCCGCCGCTGAAGGCTCTGGGCTGCAGGCCCCCGCTAAAGGCTCTGGGCTGTAGACCGCTGCTGATGACTCTGGGCTGCATGCCATCGCTGAAGACTTGGGGCTGCAGACCGTCGCTGGAGACTCGGGGCTGCAGACCATCGCTGGAGACTCGGGGCTGCAGACCGTCGCTGGAGGCTCGGGGCTGCAGACCGTCGCTGGAGGCTCCGGACTGGGAGGCGTCGCTGGAGGCTCCGGACTGGGAGGCGTCGCTGGAGTCTCCGGACTGAAGAGCGTCGCTGGAGGCTCCGGACTGGGGAGCGTCGCTGGAGGCTCCAGGCTGAGAAGCGTCACTAGAGGCTCTGGACTGAAGAGCGTCGCTGGAGTCTCCGGACTGAAGAGCGTCGCTGGAGGCTCCGGACTGGGGAGCGTCGCTGGAGGCTCCAGGCTGAGAAGCGTCACTAGAGGCTCCGGACTGAAGAGTGTCGCTGGAGTCTCCAGACTGAAGAGCGTCTCTGTAGGTTCCGGACTGGGGACCTTCGCTGCAGGCTCCGTGCCATGGATCATCACTACTGGTTCCACATCATGGATAATCACTGGAGGCTTTGTGCCATGGATCATCACTGGAAGCACCGGGCCATGGATTATCACAGGAGGCTTCGTGTCATGATCATCCCTACAAGCTCCGGGCCATGGATTATCACTGGAGGCTTCGTGCCTTGGATCATCCCTACAGGCTCCAGGCCATGGATCATCACTGGAGGCTTCGTGCCATGGATTAACACTACAGGCTCCAGGCCATGGATCATCACTGGAGGCTTCATGCCATGGATTATCGCTGGAGACGTCGGACCATTGACCATTACTAGAGGCTTCCTACGGGGCGCTGGAACTGGTCTCACCAGACTGGGGAGACGCACTGCGGACTGTGTGGTCAAAGCAGGCCCCCGGCCTTACCAGGCTATTTAGGCGTACTGGAGGAAGAGTGTGCGGAGCAGGCACAGGGAACACTGGGCCTTGGAGGCGCACTGGAGGTCTGCTACGTGGGACTGGCATAGGAGGCGCCAGGCTAGTAACACACACCTTCGGGCTAGTGCGGGGAGCAGAAACAGGATGTACTGGGCTATGGTGGCACACTGGAGGAAGAGTGCGCGGAGCAGGCACAGGGTACACTGGGTCTTGGAGGCGCACTGGAGGTCTGGAGCTCACGGCCTGCACAACCCACCCTGGCTGGATGCTCAACTTCGCTCGATAACTGCGGGGTGCGGGCACAGTTCGCACCGGCCTTTGAATGCGCCCTGATGACACAGTGCGCTTCACCGCAAAATACGTTGTCTGCTCCATCACTTTCTCCCCACAGTAAGCACGGGAAGTTGTCTCAGGACTCCATCCTGACTCTGCCCAACTCCCCTTGTGTCCCCCCCTAAATTTATTTTGGGGCTGCCTCTCAGCCTTGCCTTTCGGTGCATATAGAGCCTTGTAGTATCGTCACTCTTCTTTCGCTGCTTCGATCTCCTCCCTCGGACGACAATACTCCCCAGTTTGCCTCCAGGGTCCTTTACCGTCCAAAATCTCCTTCCAAGTCCATTCCTCCAGATACTTCTGCTGCTCCTTGGTCTTTCTTTGGTGGGTGATTCTGTCACAGCTGTTAGAAGGAGCGGACCAAGATGTAGCGTTTTCGTGGTTCCACATATTTATTTAACCAGTGAAACCGAATGCAATAATTAAACACTTCAAAATATACACAAGACAACCAACCGTGACGCAGGAGGATCAAATACACTCACAACGAATAATCACCCACAAACACATGTGAAACAAACATCAACTAACTTCTTGGGGCTATGTGGGACGTTAGCGTGCCACCCGTGCGCACCCTATCAACAGCAGGTGCATTTCAAGAGCGGCAAATTTGAAACCAAATAAATGTCAAAATTCAAATTTCTCAAACATACAACTAACTTACAGCCTTTGAAAGATAAACATCTTCTTAATCTAACCACGTTTACCGATTTCAAAAAGGTTTTACGGGGAAAGCATAAAGTTAGGTTATGTTAGGAGAGTACATTGACAATAGCTGTGTGTAGTGTATTGTCGATTCAAAGACATAAAATCAGCTAAAATTATGCACTAACCTTTTACAATCTCCATCAGATGACACTCCTAGGACATTATGTTAGACAATGCATGCATTTTTAGTTCTATCAAGTTCATATTTATATCTAAAAACAGCGTTTTACTATGGCGTTGATGTTCAGGAAATCGTTTCTCTCCAATACCGGCAGTCAAGTCATGACAACAAAATAATTAATTAATATTAGAAAACATTGGTAAAATATTATATTGTCATTCAAAGACTTATAGATTTACATCTCTTGAACGCAATGGACTTGCCAGATTTAAAATTAACCTTACTGGGAAATCACACTTTGCAATAATCTGAGCACTGCGCCAGAAAAATACGCATTGCGATACAGACTAACCGCCATGTTGGAGAGATCTAAAATCGAAAATACTATGTAAATAATCCATTACCTTTGATTCTCTTCATCAGATGTCACTTCCAAAGAATCCCAGGTCCATAACGAATGTAGTTTTGTTCAAAAAAGCTCATCATTTATGTCCAAAAACCTCCGTGTTGTAGCACATGATCTAAGCCAGCCGGACTTCACTTCACTTCAAGAACGGAAAAAATATATTTTCGTTCGTTCAAACATGTCAAACGTTGTATCGCATAAATCATTAGGGCCTTTTTTAACCAGAACATGAATAAAATTCAAGGCGGACCATTGGGTTCTCTTTTAAAACGTTTCGGAATGAGAGTACCCACCATCAAATCGCACGCCAGGTGTCTAATGGGCCATCGCCGTTCCAAAGCTCTTCTTCAGTCAGATCTCACTGTAGAAGACTCAAAACACTTTGTAAAGGCTGGGGACATCTTGTGGAAGCAATAGGAAGTGCCAAAACATTCCTCACCCCCTTTGTTTTTCAATGGTATAGGCTTAAAGTCAATTCAACACATCAGGTATCCACTTCCTGTCAGAATCTGTCTCAGGGTTTTGCCTGCCAAATGAGTTCTGTTATACTCACAGACACCATTCAAACAGTTTTTGAAACTTTAGGGTGTTTTCTATCCATATATAATAAGTATATGCATATTGTAGTTACTGGGTAGGATTAGTAACCAGATTAAATCGGGTACATTTTTTTATCCAGCCGTGAAAATACTGCCCCCTATACCCTAACAGGTTAAATAGGACCTCCAATTAGAGACAACGACAAACTGCTTGCTCTAATTGGAGGTCATGCCAAACAACACCGACATAGAAATGCAAAACTAGAAACTGAACATAGACATACAAAAACAGACAAACACCCCCGGTCACGCCCTGACCACTCCACCATAGAAAATAACCACTCACTATGGTCAGGACATGACACCAGCAAAGCCACTACACAACACAACACTAAAGAATACATTAATTGCACTATAGCGGTGACAAACGGTGCCCACAAACTGTTAGGGCCTAAATAAAGCTGGCCCAACAGCAGAGCTTTCTTTTCAGTACCATGGAGTGAAGCCTTACCACTGCTACACCTAGCTATCAGCAGAGCCTTGTCTGGCAGCAAAACAGTTCATTAAGCCTAATTTACTGCCTTTAAAAAAAACAGCTGATATGGCTGACTTGCTTAACCCTTGTGTTGTCTTAACTTCTATGGGCTACATGGGACGCAAGCGTCCCACCAATGGTTCACACTATTCAACAGCCAGTGAAAAATCAGAGCGCCAAATTCGAAAAGAACAAAATGTCATAATTCAAATTTCTCAAACATACAACTATTTTACACAATTTTATAGATAAACATCTCCTGAATCCAACCACGTTGTCCGATTTCAAAAAGGCTTTACGGCGAAAGCATAAAGTTAGATTATGTTAGGACAGTACATAGACAAAAAATTACACACAGACATTTTCAATGCAAGGACAAGCGTCACCAAAAGCAGAAAACCAGCTAAAATTATGCACTAACCTTTGACAATCTTCATCAGATGACACTCCTAGGACATTATGTTAGACAATACATGCATTTTTTGTTCTATCAAGTTCATATTTATATCAAAAAACAGCATTTTACGTTGGCGCTTGATGTTCAGAAAATATTTTTCCTCCGAAACTGCCGGTGAATCAGCACAACAAATTACAAAATTACTCATTATAAACGTTGATAAAATATTAAACTGTTATTCAAAGAATTATAGATTAACATCTCCTGAATGCAATCGCGTTGACAGACTTCAAAATAACTTTACTGGGAGAGCACACTTTGCAATAATCTGAGTACTGTGCTCAGAAAAAAACAGCAGGCAATTATAGACACCGGCCATCTTGGAGTCATCTAAATACATAAATAGCATAAGAAATATTCACTTACCTTTAATAATCTTCATCAGAAGGCACTTCCAGGAATCCCAGGTCCACAATAAATGTTGTTTTGTTCGATAAAGTTCATAATTTATGTCCAAATAACTCCATGTTGTTTGCGCTTTCAGTAGGCTACTCAAAATGTAGGGAGCGCGAGAAAACCTTCACGACGAAAAGTAAAAAAAAGTACTATTTACGTTCGTTCAAACATGTCAAACGTTGTATAGCATCAATCTTTAGGGCCATTTTAAGTTCAAACTTCAATAATATTCCAACCGGACCCATGCATTATCTTGAGAAACGTTTTGTAACGCAGGTATCTTCTAACGTGAATGCGCACAATGAACTGAAGTGTTTTTCTGGTCACCTGCTTACCAGCGTTCTCCTTCGGGCTGTGTTTACCGCAAAAGGCTCAAACAACTTTCTAAGACTATTGACATCTAGTGGAAGCCTTAGGATGTGCTATTTGAGTCCTAACTCACTGTGTGTCAGAAAGGCAAGGACTTGAGAAAACTACAGGAACCAGAATTTAATTTCCTGGTTGGATTTCTCTCAGGTTTTTGCCTGCCATATGAGTTCTGTTATACTCACAGACATCATTCAAACAGTTTTGGAAACTTTAGAGTGTTTTCTATCCAAATATACTAATCATTTGCAAATATTTGACTCTGGGCCGGAGTATTAGGCCGTTTACTCTGTGCATGCTTTTCATCCAAAAGTGAAAATACTGCACCCTAGCCCTAAAATGAAGGGTCAAAAATGACCCCCCACTATGTTTAACAGCAGAGAAAACGCCCTAAATTATATTTTTTCAACTTGAAATTTGATGACTTTTCCTAGAGTGACCCCAACATTAGAAAAAGTGAAACATCGCCTTTGTTCATATTTCCATGAAAGCTGTACACCACCAGGGTACAAAGATTGTCTTAGGGTCATTTTTGAACCGGCAGTTATAAAATGATTTACACACCACAAAAACCACACACACACACACACACACACACACACACACACACACACACACACACACACACACACACACACACACACACACACACACACACACACACAGACACACACACACACACACACACAAACACACTGAGAAAAGTAGATTATGTGTGCTACTGATTGAACTCAGCCAGCAGCTCTTGATCACCATGGTTGGCACAGTTAGAAAGAACAAGCCTGAGCTCCCCCCTGCTTCTCCTCGCAACAAGGGGGAGAGAGGCCTTCTCATCAAAGTTTGCCTTCACCCCTGCCACCACTCTAGTTTCTTACCTCCCAAAGAGGAACAAGAATTTGTTCCTCCTGAGCATACTGCACAAATATCTGAGATCAGTGATCGTGAGTACAGGAAGCCAGCCATCATCCTGGACTACAACCACAACAAAGGAGGCATGGACAACCTGGACAAGGTGATTGGAACTTACAGCTGCAGGGGGATAACTGCCCGCTGGTCCCTGGTCATCTTCTGTAACATCATTGATGTGTCCTCATACAATGCCTTTGTGATATGGAACAAGATCAACAAGATCAACTACCTGGATGCCTGAAAAGCGGAATAAGTGGCTTTTCCTCCTGGAGCAGCAGGGAAAGGCACTTGTAACCACACACATTCAAAGAAGGGAGCACGTCCCCCACACAGCAGCCTCTGCAGCGCTTGTGAAAGCTGTTCAGGGGGCTGAATCTTGTCCTGATCCACCTGAGGCTGCAGCGGGGGCAGGCAAGAGGAGGAGATGCCAATTCTGCCCCCAAAGAAGGACTGGAAAACAAATACTATGTGCTGCACATGAGAGAAATACATCTGCAAAGTCCATGCACACACACTTGCATACTGTCCTACATGTGCTAATTAGAGTTGATTGATTTATGTTCTTAACATTTTTGTTTTGTATCTATTACCTTATTTTATTCTTATTTATTGTTGTTGTTTATACACCTTGTGGGTGGGGGCAATGGTTAAAAAAAATGGGAGAAGACTAGTCTTTTGTAGTTGAATTCCTCATTGTACAGTATATAAGAATATATCACTATGTTGCCAAAAAGGTTCAAGACTGTTATTGTTTCCCTTCAATAAAATGCATTAAAAACTACATTCTGCACATTTCTGCTACTTTCTTAGGCTACACAAGTGCAATTTCTTGCAAAAAATATATGTTTACAGCTATGCAGTACCTTTAGCAATAATAATAATAATAATAATAAAACTCTACTTTAGTAAAGAAAACAATTATGACAGGTGTGTTGTAATTAACCTCTTGGCGTTCCCCTAGGATAGGGGGCGCTACAGCGATTTTTGAAAAAAATTCGTGCCCATTTTAAACGGCCTCCTACTCAAACTCAGAAGCTAGGATATGCATATAATTAATACTTGTCGATAGAAAACACCTTAAAGTTTCTAAAACTGTTTGAATGGTGTCTGTGAAAATAACAGAACTCATATGGCAGTCAAAACCCTGAGACCGATCGTAACAGGATGTGGAATTCTGAATTGTGGACTCAACTTCACATCTTTGCCTGTAATTCACACAGTGAGCAATGGTTCATTAAAACTGAATGAATGAGACGCTGTTGAAATTGGTCCCATGACGAGGGCCATCACCATTATGACGCCGGCGGCCCTGTCTACCCTCCCCTCCCCTTTTGAAACGTTTTGAAACACAATGCAATCGTCCCCCTCGAATCTTATTGGCTCTCTTGTTGAAAAAGGCCCTGAAGATTTATGTTATACAACGTTTGACATGTTTGAACGAACCTAAATGGAAAAAAATTCATTTTCTCGAAATAGCTGTCCCGCGGCCGACGGAGCATTTGGATCAGCCTTCAGACGCGCTAACAAGAACAAGCTCTTGGAACATAAAGGAGTAATTTTTTCGAACGAAAATACATTTATTGTGGACCTGGAAACCTGGAAGTGCTTTCTGATGAAGACAACCAAAGGTAAGGGATTATTGACAATAGTATACAAGACTAGATGTGATATGCGATTGTTCCAAGATGGCGCAGTCCTATATTTACTAGGTCATTTTCTGAGTATCGCATCCCCTTTTATCGCAAAGTGTGATTACCCAGTAAAGCTATTTTTAAATCTGGTATTACAGGTGCTTTCAAGAGATATTCATGTATAAATCTTAGAATGACAATATTACATTTTAAAAATGTTTTCGAAGAGTAATTTAGTAAATTGTAGCACTGTTTCACCGGATGCATTTGAGGGAAAATAGTTAGTCAACGTTACGTGCCGATGTAAAATACAAAAATTACAAAAGCATCCAAAATACAACCAGCGAAGTAACTATATTCACACGGCCCACCGTCCTGAGTGGACAATAAACAATCCCGCACAAAATCCCAACTGAAAACACACATTAAATAAGTCCCCACTAATGACATACACAAAACAGGTGCGGAACAGACAGACAAAACTAAACGACACAGAAACAACGATCGGTGGCAGCTAATAGGCCGGCGACGACGACCGCCGAGCGCCGACCGACCGAGGAGGGGCGCCACTTTCGTTGGATCCTGTGACAACCATGCAGTTTTCGATGTGGAATTGTCCATTTCGAAAATTCCAAATAACAGGCAGAATAAACTAAATCGAAAATATTCTGTTCCATTTTATTCTGTTATATTACCGTGTGTTTTTTTACTATAATATAGGTGTGTCTTGACTGATAAGGGCTCAGTAAATACGTATCTTGTCTGCTAAATTAACAAAACAAGGCTATGCCATTTCACAGCTATAGGCTTCTACAAGCAAGCACAACTGCTAAGGTTACAGCCTTTAACATTGTGTTCTATGATATAATATCACCAGGTGATATCGTAGTTTCAATAAATCAATCTTTTATCTGAGTATACACTGAGTGTACAACATATGAGGAACACCTTCCTAATAGAGGTGCACCCCCTTTTCCATTCTGAACAGCCTCAATTTGTTGAGTCATGGACTCTACAAGGTGTCGAAAGCGTCCCACAGGGATGCTGGCCCGTATTGACTCCGATGCTTTTCACAGTTGTGTCAATGTTATGGTAAGCTTAAATAAGTTCAGGAGTAATAATGTGCTTAACAAGTCACATAAGAAATTTCATGGACTCTGTGTGCAATAATATTGTTTACCATGATTTTTCTTATGACTACCTCATCTTTATACCCCCGCATATACAATTATAGTCCCTTAGTCGAGCAGTGAATTTCAAACAGAGATTCAACCACAAAGACCATAGAGGTTTTCCATTGCCTCATAAAGAAGGGCACCTATAAATAAAGCAGACATTGAATATCCCTTTGAGCGTGATTAAGTTATTAATTACACTTTGGATTGTGTATCAATGCATCCAGTCACTACAAATATAAAGGCATATTTCCTAACTCAGTTACCAGAAAGGAAGGAACCGCTCAGGGATTTCACCATGACGCCAATGCTGACTTTAAAACAGTTACAGAGTTTAATGGCTGTGATAGGAGAAAACTGAGGATGGATCAACAACATTGTAGTTACTCCACAAAATTAGCCTAAATTACAGAGGGAAAAGACGGAAACCTGTACAAAAAAATATATATTCCAAAACATGCATCCTGTTTGCAATAAGGCACTAAAGTATAACTGAAAACCTTGAGTGAAATGTGGCAAAGAAATCAACTTTAGGTCCATAATACAAAATGTTATGTTTGGGGCAATCCAACACAACACTTCATTGAGTACCACTCTTCATATTTTCAAGCATGGTGGTGGCTGCATCATTTTATGCTTATGCTTGTCATCGTCAAGGACTAGGGAGTTTTTTTTTACATAAAAATAAACATAATAGAGCTAAGCGCAGGAAAAATCCTAGAGGAAAACCTGGTCTTCTTTCCAACAGACACTGGGAGAGAAATTCACCTTTCAGTAGTACAGTTACCTAAAACACAAGGCCAAATCTACACTGGAGTTCCTTAACAAGACATCATTGAATGTTCCTTAGTGGACTAGTTACAGTTTTGACTTAAATCGGCTTGAAAATGTATGGCAAGACTTGAAAATGTCTGTCTAGCAATGATCAACAACCAACTTGACAGAGCTTGAAGAATTGTTTTAATAATAATGTGAAAATATTATACAATACAAGTGGCAAAGCTCTTACAGACTTACCCAGAAAGACTCACAGCTGTAATCACTGCCACATGTGATTCTAACATGTTTTGACTCAAGGGTGTGAATATTTATGTAAATTAGAGTGGGGGAAAAAAGTATTTAGTCAGCCACCAATTGTGCAAGTTATCCCACTTAAAAAGATGAGAGAGGCCTGTAATTTTCATCATAGGTACACTTCAACGATGACAGACAAAATGAGAAAAAAAATCCAGAAAATCACATTGTAGGATTTTTTATGAATTTATTTGCAAATTATGGTGGAAAATAAGTATTTGGTCAATAACAAAAGTCTATCTCAATACTTTGTTATATACCCTTTGTTGGCAATGACACAGGTCAAATGTTTTCTGTAAGTCTTCACAAGGTTTTCACACACTGTTGCTGGTATTTAGGCCCATTCCGCCATGCAGATCTCCTCTAGAGCAGTGATGTTTTGGGGCTTTCGCTGGGCAACACTGACTTTCAACTCCCTTCAAAGATTTTCTATGGGGTTAAGATCTGGAGACTGGCTAGGCCACTCCAGGACCTTGAAATGCTTCTTACGAAGCCACTCCTTTGTTGCCCGGGCAGTGTGTTTGGGATCATTGTCATGCTGAAAGACCCAGCCATGTTTCATCTTCAATGCCCTTGCTGATGGAAGGAGGTTTTCACTCAAAATCTCACGATACATGGCCCCATTCATTCTTTCCTTTACACAGATCAGTCGTCCTGGTCCCTTTGCAGAAAAACAGCCACAAAGCATGATGTTTCCACCCCCATGCATCACAGTAGGAATGGTGTTCTTTGGATGCAACTCAGCATTCTTTGTCCTCCAAACACGACGAGTTGAGTTTTTACCAAAAAGTTATATTTTGGTTTCATCTGACCATATGACATTCTCCCAATCCTCTTCTGAATCATCCAAATGCTCTCTAGCAAACTTCAGACGGGCCTGGACATGTACTGGCTTAAGCAGGGGGACACGTCTGGCACTGCAGGATTTGAGTCCCTGGCGGCGTAGTGTGTTACTGATGGTAGGCTTTGTTACTTTGGTCCCAGCTCTCTGCAGGTCATTCACTAGGTCCCCCGTGTGCTTCTGGGATTTTTGCTCACCATTATTGTGATAATTTTGACCCCACGGGGTGAGATCTTGCGTGGAGCCCCAGATCGGGGGAGATTATCAGTGGTCTTGTATGTCTTCCATTTCCTAATAATTGCTCCCACAGTTGATTTCTTCAAACCAAGCTGCTTACCTATTGCAGATTCAGTCTTCCCAGCCTGGTGCAGGTCTACAATTTTGTTTCTGGTGTCCTTTGACAGCTCTTTGGTCTTGGCCATAGTGGAGTTTGGAGTGTGACTGTTTGAGGTTGTGGACAGGTGTCTTTTATACTGATAACAAGTTCAAACAGGTGCCATTAATACAGGTAACGAGTGGAGGACAGAGGAGCCTCTTAAAGAAGAAGTTACAGGTCTGTGAGAGCCAGAAATCTTGCTTGTTTTTAGGTGACCAAATACTTATTTTCCACCATAATTTGCTAATAAATTCATTAAAAATCCTACAATGTGATTTTCTGGATTTTCTTTTCTCATTTTGTCTGTCATAGCTGACGTGTACCTATGATGAAAATTACAGGCCTCTCATCTTTTTAAGTGGGAGAACTTGCACAATTGGTGGCTGACTAAATACTTTTTTCCCCCACTGTACATATGTGTATTTGATTTTCAATAAATGTTTAAAAGATATATGTTATTGTTTTCACTTTGTTATTATGAGCCATTGTGTGTAGATAGGTGAGAAAAAAACATATATTTAATCCATTTTCATTTCAGGCTGTACCACAACAAAATGTGAAATATGTCAAGGGGTATGAATACTTTTTGAAGGCACTGTATATTAGGAATTGTGCTGTACCGTTTGCATATAGGCCTAGATAAATGCACACATATTTTTTTCTGGCCTTGTGTGTTTCATTCAAGTATTCAAGTTAAATATAATTTATTGTGGCGGAACCTAATAAAAAAGTGGTGTTCTGTTCATAAATATGAATTCCCCCTGTGAAGAAATGTTGAAATATGAATATTTTATTTTTGCACCCTCACTTTCAGACAAAGTCATGCGACCATGCGTGTTGTGAGTATCTGTTTGTCTGTGTGCTCGTCTTGTGTGTTACTGATTGGCTAAAAGCAGAATCACCAGGAGCTCGGCAGCAGTGCAACAACAAACATCAGTGTCATTGCTAAATGTTCCCAAGCGCGTTTGAAAGGTAAAACCTGGTTGAACACAAACAATTGCACTGGTGTGTACTGAAATAGACGGGGCATGAGAGAGAGCTCCTGGAGCTCAATTAGCTGTTATTAACTAGTTATAGGCACTCTATCGTGGGAATGACACTCCTCCATCCATAGGCTTGGTGTCTGGATTGCTCAGTTGACTCTGTCTCTTCCTCCATTCTTTGGTATGTGTATTGTAGCTCAGTCAACATGAGTCATTAAGCTCCCCGATGCACTTCAAGATGAAAACTACATAAAAAGATACACCTCTGGTTTATATGCTGGAACAGAAATGCAACGGGTTGTTACTGTACCGTGCTTATTCAATTGTATTTGAAACAAAAATCCAAATTCATAGCACACCTTTGATTATAGTTACTTCATTCACAGAAACCAAATGGGTCACAAAGGTCATTCAACACAACACTTCCTCCATTCTTCACCAAACACCTGGATTGGTTAGTTGTTGCCCTCCCTGGTAGCCTTTAGCAGACAGCTGTTCCCTGGGAGCTGCCTCTCTGACTCTCTCTCTTCCTGGTCCAGCAGCTGTTGCGTCTGTGGCACGTCTTCCATCACACAGACCAGAAGCTGCTGTTGCTGCTGCTCTAGCCTGCAGCCTGGCGGCCCAGGGTTGTGACCTCTAGATGGCCGGGTCAGACTGGATGTTGTGCATGGTCACCCTGTCCTCTGCCAGACACCCAGGTTGACAGGACTAATGTGGACAGAGAGAGAGAGATGCTTCTGACTGCCTCACACATCCATGAAATGACAGCATAATGTTTAGCGGCCATTTTCTAACCACAGTCACTCGGAAACCTTAACAGGATGAAGCATCACAGAATGGGAGGTACACACACGAACACACAGCATGACCAAATGCAGACTCACACAAACGCAAACATAGACAGACTCACAAAGGCACACAAACACAGACTTGGGGATTTTATCCTTGCCTATGTGATAGAGCTATTTGGACATTGATTGTGAAAGAAAACATGCAGGGAGATTGATCTAGACCGATACACATCTCCTGAGTTGTGCCCTCCCCCCCTTCTCCTCAGCCTGAAATGATCGATAAAGCACCTGGGTGTCAGATTCTGCTTAATTGTGGAAATAAATCAGTGACATTAAAGGACAACAGACTACAACAACAGACCTCTCTCTCTCATTGGTTAGTGAAGAAATTGGTTAGGAATTCAGTGAGGTATACACAATAGCAATGACAAAGAAAATCTGTGTTTGTGAAAGAAAGGGAGGTATTGACAGAGGGTATGTGTATGTCTGTGTATGTGTGTGTGTGATGTGGGTTTGAATGAATGAGCCTGTGTGGTTGCAGAATGTAAACTTACCTTGACACGACGCTCTGTGCCTTCTGTCTGTGTGTGCATTTGTGTGCCGGTGTGTGTCTATATCCGTATCTATTCATGAGTGTGTGTGTGTGTGTCCCTGCGTGCGTGTTTGTGTGCATGTGCATGACGCTGTGGTCGTACATGGGTTTCAGGGCCAGCAGTCTAAAT
Source organism: Salmo trutta (assembly GCF_901001165.1). Taxonomy (NCBI): domain Eukaryota; kingdom Metazoa; phylum Chordata; class Actinopteri; order Salmoniformes; family Salmonidae; genus Salmo; species Salmo trutta. The sequence continues at coordinate 36,128,940 of NC_042963.1, forward strand.
GAGCTCTCTGCCCGAAACTCGTGTCTAAAGAGGCCAATCGGAATTACTGCGCCTCATTTGTCATGAAAATGTGTTGCTCCGGGGTCATTCCCCGACTGGGGGATCGGACGATTGCTCCAGCTCTGTGGCTGGCTCGGTGCTGTAGACGTAGCCCGTGGATATGATCCCAGCTCATTTGTATAGAGAATGGGCTGCCCTGCAGACACGTTACATGGTTATTTTCATGCTCCGATGGCCACATCGCCCTCCCTGACACTGGCTGGATGTAGACTGATGGTCAGTGTTGACTCACAAATGAGCCACTGCCAGCCACCCCAGTGGCAGAAATTGAGAAATGTCTTATATATCGAAATAGCGTCAAATAAAACTGTGCGGTGAGAATCTTAGTCGTGTGTGGTTGTATCTGAATGTATCAGGTGCTTCACAGTAGGGATGGGAACCTTAAATAGTCTAGTACCTTAAATAATGGTTGTTCAAATTAGCATAATCAAAATGCATGATTATACGTTGCTTCTATATAACATATACTCACTCAGGTGTTTATAGAAGAACCATGTAAGAGTTAATTTAGAACCATTGCAAGGTATCTCTCAAGGGCTTACAAATGACAAGGCTCGTTTCTGTAACTCATAACCTTGATATGTTGCTTTAGTGTACTTTTCTTTTCTTATTTTGATACAAGCATGCTATACATGCAGTATAAGATTCAATGGGTATAGCTACAGTGCATTTGAAAAGTATTCAGTCCCCTTGACTTTTTCCACATTTTCCTACGTTACAGCCTTATTATAGAAACCAGATGTGTAGAAAATAAAGACAAAACAAATGGAAAATAGAAAATGAAAAGTGGATCGCGATGGCTAGAAAACCGGTGACGTCGACCGCCGAACGCCGCCCGAACAAGGAGAGGGACCGAGTTCGGCGGAAGTCGTGACCATACCCCTCCCACTCCACGAGGTACTGAAGGCCCCTCGCTCGACGCCTCGAGTCCAGTATGGCTCGATCTGCATACGCCGGGGGCGGAGGTACCTCCTGCACCTCAGACTCCTGGAGTGGACCAGCCACCACCGGCCTGAGGAGAGACACATGGAATGAAGGGTTAATACAGTAATCGGGGGGAAGCTGTAACCTGTCTCAAACCTCGTTCAGTCTCCTCAGGACTTTGAATGGCCCCACAAACCGTGGGCCCAGCTTCCGGCAGGGCAGGTGGAGGGGCAGGTTTCGAGTCGAGAGCCAGACCTGGTCCCCCGGTGTGAACACCTGGGCTTCACTGCTGTGGCGGTCTGCACTAGCTTTCTGACGCCTCACGGCCCGCTGAAGGTGCAAATGAGCGGCGTCCCATGTCTCCTCCGAGTGCCTAAACCAGTCGTCCACCACAGGAGCCTCGATCTTGCTCTGATGCCAAGGCGCCAGAACCGGCTGGCACCCCAGTACGCACTGGAAGGGGGAGAGGTTAGTGGAGGAGTGGCGGAGTGGCGGAGCGAGTTTTGGGCCATCTCTGCCCAGGGTATGAACGTCGTCCTCTCCCCCGGCCGGTCCTGACAATAAGACCGCAGAAACCTACCCACATCCTGGTTCACTCTCTCCACCTGCCCGTTACTCTCGGGTAAAAACCTGAGGTAAGGCTGACCGAGACCCCCAGATGTTCCATGAATGCCCTCCAGACCCTTGACACGAACTGGGGACCTCGATCAGATACTATGTCCTCAGGCACCCCGTAGTGCCGGAAGATGTGTGTGAACAGGGCCTCCTCAGTCTGTAGGTCCGTAGGGAGACCGGGCAAAGGGAGGAGAGGGCAGGACTTAGAAAACCGATCCACAACGACCAGGATCGTGGTGTTACCCTGTGAGGGAGGAAGATCCGTTAGGAAGTCCACCGACAGGTGCAACCACAGCCGCTGTGGAATGGGTAAGGGTTGTAACTCCCCTCTGGGCAGGTGCCTAGGGGCCTTGCACTGGGCGCACACCGAGCAGGAGGAAACATTAACCCTCACGTCCTTAGCCAAGGTGGACCACCAGTACTTCCCACTAAGACAGCACACTTTCCGACCGATGCCCGGATGACCAGAGGAGGGTGACGTGTGGGCCCAATAGATCAAACGGTCGCGGACAGCAGATGGAACGTAAAGACGCCCAGCGGGACACTGGAGGGGAGTGAGCTCTGCATGCAACGCCCGCTCGATGTCCGTATCCAGCTCCCACACTACCGGTGCCACCAGGCAAGAGGCCGGGAGTATGGGAGTGTGATCCATGGACCGCTCCTCCGGATCATACATCCGGGACAGTGCGTCTACCTTAGCGTTCTGGGAACCTGACCTGTAGGACAGGGTGAAGACAAAACGGGTAAAAAACATGGTCCCCCCTTCAGCAGTGGGGTAATGGTAGCCGCTACCTGACCAAAACCCCGGTTAAACCTTCGGTAGTAGTTGGCAATCCCTAGAAACTGCTGCACTTCCTTTACAGTGGTGTGAGTCGGCCAATTACGCACGGCTGAAATGCGGTCACTCTCCATCTCCACCCCTGAAGTGGAAATGCGGTACCCTAGGAAGGAGACAGAATGTTTAAAGAACAGACATTTCTCAGCCTTGACGTACAGGTCATGCTCCAACAGTTGACCAAGCACCCTGTGCACCAGGGAAATATGCTCGGCGCGTGTATATCAGAATGTCATCAATACACACCACTACACCCTGCCCGTGCAGGTCCCTGAAAATCTCGTCTACAAAGGCCTGGAAGACTGATGGGGCATTCATCAATGCGTACGGCATGACGAGGTACTCATAGTGCCCTGAGGTAGTACTAAAAGCCGTCTTCCACTCGTCTCCCTCCCGGATACGCACCAGGTTATAAGCGCTCCTGAGATCCAATTTTGTGAAGAAGCGCGCCCTGTGCATTGACTCTATCCAACTGGCTATGAGAGGTAAAGGGTAACTGTACCACACCGTGATCTGGTTGATGCCTCAATAGTCAATACACGGGCGCAGACCTCCATCCTTCGTCTTCACAAAAAAAAACTTGAGGAGGCAGGTGAAGTGGAGGGCCAAAGGAATTCGGAGACATATGTTTCCATAGCCGCTGTCTCCTCTTGCGACAGGGGATACATGTGACTCCTGGGAAGTGCTGCGTCTACCAGGATATTTATCGCACAATCCCCCCGTCGATGGGGTGGTAACTGAGTCACCTTCTTTCTACAGAAGGCGAGAGCCAAATCAGCATATTCAGAGGGGATGTGCACAGTGGAGACCTGGTCTAGACTTTCCACCGTAGTAGCACCGACGGAAACCCCTAAACACCTCCCCGAGCACTTTCGTGACCACCCCGTGAGAGCCCTCTGTTGCCACGAAATAGTGGGGTCATGACAGACCAAGGTAGGCCCAGCACCAATGGAAACGCAGGAGAATCAATAAGGAAAAGACTGATTCTCTCCTTGTGACCCTCCTGCGTAACCATGCTCAGTGGAGCGGTGGCCTCCCTAATTAGCCCGGACCATAATGGTCGACTATCTAGGGCATGCACAGGGAAGGGCATATCCACTGGAACAATAGGGATTGCTAAACTATGGGCAAATTAACTGTCAATAGAAGTCCCAGCTACGCCTGAATCTACGAGCGCCTTATGCTGGGAATGCGGTGAAAATTCAGGAAAATTAATAAACAAAAACATGTGAGCAACAGAGGGCTCTGGATGAGCCTGGTGCCGACTCACCTGGGGTAACACGAGAGTACCCTGCCTGCTGCCTCAACTCCTAGAGGAACCTCCCCAGCACCGACCGAGTGTGCCCTCTGCGGCCACAGATTGTGCATGGAACGGCCCCTCCTCCGGTCGCCCTAAGCGCAACACCTCCCAGCTCCATGGGCGTCGGAGCGGTGGTGCTGGGTGATGGAATCAATAGACCCCGATCTGGATGTCCGCGGGTAGCCAGCAGGTTATCCAACCGGATGGACAGGTCCACCAGCTGGTCAAAGGTGAGATTGGTGTCCCTGCAGGCCAACTCCCATCGGATGTCCTCGCGCAAACTACAACGGTAGTGATCAATCAGGGCCCTGTCGTTCCATCCCGCGCCGGCGGCCAGGGTCCAAAAGTCCAATGCGAACTCCTGTGTGCTCCTCGTCCCCTGCCTCAGGTGGACGAGACGTTCACCTGCCGCTCTACCCTCAGGCGGGTGGTCGAATACTGCCCGGAAGCGGCGGGTGAAATCCTCGTATTGGTCCAGCACCGCTTCTCCTTCCCCCCATATGGCGTTGGCCCACTCCAGGGCTTTCCCTGAGAGACAGGAGACGAGGGCGGACATGCTCCCACGGCCTGAAGGAGCCGGGTGGACGGTTGCCTGGTAGAGCTCCAGCTGGAGTAGGAACCCCTGACATCCGGCAGCCATCCCATCATACTCCCTCGGAAGAGCAAGCCGAATACCACTGGGACCGGGTGAAGGAGGGGTGAGTGGTGGTGCCTGTGGTGGTGCTGGTGGAGGCGCTGGAGGAACTCCTCTTCTCTCCCAATGATCCAGGTCTGCAGGACGTGATCCATGGCGGTGCCGAGATGCAGTAGCATGGCAGGGTGCTGCTGGATGCGCTCCTCAACCCCTAATACCAGGGCACCTGCTCCTGCTGACTCCATTTTGAGGTGCGTGTTTCTGTCAGGCGGTGGGTAATTGGTGCAGTGAATCAGGCGCAGGAGAGCAGAAATGAGTGTACAAGGTATTTAATTCCACGTCAGCACCAGTATACAGACAATATTCAAGGTGCGGAGAAATATTGGTCACTCGAAAATAACGGTCGTAAATACATAACCCGGCAAACATAACCAGCCGACAAGTACTGTCATGAACAATCAATAAACACGCACACTAACATGTGGGAAACAGAGGGTTAAATAATGAACATGTAATTGGGGAATAGAAACCAGGTGTGTAGAAAACAAAGACAAAACAAATGGAAAATGAAAAGTGGATCGACGAAGGCTAGAAGACCGGTGACGTCGACCGCCGAACACCGACTTCGGCGGAAATCGTGACACTTATTCTAAAATGGATTAAATAAACACATTTCCTCATCAATCTACACACAATACCTCGTAATGACAAAGTGAAAACAGGTTTTTAGAAATGTTTGCAAAAATATATAATACATTTACATAAATATTCAGACACTTTGCGATAAGACTCAAAATGGAGCTCAGGTGAATCCTGGTTCCATTGATCATCCTTGAGATGTTTCTACAACTTGATTGGAGTCCACCTGTGGTAAATTCAATTGATTTGACATGATTTGTAAAGGCACACACTTGTCTATATAAGGTCCCACAGTTGACAGTGCATGTCCGGGCAAAAACCAAGCCATGAGTAAGAAGGAATTGTCCGTAGAGCGCCAATACAGGATTGTGTTGAGGCACAGATCTGTGGAAGGGTACGAAAACTTTTCGGCAGCATTGAAGGTCCCCAAGAACACAGTGGCTTCTATCATTCTTAAATTGAAGTAGTTTGGAACCACCAAGACTCTTCCTAGTGCTGGCCGCCTGGCCAAACTGAGCAATCGGGGAGAAGGGCCTTTGTCACGGAGGTGATCAAGCACCCGATTGTCACTCTGAAAGAACTCCAGAGTTCCTCTGTGGAGATGGGAGAACCTTCAAGAAGGACAACCATCTCTGCAGCACTCCACCAATCAGGCTTTTATGGTAGAGTGGCCAGACGGAGGCCACTCCTCAGTAAAAGGCACATGACAGCCTGCTTGGAGTTTGCCAAAAAGCATCTAAAGATTCTCAGACCATGAGAAACAAGATTGAACTCTTTGGCCTGAATGCCAAGCGTCACAACTGGAGGAACCTGGCACCATCCCTATGGTGAAGCATGGAGATAGCAGCATCATGCTGTGGGGATATTTTTCAGCGTCAGGGACTGGGAGACCAGTCAGGATCGAGGGAAAGATGAACGGTGCGAAGTGCAGAGTGATCCTTGATGAAAACCTGCTCCAGAGCACTCAGGACCTCAGACTGGGGTAAAGGTTCACATTCCAACAGGACAATGACCATAAGCACACAGCCAAGACAATGCAGGAGTGGCTTCGGGACAAGTCTCTGAATGTCCTGCAGTCAGAGCCCGGACTTGAACCCGATCAAACATCTTTGGAGAGACCTGAAAGTAGCTGTGCAGAGACGCTCCCCATTCAACCTGACAGAGCTTGAGAGGATCTGCAGAGAAGAATGAGAGAAATTCCCAAAATATAGGTGTGCCAAGCTTGTAGCATCATACCCAAGCAAACTCGAGGCTCTAATCACTGCCAAAGGTACTTCAACAAAGTACTGAGTAAATGGTCTGAATACTTATGTAAATGTGATATATATATTTTTTTTTATACATTTGCAAAAATTTCTAAAAACCAGTTTTTGCTTCGTCATTATGGGGTATTGTGTGTAGATTGATGGAAAAAAACATGTCATCAATTTTAGAATAAAGCTGTAATGTAAGAAAATGTGGAAAATGTCAAGGCATCTGAATACTTCGCTCAGTGAGCAGGTTTGAATTAATACTATCATGGTCATGGTCAAAATGTTTTTGCTTTTTCATTATGTGGTATTGTGTGTAGATTGATGAGGAAGGCTGTAACGTAACAAAATTTGTAAAAAGTCAAGGGGTCTGAATACTTTCCGAATGAACTGTATATATCATTAATTTAAATGAAAATTGCACAGCAGAAACTATTACAGTACAGAATGTGTTTTAAAGTTAAAATAATGTTCTCCCCTAGCCTCTCTCAGTTAATGAGACATTAATTCCCTCAGATATGATTCAGTAACTGGGACCTTTTACGATATGCTGTGCTTGACCACTGGCCTATGCATTTCATCCTGATGAACTTTTATTCCAGTTCTGTGTGAATGAATAGATGAGATTTGAGCACAGTTCACATTATGTATGCAGTTCAGTTCTCTGTATGTCATTTATTTATCTGTCCCATTCCCCCTCTCACACAGCCCTCCTCTCTATCTCTACCAGTTTAAGGAAGAGCACTCTAATCCAAAATGTTGAAATCCCACAAAACACTGACTGAGATTTATTTATCTATTTATTTGTTTCTCACTAAATGTACTTTTTGACAAGTCCTGTTGCATTTATTTATTCATGAATTTTTTTAGTCTTTCATGCATGGTGTTTTCCAATTATCCTCCATTGGCTTACTCTTCCCAAACTACACTGAACAGCCTCAATTCAGCAGGGCATGGACTCTACAAGGTGTCGAAAGCGTTCCACAGGGATGCTGGCCCAAGTTGACTCCAATGCTTCCCACAGTGGGAGGTTGACCATTCTTGATACACAAGGGAAACTGTTGAGCATGAAAAACCTAGCGGCGTTGCAGTTCTTGACTCAAACTGGTGCACCCGGCTCCCTCTTACTATACCCCTTTCATAGGCACTTACAGTTTTTGTCTTGCCCATTCACCCTCTGAATGGCACACATGCACAATCCATGTCTCAATTTTCTCAAGGCTTAAAAATTATTATTTAACCTGTCTCCTCATCGTCATCTAAACTGATTGAAGTGGATTTAACCCCTGTGCGGCCTCCATCCCGTATGCGGGACGGACATCCAGCGAAAAATCCTATCGCCATTAGCATAACAAAATGTAATTAAAAAAAAAATTCAATTTTTTTCTTCAAATTATATCGTTTTATAGATACACCTCTCCTGAATCGAACCACGTTGTCCGATTTCAAAAAGGCTTTACAGCAAAAGCAAAACATTAGATTATGTTAGAGGAGTATATCGTAAAAGTTTCCGACCAACCACATGCATCACAAATAACCAAAAAACAGCTAAATGCAGCACTAACCTTTTACAAACTTCATCAGATGACACACCTAGGACATCATGTTACACAATGCATGCATTCTTTTGTTCGATATACGTTTTAAAATGTAATATTGTCATTCTAAGATTTATAGATGAATATCTCTTGAAAGCACCTGTAATGCCAGATTTAAAAATAACTTTACTGGGTAATCACACTTTGCGATAAAAGGGTATGCGATACTCAGAACAATAGGCTAGCAATAGCAATAGGCTAGCCATCTTGGAACAATCGCATATCAAATCTAGTCTTGTATACTATTGTCAATAATCCCTTACCTTTGATTATCTTCATCCTTAGGCACTTCCAGGAATCCCAGGTCCACAACAAATGTATTTTCGTTCGAAAAAGTTCATCCTTTATGTTCCATTAGCTTGTTGTTGTTAGCGCGTTCTGAAGGCTGAACCAAAAGTTCCGACGTGCGCAGGGCTACTCTTTCAACAAAATGCATTTTTTTCTTATTTAGGTTCGTTCAAACATGTCAAACGTTGTATAACATAAATCTGTAGGGCCTTTTTCAACGAGAGCTCCAATAAGATTCGAGGGGGACGATTGCATTGTGTTTCAAAACGTTTCGAAAGGGGAGGGTAACCAGGGGCGCCGGCGTCATAATGGTGATGGCCCTCTCCGTGTGACCACGTTCCACAGCGTGTCATTGTGTCAGTTTTTACAGTAGGAGACTCAAATCACTTTGTAAAGACTGGGGACATCATAGCTCACGGTGTGATTAATAGGCAACGTGATGAAGTTGAGTTCGCAATTCAGAATTCCACTTCCTGTTTCGATCTGTCTCGGGGTTTTGACTGCCATATGAGTTCTGTTATACTCACAGACACCATTCAAACAGTTTTAGAAACTTTAGGGTGTTTTCTATCCACAAGTATTAATTATATGCATATTCTAGCTTCTGAGTTTGATTAGGAGGCCGTTTAAAATGGGCATGAATTTTTTTCAAAAATCGCTGTAGCGCCCCCTATCCTAGGGGAACGCCAAGAGGTTAACAAGTGACATCAATAAGGGATCATAGCTTTCACCTGGATTCACCTGGTCTGTCTATGTCATGGAAAGAACAGGTGTTCTTAATGTTTTCTATACAGTCTATTTCACCAACAACTTAAAAAAACAAATAGGTTAAAATGGTTACCAAAGGAGTTATGTGACTTAAAGCTTAGCCTGTCACTTAAAGGGTCAGATTTCTTTCAAAATAATACTTTAATAATAAACTGTACTAAAATGGCTTTGCAAATTAAAACTGTAATGTTGTGCCAGAAAAGCTTGCGTTGTGATAGACTGTTAGTCTCTACAGAAGCTTGTACAGATAATGCAGAAAAAAAGTGATTTTATTGTAAAGACTAAAAAGAAGATTGCATTTTGAAATGTGATTTGGATCCATCAACCAAACCCTTCAGTCTCTCACTCATTGTGGACAGTATTGTCATGTCGTAGCATCAGCAGGATTATATGTTGACCAGTGTAATCAAAAGGTCAATCCTGACACAATGGCTGCTATTCAATCAATTGCGCTTTCAGAAGTGTGTTTGATTTGCACAGCAGCATTTCCCAGATAGACGTAGTTGACACTTGATTTAGGAGACTGGAAGTGCCCAGGTGTGGCCCCTTCCCACCATAGATACAAACACAATTTGGACTAATGCATGTTTCTTACAGAATGAGCCCTGATATGTTCAAATAATCTCTACAATGTTACTGTGTCCATTCTCTTGTGCAGTTTCAATGTACACAGAACATAGCCAGTTGCACAACTGAATGCATTCATCTGAAATGTGTCTTCTGCATTTAACCCATCCCCTCTGAATCAGAGAGGTGTTGGGGGCTGCCTTAATCGGCATCCATGTCAATGGCGCCCGGGAGCAGTTGTTGTGGGGGGTTAACTGCCTTGCTCAAGGGCAAAACTGCAGATCTTTTCCACCCTGCCAGCTCGGGGTTTCAAACCAGCGACCTTTCGGTTACTGGGCCAACGTTCTTAACCCGCTGGGCTACCTACCTACGTATGAAGCTATTGTAATGGTAAAGATGACTCAAGGATAGAGAGGTATTAGATAGAGAAAAAAATCTCTCATAGACGTGTCTTGGGATTCAGTGGGAGGAAGGACAGTGAAGAGTATTATACAACAATCTAGTATGCCTAGCAGCGGTATTTCCTTTTGTGATTGTTTGCATGGCAACCAAGGACAGGAAGTAAAATGATGCCAACCAAAGAATGATCACCAACGAGACTTGAAGTAGTAACTTTGTGCGGTCCCCTGATGAAGTGTGTGTGTGTGTGTTGTGTGAGTATGTGTTGGGGGCTGGGAGGGGAGGCAGCTGGGGTATCAATGGGTGGGGTCTGTTTAGTTGTAGCATGCTGCTATGGGAATCCCATGTCCCTGGGCATCCCATGCTGTAACACTGTAGGGTTTCTCCAAATGATTCACTGTGCTTAAACAAATAGCACAATTTCAGTACCGGTGCTATGCTTGCTGTAGTCATGCAGAAAACAAGTGCTCTGGGTGTACTCAACAGCAACAACACTCGCTGTTTTTTAATCTGTAGACTTTGCCCCAAAGGGAAATTGTGCCCTCTGTTCCCACCTCTCTCTCCATACCCATGCTTAAGATTAACAGCAGTAAACCCTTTGCTTATTAAATACAACCATACCAGCGATAACATCTATGGTAATCCTATCCGTTGCATTGGTCACAGTTTTTGTTTTTCTCATGTTCAGTTTGTGCTCATGGTTATGTGAGATGCATAGTTAGAGTAGTACAGTGAGGGAAAAAGGTATTTGATCCCCTGCTGATTTTGAACGTTTGCCACTGACAAAGAAATGATCAGTCTATAATTTTAATGGTAGGTTTATTTGAACAGTGAGAGACAGAATAACAACAACAAAAATCCAGAAAAACACATGTCAAAAATGTTATAAATTGATTTGCATTTTAATGAGGGAAATAAGTATTTGACCCCCTCTCAATCAGAAAGATTTCTGGCTCCCAGGTGTCTTTTATAGAGGTAACGAGCTGAGATTAGGAGCACACTCTTAAAGGGAAATAATCTGTCTGTAAACAATTGTTGGAAAAATTACTTGATTCATGCGCAAAGTCTATGTCCTAACCGACTTGCCAAAACTATAGTTTGTTCACAGGAAATTTGGAGTGGTTGAACAAGTTTTAATGACTCCAACCTAAGCGTATGTAAACTTACGACTTCAACTGTATATGAAATAATTGAATAAGATGACAAAAAATATATAGAATGACAATGCTGTGAAACATTGTCCTAAATATAAACCATCAACTTAATGAATACCATTGGTGTTTAATATGATTGTTTCAGAATAAAATATCCTTTATATTTTTTTACACACTTTTAATTTGTTTGACTAGAATATGTCAATATGTACTTGATTTCAGTGTTTTGGCGTCAAACTGGTGGCAGTTGTGAGAAAAGTCAATAGTTGAATGAGTTGCAGAGTTAACCTGTTGGGGCTAGGGGGCAGTATTTGCACGGCCGGATAAAAAAACGTACCCGATTTAAACTGGTTACATCTCTGCTGTAACGTGACATTTTCTAAGGCTTCCATTGGCTTTCAGAAGGCGCCAGATAGTGGAATGACATCTCTGCGGTCTCTGGGCGAAAAACAGCAGGAGTTTTTGTGAGTGGTCAGGCAGGGAACAGTGACACTGGAGATGCGTGTCCACGAGACGACTCCATGTTTTTCTTTCAGTCTTTGAATGAATACAACGTCGCCCGGTTAGAATATTATCGGTATTTTACGAGAAAAATAGCATAAAAATGTATTTTAAACAGCGTTTGACATGCTTCGAAGTACGGTAATGGAATATTTTGAATTTTTTTGTCACGAAATGCGCTCGCGCGTCACCCTTCGGATACTGACCTGAACGCACGAACAAAACGGAGCTATTTCAATATAACTATGGATTATTTGGAACCAAAACAACATTTGTTGTTGAAGTAGAAGTCCTAGGAGTGCATTCTGACGAAGAACAGCAAAGGTAATCCCTTTTTTCTTATAGTAAATCTGAGTTTGGTGAGTGCCAAACTTGGTGGGTGTCTAATTAGCTAGGCGTGATGGCCGGGCTATCTACTCAGAATATTGCAAAATGTGCTTTCGCCGAAAAGCTATTTTAAAATCTGACACCGCGATTGCATAAAGGAGGTCTGTATCTATAATTCTTAAAATAATTGTTATGTATTTTGTGAACGTTAATCGTGAGTAATTTAGTAAATTCACCGGAAGTTTGCGGTGGGTATGCTAGTTCTGAACATCACATGCTAATGTAAAAAGCAGTTTTTTGATATAAATATGAACTTGATTGAACAAAACATGCATGTATTGTATAACATAATGTCCTAGGAGTGTCATCTGATGAAGATCATCAAAGGTTAGTGCTGCATTTAGCTGTGGTTTTGTTTTTTGTGACATATATGCTTGCTTTGAAAATGGCTGTGTGATTATTTTTGGCAGGGTACTCTCCTGACAGAATCTAATGTTTTGCTTTCGCTGAAAAGCCTTTTTGAAATCGGACAATGTGGTTAGATTAACGAGAGTCTTATCTTTCAAATGGTGTAATATAGTCCTATGTTTGAGAACTTTGAATTATGACATTTTGTGGTTTTAAAGTTGGCGCTCTGATTTGTCACTGGCTGTTGAGTAGTGTGGGACAATTTCGTCCCACGTACCCTATTAATAAGAAAATAAGGCAAATGTTGATTAGATGCATTTTTCATTAGATAGGCAATTTGCTCTTGAACCATATGGTCGATCTACTAGAAACTCATGGACAATATGGTCACAGATGTAATACATTATTACTATATATTAATGTTTTTAAAAGTTATCAAAGTATAAATTCCCAAAGTCACAATAGATTGCCATATATGTTCTGTTTGTATTTGTATTTATTATGGATCCCCATTAGCTGCTGGCAGCTACTCTTTCTGGGGTCCAGCAAAATTAAGGCAGTTATACATTTTAAAAACATTACAATACATTCATAACAGATTACACAACACATTAGGTGTGTGCCCTCAGGCCTCTACTCTGCTACCACATATCTATAACAGAAAATCCATGTGTACATGTGCGTATGTTATCGTGTGTTTGTATGTATATGTCTATGTTTGTGTTGCTTCACAGTCCCTGCTTTTCATAAGTTGTATATTTATCTGTTTAAAAAAAAAATATCTAATCCTACTGCTGTCATTAATTACTTGATGTGGAATAGAGTTCCATGTAATCATGGCTCTATGTAATACTGTGTGCATCCCATAGTCTGTTCTGGACTTGGGGACTGTGAAGAGACTCTGGTGGCATGTCTTGTGGGGTATGCATGGGTGTCCGAGTTGTGTGCCAGTAGTTTAAACAGACAGCTTGGTGCATTCAACATGTTAATACCTCTCACAAATACAAGTAGATACTGTTGATTACCAAGATACAAGTAGATACTGTTGATTACCAAAATGACTAAAGATTCCGGTAACTTTGATATACAGCAGCTACCACACTTCTAGCAACAATCCTTCTCAACGGTTATCCCACCCAGAAAACACCCCCTGACAGCTCGAATACAATCAAATCAACCACAGCAATGTTAACATAATGTTACAAGGTGTTAGCAATAGGACTTGAAATATGGGAAAAAGAGAGAAAAAAATATGGGAAAAGGAGCTCCTACTTAAATACTGCATTGCGAGTGTGATTGATTTGGTATTTTTGGTCTCCTGTTTTCTCCTCCTCTTATTGGAGTACTGTGTAAAACGTCAGGCTCTGCCAGGAGCTGACCTGATTCAGTTTTGCATCTCATTAATGTGTGTCTCTCTGTAGGCACCTCACAGTGCCATCGTGTCATTTCCTTCCACCATCCACAGGCCGTCCCAGCCAGCCCGCCTCCTCCTCCCTCACAGAACATCTTCTGGGTTCCTAACATCCTCCTTCTCCTATCCTCTCATACCATCCATGCTATCCATATCACATGCCAAGCTCTGTCAAAGCCCAATCATGTGGCTGGCAGTCATGACAAAAAAACCTCATCATGATTGCGCGCTGAAGCGATGACCAAGTGGAAAAAGCCTCAGCAGCATTTTTCCGCTGGTTTCTTCTCTCCCTTTTATCCCTGCTCTATGGCAGCCATGAATGTGGCTGCAGTGAAGGGGGAAAGGGAACGTTTGTGGGCCGCAATTTTATTTAAGTCCTTTCTAAGTTGTGTCCTTGCCCAGGGTAGAAGCAGACACCCTTGTCTCTTTGTGTGCTGCTGTTGCGGGGGCTGGGGGGGGGGGGGGGTGTGTGAGTTACTGTGCTTGTGTTTATGTACACACGCATGTGCCTTTGTGCAGGCATACTTTAGTGTGTGTGTATGTATGTTTGTATGTGTGTATGTGTTTCCCTGTTTCTCAGGTTCATTGAGGAAGGTATCTGACAGGCCGGGGTGGGCTGAGCTCACTGAGCAAGGTGTCCTTTGTGTTTGTGAAGTATGAGCCCCTCCACTGAAGGGATATTGATTTGGTGTATCATGCAAAAGATGGGCCTTTTGTTTTTGCTGCTGCCAAAGTCTATTTCCAGTTGGTTGCCTCCAGGTGCTGCGTTGACAGGTCCTCCTATCATGTCCAAAAGAGCGAGAGAGAGAGCGAGAGAGAGAGAGAGAGAGAGAGGGGGAGAGGGTGTGAGGCAGGATCATACCAGTATTCTTTGAGTATTTGTGCCATGTCCTGTGGGCTGTAATAGAAATTACAGTGTTTTCAGACACTGTGTGACTAATGCTTCCAGTCAAACAGAGTTAGGTTACATCTACAGTTTGCATACTATGGACATTATGCAGTTACCAGTTATGCCTTTCCATAGGTAAAGAGTATATCAAATGAAACATTGAAATTGGTTGAGATTATTGCAGATAATATTTATATTTTAACCTTAAAAAAGAACATCACATCACTCACTACGGAGCCTTTCATTTTCTGATTGCACAGGACGTACTGGGCCTTGGAGGCACACTGGAGGTCTGGCGCTCAGGGCTGGCACAACCCGTCCTGGCCCGATGCTGACCATAGCCCGGAAAGGGCGGAGCGCTGGCATAGGACGAACTGGGCTGTGCTGGGGAATGCGGGGCGCCGTACATGGAACAGGCGTAGAATATCCTGGGCCCAGGATTCTCACTGGAGTTCTGCCACTTACAGCTAGCATAACCCGTCCTGGCTCAATGCTCACTCTAGCCCGGCAAGGGCGAAGCGCTGGCACAGGACGAACTGGGCTGTGCTGGGGAATGCAGGGTATCGTGCCTGGAGCAGGCGTAGGATATCCTGGGCCGAGGAGCCGCACTGGAGGCCAGATACGTTGAGCCGGCACACTTTTTCCTGGCTGCCGGCTAACTGTCGCACGACAACGTTGAGGAGCCTGTATCGACCGCACCGGGCTGTGAGTACGTATGGGCGACATAGTGGGCCTTCCTCCATACTGCCTAGCTCCTCCCTCTGTGCGTCATTCGCTCTTGACTCCCCGACCGGCTCTGGTTTCCTCCATGGCTCCCTCCGAAATGCCCGGTTCCCCCCTGACCTAGCAAAACTCCCCTTATGCCCCCCCCCCCCCCCCCAAAAAATGTTTTGGGGCTCCCTCTTCACCTCCTGAATAGGAGGATACAACGCCTCGTAATTCCGTCGTTCCCTCTTCGCTTCCTCCAGCTCCTCCTTCGGGCGCTGGTACTCCCCAGCCTGGCTCCATGGACCCTTTCCATCGAGGATCTCCTCCCACGTCCACGACTCGAGATACCTCCTCTCCTGCTCCTTACCCCGCTGCTTGGTCCTCTTTTGGTGGGTGGTTCTGTCACAACCGTCGATGAAAGGGGACCAAAGCGCAGCGGGTACAGTGCTCATCTTCTTTTATTATCGTAATAACGTGAACACTTAGACAAAATAACAAACCGACAATCAACAGTTCCGTAAGGTTCTCAGACTATACAGGAAACAACCACCCACAACCCACAGGAAAAAACAGGCTGCCTAAGTATGACTTCCAATCAGAGACAACTAACAACACCTGCCTCTGATTGGAAACCATACTTGGCCACACAAAGTTAAACAAACATAGAAAATCAAAACTAGAACATATCCCCTGGAAACAAACAAACCCCAAAACAGACAAAAACAACACCCCCTGCCACGCCCTGACCAACTACAAAGACAAATGACCCCTTTTACTGGTCAGGACGTGACAAGATAAAAATATTGTATAAATATTTTATCATTATTAGATGACGCTTACCTGACACACTTCTCTAAATGTATGGGTCATGTGAAGGAAATGCTATAACCACCCCCCAGCCACATCTAGCTAAGTGGATGGGTCACTATTGTCTAGACATATACACATGAAATACAATAGATGGCCATAATCACCCCCAGACACACATGGCTAATTTGATGGGTTATGTAATAATCCATCTGATGTGGAGTCTTTTATTTAGACATGGAGCTAGCTAGCTAGCTAAAGAATGAACCAGCATAATCCCAATTCATACTACTACCAATACAAACATTGTCATATCTGTAGTATGAATCTGCAGGTAGCTAAAGCTAACAAACTAGGTTCAATGTTAGCTAGCTAACATTAGGTTATTTCTGTTGACTAACCCCATTCCCTACAAATGTGTGCATCCACGGCATTCAAACGAAGCTGCAATGAAAACTAATGGTACTGTAGTGACTGTGTTGGCATCAAAATCTTGGGTGTGAACTATGTTTCTATTCAAGCATTGATTGACATGGTAATGGCCCGATAGTATTGGAGAAAAGTTGAAAAAACTGAGCCCTCTGTCGCTGTATATTAAATTGTAACGTGTCATGACGTAATGTACAGCACGCATAATGCAACTCATTCTGTGTCATACAGTCTCTCTCCACCAGGTGTAGCGCTTATCTCGCAGTTTAAAAAAAAGGAAGGGACAAAGACAGGGTAAGGGGGATACCAAATCAATTGTACAACTGACTGCATACATTTTTTGCATCATCACTGCAAACCATCATGACTCTCAAAAGCCGTGACATTCGCTGTTTACGTCTGAAGATAACTTTAGCGCCGCCCTATAGGGACCCTGGGCTTCTTTCTTTTGGTGTTTTTAAGAGTCAGTAGAAAGGCCTCTTTTGTGTCATATGTTTTTATAACTGTGACCTTAATTGTCTACCATCTGTAAGCTGTTAGTGTCTTAACGACCGTTCCACATGTGCGTGTTCATCTTTGAAAGACAGGGTCCAGAAAAAGGGCGGTTTCTTTTTTTGCTGAGCTTATATACCACAAGTGGACTACAATCAAGTTGTAGAAACATCTCAAAGATGATCAATGGAAACAGGATGCATCTGAGCTCAATTTCGAGTCTCATAGCTAAGGGTCTGAATACTTATGTAAATAAGGTATTTCTGTTTTTAATAAATTGCATTAATGTATAAAAACGTGTTTTCACTTTGTCATTATAGGGTATTGTGTGTAGAATGATGAGGAAAACAATTATTTAGTCAATTTTTAAAAAGGTATTAACGTAGCAA
The DNA here is from genome assembly GCF_901001165.1 of Salmo trutta. Lineage (NCBI taxonomy): Eukaryota > Metazoa > Chordata > Actinopteri > Salmoniformes > Salmonidae > Salmo > Salmo trutta. Next base: position 36,146,332 of record NC_042963.1, read on the forward strand.
AATGTGAAAAAAAGTTAAGGGGTCTTAATACTTTTCGAATGCACTGTGAAGGTAGTGTGAGGTCTAAAAGACAGTTCATAAGATTAGCCTAGAGTTCAGACATAGGATGTAAATACAGATCTTTGAGGAAATTAGCCGAGACCTGCACAAGGAAGGCTGCACTCGTGAGAGGACAAGCCTTTGATCTATTTTCAGATGAGCCTGTTTAAGATGCAAGCTGATTTTGTAGTATCACATATGTGACTCGTTTCAGGATATTAGGCTTATGTCGATCTTCACGACTTCACATGAGCGGCATTCAAACGTATTTTTTTTTTTTTTTCTAAATGCGTTTTTTGACAGAAATGCCTTCTGGAACATGTGACTGTTCATGTGCCTTAATAACAAACTTGTATTTCATCCATGAATACGAACACAATTGTTACATTATGAGCCACGGAAAAAGAAAGGAACCTTCCCACTAGCCATAATTGGCTTAGATAATGTTTGGGCTGGACATGCCGAGAGATGAGTTTGGATTGGTCTGCCATGTAGCATGCTTCTGTCTATAATGTGAGCTGTTCAGTATGTGTTGACAGTCATTTCTACCTCACTGTTTTTGAAAGATATAACGTTAGCCATTGAGAACTACACATTTTTTTTAACATTTCTCAACAACATTGATGCCCTGAATTTACCAGGCGCTATCGACAGATCAGTTGGAAAAAGTGATGTGCTACTTTCTGCACACGCCACGGTCAGCGTGAACAAGAGTGACTTGACACAACGCTGGCCAAACAAGATGTAGCTACAAACAAAACAGAGTTCAACGGTTCCAGTCTGTTGTGAAGCGTTCATTCATGTCTAGCTGCATTTTCAGATATACGCTTCTAATTTTGTCAGAAAGTCATATTTATTGCAAGTTAAGGCGTACTGCTCGTTAGCTAGCAAACGTGTACGATCTGTGTAGTAATAATATTCTAATCAGAAATCCATTTGCATTGCTAGCATAGTTAGCTAACGCACTTTTGTACATTGCGCTGTAACATACAAGTTACCTTATTTTAGCACCCAAAAACGTAATAATTCCAGGTCATCTGTAATATGAAAACCATTGTAAAGCACAATTTCTCCCCTTTCCAGCGATATCAATGACAAGACCTTCATGCTGCCTGAGGCTGTACGACACAGAATGAGTTGCATTATGCGTGCTGTACATTATGTCATGACACGTCACAATTTAATGTACAGCGACAGAAGGATCAGTTTTTTCAACTTTTCTCCAATACTATCGATCCCTTACCATGTCAATTAACGCTTGAATAGAAATATAGTTCCCACCCAAGATTTTGATGCCAACACAGTCGCTACAGTCCCATTAGTTTTCATTGCAGCCTCGTTTGAATATTGCGTTTGCCCAAATTTGTACAGAATGGGGTTAGTCAACAGTACCAACTTTCAAGAATTCACTCTGTGAAATGGAATTTGGATACTTATACAGGCTGATGGGGAGTTGTCCAGTTTCTATTTTTAGTAGAGTGTTGTGTGGACACAGCTAGAAGTGACCTGTGCTTTGAATTCTGCAACATCTAGACCAGTCTATTTGAGTTACATTGCTATTTTAAATGCAGTGTTGAATGAACCCAGCACTCTACTGACTTAAACATTAAGAACAACTGTTCTTTCCATGACAAAGACTGACCAAGTGAATAGAGTTGAAAGCTACATTATACAGTTGAAGTCGGAAGTTTACATACATAGATTGTAGTCATTAAAACCTGTTTTTCAACCACTCCACAAATTTCTTGTTAGCAAACTGTAGTTTTGTTATGTCGGTTAGGACATCTACTTTGTGTATGACACAAGTCATTTTCCTAGAGATGAACGTACTTTGGTGCAAAAAGTGTAAATCAATCCCAGAACAACAGCAAAGGACCTTGTGAAGATGCTGGAGGAAACAGGTACCAAAGTATCTATATCCACAGAAAAATGAGTCCTTTATTGACATAACCTGAAAGGCCACTCAGCAAGGAAGAAGCCACTGCTCCAAAACCGCCATAAAGAAGCCAGACTACGGTTTGCAACTGCACATGGGGACAAAGATTGTACTTTTTGGGGAAATGTCCTCTGGTCTGATGAAACAAAAATAGAACTGTTTGGCCATGATGACCATCATTATGTTTGGAGGAAAAGGGGGGAGTCTTGCAAGCCGAAGAACACCATTCCAACCGTGAAGCACAGGGGTGGCAGCATCATGTTGTGGGCGTGCTTTGCTGCAAGAGGGACTGGTGCACTTCACAAAATAGATGGCATCATGAGGAAGGGAAATTACGTGGATATATTGAAGCAACATCTCAAGACATCAGTCAGGAAGTAAAGCTTGGTCGCAAATGGGTCTTCCAAATGGACAATGACACCAAGCATACTTCCAAAGTTGTGGCTAAATGGCTTAAGGACAACAAACTCAAGGTATTGGAGTGGGCATCACAAAGCCCTGACCTCAATCCCATAGAAGATTTGTGGGCAGAACTGAAAAAGTGTGTGCGAGCAAGAAGGCCTACAAACCTGACTCAGTTACACCAGCTCTGTCAGGAGGAATGGGCCAAAATTCACCCAACTTATTGTGGGAAGCTTGTGGAAGGCTACCTGAAACATTTGACCCAAGTTAAACAATTTTTAGGCAAACTTCTGACCCACTGGGAATATGATGACAGAAATAAAAGCAGAAAAAAATCAATCTCTCAATTATTCTGACATTTCACATTCTTAAAATAAAGTGGTGATCCTAACTGGCCTAAGACAGGGACTTTTTTACTAGGATTAAATGTAAGGAATTGTGAAAAACTGAGTTTAAATGTATTTGGCTAAGGTGTATGTAAACTTTCGACTTCAACTGTATATAGAAAAATATGTGTACACTCCTTCAAAATAGTGGATTCTGCTATTTCAGCCGCACCCGTTGCTGACAGGTTTATAAAATCGAACACACAACCATCTCCATAGACAAACATTGTCAGTAGAATGGCCTTACTGAAGAGTTCAGGTACTTTAAACGTTGCACCGTCATGGGTTGCCACCTTTCCAACAGATCAGTTCTTAAAATTTCTACCCTGCTAGAGCTGCCCGGTCAACTGTAAGTGCTGTTATTGTGAAGTGCAACAATGGCTCAATCGCGAAGTGTCAGGCCACACAAGCTCACAGAACCGGACCGCCGAGTGCTGAAGCAGGTAGAAATAGTCTGTTATTGGTTGCAACACTGACTATCGAGTTCCAAAATGCCTCTGGAAGCAACGTCAGCACAATAACTGTTGGTCGGGAGTTTCATGAAACGGGTTTCCATGGCCGAGCAGCCGCACACAAGCCTAAGATCACCATGCGCAAATTTTGCTGACATAGGACACTGGAGCAGTGGATGCCAAATCCAGACAAAACTGGATTTGGTGGATGCCAGGAGAACACTACCTGCCCGAATGCAGAGTGCCAACTGTAAAGTTTGGTGGAAGAGGAATAATAGTCTGGGGCAGTTTTTCATGGTTCAGGCTAGGTCCCTTAGTTTTAGTGAAGGGAAATCTTAATGTTACAGCATACAATGACATTATAGATGATTCTCTGCTTCCAAGTTTGTGGCAACAGTTTGGGAAGGCCCTTTCCTGTTTCAGCATGACAATGCCCCCATGCACAAAGCGAGGTCCATACAGAAATGGTTAGTCAAGATCGGTGTGGAAGAACTTGACTGGCCAGCACAGAATGGAAGCATGTCCCCGCAGCAATGTTCCAATATCTATTCGAAAGCCTTCCCAGAAGAGTGGAGGCTGTTATATCAGCAAAGGGGGGACCAACTCCATATTAAGGCCTATGATTTTGAAATGAGATGTTCAACGAGCAGGTGTCCACATACTTTTGGTCATGTAGTGTATGATCCCTTATTGATGTCACTTGTTAAATACACTTCAATCAGCATAGAGGAAGGGGAGGAGACAGGTTAAAGAAGGATTTGGCGTCCAACTCAATATTAGGAAGGTAATGTTTGGTATACCTACCTACAGTATGTGGTGAATTTAAGTCAAATTTATATTGCAGTGGTTACACCTTATATACTGTAAAGGTTTACCTTTTTTACCCTGATATTTGTATTCATGTTTGATGTTGTGTACAGTTTGCGATCCTTAACCTCAAAGTGTTGTCCAGTCATTGCTCTGAACTGGGTCTGCATTGCTTACTCTTCCCCTGCTGTCTGATGGCTTGGAATTTAGTTGAAACATATGCCTCTGGCTACATTGGCTTTTTCGTATCAAAGGGCATATAAATCCTCAAAATAAGAGACTGGGCAGCAGAACTAGTGATGCTCTTCTCCTGCTGCCTGATGGCACATGGGCTGTAGTCATTACACCCACTGTACCTAGCAGTGTGGCGAGAGGACTATCAGGGAGCGTGATTGCATAAAGCTACGCCATGATGCTGGGCCATGCTCTGAGGGCAGAGAGCTACTGTGCTGATCAGGGTAATTGGCCTCTGCAGTCCAGCTCTAGGAGTCGGTAGTACTTGTCTCAGACTGCTTGTCCAGGGTCAGATGGTGTTATACTTCTAATGATCAAGGTTGGGTTTTCAGTCTGAATCTGATCCTACATCTTTGGTGAGGCACAACATCTACCCTGTGCGTAACTCGAATCACCTGGAATTGCCTGATTGTTGTCATTGTGGAGGCCTTTTCATTTCATGACAGAGATGGCACGTTTTAGACAGCTCTCCTTCTCCTTAAACAGTTCTCCCCATTGTCAGCTACATAGAAAATGAATTCACAAATCTTGCTTATCTAATTTTTTATGCTTTCTGCCGATCTGGGTCATGCTTTAGCCGTTTCCCCTGCTCTCAGGCTTCCAAGAAGCCTACTGCCAGTTCATCGTCTCTTATGGGGACAAAAGTTTAAAAACCTATTCATTTCTTAATCTCATTTTGTTTATCTTTTTTCCATCTAATTCCCTCCCAGCTCTAAATCCAATTTCGCTGCTCTCATTGTCAGTGAGGAGACGGATTGCTTCGTAAATCAACTTCATCTTCTTTTCTCTCTCGTCATGAATTGGATTGCATACCTCTGATTTCATTGTTTAATTTATTTCAAGGCTCTATTGGTGGAGAATTAGGGGATGAGGAAATAAGTAGAGAATGACATTGCATAAGGGGATAAGGGATACAGCTGTCGATGGGGTGCTATAAAAGTAGCTACTAATTTAACTTCTGCTTTATGTAGGAAGTGAGTCTTACTGTATCTTATGGGTAAAAGTTCAATCAGCTTAATGTACTGCACTGAATATATCCCCTGAAATAGTCACTTCCAATACATTGTCAATCCACAAGGCATGGTAACCAATGAGTTATGAGAAAGAGATCAGGCAAGCCAAAATAAAGTAACATTGTGCTCTAAATTTCTAACACTTGTCAATTGCTTTCTGCCTTAATGCCCAACAAATTAGAGGATGTGTAATAGAATGTGATTTTCAGCCTTGTGTGTGATCCCTGTCACATTTCCCTGATCTCCTGAACAGAAACACCATGTCCACCCTCAGGCTATGGGCTGATCAGAATTGGGGTAAAGGTAATTAAATAATTAATGGCCTTGGTAATCATGAAATTAATCGGTAGTTACAGTAATAGCCTGCCCATCCTCCAGTGAAAATGGGACGTATTTTGTTCCAGAGCTGGCCCTATGGCTGGTCTCACACAGTGGAGAATGTACTGTAGCTAAGAACTTCTTCAAGAGCACTAGTGTGGCTCCCTCATACATACTGTAGGTTGCAACACTGAAGTCAAATTAAAATACATTACTGCATCATGGTGATTCCACTGATCCATAGTGACAGTCAGACAGACTCAAAGCTATATGAGCACAAGTATCAAAAATATATACTCATCTCTGAACCTGCTGCAAAAGAACAAATAGAAACTTAAGAGCACAAACACATGAAAGTACAGACGCATAATTTATTCTTACATACTAAGGCATGCATGCACACATGCCCGCAAGCAAGCAAGCAAACACACACACACACACACACACACACACACACACACACACACACACACACACACAAACACACACACACACACACACACCACTCTCTCTCTCACACACACACACACACACACACAAACGAACACACAAACACACATGCCAGCACAGAGGGGAGGCAAGCATAGTACAGCATACACATCCCCTAACAACATGACATAAGACAGATCATCATTCCCTGCTATCTTTGTGGCTCTGCCTTTTCACAGTCCAGTCACAGAAGCCTCTGAGCATCACTGCGAAGTGTAATCAGAACTTTCCTAAAATGTCTGCTTGATTGAAGGACTGGTGGGTGGCAACTTTCCTGTTATTTATGTCCCCACAGTCTGAAATATAAATCACATCACAGCTTCAGACATGGCTGTGCCTGCTACCACACCTCCTCTCCACTGGAGAGATACAACATAGATGTTGGAGGAATTATTGTGATTTTGTTTTATGTGACTGAGATTGAGACTGCAAGGGGAACACTCTCAGAAACAGAAATAGATATAAACACACAGCCAAGGTCATCACCGGTTCATATTGTGGTACACAGTGTGAGTGAGTGAGTGAGTTTCCCTCTCATTTCCCTCTCTGTTTTATGTTTGGGGTTTTGGCACCTTACGGTCTTGTCAGATCCTATCTGAAATGGTTGATGTGGCCATACCCTGTGCGCACCTGTAAATGACAGGGGATTGCTTATATTTTGGGCTCTGTGTGGTGCATGTCTGTGTTTGTGTCTCTGTGTGTGTGCAGTCAAATTCCACGTGAACGTTTAGTCACAGTAATTAGGCTTCTCCAGGCTCTGATGCTGCTGATGGCCATTAGTTGCCTACCAAACTTGATAACTGACTGGTACTCAGCACTCTACTGGCCCTCTAATCATTTACATTTACATTTTAGTCATTTAGCAGACACTCTTATCCAGAGCAACTTACAGTAGTGAATGCATACATTTCATACAATTTCATACATTTTTTTTCTGTGCTGGCCCCCCGTGGGAATCGAACCCACAACCCTGGTGTTGCAAACACCATGCTCTACCAACTGAGCTACAGGGAATCACTCTGACATCAATGAAAATGCGAAAATCTAATCAAACACTTCATGACAGCATGAGCTCATGTTGCGCAACATTTCTGTAAGCTATGGAATTGCGTGAGACAACAGAGTGATGGCCTCTGTTAAAAAGAGGAAGATCCCATCAGCTTTCTACACACTAGGCCTACTATATTTATTTCTCAACTTTCCTAATATTAAGCACATTGCTTCTCTTTGCAACAGGAGTATAGCCTACCTGGCTGGCATGAAAAAGAACCACGGGAAAAGTGTCCCCCATATGCTATTTAAGTGCATAGATGACATGTATTTTTTTCCGCTGCCCCTGTTTCGAGTCAGGTGCATGATAATGGTCAATTCTAAATCACAACAAATTTAACACATATATTAAAGACATACATATATATATATATATAAATAAAGTTCTGAAACTTTGCACATACACTGCTGCCATCTGGTGGACACTATCGGAATTACAACCAGAGTGATGGCTATAACAGTGACCTTTCTCTTACATTTCAAAGATGGTGGTAAAAAAACACAGGTTGGTTTTTTCTTTATATTTTCTTCTACCAGATCTATTGTGTTACATTCTCCTACATTCAATTCACATTTCCACAAACTTCAAAGTGTTTCCTTTCAAATGGTACCAAGAATATGCATATCCTTGCTTCAGGGCCTGAGCTACAGGCAGTTAGATTTGGGTATGTCATTTAGGCGAAAATTGAAAAAAAGGGGGCTATCCCTAAGAAGTTTTAAGCATATAGGAGTACCTGTTTATTTGTTAACTGCTCAACACGGAATAGCCACTTGTGTGCACTCCCTCAAATCATTTGGGGAACATATCCTTTCTATTTTATTCAGCTATGTTCAGTTGTATTCTTCATACTATAAAATAATAAAAAATAATGCCATGGATCTCTGAGAATATCTTGTCAGCTAAATGAATTAGTGTAGCCCATAGCCATTGGCATAGCCAGATCATGGCCTACAGTAACACAAGGGCAACTCAAAGTATGCTATTCTGTTCTTCTAAAATAGACTACATATCATGTTTCGTTAGACCTGTCTAAAATAAATAATGTATTTATTGTGATGGTGTAGGCTATATTACATGGATTTATTAGACTTTTTAAAATGTAGATGTTCCAAAGGTCTGCATCAGGCTATGTGTGGAAGCCAGGAGAAGCTAAATGTGTTTATGTTAATTAACGGTGAATTACCGTGAGACCGGCAGTTATTTGCTTGACAATCACCGGCTGACTAAATGTAATGACCGCCACAGCCCTAATTATGCACGGTTTATCCTTTCAATGTTTCATTGCACAAGAACTGCATTAAAAGGCTTCAGAGCATGTGTCATCACTCAGAGCTCATGTACACATGATATAATTATATCTTGTAAACACATTATAGTCTCATCATATTGCAATACATGATGGTGTTGCATTTACATTCCTCCCTTTTAACCTACCCCTCCCCTTTCTCTCTTGTTCTCTCATTTCAGCCTTCCCCAACCCCGCCTCTTCCCAAAGAGTGGATGATCCAGCCAATGAATTATGAATGTTGAACAAAATGACCTCTTCTTGGCAGCAGCAGACGATGAGAGGTCCTAGGTGGAACCGGGTCCTGTCCGACCCTTTGTTCGTGCTGCTCCTGGCCCTCCAGCTCTTGGCGGTGGCGGGCCTGGTGCGTGCGCAGACCTGCCCATCCGTCTGCTCCTGCAGCAACCAGTTCAGCAAGGTGATCTGCACCCGGCGGGGACTACGTGATGTCCCAGACGGCATCTCCACCAACACACGATATCTGAACCTTCAGGAGAACCTCATCCAGGTGATCAAGGTGGACAGCTTCAAGCACCTGCGGCACCTGGAGATCCTCCAGCTCAGCAAGAACCACATCCGCAACATTGAGATTGGGGCTTTCAACGGCCTGGCTAGTCTCAACACCCTGGAGCTATTCGACAACCGCCTCACCACCATCCCCAACGGGGCCTTTGAGTACCTCTCCAAGCTCAAGGAGCTGTGGCTGAGGAACAACCCAATCGAGAGCATTCCCTCGTATGCATTCAACAGGGTGCCCTCGCTACGGAGGCTGGACTTAGGGGAACTGAAACGCCTCTCGTATATCTCAGAGGGAGCTTTCGAGGGACTCAGCAACCTGCGCTACCTGAACCTGGGCATGTGCAATCTCAAGGAGATTCCCAACCTCATCCCTCTGGTCAAGCTGGACGAGCTAGAGATGTCAGGGAACCAGCTGACGGTCATCAGACCTGGCTCCTTCAAAGGGCTGATCCACCTGCAGAAGCTGTGGATGATGCATGCCCAGATCCAGACCATTGAGAGGAACTCCTTTGATGACCTGCAGTCGCTTGTGGAGCTCAACCTGGCCCACAACAACCTCACTCTGCTGCCCCATGATCTCTTCACCCCCCTGCACCACCTGGAGAGAGTCCACCTCCACCACAACCCCTGGAACTGCAACTGTGACATCCTGTGGCTCAGCTGGTGGCTCAAAGAGATGGTGCCGGCCAACACCAGCTGCTGCGCCCGCTGCAGTTCCCCAGCAAGCCACAAGGGGCGCTACATCGGTGAGCTGGACCAGAACTATTTCCATTGTTATGCACCGGTTATCGTAGAGCCTCCGGCTGACCTGAACGTGACAGAGGGCATGGCAGCAGAGCTGAAGTGCAGGGCCAGTTCTCTGACCTCAGTCAGTTGGATTACACCCAACGGCTCCATTATGACCCATGGTGCATACAAGATCCGCATTTCCGTGCTAAACGATGGCACGCTCAACTTCACCAACGTCACCATGCAGGACACGGGCACCTACACCTGCATGGTGAGCAACTCAGCGGGCAATACCACAGCATCTGCCACGCTCAACGTGTCATCCACAGAGAACGTCCTTAGCTACTTTACCACAGTGACAGTGGAGACCATAGAGCCAGTGCATGACGAGGGGCGCACCACAGTTGGGCATAATGTGGGCCCTACCCCCTCTGCCGGCTCCTGGGAGACCGTCTCATCCACCTCTACCACCACCACCACGGCCCGAACACCCCTCTCCACCCGGGTCACAGAGAAGACCTTTACCATCCCCGTCACAGACCTGAACGGTGGCTCAATGACCGGCCTGGACGAGGTGATGAAGACCACCAAGATCATCATCGGCTGCTTTGTGGCCATCACCCTCATGGCTGCTGTCATGCTCATCATCTTCTACAAGATGAGAAAGCAGCACCACCAGCAGAATCACCATGCACCCCAGCGCACCATCGAGATCATCAACGTGGACGAGGACTGTGTGACAGGCGGGCCGGCCATGGAGGGCCACCTGACTCTTCCCCCGCTCGAGCATGAGCACCTCAACCATTACAACACCTATAAGACTGCGTACAACCACGTCTCCACCATCAACTCCATACACAGCTCTGCGCACGAACCTTTGTTAATCCGGGCCAGCTCGAAAGACAATGTACAAGAGACCCAGATCTAAAACTTTTTTCATAATGAGACGAATTGATAAAATTACTAAAAGGGACATTATTGGATATTAGTTATGAGGACTATGAATGGGAAGTGGAGGACTTTACTCGCTGTGTGTCCAGGGTATCAGTGGTTGATGTTTATTCAATGACATTGGGAAGGAACTAGGGTATGTCTAATGTTTCAAAAAGTGTCTTTACAAAACAGAAGTTATTTATTTAAGAAAAAATATATTGTGGTTAATCAAGAAAAAAACTGTATTCTGCAATTATTTTTTCAGCACTTATTTCATCAGATGTTTTGTTTTCTTAAGTTGAGGGAGGGTGGTTTACTAATATGCTTACAAACTCTATGTGAATCTAATGCTAACCATAAGTCTGTATGTGATGGCAAGTTGGCAGTCTCTTTTTACCCCACATACTTTGAGAATTTCTAGATAACCACAGAGATTTCCTCCTGCCACAAATTAATTGATGAAATCTTTTGTGACCATCTGTTAATTTAGATGGATTAAAAGCTTGGTCGTTATCTGAGGGTGAACGCTGGGACTGTCAGCGATGAAATCTGATAATAACACAATATTTCATTAAATCTTCCACTCAAATGCATTAGACACAGATGTACACTTGGCTCTGCCATCAATAGATTGGGGACGTTAAACGAGGGAAGTGTGTTCCAAACTAACCCAGGGCCAACTGTTAGCAACAAGCGATTCATAGTTGTTTCACTGTGTTTATTGCGCCAGAAAATCACACGTTTCACACAGTGTTTTTGTCTCATTTACACATTGTGCATTTATACTATTTGTGATTCCTTCGTCATTCTATTTGCTCTAATCCATCATACCTTTGTGAGTCACACAAAGATGCTTTAAGATCACTTTGGCAAATGTAGTCAGGCATATGACAGCTCCCTGAATGTCATACCCCTTGTTTCCATCTGACACCATCTGTTATAATGGTGTGCCATTCCATCACAGATATGGGCGCATTTCCAGAAGATTGCTGTATCATATTAATGTGGTTCCTGAGAAATTAAGCACTTCTCCAGGTGTTGAAATATCTAATAATTTGTCCAAAAGAAGATACCTAGAACTCCCCCAATAATTCTGATGAGACTCCTGTATGAACTCGCTGTGACCTCTGACCCCTGACTTCAAGGAGCTGACTGGTGAGTGGGAGTGGGGGTTTAGGACCCCGAACACAGCTGTTTCTTCCAGCACATTGCCTGTCGTCTGTAGTCTGTTCCCACATTGGGCACGGCAGCCTCAGATTCACACCGGGCTCCTGCCAAGCGCAGGATGAAGCCCAGAGGACAGAGTGCCAGGGCTTTTGCAGAGAGAGGATTTAGGTATGAGGCGTGTGACTTCGGGCATCAAGCAGATGTTCAGGTCACACCTGCATCCCTCTACCTCGACCATGGCACCATTTCCATTTTAATTGATGTGCCTGCAGGGGCTTTGGGTGGACAGCTTTTCACAGGCACCCTGTTCCCTGGAAAACGTTCAATGGGCCCCACAGTGAAATATGGTGCCATAAATACAGAGGCCAAACAAGTACCCTTCACATCCAAGGCTTAGCCACATGCCCCAGGTGTCTCTTTATAGATGAAGTGAACTGATATTTTTTTCTTCCTTTTTACTTTTGATCTCCACACCCTCCATAATGTCAAACATCTAAGAAAGAGTATGCAACAGTCCTTTTTCATTCGGTTCCATTCTGTTTCTGAGAAAATAAATGATTGTGTACTATTTTACATTTTCCAGAAGGTTGGGGGTAAATTCTTATCATTGTTTCCCATCTAGATGTCATCTAGTTCTTCTCTGGGAGAAAGCACTATTAATGATATGATGTCAAATACAGTAGTGGGCTGATTCATTCACCATAGAAAACATGACCTTGAGCGGAAAGGCATGAGCTAACAGAGTTCCCATTGGCTAGATGCTTTACTCATTACTCATAGTCAAATGGAAATATTTCTATGGATAGCGTTAATGGAAATGCACCTCAACTATGTTACAATATTTGTACAGTGACGTAACAGCATGTCATCCCCTTGCACTTGACCAGTGTTTGGCATTAAACAGTAGGCTATAGAGGTTGTTGCAGATGATAATGCTAAGTTGTGTCATCCCTGTTACTTTTCCACTTAAACCCAGACAGTAGGGGATGCAGGACCAGAGAATAGACAAATGATGCAATCAGTATAAAAGTCACTTCTACGGTATACTTTTGGCAGCAAGTGCACAGAAAGATGTAATCCACAAAGATGAATGAATAACTTATTTTAATGTCATGTGGCACTTAATGACGTCATTAATAATTAAGTAAATTCCATCTCACATGAGCTTCTACAACCCAGTTTTAGTCAACATGAAACAAATATGTTCCTCAGTGTGACATCCCTTCCAATACAATAACTACTCATGGTGAAACATGTTTACATGAAGTTTAGCACAGTGGTAAACCATGTCTTTGTGTGTTTGGGGATAATGGTGGGGTCTGGATCCAAAAGTTTGAAATAAGAGTTTATCCATCTTCCCTTCTCTTTCCTTCATCATTTGGAGACTTTTATGGTGAATCTATTGAAATTTAGTCAATCCATCTCATTCTGTATGTACTGTATCTCAGTGTTTTGGTTGGGTAGATGGGGCAAGATGTTTTTCTTTCCACGTCATTTTTATTTTTCTCTGAAAGGGAATGCTGTTCTAGTGGTAGATTTATATAAAGATACATTTTGAAATAAACTAAAACAAAAAAACATTTGTAAATTTTAATTTTACATGTGCCAACAAACTGTTCAACAAGTGAAAAAGAGAAACATGCTGTAAAAGAATAAGAAATTGATTATCATGTAAGTATACTTTCATGACCTTTTAAAAAAAATGAAGATTGAATATAGAAACCAGAGTTTGTAGTTCATACACAAAAATAAGGTTACAAATAAACTATTGTTGTTTTTCTGTACGGTCTGGTTCTTATTTACAACCTTTTTTTATCTGTAGTTAGAGCCACAAAACAACACACCACCCAGAAGTGTTTTCTGTGCAAGGAAGGTCATCCGTTGAGGTTGCGGTATAAGTAAGTGAATATGACAGCTGTATATGGAGTGATAATAGCTTTTTCTCCTTCTATTCATTGCATACAGCATCACGGTCTCTGCATATAATTATGGAGATTGCCAGCAGGTTACAACAATGACTAATGTTCTTGTAAATGGTTGATTGTCTACAGTGGGAATGATTATCAAATTACCACTAGCACTCGTCCTTGTCAAGTTTCATATTAAAGACTTTGATATAGACCTGGAAAGTGTGAATGATGATGGTTATTACTTACATTAATTGTTGTACAATCTGGTGAAGAACAGGAAACTGTAACAGGGTCAAAAGGATACAAGGTGCTAACAATATGCCTTGCTTCTCAAATCAAAGACCTTTTACAAGTAAGATAACATGTCTTGTGCTGTTACTAACTACTTACTAACTAGTAATGATAACTAACTCTGATTTAACAACCACAACAGTAAACACATTGTCACCATCCCCGTAAAACCCCACACCATCAGCAGTTAGTGAAAAGCATGTGTTCGTACAGTACCCTCCCGAGAGGAGAGGTCTGGATTTCCAACTGCGCTTGACTTTTTCACACCAAGGTTTATGAGATTTGGATTAAACTAATCATAAAATCTGATTGTAATTACAGATAATCTAGGCAAGTCTATTGTTAGCACACTTTACATAACTGAGGATTCAGACGCTTGAGGGGAGGAGAAGAAGCATTAACAATGAAATTCAATTGAATTGTAAATGTCTGCAACTTGGATGAATTTGTCTTTTGTGTGTTTGTTTTTGCAATAACATGGTGTACAACAAGGTGTTGATACAAGCCACAGTCATTATAACCCAGTTGCCTCCTCAAAATCAAATCAAATCCCAGTTGCTTCCTCAGTGCAAACATATTTTGAAGTTCGTAATAGGCACCTGTAAACTATTTGAAATGGGATGTCTTACACCCTGTTTGCCTTACAAGCCTGTCTGGCTTCGTTTGCAGAATCAAGTAAAATGACATTTACCTGAAATAATGTGTTCTTGTATCCATTGTAGCCACATTTTTCCCAAATCCTATCTATGTATGTTTTTTTGTTTTTTGTTATTTCACCTTTATTTCACCAGGTAGGCCAGTTGAGAACAAGTTCTCATTTACAACTGCGACCTGCCCAAGATAAAGCAAAGCAGTGCGACAAAAACACCAACACAGAGTTACACATAAATAAACGTACAGTCAACAACACAAAATAAAAATCTATGTACAGTATCTGATAGACTCAAAGTTCTCTGGTGTGTAAAATAACATCAAACTTTAGAGGACTTTAGATGCATGTGTATTAGACAAAAATGCCTACCAGCCTGTGACAGGATCTTGTCATTTTCTGCCTGGATTACATTTTGCAGGCGTTATTGAATGAGGGATTCAGAAGCCTGAGTATAGGACCTGTGCATCAGTAAACACAGTGTGTGCTACTGTCTGATCCTGCAAGGAATGCTACAGCTGCTTTACAACACAGCAGGCAAATGTGTAGTTAGCAATGTTTAAATGTACTGTACCTGTTTTACTCTTATTATGTTTGAGCACTAAAAACAGCATGACAGTCTACTGTCGGGTTTGCTTTGTTATTGAATAGAATACATTTTCTCTCAGCCTCATTGAAAAATGTGTACAATAGCATGAGATTAGCTAGACAACTTTAGCTATACAATTAGCTATACATTTTTTCTCTTTGCCCAACAGTGTGTGTGTTTGAAGGACAGGTTGGGGGTGGCGGGCTGCTTTGGTTCCAGCAGGTGTTAGGGCGAGAGAGTGGGCAGTGCTGAATATTTTTTTAGCTCTAGCAGGCTTGACTGCCAATGCGTAGGACTGATCCAGCATTACTCCTGATTTTAGAATGGGGACAAAACGGTGCACCATGGTTTTAGCAGTGTGGTGCACATAATTGGTATAGATGTTGATACCTCTGTCTCTATCTGTTTCTATCTCTTTCAATGAATGCTATTTCAATTGCCAAAATAATTTATTTAAACCGCAATTCATTACACTACATTTTTCAAATGTTTTCCTTTCTGCTCAGAGCGATGTGCAAGGTGCACAAACAAAAAGCTGAGGCTCCTGCTGTTCCTTGAAGGAACAATGCATTACGATGCCAAGCACTTTTCCCTTTGATCAAGGTCGAGGATGTGCCATGGTTAGTATTCATAACATCAGTCTATTCAAAACACAGCCCAGGGCCCACTGTTCCACCTGCTTCTCCTTAATACACCATTAAACTCCTCATTTCTCTCCTTAGCCTTCGCTTGAGGCAGCCTGGGTAAATTAACGGCTGATCAATGCTAGGGCCTAGTGTGCCACTCTCATGTTCCTCTTAGCTGTGCCCTGTCTCTTTGGAACCACTCTTAGAGATGTGTAGCTTTGTTGTTGTGTACCTCTTACAGCCTCTTACATTCTCCTTTTTTAGGAAAATAAATGACTGATGTCAGTGAAACCATGTTGGTCTTCCAGTCCCTTTCAGAGCACCCTTCAGAATGGATCTCTGGTTTGCATAGGTGTGGATGTTTTGTCACTCACTGCTTTTCATTTCATATGCTGGTGATTGGTATCATAATTACATCACAAAATCAATCTCCCCGTCCTTCAGAGGGCTTATTTATCCGCTTTGTCATTTATGTTTATCAATTCATCAATCAGCCAATTAACCACAATGAACTAGTCCTGCCTACAGGCTCTACACACACACACACACACACACACACACACACACACACACACACACACACACACACACACACACACACACACACACACACACACACACACACACACACACAATCAAGACCTCTAAACAGGTTGTTCTGGGATATATATACAGTGTTTTTTAATTGCTTTGGTGCAATTTTAATTGTATTTGGTAAAATTTCACAACTGTACAAAACTCAAAACTATCATCTCAACTTTAAGCATATTTTCAATTGACTAAGTGCAGCACACAAAATCACACAGTAACTTTTTCACCAAACCTAATCAGTGTTTCATCTAGAAATACCTTTTATGTAAACTAATTGCCTTTCACAATAATCACAATACTTTTCACATGAGTCTCTGCTCATTTGTTTGAATACATTTGACTATCACTTAATCCAACTGCGCTTAATGGTTAATCACTTAACCATTTGATAAACCTATAGATTTTAAACGGGCTTGTTTACTTAATATGGATTTTGAGAACTACAGAAATAAATGTGTGTTTATAAATTACATGTATGAAACATGATAACCATACATAATGACTACTCATTGTAGGTAACTGATTCCACATAGTGGTAACCACAATCGATCAACCTTTAAAAGGGTGTGTGAACACTTCAAATTTCTTTCAACATGGAGCAGGATAGACAGCAAGGGAGAGGAAGAAATTAAAGCATTTGTGTACAAAGGGCCTGTAAGAGAGGTGGGCAGGGGTACCATCAAAGAGGTCAAAGAGTTAGGCATGGGCCCCGTCAAAGAGGTGGACATCAGAGAGGGGGAGGCAGACTTCAGGGAACTGTTGTGTCTAATGAAGTCCATACAAACGTCGTTGACAATGTGGTAAACAGAGGCCTTGCCATGGCAGAGGCTGCCAGATTAGTTCACCACAATCTGAAAAGATCAACTGTCAATTTGATTATAAGAACATATCGCCAAGAAAAATGCTTTACCATTACATTTAAAGCAAATTACTTCTTTAATACATGTAAATTCACAAAACATGTTGCATTATTCTTACAGTATGATCTATTGACAGTATAGTCCGTTATTTTACATTTTTATTTAACCTTTATTTAACTAGGCAAGTCAGTTAAAAACCAATTCTTATTTACAATGACGGCCTACCCCGGCTTCCCCTAACCCGGACGACGCTGAGCCAATTGTGCACCGCCCTAAGGGACTGCCAATCACGGTCGGTTGTGATACAGCCTGGGATCAAACCAGGGTCTGCAGTCACGCCTCTAGCACTGATATGCAGTGCCTTAATCCGCTTCGCCACTTGGGAGTTCTATCCCCAGAACTGCTAGATGGCCCCATGGTGGGGACCGTGGCCGTGTGTTTGACCAACCAGCAGGAGTGGGCGTTGTGTTGGAAATTATGAGGGCCAGGAATGACATTTGGCTGTCTGAAATAAAGCAAGCCATTTAGGAGAACAATGACACCTTTGCCAATGTGGCAACTATCAGCCTACCAACAATTGCCCACCTTTTGAAGAGGCACCAGGTATGTATGAAACACATTTACCTGGTGCCTTTTGAGGGAAGCAACGCCTGAGTGAAACAACTGTGGGCCGAGTACGTTCAGGTACAGCACTATATACTGTATTGCTGTTACTACTTGATGCACATGCTACTTTACAATATCATATTAGAATTATACTGCAAAAATAACTATCTTTATTGATGAAGCAGGCTTCAACCTGGCCAAAATTCGGCACCGTGGGCGGAACCTCATTGGCGAACGGGTGACCATCCCAGTGCCTGGACAACTTGGGGGAAGCATCTCCATGTGCCCATGTCACGGTTGTCGTCGGGAAAGGAGGACCAAAACGCAGCAGGAATGTGGATGCTCATCTTGATATTTATTGAAATCAAGGAAACACCAAAATAACAAATGACGAAGAACTCACGAACAACCAAACAGTCTTGTAAGGCTCACACACGCAAAACAAGAGACAATCTCCCACAAACACTAAACCAAACACATACCCAAATATAGGACTCTCAATCAGAGGCAACGAGAAAGCACCTGCCTCCAATTGAGAGTCCAACCCCCCATTAACCTAAACATAGAAATACAACTAACTAGACTAAACATAGAAATACATTAACAAGGAACAGTGCCCAAAAACCCCGGAATACCTAAATCAAATACCCTTCTACAAAAAACACCACCCCGAACCACATAAAACAAATACCCTCTGCCACGTCCTGACCAAACTACAATAACAAATAACCCTTATACTGGTCAGGACGTGACAGCACAGCTGTCTCTGAAGATTGTGTGGTAGGATGCAGGCCATTCCTTGGATCCTACAACGCTGCACACCTCATTGTGTTTCTCAATGAAATTGAGCAGACCTGTCAAGGATGAAGGGGTCACCTACAGTGCATTGGGAAAGTGTTCAGACCTCTTGACTTTTTCCACATTTTGTTACGTTACAGCCTTATTCTAAAATGTATTAAATCATTTTTTTCTCTCATCAATCTACACACAATATCACATAATGAAAAGACAAAAACATTGTTATTTTTTATTTATTTTTATTTTTACTGAAATATGTATTACATAAGCATTCAGACCCTTTCCTAAGTACTTTGTTGAAGCACCTTTGGCAGTAATTACAGCCTCGAGTGCTTTTGGGTATGACGCTACAAGCTTGGCACACCTGTATTTGGGGAGTGTCTCCCATTCTTCTCTGCAGATCCTCTCAAGCTCTGTCAGGTTGGACAGGGAGCGTTGCTGCACAGCTATTTTCAGGTCTCTCCAGAGATGTTCGATCGGGTTCAAGTCCGGTCTCTGGCTGGGCCACTCAAGGACATTCAGAGACTTGTTGCAAAGCAACACCTGCATTGTCTTGGTTGTGTGCTTAGGGTCGTTGTGCTGTTGGAAGATGAACCTTCGCCCCAGTCTAATGTCCTGAGTTCTCTGGAGCAGGTTTTCATCAAGGATCTCTCTGTACTTTGCTCCGTTCATCTGCCCCTAAATCCTGACTAGTCTCCCAGTCCCTGCTGCTGAAAAACATCCCCACAGCATGACGCTGCCACCAACATGCTTCACCGTAGAGATGGTGCCAGGTTTCCTCCAGATGTGACACTTGGCATTCAGTCCAAAGAGTTCAATCTTAGTTTCAAAAGACCAGAGAATCTTTTTTTCTCATGGTCTGAGAGTCTTTAGGAGCATTTTGACAAAC
This sequence comes from Salmo trutta, assembly GCF_901001165.1. Classification (NCBI taxonomy): domain Eukaryota; kingdom Metazoa; phylum Chordata; class Actinopteri; order Salmoniformes; family Salmonidae; genus Salmo; species Salmo trutta. Next base: position 36,165,901 of record NC_042963.1, read on the forward strand.
TCCAACAGGGCTGTCATGTGCCTTTTACTGAGGAGGGGCTTCCGTCTGGCCACTTTACCATAAAGGCCTGATTGGTGGAGTGCTGCAGAGATGGTTGTCCTTCTGGAAGGTTCTCCCATCTCCACAGAGGAACTCTTGAGCTCTGTCAGAGTAACCATTGGGTTCTTGGTCACCTCCATGACCAAGGCCCTTCTCCCCCGATTGCTCAGTTTGGCTGGGGAGCCAGCACTAGGAAGAGTCTTGGTGGTTCCAAAATTATTCTCTTTAAACATGATGGAGGCCACTGCATTCTTGGGGACTTTAAATGCTGAAGAAATGTTTTGGCACCCTTCCCCAGATCTGTGCCTCGACACAATCATGTCTCTGCACTCTACGGACAATTCCTTCAAACTCATGGCTTGTTTTTTTCTCTGACATGCACTGTCAACAGTGGGATCGTATGCTGACAGGTGTGCCTTTCCGAATGCTCTGTATGTCATTGTGTGGGCAGTCCATAAGCGCAGACGAAGGATATCAAGGATCTGGAATGATTCTGTATGGAGGAACGGTCTAAGATCCCTTCCAATGTGTTCTCCAACTCATTAAACTTTTTAGAAAAAGGCTCAGTGCCATTATCCTCGCAAGGTGAGGTACTGAAAGGTATTGAAAATAGGGATGTCAATAATTTTGTTCCCTATCTTTTTGAGAAACAAAAATATTACTTGTTAAACAAAATCTCTTTCTCTGAGCTATTTAATTAGTATAAAATAATATAATTGCCAAATTTTTTCTTTGCAAACAATAGAATAATTATTTATTTCATTCAGTCATTTTTGCTAATCTTTATCAAGGGCGTCAATAATTTCGTACCTCACTGATTTTGTGTGTTTTTCTATCAAATATCTTGGATTTTACAAAACTGCAAAAGGTTAAGAGATTGAAATGGCAAACACAATGTTATAGTATACAGTATCATACACAATTATTTGTATATCACAGCCCATAACCTTATCTTATAGCACCAGTAGGCTTGCAATCTTGTATTTCAGTCACATTTCAATGATATTAAATATGGTCTTGGCAGCTTGTGTCTGTTGTTGCTACTGCTGTCCATCAATGAGTTGGATGTGGTCTTACCCTGTACATTACTGATAAAGGGCATGCCCTGAAAACCAGTCTGTTTATTAAGGGGCTGAAAATTCTCTCTCTCTCTCTCTCTCTCTCTCTCTCTCTCTCTCTCTCTCTCTCTCTAGCCAACCTTTCTTCAGCTTAGTCCTGCAGTGCCACGTTGTCTAAAAATTCCATTCCACTTCATCTGCTTTCCCAACATATGCAACTACCGACAATAATTGCTCTCAGCAAAATCCCATTAAATGCATAGATCTGTGAAAAGGGGAAGCTAGGGTAGCATTCTGGAAACTCTATATCTAGGATCCAATGGAGTAGAGGAATGGGTCTTTCTGTATTAGATTTATGAGGTCATTTTTGATTCACTGAATATGTTTACCACTGGTGAATATGGAAAAGTTGCATGAAAATGATTACAGGGATTTTGTTGGATATACAGAGGCGGAGGACAGTCTGAGAGAAAGGAATGACTAAGCGCTGTTGAACATATACAAATGACGCAGGTCACAAGGCCCATTTGTTCTGAGAGATTAATGTCCTGTGCTCTGCAACAAAATTTCTGTTGTGACTTTCGGGGGAGGAAGAGCTGAGCTACAAACAAATGATATATGCATGTAATTGGTAGGCTAATAATATATGGTCCTCCAATTCATCTTGCCATCAATGGTGTGGAGAGGCTTATTATTGCATTACTCCTCCATAGGCCATTTGTTAGCTGTGTATGTGGATCACGGTGAGGATAAACATAATGTACAGGAGGAGTCCTTGGGTGTACAGCTGGAGACCTTGGAAATAGAATAGAGAATGAGATAAAATAAGATGCATACACATGAGTTACTTCAGGACAAGAAAACGGTATACTTCAGGGAAAGAACATAGTAAAGCTTCTGGGAGAGTGGTGAGTTATGCCAAAACCTTTCAGATCCAAAAAAGATTTACCCCTAGGAGAAATTTGATCACGCATTGTAGAGTGCTTGACATTTAAAGGTAATTTCAGATTCCGCAGTGTTTACAGTGAACGTGATCTCTGCAAACGTGGGACCATTGCCTTTAAAAGCCATATTGTTGACAGTGCTCTACAAAATTAAGTTGTAATGAATCCCAGTCAAGATCTTGTCTGTCAATCAAAAATCCTCATTCTGACGTGTCATCTGTATGTGCAGCAGACCAACTATCTCATAGAGGAAATAAAAAGGTATTCATTAAGACTGAAGTTAATGTATGCCAGTCTGCAGATAGCTGCTGGGTATACTGTATCTAGCTCTCTCTATGACCTCTGAGTGCACATGCTAACTAGATAGCCCTAGTTTGAGAGTAAAAAAATTGCAACACTTTAAATTAAGTTGCCCCTATTACTATGTAACTGCACAGTAATAACTGTAGTAACAACATAGTAGTTACATTGATAATACTATGTTAATGCAGTATAATAGGTTGTAGTGGTATTAGTTATTACACAATTGGAACAAGGACTGTGTAATTACACATCCACTTGCTGGAAGTTATTCCACACGTGTAATTACTGATGTTTTTACAAATGTTGTTGTTCCACTATGTAACTAATGTTTAGTAATTACATGTGTAATAACCTCCAGCAAGTGGATGCACATGCATTAACATCTGCTAATCTGTGTAAAAGACAAATAAACATTGATTGTATTTGGTTTGAAAATCACCTGCGAAATACCATATTAATAATTCAAACCAAAATGTGACCTTGTTACCTGTAACTGCACACTTTGAAATGGGGGAATTGAATTTGAAAGGTTTCAATATGAATCTTTGTCAAATCCATTCAAGAAAAGTCAAACTGAAAACTTTCCTCCTTTCTCCTAATTTCTCATGTTTAGCCTATTCTATCAACAAAGGTTGCTATATTGTAACTACATTAGTAATTAAACATATCACTTCACTTTACATTCAATTGCTTGCTCCTGGATAAGTACATTGTAAATACATGTATATACCTTGTAAAAACATTGTAATTACAGAATTGGTTGTTAAAGATTATTATATTGTAAGTACAATGTAACTAAAAGGGTTATTTGTCTCCTAATTGTTACATTATAGTTAAAAAGGTTATACCTTGTTGGGTTTCACTTTACATTAAGTTGCTTGCTCCTCGGTAGGTGCATGATAATTATAACAATAATGTATGTAACATTAGCTACAAATTGGAACAAGAAAATGTGTAAAACATCCGTAATTACACATTCCTCGTTCCAACTGTGTAATGACTGATACCGCTGCAATCCTATTAGCATGTAATTACCTAGCAATGCTACGCTTTGAGGAGACAGATTGCCATACAAGCAAGATATCTACTTATGTAGGCTACAACTTTTGTAACAAAGTTTTCCAACTTTACCTTAAAATGAGCTAATTTGGAACACATGAATATATACCCATCTTACTGAAATGTTATTCATGCTTTTTCTCTAGACAGTGCCATCTGACTGTCTACAAGAACACAATATGGCTATTTTGATGAATTGTCTATGTCAGCAAGTGAAATTTGAGCAAGTAATCCATATAAAGTTGTGGTGAAATTAAACTGGCAGAAAGTTGATGACAATGATAGATGTGCTCATTTTGCAAACCCAAAATATATCTCTGTTTCCCAATAACTGCTTCATCCTGACAAAAATATTGATCTAATTTCGGATAAAGTTTGCCACTTCACGGTAAGTTATGCATTCTTCAGTACCATTCTGCCGAGCCTTACAGCATGCTGAACACCTGTCACATACATTGTATACTGTACAGTACATTAGGGGTGTTAAACCCATTCCACTGAGGTCTTACTGTCTGCAGGTTTCTGTTTTTTACTTTAAATTAAGACCTAGACAACCAGGTGAGGGGAGTTCCTTATTTTTATGGTTAAGTGCCTTGTTTGATGGCATATCGACAGATTTTTCATCTAATTGGCAATGGGATTTGAACCCAACACTCTTAATCGCTAGACTACCTACACCTTTGACATGCCTTCTTGCCCTGAGGAAGAACCTTTTCGTGCCCTGAAGTAATTCATGTGCATGCATTGTTTCTGTACATCAATTAGAATTTCTAAAGTGGAAGTTGGAAAAGTTATATTTGAGTGTTTCAGTGAATGGTTAGTGAGGGAGGCCCTGCTCTCTCGCTTCCCCAGTTGTTTAGTTAATTTTCATTCCAATCTCCTTTGCATTAGCGTAGCCTCTCCTGTAGCCTGTCAACTATGTGTCTGTCTATCCCTGTTCTATCCTCTCTGCACAGGCCACACAAACACTTCACACCGCGTGGCCGCTGCCACTCTAACGTGGTGGTCCCAGCGTGCACGACCCACGTGGAGTTCCAGGTCTCCGGCAGCCTCTGGAACTGCCGGTCTGCGGCCAACAAGGCAGAGTTCATCTCAGCCTATGCTACCCTCCAGTCCCTCGACTTCTTGGCGCTGACGGAAACATGATTACCACAGAAAACACTGCTACTCCTACTGCTCTCTCCTCGTCTGACCACATGTTCTCGCATACCCCTGAGAGCATCTGGTCAGCGGGGTGGGGGCACTGGAATCCTCATCTCTCCCAAGTGGACATTCTCTCTTTCTCCCCTGACCCATCTGTCTATCTCCTCCTTTGAATTTCATGCTGTCACAGTCACCAGCCCATTCAAGCTTAACATCCTTATCATTTATCGCCCTCCAGGTTCCCTTGGAGAGTTCATCAATGAGCTTGACGCCTTGATAAGTTCCTTTCCTGAGGAAGGCTCACCCCTCACAGTTCTGGGTGACTTTAACCTCCCTATGTCTACCTTTGACTCATTTCTGTCTGCCTCCTTTCCAAACCTCTCCGCTTTTGGTACCTCACCCTCGCACCGTCCCCCCCTACTCACAAGGCGGGCAATACGCTTGACCTCATCTTTACTAGATGCTGTTCTTCTACTAATCTCACTGCAACTCCCCTCCAAGTCTCCGACCACTACCGTGTATCCTTTTCCCTCTCACTCTCCTCCAACACTACTCACTCTGACCCTACTCAGATGGTATCGCGCCATCGCAACCTTCTCTCTCTCTCTCCTGCTACTCTCTCCTCTTCCATCCTATCATCTCTTCGATCTGCTCAATCCTTCTCCAACCAATCTCCTGATTCTGCTTCCTCAACCCTCCTCTCCTCCCTTTCTGCATCCTTTGACTCTCTATGTCCCCTATCCTCCCGGCTGGCTCGGTCCTCCCCTCCTGCTCCATGGCTTGACGACTCATTGCGAGCTCACTGAACAGGGCTCCGGGCAGCCGAGCGGAAATGGAGGAAAACTAGCCTCCCTGCGGACCTGGCATCTTTTCACTCCCTCCTCTCTACATTTTCTTCCTCTGTTTCTGCTGCTAAAGCCACTTTCTACCACTCTAAATTCCAAGCATCTGCCTCTAACCCTAGGAAGCTCTTTGCCACCTTCTCCTCCCTCCTGAATCCTCCTCCCCCTCCCCCCCTCCTCCCTCTCTGCGGATGACTTCGTCAACCATTTTGAAAAGAAGGTTGACGACATCCGATCCTCATTTGTTAAACCCCTACAACTCATCCAGAATGCCGCAGCCCGTCTGGTGTTCAACCTTCCCAAGTTCTCTCACGTCACCCCGCTCCTCTGCACACTCCACTGGCTTCCAGTTGAAGCTCGCATCTGCTACAAGACCATGGTACTTGCCTACGGAGCTGTGATGGGAACGGCACCTCCGTACCTTCAGGCTCTGATCAGTCCCTACACCCAAAGAAGGGCACTGCGTTCATCCACCTCTGGCCTGCTCACCTCCCTACCTCTGCAGAAGCACAGTTCCCGCTCAGCCCAGTCAAAACTGTTCGCTGCTCTGGCACCCCAATGGTGGAACAAGCTCCCTCACGACGCCAGGACAGCGCAGTCAATCACCACCTTCCGGAGACACCTGAAACCCCACCTCTTTAAGGAATACCTGGGATAGGATAAAGTAATCCTTCTAACCCCCCCCCCAAAAAAAAATATATTGATGTACTATTGTAAAGTGGTTGTTCCACTTGATATCATAAGGTGAATGCACCAATTTGTAAGTCGCTCTGGGTAAGAGCGTCTGCTAAATGACGTAAATATAAAATGTATGCTTTTTCATGTGTTCCTATGAACTTGAGAGAAGTGCTCCTTTTACGTGCCGTCATGACTTTGGCCTGTGGGTGAGGTTTATGACCCCCCAATAAATACCTTTCTCCCTTTCCTCTCTCTTGACTCTACAGAAGGACTCTTGAAAAGCCTTTGTTAAACATAGAGAGTCTGGGAACATCAAAAGATGGGGGGAAAGGAACCATATTTCAATAATCCAACCAGTTGAAAATATGCGTTGGGACTTAATGAATATGATGTCAGTTCAGTTGGCGTCTGAGACATGATTACTGATGATAGGATGACATAAACTGTATCTTGGAAAGTCTACACGTTATAGTTATCAGATCAACATGGAATTGTTGTGCAATTTAAATGTTTAAATATGAAACTATTTGTGAAAAGATTAAATGTAATTTTAGCTTCCAAATGAGAGAATTGGGATTTCATGAGTGAACTATGCTCAACTCAGTGGCCCTGCCCATGTGAACAGACATTGGTTATAAACTATGAAACATGCCCTTCTCTCCCCTCCTATATAAAGCCCTTGATGAAAATGTAACTTTTTGTTCCGAGGACATTAGGGCGACAGTCCTAACGTTTTCCTTATGACATAATAGGTCCATCAATGTATGATTCATTCTGTGTATATGATTCATTTTGGGTATATTTAATTCTGTGTGATTAGTTAGGTATTTAGTAAATAAATAATTAAACCCAATTTTGTATTGCTGATTCAACTTGTTAGCCAGGGTTTGTGAAGATAACCTAGAATTTACCACTTTCAGATGAGACTAAACAAGGTGCCGATTAAATATTGACTGCTATTGATGTAAACGATGACCAGGTCTTTAAGAGTTTATTCGGAAGATAACAGCTCTATAAACATTCTTTCGTGGTGCCCCGACTTTCTAGTTAATTATTTACCTGATTAGCTTAATCGGTTAATATTAATTACAGATAAATTATTTTATAGAATAGCATCTCATATCACTTAATCTGGCATAGCCAAAGACACGACAGTGCATACATAATGCTTTTAAGCAGAAACCTGTCCTGTTTGGTGACACTTTGTAATCATCCTAGGCTACACTGGGGAACATACACTGAGAATACAAAACAACAGGACCGCCTGCTCTTTCCACGACACACTGACCAGGTGAATCCAGGTGAAATCTATAATCCCTTATTGATGTCACCTATTAATCTACTTCAATCAGTGTAGATGAAGGGGAGGAGACAGGTCAAAGAAGGATTTTAACACTCAAAAGTTTCCTGTCTGTATCAAGAATGGTCCACCACTCAAAGGACATCCAGCCAACTTGACACAACTGTGGGAAGCATTGGAGTCAACATGGGCCAGCATCCCTGTGGAACGCTTTTTTCACACCTTGTAGTCCATGCCCCCAAAAATTTAAGCTGTTCTGAGGGCAAAAGTGGGTGCAACTCAATATTAGGAATGTGTTCCTGATATTTTCTACACTCAGTTGAGAGTAGAGACTTAGGAGGTGGAAAGAGAGAGAAAGAGAGAGAGAAAGTAAGAGATTTAAAAAAAAATGTAGAGAGAGGAAGAGAAAAGCAAGAAAGTGGTGTAATTGTAATTGACAACAGAAGGTGGACATGTCCCAGATGAGTTGACTTTGTAGAACCACCTCTTTGTCCCGACTCAAGGTGAGTACTCCAGAGCTTTTGTGTGCATGTGTGTACAGTATGTGTGTTGAAGGGGTACTGCACAGCCCCACCACTGAGAGAAACACTGGGACGTTTAGTCATCGCAGACAGCCAGACAGCTGTGGGTCTGCACCAGGAACCTGCTGTTAGATTAATGCCACTACTTGGATGGATCTCACTGCCCGCGGGCACTGCTGACGTAGCAGGCGATTGGCTTTGTGGCAGAAAAGAATCATGCCATCTAAACCGTTTCATTACTGTGGTGTGAGTAAAAGTTTTGATATTGATTGTAATTTTTTTGCCACGGTTGAATTTAATCTTAAATGTTTATTTTCAGTGTCCTTCAATAGCCACAAATGGGGTCATTGATTATGTTTCTGTCAAATGCCTTTTTTCCCAGTACATTTTACCCTAGCATCTAAGACACTATATATGTAATGTATCTCCCCCATGATTTACTAAGCAATACCACTATACTCCCATCCCTCATTCATAGGAAACTGTGTCTGGATGAATACAGAGAATAATACATAGGGGTTTTATATTATTAGCATGTCATTACAATCTCAAGGACATTAAAAACATCTAGAACATTAGCATTGCATAGTGATAGGGAAGCAACTGCTGTGGCCCAATGAGGAATAGGAGGACATGAGGATACAGTGGCTTGCGAAAGTATTCACCCCCTTGGCATTTTTCCTATTTGTTGCCTTACAACCTGGAATTAAAATAGATTTTTTGTGGGGTTTGTATCATTTGATTTACACAACATGCCTTCCACTTTGATAATGCAAAACATTTTTTATTGTGAAACAAACAAAAAAAAAGAACAAAAAAAGAAAACTTGCATAACTATTCACCCCCCCAAATTCAATACTTTGTAGAGCCACCTTTTGCAGCAATTACAGCTGCAAGTCTCTTGGGGTATGTTTCTATAAGCTTGGCACTTCTAGCCACTGGGATATTTTCCCATTCTTCAAGGCAAAACTGCTCCAGCTCCTTCAAGTTGGATGGGTTTCGCTGGGGTACAGCAATCTTTAAGTCATACCACAGATTCTCAATTGGATTGAGTTCTGGGCTTTGACTAGGCCATTCCTATACATTTCAATGTTTCACCTTAAACCACTCAAGTGCTTTAGCAGTATGCTTAGGGTCATTGTCCTGCTGGAAGGTGAACGTCCCAGTCTCAAATCTCTGGAAGACTGTAACAGGTTTCCCTCAAGAATATCCCTGTATTTAGCGCCATCCATCATTCCTTCAATTCTGACCAGTTTCCCAGTCCCTGCCGATGAAAGACATCTGCACAGCATGATCCTGCCACCATCATGCTTCACTGTGGGGATGGTGTTCTCGGGATGATGAGAGGTGTTGGTTTGCGCCAGACAAAGCGTTTTCCTTGATGGCCAAAAAGCTCAATTTTAGTCTCATCTGACCAGAATACCTTCTTCCATATTTTTGGGAGTCTCCCACATGCCTTTTGGCAAACACCAAACGTATTTGCTTATTTTTTTCTTTAAGCAATGGATTTTTTCTGGCCACTCTTCCATAATGCCCAGCTCTGTGGAGTGTACGGCTTAAAGTGGTCCTATGGACAGATACTCCAATCTCCGCTGTGCCCCTTGCTTAGTGGTGTTGCAGACTCTGGGGCCATTCAGAACAGGTGTATATATACTGAGATCATGTGACAGATCATGTGACACTTAGATTGCACACAGGTGGACTTTATTTAACTAATTATGTGGCTTCTGAAGGTAATTGTTTGCACCAGATCTTATTTAGGGGCTTCAAAGCAAAGGTGGTGAATACATATGCACGCACCACTTTTCTTTTTTTTTAAACCTTTTTTTAAGCAATTTCGTTCATTTCACTTCACCAATTTGCACTATGTCCATTACATGAAATCCAAATAAAAATCCATTTAAATTACAGATTATAATGCAACAAAATAGGAAAAATGCCAAGGGGAATGAATACTTTTGCAAGGCACTGTACATGGCAATTAAGCCCAAAACAGATTAGCTTCTTAGAGGCGAGATCAGTGCTTTAGCTGGAAAGCCATGCGGATGTGTCCGAACAGCACTATTTCATCCATATTTGTTCTCCCTCCGCTTCGCAGTGTTTGGTTGATCCTCTTGAGGCAAATATAATACTTTTTAAGACAGTGAGACAGTGGCAGACATAAAAGAGGAGATACAGAAACAGCATTCACCAGCAGAATTATTCTCCTCAGAGGTTGCCAACCCAGGACAGGAGGCAAAACCAGGTGAGGACAATGCTCCTCCATTATTCACATACAGTTTCTGATGATCTTATCTGTAGACATTACCACATAATAAATACAAATGTTCACCTGTATTTACTGTAAGTTGTTATATAATGTGAATAAACAATATGTTTTACAAAATATAGTGCAATCGGCAAGTTTTCAGAACCCTTGACTTATTGCACATTCTGTTACGTTACAGACTTACTTAAATTGATTAACCCCTGGTCGACATCCAGCGAAAAACTTCTATCGCCATTAGCATAACAAAATGTAATAATTTTTTTTCTTCAAATATAGGACTATGTTATATTGTTTTATAGATACACCTCTCCTGAATCGAACCACGTTGTCCAATTTCAAAAAGGCTTTACAGCAAAAGCAAAACATTAGATTATGTTAGAGGAGTATATCGTAAAAGTAGCCATTTTCCGACCAACCACATGCATCACAAATAACCAAAAAACAGCTAAATGCAGCACTAACCTTTGACAATCTTCATCAGATGACACTCCTAGGACATCATGTTACACAATACATGCATTCTTTTGTTCGATAAAGTTCATATTTATATATAAAAACAGCATTTTACATTGGCGCGTGGCGTTGACTAACTATTTTCCCTCAAATGCATCCGGTGAAACATAAATCATAAAACATAAATCTTCTGTTATACTCACAGACACCATTCAAACAGTTTTAGAAACTTTAGGGTGTTTTCTATCCACAAGTATTAATTATATGCATATCCTAGCTTCTGAGTTTGAGTAGGAGGCCGTTTAAAATGGGCACAATTTTTTTTCAAAAATCGCTGTAGCGCCCCCTATCCTAGGCGACCGTCAAGAGGTTAAATAATTTTTTGACTCAGCAGTCTACACACAATATCTCATAATGACAAAGCAAAACAGGTTTTTATACATGTTTGCAAATGTATAAAAAAACATAGCACATTTTCATAAGCATTCAGACCCTTTACTTAGTACTTTGTTGAAGCACCTGTGTCAGTGATTACAGACTCGAGTCTTAATGGGTATGACGCTACAAGCTTGGCACACCTGTATTTGGAAAGTTTCTCCCATTCTTATCTGCAGATCCTCTCAAGCTCTGTCAGGTTCGATAGGAAGCATCGCTGCACAGCTATTTTCAGGTCTCTCCAGAGATGTTAGATCGGGTTCAAGTCCTGGCTCTGGCTGGGCCACTCAAGGACATTCAGAACCTTGTCCCCGAAGCAACTCCTATGTTGTCTTGGCTGAACCTTCACCTCAGTCTGAGGTCCTGAGCACTCTGGAACAGATTTTCATCAAGGATCTCTCATCAGAACCGAGAATCTTGATTCTCATGGTCTGAGTTCTTTAGGTGCCATTTGACAAACTCTAAAGCGGGCTGTCATCTGCCTTTTACTGGGGAGTGGCTTCCGTCTGGTCACTTTACCATAAAGGCCTGATTGATAGAGCGCTGTAGAGATGGTTGTCTTTCTCTAAGGTTCTCCCATCTCTACTGTCATGTCTTTCCCTCCTGGGTGAGGATCAAGAGAGGAGGGGGGGTGGTACTATGACTTTAACGACCATTCGTAAACTCTCTCTCTCTCTGCACTGCAATATGGAGAAGTCAAAGATCCTTTGTGTGTAGAGAGAGACTCTGCCCCAAAACTTTAACATCAAAAGGTTGGACATTGAAACAACATTTATAACGTCAATAATGTTGGAAATGTTTGGTGGGTCTCTAAACAGTAATCATGTCAAATTAGTTGTTTTGTGGTATCATTAAGGACGGTATAACCAAATAATGGTAACTCTACAAATGTATACGTCCAGTTATCAGATTTACATCTAAATGTTGTGGAACTTATATAATTAAATATGAAACTATTTGTGAGAAGATTAAATGTGATTATAGCCTTCTAAATGATATAGTTTTTCATGTAAAGTTTTACCCAGTCAGTAACCATGCCCACGTGAGCACAGACAATATGCCAAAAGGACTCCTAACAAAATGTACATTAGACCAGACAGTGTAGAGCGGTCCTAACAAAATTTTACATTAGACCAGACAATGTAGAGCGGTGGCTACATGGCTGAGAAATGGTTTAAAATGAAAGACTAGTATATGTACAGCATGAGCTGAATACGTTACAAAATGGTTTAACCTGTTGGGGTGTAGGGGGCAGTATTTTCACGGCCGGATGAAAAACATACCCAAATTAAACTGGTTACTACTCTGGCCCAGAAACTAGAATATGCATATTATTAGTGGATTTGGATAGAAAACACTCTAAAGTTTCTAAAACTGTTTGAATGGTGTCTGTGACTATAACAGAACTCATATGGCAGGCAAAAACCTGAGAAAAATCCAACCAGGAAGTGGAAAGTCTGAGAATTGTAGTTCTTCTTTTGATTTTCTATCAAAACTACAGTTTCTGTGGGGTCACGCTGCACTTCCTAAGGCTTACATTGGCTGTCAACAGCCTTCAGAAAGTTCTTTCAGCATTCTCTTGTCACTGGGCAGATAATAGGAGCTCAGTCAATCAGTGGACTGCCTGTGGACAAAGGGATTGGATATGCGCGATCCCATGAGCGCACCATTCCTACTTTTTCTTCTTGAATGAATATGCTTATGTCCGGTTGGAATATTATCGCAATTTCACGTTAAAAATACCACAAAGATTGATTTTAAACAGCGTTTGACATGCTTCTAAGTACGGTAATGGAACATTTTGACTTTTCGTCTCTGGTACCGCGCTCGCTCGTTATGCCTTTGGATAAGTGGTCTGTACGCACGAACAAAACGGAGGTATTTGTACATACATATGGATTATTTCGAACAAAAACAAGATTTATTGTGGAAGTAGCAGTCCTGGGAGTGCATTCTGACGAAGATCAGCAAAGGTAAGAGAATATTTATAATACTAATTCTGAGTTTAGGTGACCCCGAACTTGGCGGGTGTCTGTATAGCTTGCTGTGATGGCGAGCTATGTACTCAGAATATTGAAACATTTGCTTTTTCCGTAAAGCTATTTTAAAATGTGACACAGCGGTTGCATCCAGGAGTAGTCTATCTATAATTCTTTAAATAATTTGTATATATTTTGTCAACGTTTATGATGAGTATTTTTGTAAATTAATGTGCACATTCACCGGGAGTTTTGGTGGGAATACATTTTCTGAACATCACGCGCCAATGTAAAATGCTGTTTTTGGATATAAATATGAACTTTATCGAACAAAACATACATGTATTGTGTAACATAATGTCCTAGGAGTGTCATCTGATGAAGATCGTCAAAGGTTAGTGCTTCATTTAGCTGTGTTTTGGGTTTTATTGACACATGTCCTTGCTTGGAAAATGGGTGTGTGATTATTTTTGTCTATGTACTCCTAACAAAATCTAATGTTTTGCTTTCGCTGTAAAGCCTTTTTGAAATCGGACAATGTGTCAACGGCTTTCTTCGTCGGAGGACGATATAGCGAAATCGTCGTCCGAAAAGGTGGACCAATATGCAGCAGAGTTGGTGTTCATTTTCTTAATTTATTAACAAACGTTGAACACGGAAAAACAAGAAAACAATAAGCACGACAAATGACAGTTTTGCAGGCTAACAAAACACGCAATGCAAAAACAATCTCCCACAAATCCCAAACACAAACACACCCTAATATGGGACTCTCAATCAAAGGCAAAGAGAAAACACCTGCCTTCAATTGAGAGTCCCAACCCCAATAAATCAACCATAGAAACACAGACTACCTAGACTAGACATAGAATTACCTAAACATAGATCATAAACCAAAAAACCCGGAAATATTAAATCAAACGCCCTTTTCCCAAAACACCACCCTGAACCACATAAAACAAATACCCTCTGCCACGTCCTGACCAAACTACAATACCAATTAACCCTTATACTGGCCAGGACGTGACACAATGTGTTTACATCAAGGAGAAGTGTATCTTTAAAATTGTGTTTTTAATTAATTAAATTTAAAATAGCCCATAGAAGTTAAAGACTACAATACCAGAAAATGGTAAGACCCACTGAAACTCTTTGAAAGAAGAAGACTACACAGGAACATTCAGTCTGCAGCTGTGTATGCACTGTTAGCCTAGGAAACTCGCCCGAAGAGGAGAGACAAAGAACTATTTCCTCTCACCACTGTAGGTATCTCTAGGGTATCTATTCTAAACAAACAGAGTGAAGGACAAACCCGCTGAACATCGCGTGGTACACCTCTGGAAGATGAGTTCTAACAGACGCTCCGAGACCAAGAAGCTATGACTACAAAGGACATGGTGATCTCTGGTGGACAACCACAGACTTACACAACCAGAGACTTTCTGTCGACTGACTCCCCAGAAAATGGACCAGGCAATTTCAACAGACTGACGTCAAGGACATACAAGAGTAAATATGTACATTGCATTTCTAAATACGAATCAGCGGCTGTTAGGGTGCTAAATATCCATATTTACGATGAGCGTATTATTCAACTGTATGTAGGATAGTTGAATTCCTTTGTCTCTCCTTCTCCCGCTCTTTCATTCCCCACCGCCTTTCAACCGTCATATCGGGTTAGTCCACTAGGGACATTTCATTGCATCATGTTAATTATCAGTGTTTAATCTATCCTGTGTGTATGTTTATGTATTTCTGTGTGATTATATCATTAGTTATTTTATCAATAATTAAGCCAATTTGTGCAAGCTGATTCCTCATGGAGACTAGGGTTCGTGCAGATTTATAGGATAGTACAATTTTCAGAATGAGACTGAAATAGGAGCAAATGATTGATGATGACGGATAGTAAATCGAGATATTCTGATATTCTTGAGTTAATTCGGGAAACAGTAACTCGTTAAATAAACTTTAACCGCAGATTACTACTTATTTAATTGTTATATGATTCATTGAATCACATAATAATTGAACGTGGTATGTAATTAATAAATGAAGAGCCGACATCTCGCATTTATTGAAGTCACGTCACATCACCACAGAAGAACTCTAGAGCTCTGTCAGAGTAACCATCGGGTTCTTGGTCACCTCCCGGACCAAGGCCCTTCTCCCCTGATTGCTTGGCCGGGCGGCCGGGCTAAAGTGAGTTTGGCCGGGCGGCCAGCTCTAGGAAGAGTCTTGGTGGTTCCAAACTTCTTCCATTTAAGACTGATGGAGGCCACTGTGTTCTTGAGAACCTTCAATGTTGCAGACCTTTTTTGGTTCCCTCCCTAGATCTATGGACAATTCCTTTGACCTCATGGCTTGGTTTTTGCTCTGACATACACTGTCAACTGTGGGACTGTCAACTGTGTGCCTTTCCAAATCATGTCCAATCAATTGAATCTACCACAGGTGGACCCCAATCAAGTCGTAGAAACATCTCAAGGATGATCAATGGATACAGGGTGCACCTGTGCTTAATTTCGAGTCTGATAGCAAAGGGTCTGGATATTTATGTAAAAAAGGTATTTCTGATTTAGTTTTTTTAGACATTTGCAAGAATTTTCAATAAACTGTTTTCACTTTGTCATTATGGGATTGTCACGTCCTGACCATAGAGTGCTCTAATTTTCTATGGTAGAGTAGGTCAGGGCGTGACTGGGGGGTTTTATCTAGTTTATTTTTTCTATGAGGCAGCTGGTCATCGTTGTCTCTAATTGGGGATCATATTTAAGTATTTGTTTTTCCCACCTGTGTTTGTGGGAGATTATTTTGAGTTAGTGCATGTTGCACCTCTGTTGTCACGGTTTGTTGTTTTGTTTATAGTTTATTGTATGTCTTGCATAGTTTCACATAGTAATAAAGATGTGGAATGATACTCACGCTGCGCTTTGGTCCATTTCTACAAATGATCGTGACAGAATCTCCCACAATCAGAGGACCAAGCAGCGTGACCAGGAGGAGTGGACTTGGGAGGAGATCCTGGACGGCAAGGGGCCCTGGACGCAGATTGGGGAGTATCGCCGTCCAAGAGAGGAGATAGAGGCAGCAAGAGAGGAACGGCGACGATACGAGGAATTAGCAAGGCAACGACGGAAGCCCGAGAGGCAGCTCCAAAACATTTTTTGGGGGGGCACACGGGGAGATTGGCGGAGTGAGGATTTAGTCCTGAGCCAACTCCCCGTGCTTACCGTTTGGAGAGTGTGACTAGTCAGGCACCGTGTTATGCAGTGATGAGCACTGTATCTCCAGTGCGTATTCACAGCCCGGTGTGCTCGTTGCCGGCTCTCCGCATTTGCTGGGCTAAAGCGAGCATTCAGCCAGGATGGGTTGTGCCGGCTCAGCGCTCCTGGTCTCCGGTGCGTCTCCTCGGTCCAGGATATCCTGCACTAGCTCTACGCACTGTGTCGCCAGTGCGCCTTCACAGCCCAGTGCGTCCTGTGCCAGCGCCCCACACTTGCCGGGCTAAAGTGAGCATTCAGCCAGGACAGCTTGTACCTGCTCTACGCTCCAGACCTCCAGTGCGCCTCCACGGTCCAGTATATCCTGCACCGGTTTTACGCACCAGGACTCCAGTGCGCCTCCACAGCCCAGTACGTCCTGTGCCTCCTCCTCGCACTCTCCCTGAAGTGCGTGTCCTCAGTCAGATACGTCCTGTGCCTCCTCCTTGCACTCTCCCTGGAGTGCATGTCCTCAGTCAGGTACGTCCTGTGCCTCCTCCTCGCACTCTCCCTGAAGTGCGTGTCCTCAGTCAGATACATCCTGTGCCTGCTCTCCGCACTCGCCCTGAGGTGCGTGTTACCAGTCTGGCGCCACCTGTGCAGGCCCCATGCATCAGGCCTCCAGTGCGCCTTCCTGTTCCAGAGCTTCCGGCGACAGGTCCACAGTCCAGAGCTTCCGGCGACAGGTCCACAGTCCGGAACCTCCAACGACGGTCCACAGTCCGGAACCTCCAACGACGGTCCACGGTCTGGAACCTCCAACGACGGTCCACAGTCCGGAACCTCCAACAACGGTCCACGGTCTGGAACCTCCAACGACGGTCCACAGTCCGGAACCTCCAACGACGGTCCACAGTCCGGAACCTCCAACGATGGTCCACAGTCCGGAACCTCCAGCGAAGAAGATTACATTGACTTGAATTCATTTTTACCCAATTTCATTAGGCATACAATTTCAGTAAAAGGTGTGCACTCACTTATTTCAATCCATTTATGAAGTAGAATAATAAAACCAAGAAAATCACTGACATATAATTTTTTTATAGCATAGTTTGCTGCCATCACAAAAATTATTGGGCAGACTGAGTAAATATATAATGAATAGAAAGATATACAACATCTGCTTGCATGAAGCAAGAACAGCTGGCCTGAAATACCATACAGCGGTATCTGAAAAGTTAGACGATATCTGGCAGAACAAATAATCTACTGTGTCTGTGTATGCACAATACTAATAGTATACACTTGGCACAGACAATTATTGTGGCATCAGTAGCCTCTGAAACATTAGAAACCTGTCTGAGACCACAGACAAGTTCCCTCAGAATATGCTGAATTCGTCAGGGTGTGGACGTACTAAGGTGTTGAAAGCGTTCCACACGGATGCTGGCCCATGTTGACTCCAATGCTTCCCACAGTTGTGTCAAGTTGGCTGGATGTGCTTCGGGTGGTGGACCATTGTTGATACACACGGGAAACTGTTGAGTGTGAAAAACCCAGCAGCTTTGCAGTTCTTGACACAAACCGATGCGCCTGGCACCTACTGTACTACCATATCCCGTTCAAAGGCACTTGCATCTTTTGTCCTGCCCATTCACCCTCTGAATGGCACATGTACACAATCCATGTCTCAATTGTCTAAAGGCTTAAACATCTTTCTTTAACCTGTCTCCTTCCCTTCATCTACACGAATTGAAGTGGATTTAATAAGTGGGATCAAAAAAGGGATTATAGCTTTCATTTGGATTCACCTGGTCAGTCTATCTAATGGAATGTATGTTTTATCAATTTTGATGTGAAAAAAATATCTCTTACCAAAAAATGTCATAACATTGAATGAAGCCCAATGTTGCATTTTGATAACGATGCTCGAAACTTTGAAATTCTAACTTGAAATAATCAAATGTTATTTGTCACATGCGCCGAACACAACAGGTGTAGACTTTACCATGAAATACTTACTTATGAGCCCTTTTCCAACAATACAGAGTTAAAAAGTAAGAGAGTATTAGCAAAAAAATAATAATATAAAAATAAAGGAAATAGTAACACAATAAAATATCAACAATAAACAAGGACTATCGGTCCCGAGTCAATGTGCAGAGGTACGAGGTAGTTGAGGTAATTGAGGTATTATGTATACATGTAGGTAGAGGTAAAAGTGAGTAGGCAATCAGGATAGATAATAAACAGAGTATCAGGACCGTATGTGAAGAGGGTGAAAGTGTGTCTATGTGTGAGTGTGTGTGTGGCGTCAATATGCATTTGTGTGTTTTGTGTGTGTGTTGGAGTGTCAGTGAAGTATGTGTGAGTGTGTGGGTAGAGTGTGCATAGAGCCAGTGAGTGTGCATAGAGCCAGTGCAAGAATGTTAGTGCAAAAAACAAACCAAACGAAAAAAGGGGATTTATACAAATGTTTCTGAAGGGTAATACATATTTCTCCTCATTTGGATCTATCCGTGGGTCTCACAGTGTCTTTCTCCTGCCTTCCTTGTCTTGACACTTTCCATCCCACCTTGGATGGTTGTCAGCCTCTGAAATGATGGCTGCCTCTTAACAGGTCTCCTCTCTCTCCTTTCTTCAGCCCTTTGCCTGTCTCTTTCTGGTTTCTCCCCACCACCTGGACCTGGACAGATAAGCTTCAGAGGGAGCGCTCCCTGTGAAGCTCTAACATCCTCCATGTTTGCTCAGAGGAAGTTAGACATCTGTACTGCGGCACAGTGTAGGGGAGACCGCACACATCCAATAAAAACAAAAGTCAAATTGAGGGAGGTGCAAGGATCCAACTCAACTTTAACTGGCTAGTGACAACATGGCTGTGTTTTGAAAGCCTTAAGGTGCTTTCTTTTTTCCTTCCTAATTGCATGTCACTGTTGATAAAGTACCACATAGTGTCTGAATAGCTTCTGCCATGTTACACTTCATTCTGCCATGCATGGCTACTCTGACCAAGAGTTTCTAACTGCAGTAGGTAATGGATGGCTAGCTCGGATGTTACTATACAGCTGAGTGGGTCAGATGTCCTCCATCCCCATCTTAACTCCAGAGGAAGGAGCTCATGCACAGGAAAGTGTCAGCTTTGCCTATCAATAGATGGGAGCGTGCAAAGGGCCTCTGATAAACCATGTGGAAAGAGCAGAGAGAGGTAGAAGAGTATGGGGCAGTGTCAGTACGGGGCAGTAATCATGAACTTCATCGAAATTCTCTGAAATGAATGAAACATTTGGCAATCATCCAGCAAACATTCATAGGTAGGAAAAGCCACCCCTGCATTCCCTCGATAAACATGCACTGATAAGGAGTTGACGTTCGCCTGTTATCCAGTCAATGACTAAACCATGCACATATGAACAAAATCAAGGGAGGTCAATGGAAATGGGCACGTCATTTGAACTGTCACAACTTTCATATTAATTACAATGATCCAAAATGTGTGTAGAACTAGTGGGTTATGGACACTGGTTTGAGTTGCTAAGCTGCCTCTCTACCACATAGATGGTATTGGAGTTTTTACAGTGCCTTGCGAAAGTATTCGGCCCCCTTGAACTTTTCGACCTTTTGCCACATTTCAGGCTTCAAACATAAAGATATAAAACTGTAATATTTTGTGAAGAATCAACAACAAGTGGGACACAATCATGAAGTGGAACGAAATGTATTGGATATTTCAAACTTTTTTAACAAATAAAAAACTGAAAAATTGGGCGTGCAAAATTATTCAGCCCCTTTACTTTCAGTGCAGCAAACTCTCTCCAGAAGTTCAGTGAGGATCTCTGAATGATCCAATGTTGACCTAAATGACTAATGTTGATAAATAGAATCCACCTGTGTGTAATCAAGTCTCCGTATAAATGCACCTGCTCTGTGATAGTCTCAGAGGTCCGTTTAAAGCGCAGAGAGCATCATGAAGAACAAGGAACCCACCAGGCAGGTCTGAGATACTGTTGTGGACAAGTTTAAAGCCGGATTTGGATACAAAAAGATTTCCCAAGCTTTAAACATCCCAAGGAGCACTGTGCAAGCGATAATATTGAAATGGAAGGAGTATCAGACCACTGCAAATCTACGAAGACCCGGCCGTCCCTCTAAACTTTCAGCTCATACAAGGAGAAGACTGATCAGAGATGCAGCCAAGAGGCCCATGATCACTCTGGATGAACTGCAGAGATCTACAGCTGAGGTGGGAGACTCTGTCCATAGGACACCAATCAGTCGTATACTGCACAAATCTGGCCTTTATGGAAGAGTGGCAAGAAGAAAGCCATTTCTTAAAGATATCCATAAAAAGTGTCGTTTAAAGTTTGCCACTAGCCACCTGGGAGACACACCAAACATGTGAAAGAAGGTGCTCTGGTCAGATGAAACCAAAATTGAACTTTTTGGCAACAATGCAAAACGTTATGTTTGGCGTAAATGCAACACAGCTCATCACCCTGAACACACCACCCCCACTGTCAAACATGGTGGTGGCAGCATCATGGTTTGGGCCTGCTTTTCTTCAGCAGGGGCAGGGAAGATGGTTAAAATTGATGGGAAGATGGATGGAGCCAAATACAGGACCATTCTGGAAGAAAACCTGATGGAGTCTGCAAAAGACCTGAGACTGGGACGGAGATTTGTCTTCCAACAAGACAATGATCCAAAACATAAAGCAAAATCTACAATGGAATGGTTCACAAATAAACATATCCAGGTGTTAGAATGGCCAAGTCAAAGTCCAGACCTGAATCCAATCGAGAATCTGTGGAAAGAACTGAAAACTGCTGTTCACAAACGCTCTCCATCCAACCTCACTGAGCTCAAGCTGTTTTGCAAGGAGGAATGGGCAAAAATTTCAGTCTCTCGATGTGCAAAACTGATAGAGACATACCCTAAGCGACTTACAGCTGTAATCGCAGCAAAAGGTGGCGCTACAAAGTATTAACTTAAGGGGGCTGAATAATTTTGCACGGCCAATTTTTCTGTTTTTTATTTGTTAAAAAAGTTTGAAATATCCAATAAATTTCGTTCCACTTCATAATTGTGTCCCACTTGTTGTTGATTCTTCACAAAAAAATTACAGTTTTATATCTTTATGTTTCAAGCCTGAAATGTAGCAAAAGGTCGAAAGGTTCAAGGGGTCGAATACTTTCGCAAGGCACTGTACATTAGTGCTCTCTGATCTATTACTGACCAAAAATATGAACCCAAGATGTAAAGTATTGGTCCCATGTTTCATGAGCTGGAATAAAAGATCCCAGAGATGTTCAATACACACAAAAAGCTTCCCTCAAATTTTACGCATACATTTGTTTGCATCCCTGTTAGTGAGCTTTTCTCCTTTGCCACGATAATCCATCCACCTGACAGGTGTGGCATATCAAGAAGCTGATTAAACATACTCGCTACAAGGCATGCAACACTGAAGCATGCATGAGAGCACCAGCCGTTCCGGATGACTGTGTGATCACGCTCTCGGTAGCCGATGTGAGCAACACCTTTAAACAGGTCAACATTCACAAAGCCGCGGGACCAGACGGATTTCCAGGACATGTACTCAAAGCATGCGTGGACCAACTGACAAGTGTCTTCACTGACATTTTCAAACTCTCCCTGATCGAGTCTGTAATACCTACATGTTTAAAGCAGACCACCATAGTCCATGTGCCCAAGGAAGCGAAGGTAGCCTTCCTAAATGATTATTGACCCGTAGCACTCACGTCAGTAGCCATGAAGTGCTTTGAAAGGATGGTCGTGGCTCATATCAACACCATCATCCTGGAAACCCTAGGCCCACTCCAATTCGCATACCACCCCAACAAATCCACAGATGATGCAATCTCAATCACACTCCATACTGTCCTTTCCCACCTGGACAAAAGGAACACCTATGTAAAAATGCTGTTCATTGACTACAGCTCAGCGTTCAACACCATAGTGCCCACAAAGCTCATCACTGGGCTAAAGACCATTGGACTAAACACCTCCCTCTGCAACTGGATCCTGGACTTCCTGACAGGCCGCCCCCAGGTGGTCAGAGTAGGCAACAGCACATCTGTCACGCTGATTATCAAAACTATGGCCCCTCAGGGGTGCATGTTTAGTCCCCTCCTGTACTCCCTGTTCACCCACAACTGCTTGGCCAAACACGACTCCAACACCATCATTAACTTGTTTGGGATAGGGGGCAGTATTTTCACGGCCGGATATAAAATGTACCCGAATTAATCTGGTTACTACTCCTGCCCAGAAACTAGAATATGCATATATATAGTATATTTGGATAGAAAACACTCTAAAGTTTCTAAAACTGTTAGAATGGTGTCTGTGAGTATAACAGAACTGATATGGCAGGCCAAAATCTGAGAAGATTCCATACAGGAAGTGCCCTGTCTGACAATTTGTTCTCCTTCTGTGGCATCTCTATCAAAAATACAGCATCTCTGCTGTAACGTGACATTTTCTAAGACTTCCATTGGCTCTCAGAAGGCGCCAGAAAGAGGAATGACGTCTCTGCAGTCTCTGGGCAAAAAACAGCAGGAGTTTTTGTGAGTGGTCAGGCAGGGAACAATGACACTGGAGATGCGCGTCCACGAGACGACTCCATGTTTTTCTTTCAGTCTTTGAAAGAATACAACGTCGCCCGGTTGGAATATTATCGCTATTTTACGAGAAAATTTGCATAAAAATAGATTTTAACCTGTTGGGGTTAGGGGGCAGTATTGAGAATTTTTAAAAAAAGATGTGCCCATTTTTAACCTGTTTTGGATAGGGGGCAGTATTTTCACGGCCGGATAAAAAAACGTACCCCATTTAATCTGTTTATTACTCCTGCCCAGAAACTCGAATATGCATATAATTATTACTCCAAAGTTTCTAAAACTGTTTAAATGGTGTCTGTGAGTATAACAGAACTCATTTGGCAGGCCAAAACCTGAGATGATTCCAAACAGGAAGTGCAATCTCTGACCATTTCTTGGCCTTCTTGATCATCTCTATCCAAAACAGGGGATCTCTGCTGTAACGTGACATTTCCTACGGCTCCCATAGGCTCTCAGAAGGCGGCAAAAAGCTGAATGATGTCTTTACAGGCCCTGGCTGAAAAACATTAGCGCATTTAGATAGTGGTCGATCAGAGAACAGAGACTGGAAGTTTGATTACCTCTGGTGTTCTTCGTCAGAATGCACTCCCAGGACTTCTACTTCAATAACAAATGTTGGTTTGGTCCCAAATAATCCATAGTTTTATCCAAATAGCGGCGTTTTGTTTGTGCGTTCAAGACACTATCCGAAGGGTGACGAAGGGTGATGCGCCCGACGCGTTTCGTGACAAAAAAATTCTAAATATTCCATTACCGTACTTCGAAGCATGTCAACCGCTGTTTAAAATCAATTTTTATGTGATTTTTCTCGTAAAAAAGCGATAATATTCCGACTGGGAAACCCTGTTTTCGTTCAAAGACTAAAAAATAAAAACATGGTGTCGCCTCGTGCACACGCCCCAGTCTCATTGATCTCTGATCGACCACTATCCAAATGCGCTAATGTTTTTCAGCCAGTGGCTCCAAAGGCATCATTCAGCGTTTTGCCGCCTTCTGAGAGCCTATGTGAGCCGTAGGAAGTGTCACGTTACAGCAGAGATCCTCCGTTTTCAATAAAGAGAATGTAGAAGCCCAAGAAATGGTCAGAGAGGGCACTTCCTGTAAGGAATCTTCTCAGGTTTTTGCCTGCCATATGAGTTCTGTTATACTCACAGACACCATTCAAACCGTTTTTGAAACTTTAGGGTGTTTTCTATCCAAAGCCAATAATTATATGCATATTCTAGTTTCTGGGCAGTAGTAATAACCAGATTAAATCAGGTACGTTTTTTATCCGGCCGTGCAAATACTGCCCCCTACCCTAGAGAGGTTAAATGAATGCATGTTGAGCTTATATTTCAGTATATATATGTTCAGTACATATATATAGAGCACCACTAAGCATGACCAATCAATAATTGGATTATGCAAGCAGCAAGTAAGCTAGCTTCATGAAAGGTCAGAGTGATCTTAATTTTGTATTTTCTTTCTGGCACTGATTTGTCACTTGCCCATGTGTAATATTACATAATTAAGACATACTATAGTTACTAAGTAAGAAATCAATGTTCATCTAACATTTACAGAACAGCTAGCCAGTTGGCTATGTATTACATCATGGGTGTAGGGCCAACCCCTCTCCTGAAGAACCAACACTGCTCCACATGACAATGAGAACACCTCTCTTATGTCAGGTTTATCTTCATCTGGAAACATGCTTAGCTGTAATGTTGAAAGATTCCAATGCCACATTATAACATGTCTGAGTCATGTCTGAAATGGGATAGTTATTCAATTAAAGACAAGGGAGACCTGAGGTATGAAATGCAAACACATTCGGATGGAGAATGCGTGAAGTTTAATGTGTGTACAGGTGTATGAGTGAGCCTGTGTGGTTATGTGTAATCATCTATTCTCTGTTACCTTGTATCAGAGGCTAAGTTCACGATGATGTCAACACCTCCAACACCTAAACCTCTGTTCTCGTCCCTGTGACAGGCTTCCCTGAGCACACAGCGGGCCCACAATGCCTGAACTGATTAAATGTGATTATTCATTTGCCTGAGCACTTTGAGAAAACAACATGAAATTATCGGGTTAGCATCTATTTGAAGTAATCATCACACTTCATTTCTCCATGCAGGACTGTGACTGAATTATTCCCATTATGAATCTGATTAGGCGACAGATGCAGACATGTGCAAAAGAACATTCACTTCACAAAACTGTGGGAGCAAGTCGAGTGGGAGTGGGTTGATTGCTTCGGCTCCCTCTTCTTCTTGAACCCCGTTCTTTCCCTCAGACATTAGCACCCCTGCACACATCCACAGTCACACACACATTCACACACACGCTCCAATGCAGTTTACCTACCTGATACTGCATTCTCTTTAGTTTTGATTTCAAATGCACCAGAAAAAATTGTTCACATCCTTCCTACACATGAATTTTAATGCCAGTCTGTCAAGGTGGGTGGAATTATTTTCCCTTCCTCTGTGCATCTAATATGCCACATGCTCATAATGATAAGGCTACATAATGTGTAGCACTACTCAAATAACACCCGAACACACACAATTAACCTCAATCTGTCCACTGAGCTCATGCTGTTGTGTTGTGTTGTCAAGACTAGTTGATGAGCCAATTGCATGTAAATCTAACATACTGGTCACATAGTGTTAACAACCCACTGTTTTCATCTGTCATCATGACTAAAATGCTCCATTTGATTAGATGTGGCTGTCGAGAAGCGAGGGTGTTTTGCATTTTTACTCTGAACATATAAACTATAGTTTTGCCGTAAAGACATTTAAAGCAATAAATCAGTTACGATGTTCTCTAAGTGGAAATCTATGTACTTTAATTCAATTCACAATTGTCACATTTGTAAGGCAAATTTTCCCCAAAATGTAAATGAAGAAAGATAATAGGCTATGTTGCATAAATTGTGACATTAATGGTGACTTCAATTCCTATAATTAAGAGCACTCTCTTCTACTCTAAGCAAAGGACCAATGGAGGGGGTGTTTCAGAATCAGAATCACCTTTTTTCCCCAAGGACATTTACACATACCTAGAATTTGATTAGTGAATAGGTGCTGCCAGCAATAGACAATGTACAAACATAATACAGACAAGTCCACAGATATCATACAGAATATCAAATATCGTAACAGTAAACTCTGGAGGACAGGCTGATTGCAGTGGGAATATACAATTTACAAAGGGGATATATCTATATACTGTAAGCAGAGGGAGGGATGCTGCCATGGCAAATACACTGAGTGTACAAAACATGATTTTACATTTGAATAATTTAGCAGACGCTCTTATCCGGAGCGACTTACAGTAGTGAATGCATATTCTTTTACATTTTAATGAACACCTGCTCTTTCCATGACATAGATTGACCAGGTGAATCCTGGTGAAAGCTATGATCCCTTATTTATGTCACTTGTTAAATCCACTTCAATCAGTGTCCTTCATCTACCTTAGATTGAAATTGATGAAAACCAAGCACAGCTCCACAAAAGTCACTAGTGAGAGTCAACGCCCTACATGTCTATTCTGAGTGAAAGCAGCAAGCGCTTCTGAGGCCAGCAATTCAAAAGGGGCAGGCAATCCCATCTGAGAACCCAATCTGTTCAATAGCATCCCCCACCCACCCCATCCTGTGGACACCACCAGCACCCTCCTCCACAGTGTGTGTGTGTGTGTGTGTGTGTGTGTGTGTGTGTGTGTGTGTGTGTGTGTGTGTCTGTGTGTGTCTGTGTGTGTCTGTGTGTGTCTGTGTGTGTCTGTGTGTGTCTGTGTGTGTGCGTGTTATGTGTATGTGTTGTAAAAAGCACTCCCCGGGTATTAGAATCCGTCCAAAACATAAATGAATAACCCCAATCACCTTTTGAAAGGATTACACCCATTGACATTTTGACATTTGTATACACAAATTATATCTTTGTTTTGGAAATGCAAGCTATCTGTCTGGCTGCCAAGAGGCTGGTAGCTGGGGAGGGATCGTGAGCGACTGGGTTTCAGTTTATTAGTTGTGATGCCAGGACAACAACCTCTCCCTCAATGTCAGCAAGACAAAGGAGCTGATCGTGGACTAAAGGAAACGAAGGGGCTGTAGTGCAATTCCACGGTGTTGACATCACTAAGTATCTATCATGGTCCAAACATACCAACACAGTCGTGAAGAGGGCATGACATCGCCTCTTCCCCGTCAGGAGGCTGAAAAGATTTGGCATGAGCCCTCAGATCCACCAAGCGGCTGCATCACCATTTGGTATGGAAACTGCTTGACAACCGACCACAAGGCGCTACAGAGGGTAGTGCTTACGGACCTTTATACCAGGCGGTGTCAGAGGAAGGCCCTAAAATTGTCAAAGACTCCAGCCAGTGCTACTGCACGACAAGCGGTACCGATGCACCAAGTCTGGAACCAACAGGACCCTGAACAGCTTCTACCCTCAAGCCAAGACTGCTAAATAGTTAGTTAAATAGTTAACCAAATAGCTACCTGGACTATCTGCATTGACCCTTTTTACACTAACGTTTTTACTCATCTCATATCCTGCTGGTACTGTTTATTATCTCTCATTTTATTCCTAGTTATATGTAATATCTACCTAATTAACTCATACCCCTGCACATTGACTCGGTACTGGTACCCCGTGTATATAGCCAAGTTATCGTTACTCATTGTGTACTTATTATTACTTTTATTATGTCTTTTACCTTTCTATTATTTCTCTATTTTATTTCTCTCTGAATTGTTGGGAAGCACTTTAAGTCTACACCTGTTGTTTACTAAGCCTGTGATGAATTAAATTTGATTTGATTTAGGTGAGATGGATACAAGGTACTGTGGAGAGACCAGACATGTCGGTCAATACAGGTGGCAGGGGGAAATTAGATAAATGCAGTTAGGAATCATGCCCACGCTGAGGATATGTGAGGCATGGCCAAGATTTGGTATATTATCAGTGTAATACCCTGTTAAAACCATGTATTAGTAACACTGCATTTTACTGTCGAGACAAGATTGTTTTGCATTGCATCAAACACTTGTGTTTTCTTTAATGTGCAAACTTCAAAGAAAAAACATGTCAACCCTTTGAGAGTTACTGTTGGTGGAATTCTCTAATGTGCCGTCCACTTCATTATTTTGACATTTGACGTTCAAGTAAACTGAAGTAACCTGGTTTGGTTTGGCCAATGAGAAGCTTTGTTAAGTTTTTGGGCCAATCACCTTTGCTGTTGGGGGAAAACTCTTTGGGTCTCGGGCTCGTGATGCTGCTCAAGAGATGTGAGGGGAGAGAGACAGACACTAATGTTATTGAGCTTAAACATGTGAAGAGATTATGAATTGCATTTAGCAAAGACTGTTTCTTCATCTTACCTGTTACAACTCTAGAGAAAGTCTAGTTAAATACTGAATTTACCTGAAATCGGCTTCTCTAGAGAATTTAGTTAGCCTAGCTTGTCGGATCTGTAGCTGCAGAGGGTTTTGATCCAAGCGAGCTGAGGTCTTCTTTTGTGACTCTTTTTTATTGCATGCGCCATAGATTACCGAGAGGCATTAGCCCTGAAATTTTTGTTTCAGGGGGTTTGCTACATTTGCTGAATCATTCGTCTTCTATCATTCGTCTTCTCCAACCAATGCCAAAGTTAGTTTGCAAGCTTGCTAGGATGAAAAGTGCTAGTGCCTGAGTTTTAAGAGTGCACTCTATACCTGTGGGTTATATTTGTATTCCTATATTGTGATTGGTTGTGCTGTGTTACTGATAATTTATATTTACTACAGTAGCTACGGCTGTGTTTAGACCGGCAGCCTAATTCAGCAATTTTTTTTCACTAATTGGTGTTTTGACCAATCATATCAAATTCTTTCGTATCAGATCTTTTTTCAGAGCTGATCTGATTGGTTAAAAGACCAATTGGTGAAAAAAAATGCAGAATTGGGCTGCCTGTCTGAACACAGCCTAATACAGTTTGTGGTTGTATTTTCATTGAGTCTTTAATTCTTGTTGCATGGGTGAACATTCTGGAAACATGAATCTAAACCTTTATACACCGAGTATATCAAACATTAAGAACATCTTCCTAATATTGAGTTTCACCCCCTCCCTTTTGCCCCCAGAACAGCTCACTTCGTCAGGCATGGACTAGAAGGTGTCGAAAGCATTCCACAGGGATCCTGGCCCATGTGTACTCCAATGTTTCCCACAGTTGTGTCAAGATGGCTGGATGTCCTTTCGTGGTGGACCATTCTTGATATACACAGGAAACTGTTTGGCATGAAAAACCACAACCACAACAAATAATCACAATACCAAAGAATATTAAAGTTTAGAAAATATTATCATAAAAATAAGTTAAAGATTCAAGAGAACGATGTGCAAGTGTCATTCTGTATTTTTAAGTTGAAAGATTATGCAACATATAGTATAATTACCATTTCATTATTATTGTTGTTAGTATAGATGTGTGCTATAGCAATACTCCTTTTAGGACATTTGCATTAATTTCCATGCACTTTACAGTATCTCAGGGTTGAGGACGGTAGCTAAGGACCAAACCCTGTGATTGTAACACCTATTCATTAGCTTTATTAGACCAAGCAAACTCTTAGTCTGCTTTGATCAGGTCCCTGGGTACCTTTTATTCATTTAATATACTCTTCTCATTCCAAGCTGCAGTTGGAGTCTTAAGATTGTAGAAAACCCTCCTCCTGCTTCTCAGGAGAGAACAAAGTAAACAACAGACACTTGAGGATTGCACTTAATTAATTAGGTGGTTTTGATAAACAACATTTAAATACATTCAGAGAAATTAAATGATGTAAGGCTGAGATCTAATGCACTAATCAAGTAGAACAACTATTGTACAATCAACTTGTAAGCACCTTTAGGGAATTGCATGACAATCTTCATCAGAATTTTGTGGAGATTTGCTAAATAAAAAGCGGTGTGCAGTCAAACTGGTTGATTACTGTTGAGGCCAATTGACCAAGTGGTTGAGAATGGAAAAGGCAAGGTATTAAATAAGAATGCAAATGGATAAGCATAAAAAATGATCTCAAGAGATTTCATAATCTTTGACAATTGTTACAGTATGACCCATCCTAAAGGCCCAGCACAGTCAAAAACGTGATCATCCTTAGTTTTATATATATTTCCACACTGAGGTTGGAATAATACTGTGACATTTTGAAAATGATGATAATGCCCTTTTAGTGTAAGAGCTGTTTGAAAAGACTGCATATTTTGGTGGGATGGAGTTTTGGCCTTCCTTGTGATATCACCAGGTGGTAAATTAGCTAATACACAAGAGAGTTCCAAGCCTCTCTGACAATAACAATTCGTTTTCAGTTTTCCCTTTAATTGTTACTTAATTGTTACCCAGAAATGATTTGATATTGAGATAAAAAGAGTTGCATTGGGCCTTTAGAAATAATGCCTCTCAATAAGGATAGATTCAAAGATCAACTACTTTTCAGAGAACCTGATCTAAAGAGATCCAGCCAGGAATATGCAAATAGTTTCAATGGGGGTCACTCATTTACATGACTGCACTTAGTTAAACAGTTGTACCCATGTTGACATGGATGGCACAGCAATAAGCTTTTGCTTCTTTAGCCTAGATTCTACTACTTAGTGTGCAGTCCCATTAATCTATGAAACTGGAATAGTATAATGGAGGGAGAGCAGAACACATGAGAGAGAGCATACAATGTCCTGCATTATTTAGATATAACAAATAATAGATGTGGAGACCCTCAAAGGCTAAATGACCTGTAGGAAAAATGATAAAGTACTTAGTGCATGCATGCAGCACTAGCGGAGGAGTCATTTCATTACTACGATAAGCAAAAGTGATTCAATGCCCACATATCAGCAGGAACGAAAAAACTACTGAAACATCCTACTCAAGTAGAAGTACTGTTAATTTAATTACATCTTACTCAAGAAAAAGTAAAATTACAGGTGTAAAAAACCAGCTCAAGTAAAAGTAAAAAGTAGCTAATTTAAAAAGTACTCAGAGTAAATATAATTGGGTAAAAGAAAAAAATGTACCTTGATAATTAGATAATTTCACTAAGGTTACCTGAATGATGTCACACATTCTCTTTTCCAAGCATTACATTGAAAAAAGGAGAGAGAAAATGAATAGTAGAAAAAAAACAAAGGATTTACAAGCATTACAAAATAAAGTGCATAAACAATAGTTGCCAGACTTCAATATATTTCTTCCTCCAGCAATAAACTTGCCTAATTCTTTCACCCATTCAATCACTCATTCACACCTTTGTTAGTTATTACTTGTCCATGGGACTGGCTGACAGTCACTCACCCATTCACACTCTTCCCCTCACTCCCTCTTTCCTTCACTACCTCTTACTTCACTCACTCACTCACTCACTCACTCACTCACTCACTCACTCAATCACTCACCAAGGGTGGAAAGAGTACTGAAACATAATACTCAAGTAAAAGTAAAATTGCTGACATAAAAAAATACAAAAAAGTGCAAGTACTCAAAAAAGTTACTTAATTACAATAACAAGAGTAGTTGTAATGACTTACTTTACAAACCTGTAATGACTTACTTTACAAACCTGCAAATCAGTCTATCTAATTTATTCAGTGTCTTTATACATGCACGAAGATAAACACAATGCAACAGGGGAAATAGGCAACTTTTCGTGAAAGATTGTATGTTTTACTTATTCATTCCAATGACACAGTGGAATTCTGAAGCTTACATACACTTAGGTTGGAATCATTAAAACTCGTTTTTCAACCACTTCAAACATTTCTTGTTAACAAACTATAGTTTTGGCAAGTCGGTTAGGACATCTACTTCGTGCATGACACAAGTCATTTTTCCAACAATTGTTTACAGACAGATTATTTCACATATAATTAACTGTATCACAATTCCAGTGGGTCAGAAGTTAACATACACTAAGTTGACTGTGCCTTTAAACAGCTTGGAAAATTCCAGAAAATTATGTCATGGCTTTAGAAGCTTCTCATAGGCTAATTGACATCTTTTGTGTCAACTGGAGGTGTACCTGTGGATGCATGTCAAGGCCTTCCTTCAAACTCAGTGCTTCTTTGCGTGACATCATGGGAAAATTAAAAGAAATCAACCAAGTCCTTAGATGTTTTTTTTAAGGTCTCCACAAGTCTGGTTCATCGTTGGGAGCAATTTCCAAATGCCTGAAGGCACAACGTTCATCTGTACAACCAATAGTATGCAAGTATAAACACCATGGGATCACACAGCCGTCATACTGCTCAGGAAGGAGACTCGTTCTGTCTCCTAGAGATGAACGTACTTTGGTGCAAAAAGTGCAAATAAATCCCAGAACAACAGCAAAGGACCTTGTGAAGATGCTGGAGGAAACAGGTACAAAAGTATCTATATCCACAGGAAAACGAGTCCTATATTGACATAACCTGAAAAGTCGCTCAGCAAGGAAGCAGCAACTGCTCCAAAACCACCATAAAAAAGCCCGACTACGGTTTGCATCTGCACATGGGGACAAATATTGTATTTTTTGGAGAAATGTCCTCTGGTCTGATGAAACAAAAATATAGCTGTTTGGCCATAATGACCATCGTTATGTTTGGAGGAAAAACGGGGAGGCTTGCAAGCCGTGCACTTCACAAAATAGATGGCATCATGAGGCAGGAAAAGTATGTGGATATATTGAAGAAATATCTCAAGACATCAGTCAGGAAGTTTAAGCTAGGTTGCAAATGGGTCTTCCAAATGGACAATGACCCCAAGCATACTTCCAAAGTTGCGGTAAAATGTCTTAAGGACAACAAAGTCAAGGTTTTGGAGTGGCCGTCACAAAGCCCTGACCTCAATCCCATAGAAAACTTTTGGGCAGAACTGAAAAAGTGTGTGTGAGCAAGGAGGCCTACAAACCTGACTTAGTTACACCAGCTCTGTCGGGAGGAATGGGCCAAAATTCACAGAACTTATTGTGGGAAGCTTGTGGAAGTCTACCTGAAACGTTTGACTCAAGTTAGACAATTTAAAGGCAATGCTACCAAATACTAATTGAATGTATGTAAACTTTTGACCTACTGGGAATGTGATGAAAGAAATAAAAACTTAAATAAGTCATTCTCTCTACTATTATTCTGACATTTCACATTCTTAAAATAAAGTGGTGATCCTAACTGACGTAAGACAGGGAATTTTTCTAGGATTGAATGTCAGGAATTGTGAAAAACTGAGTTTAAATGTATTTGGCTAAAGTGTATGTAAACTTCTGACTTCAACTGTAAGTAACTTTTGGTGTTCCTGATACCAACTACAGATCTGCAATGTATGAAAGGTTTCAGGGATGTGAAGGCTTGCATCTTTACCCATCCTCCTTTACTGCAGCCCTCTATTTGTGCTTCTTTATTAATGCATAGAGCCTGTACCAGTGGTCTAGTAAATCAGATGAATATCTATCCTTACAACATGCATGCTACGATAAGTAATGAAATACTACCTTAAGAGCAGCCCTGTTTGGACTCCCTGTACTGTAAGTGTCTGAAAAAAGGAAATTGCTTCCTCAATACTCATGCACCAAATCTAGTGTTATGACATAACATCATTTGGTAACCATTAATTTTACAGTACAGTAATGATGAGGTAATAAGTAGGTAAAAACCTCGTAAGAAAAAGTAAATACATGGTAACGATTTAGTCCCAAACATACTTATTAGGAAAAAAGCAAATAAGTACTACATATTTACTTAGTAAATACAAAATAACCAAATTTAATTATATAGTAGTACCCTTAAACCCAAAGGTAGGTATTGAGAACCTTAAAAGTAGATACAAGTTACTTATTATGTAAAGACCTAGTAACAACATTTGCAGATATTTTGTTTATTAATTACCACATACTTACGAGATCAATATCTTCAAGTCAATCATTCTGATGGTGGTAGTCTTTCACAATGTTTCTACAGTGAGGGAAAAAAGTATTTGATCCCCTGCTGATTTTGTACTTTTGCCCACTGACAAAAAAATGATCAGTCTTTAATTTTAATGGTAGGTTTATTTGAACAGTGAGAGACAGAATAATGACGAAAAAATCCAGAAAAACGCATGTCAAAAATGTTATAAATTGATTTGCATTTTAATGAGGGAAATAAGTATTTGACCCCCTCTCAATCAGAAAGATTTCTGGCTCCCAGGTGTCTTTTATACAGGTAAGGATCTGAGATTAGGAGCACACTCTTAAAGGGAGTGCTCCTAATCTCAGCTTGTTACCTGTATAAAATACACCCGTCCACAGAAACAATCAATCAATCAGATTCCAAACTCTCCACCATGGCCAAGACCAAAGAGCTCTCCAATGATGTCAGGGACAAGATTGTAGACCTACACAAGGCTAGAATGGGCTACAAGACCATCGCCAAGCAGCTTGGTGAGAAGGTGACAACAGTTGGTGCGATTATTCGCAAATGGAAGAAACACAAAAGAACTGTCAATCTCCCTCGGCCTGGGGCTCCATGCAAGATCTCACCTCGTGGAGTTGCAAGGATCATGAGAACGGTGAGGGAGGAATCAGCCCAGAACTACACGGGTGTAACGGTTGTCGTCGGGAATAGAGGACCAAAACGCAGCAGGAATGTGGATGCTCATCTTGTTATTTATTTTAAATAAAAGAGAACACCAAAACAACAAAACTAAAAAACGCACGAACAACAAAACAGTCTTGTCAGGCTCACACAGGCTAAACAAGAAACAATCTCCCACAACACTACACCAAACAATTACCCATATATAGGACTCTCAATCAGAGGCAACGAGAAAGCACCTGCCTCCAATTGAGAGTCCAATCCCCCATTAACCTACACATAGAAATACCACAAACCAGAAAGAACACAGAAATACAAAACATAGAACATAGACCAAAACCCGGAAATAATAAATCAAACACCCCACTACAAAAATCACCACCCCGAAACACAAACAAAATACCCTCTGCCACGTCCTGACCAAACTACAATAACAAATAACCCTTATACTGGTCAGGACGTGACAACGGGAGGATCTTATCAATGATCTCAAGGCAGCTGGGACCATAGTCACTAAGTAAACAATTGGTAACACACTACGCCGTGAAGGACTTAAATCCTGCAGTGCCCACAAGGTCCCCCTGCTCAAGAAAGCACATATACTTGCCCGTCTGAAGTTTGCCAATGAATATCTGAATGATTCAGAGGACAACTGGGTGAAAGTGTTGTGGTCAGATGAGACCAAAATGGAGCTCTTTGGCATCAACTCAACTCGCCGTGTTTGGAGGAGGAGGAATGCTGCCTATGACCCCAAGAACACCATCCCCACCCTCAAACATGGAGGTGGAAACATTATGCTTTGGGGTTGTTTTTCTGCTAAGGGGACAGGACAACTTCACCGCATCAAAGGGACGATGGACGGGGCCATGTACCGTCAAATCTTGGGTGAGAACCTCCTTCCCTCAGCCAGGGCATTGAAAATGGGTTGTGGATGGGTATTCCAGTATGACAATGACCCAAAACACACGGCCAAGGCAACAAAGGAGTGGCTCAAGAAGAAGCACATTAAGGTCCTGGAGTGGCCTAGCCAGTCTCCAGACCTTAATCCCATAGAAAATCTGTGAAGGGAGCTGAAGGTTCGAGTTGCCAAACGTCAGCCTCGAAACCTTAATGACTTGGAGAAGATCTGCAAAGAGGAGTGGGACAAAATCCCTCCTGAGATGTGTGCAAACCTGGTGGCCAACTACAAGAAACATCTGACCTCTGTGATTGCCAACAAGGGTTTTGACACCAAGTACTAAGTCATGTTTTGCAGAGGGGTCAAATACTTATTTCCCTCATTAAAATGCAAATAAATTTACAACATTTTTGACATGCGTTTTTCTGGATATTTTTGTTGTTATTCTGTCTCTCTGTCAGTGTGCTCAAGGAAGCAGGAGGGTCGAAGTCAAGCGCAGGAGACACAATTCCGTGAACTCACGTAATTTAATAAATAATCCACACGTTGCCAAGAGAACAGGTAAAGCATGGCAAAGCAACGCAAATGCCCAAATAACAGTCTGCACGCAGCGTAGGGACGCAGCCCAAAACACGCTGCCACAAAACCCACAGGCAGAAGGAAAAAACACCTGCCCCTCAGAACAAACACATGACAAAAATGAATCACGCACAAAGAACAAACCTACACAGAACGACTAAATAACCCTCCCCCACTAATGAACTAATACTAAACAGGTGCCAACTAAACTAGACAGAAAATAAAAGAGGATCGGTGTCAGCTAGTAGGCCGGCGACGACGACCGCCGAGCGCCGCCCGGGCGAGGAGGGGAGCCACCTTCCGTCGATGTTGTGACACTCTCACTGTTCAAATAAACCTACCATTAAAATTATAGACTGATCATTTCTTTGTCAGTGGGCAAACGTACAAAATCAGCAGGCATTCAAATACTTTTTTCCCTCACTGTATATACTTTGCCTTTAATTACCATGTATGGTTGTATTAAAACCCTCTAAGGTCAATGTCCGCTCCCCGTGGAAATCTAAATAGCATAATAAAAAAATCCCCATAAAATTCCATTAGTTTAAGCTCGAGATAGAAAGGGTTCAGATCCCTTGACTTTATCCACATTTTGTTACGTTACAGCATTATTGTAAAATTGATTTAAAAAATATCATCATTCTACACACAATATCCTATAATCACAAAATGAAAACAGGTTTCTATACATTTGCAAATGTATTAAAAATGAAAAAACAGAAATACCTTATTTACATAAGCAGTCAGACGCTTTGCTATGAGACTCAGAATTGAGCTCAGGTGCATTCTGTTTCCATTGTTCATCCATGAGGTTTCTACAACTTGATTGGAGTCCACCTGTGGTAAATTTAATTGATTGTACATGATTTGGAAAGGCGCACACCTGTTTATATAAGGTCCCACAGTTGGCAGTGCATGTCAGAGCAAAAACCAAGCCCTAAGGTCGTAGGAATTGTTCGTAGAGCACCGAGACAGGATTGTGTCGAATGAAAGGTCCCCATTCTTAAATGGAAGAAGTTTGGAATCACCAAGAGAGCTGGCAGCCTAGCCAAAATGAGCAATCAGGGGAGAAGTGCCTTTTTCAGGGTGGTGACCAAGAACCCGATGGTGACTCTGACAGAGCTCCAGATTTCTTCTGTGGAGATGGGAGAAACTTCCAGAAGGACAACCATCTCTGCAGCACTCCAACAATTAGGCCTTTATTGTAGAGTGGCCATACGGAATAAACTCCTCAGTTGAAGGCACATGACAGCCCACTTTGAGTTTGCCAAAAGGCACTTAAAGACTCTCAGACCATGAGAAACAAGATTATCTGGTCTGATGAAACAAAGATTGAACTCTTTGGCCTGAATGCCAAGCGTCACGTCTGGAGGAAACCTGTCACAATCCATAAGGTGATGCATGGTGGTGGCAGCATCATGCTGTGGGGATGATTTTCAGTGGCAGGGACTGGGAGACTAGTCAGGATCGAGGGAAGAGGATTGGAGAAAAGTACAGAAAGATCCTTGCTGAAAACCTGCTCCAGAGTGCTCAGGACCTCAGACTAGGGCAAACATTCACCTTATAACAGGATAGCGACCCTAAGCACACAGCCAAGAGAACTCAGGAGTGGCTTCAGGACAAGTCTCTGAATATTCTTGAGTGGCCTAGCCAGATCTCTGGAGAGACCTGATAATAGCTGTGCAGCGATGCTCCCCATCCAACCTGACAGAGCTTGAGAGGATCTGCAGAGAAGAATGGGAGAAATTCCCCAAATACAGGTGTGCCAAGCTTGCGTCATACCCAAGAAGGCTCGAGGCTGTAATCGCTGCCAAAGGTGCTTCAACGAAGTATTGAGGAATGGTTCTGAATACTTGTACAAATGTGATATTTTTTGTATTTTATTTTTTAACCTGTTGGGGATAGGGGGCAAGTATTTGCACGGCCGGATAAAAAACGTACCCAATTTAATCTGGTTACTACTCCTGCCCAGTAACGAGAATATGCATATAATTGTTTGATTTGGATAGAAAACACCCTAAAGTTTCTAAAACTGTTTGAATTGTGTCTGTGAGTATAACAGAACTCATTTGGCAGGCCAAAACCTGAGAAGATTCCAAACAGGAAGCGCTCTCTCTGACTATTTCTTGGCCTTCTTGATCATCTCTAACCAAAACAGGGGATCTCTGGCATAACGTGACATTTTCTAACGCTCCCATAGGCTCTCAGAAGGCGCCAGAACGATGAATGGTGACTTTGCAGCCCATGGCTGAAAAACAGTAGCGCATTTGGATAGTGGTCGATCTGAGGACAATGAGACTGAGGTGCGTGCACGAGGCGACACCATGTTTTTATTTTTTCATCTTTGAACTAAAACAGGGTTTCCCGGTCGGAATATTATCGCTTTTTTACGAGAAAAATAGCATTGAAAATTGATTTTAAACAGCGTTTGACATGCTTCGAAGTATGGTAATGGAATATTTTGACATTTTTTGTCACGAAACGCGTCGGACGCGTCACCCTTCTTTACCCTTCGGATAGTGTCTTGAACGCACAACAAAACGCCGCTATTTGGATATAACTATGGATTATTTTCAACCAAACCAACATTTTTTATTGAAGTAGAAGTCCTGGGAGTGCATTCTGACGAAGAACAGCAAAGGTAATCCAATTTTTGTTATAGTAAATCTTAGTTTGGTGAGTGACACACTTGGTGGGTGTCAAAATAGCTAGCCTGTGATGCCGGGCTATCTACTCAGAATATTGCAAAATGTGCTTTCACCTAAAAGCTATTTTAAAATCGGACATAGCGATTGCATAAAGGAGTTCTGTATCTATAATTCTTAAAATAATTGTTATGTTTTTTGTGAACGTTTATCATAAATTCACCGGAAGTGTTCGGTGGGAATGCTAGTCACATGCTAGTCACATGCTTATGTAAAAAGCTGGTTTTTCATATAAATATGAACTTGATTGAACAAAACATGCATGTATTGTGTAACATAATGTCCTAGGTGTGTCATCTGATGAAGATCATCAAAGGTTAGTGCTGCATTTAGCTGTGGTTTTGGTTTTTGTGACATTATATGCTAGCTTGAAAAATGGGTGTCTGATTATTTCTGGCTGGGTACTCTGCTGACATAATCTAATGTTTTGCTTTCGTTGTAAAGCCTTTTTGAAATCGGACAGTGTGGTTAGATTAACCAGAGTCTTGTCTTTAAAATGGTGTAAAATAGTCATATGTTTGAGAAATTGAAGTAATAGCATTTCTAAGGTATTTGAAATTCGCGCCACGGGATTCCACTGGCTGTTGAGTTTAACAAAAATGTAGAACAACCTGTTTTTGCATTGTCATTATGGGGTATTGTGTTTAGATAGATGAGAGAAAAAATCAAATTTTATCAATTTTAGAATAAGGCTGTATTGTAACAAAATATGGAAAAAGTCAAAGAGATCTCTCCGAATATATGTGGACACCCATTCAAATTAGTGGATAGGATATTTCAGCCACACCTATTGCTGACAGGTGTTTAAAATCAAGCACACATTCAATCTCCATAGACAAACATTGACAGTTGAATGGTCTTACTGAATAATATTTAATATTTTAATATTTTCCATCTCTGTAACATTGCAATAACACTGAAAAGCTAATCCATGCTTTTGTCACTTCTAAGCTGATTTTTGACCACAATGATGAAATGGGACGGTGAAAGGTGAACGATAGCTGACAAGAAAGAGGTAAGTTCATTAGTTATTCAGTAGAGAAATTAGCTAACCAACTAACTAGCTAGCTAATCAACAATGATTTTAATACTGAAATTGACGTATGTAGTTTTTTTGGTCTTCTGTTATTAAAGCAGGCTATTAATGAGGCAAGCTAGGTTAACTTACATTTTACATTTTAGTAATTTCAGCTAGCTAGGAGGCTAACTAGCTGATGTTAGTTAACTAACTAGCTAGCTAACATTTAACCATGTGGTTTAACCAAAACCAAGTTAGTTTAATTTTCAATACT
Source organism: Salmo trutta (assembly GCF_901001165.1). NCBI lineage: Eukaryota > Metazoa > Chordata > Actinopteri > Salmoniformes > Salmonidae > Salmo > Salmo trutta. The sequence continues at coordinate 36,205,824 of NC_042963.1, forward strand.
GTCTCTGGTTTAACTGAAAGCATTGTAGCTATGTCGAGGAGGGGATTTAGTAGAGGAGGACTTGGAAAACCAGCATGACTGAGTGTCAGAAGAGGGTGGGAAGGCAGGGTGAGAACAGACAGGGAAGATTTTATACTCCGAATAATAGCCAGTATTGTAAACCACTAAGCGCATACTTCGAGATACAGTCTGATTGAAATAAAGATTTGTTAACTTTTACTCTGTCAGTTTTTCTGCAGTCACAATAAATGAATGACCTCAAACCATTTCTCTCTCTCCAAACCCTCTTTCAATGCAGGTCTACTGTCATTAATTTAAGGTGGTAGTTGTTCTCTGTTCAGCTGACAGAGACAGGAGACACAGGAGTCCATTCTCCTGTAGGTTACCTTAGCTCGCCTCTATGCACAGAGCTCTAGGGAATTCCTACAGGTAACCTTGAGATTAACCAATCACCCCCGTAATTTACAGTAAATATTTGCCTATTTTTTATGTTATACTGTTTTTGTGCATCTCTGAGCGATGTTCTATCAATTCCCTGGGTCAATTCATGTTTTCATGTGTATCTGAGATATTGTTGTTCAAACAGGCAGAAATTCAGTATGACGTAGCATTGAGATAAAGCCGCTCTCACTTTACTGGAAGTTAATAGGAATACGACTTTTAGATCGCGAACATGTCTATCATACATGTCAGATTTCAATACTGGCCATGTCATAATGCGGTAGGTTGTCCTCTCTCAAATAAGCCATTGATCATATTTTTGCAATATTCCTACCTTGAGAAATTAGCAATTTAACAGGGGGTCTAACACATTTCTCCTATTTGTCTGCCTCTTCAGTCCAGGGTGCGTTGCATTGTGCCGTTACAAATGTCAGACTCCACTCTGAGGCACATCGATCTACAGGTTGAACATGGTGAGATTGTAGACTCCTAAATTGATAGTGCAGTTTGTTTAGGTGATTTTATAACTAACTTGCTAATTCACATGCAGATATTGACTTTGGTATTATTGTGTGTAGTTACGTTTGCTAGCCAGCCAGCCCATAGAGATAGCATTGCATTGTGGGCTTTCTAGTCGACTTGAGGTGAAACAGATTTCAACAACGATTTTCACATGTTACTACCAACCTTATTTTAACAACGAAAAAATATTGTTCTCACATATTAGTGTTACGTAACACTGTACATTAGAGCAATGAGTAGTTTTGGGGGGATTTTTCCTTGAATTAATCATTAATGGTAGTGAGAGTTCCTCAAATATCTTGTACACTCCATGAAGGCATTGTGCATTGGACATTTGTCACGTAGAGAGGATGATGACCAACTGCTTTCTATTGGTTAGAAAGATTGCTCTAGACAGATGATGGTTCTGTACTGAATGTCTGTGATTGTCATTGCTAAACAATATGACTAGTGCAGGTAAGGGATGAAGTGAAAACCTATAGGAGGACAGCTTACCACGAGGTGGGTTGGGCATGAAATGACAGCAGGCTGTTCAATGATTTAGAATTCAAGGCATGGCTACCACATCATTTTGCAGCAATACGCCATCCCATCTGGTTAGCGCTTAGTGTGACTATCATTTGTTTTTCAACAGGACAATGACACAACACACCTCCAGGCTGTGTAAGGGCTATTTGACTAAGAAGGAGAGTGATGGAGTTCTGCATCAGATGACCTGGCCTCCACAATCACCCGACCTCAACCCAATTGAGATAGTTTGGGATGAATTGGACCACAGAGTGAAGGAAAAGCAGCCAACAAGAACTCAGCATATTTGGAAAGTCTTTCAAGACTGTTGGGAAATCATTCCAGGTGGAGCTGGTTGAGAGAATGCCAAGAGTGTGTAAAGCTGTCATCAAGGCAAATGGTGGCTACTTTGAAGAATCTCAAATATAAAATATTTTTTGAGACTTGTTGTTAAAGACTTTTTTGGTTACTACATGATTCCATATGTATTATTTCATAGTTTTGATGTCTTCGCTATAATTCTACAATGTAGAACATAGTAAAAATAAAGAAAAACCCTTGAATGAACAGTTGTGTCCAAACTTTTGACTGGCACTGTATATCTTTGTTCTACTTGTGCTATTTCCACAGATGGCTCTGGCTTGCTGGTAACATCTGATCTGGTGACACTCCCTATGTGATTTGACTCCTGTATTACTGACTGTATTCAATAAAACTTCCAATGCCAAATTTAAATAATTTGGGATTCTGCAATTGATAGACAAGTTGTTTCCAATCAAACAATTACTGTAAAACACATACAGTATGTTTTCCTCAGTGCAATATTTGGTGAATACATGGTGTTGTTTTGTCCTCAGTCCTCCTTTTAATGTTTTGTGTACTGATTCATTTCTAAATTATCCTCACCTCGATCACTACAACGGATTGTCCTGTCTGCTGAGAGGGTCATTGGCTGCCACCTGCCCTCCGTCGAGGTCCTGCACAACTCTAGGGCAAGGAATCATGCAGGAAATATATTTATATTGCCTTAAAAGTATTATTATCTGTGAGTACACATATTGATTATAATGATATGAGCATTAACATGTTGTTATTTAGTCGAACATAGTACTTTTACCAGAATTAAAAGATCGCTATCTATGAATGGATTAGCCGTCCGTTTAAATTAATGGTGTTTAGCCTGGCAGTTCGGTTTCCACATAGAAATTAATGCGGTTCACTTTTGTTGTGGTGCTAGCTTGTATGATTTTTTGATTGTACATTAACCTCTACGGGCTAGGGGGCAGCATTGAGAATTTTGGAAAAAATATGTGCCCATTTTTAACTGCCTCCTTCACCTACCCAGTAACTAGAATATGCATATACTTATTATATATGGATAGAAAACACCCTAAAGTTTCTAAAACTGTTTTAATGGTGTCTGTGAGTATAACAGAACTCATTTGGCAGGCAAAACCCTGAGACAGATTCTGACAGGAAGTGGATACCTGATGTGTTGAATTGACTTTGAGCCTATGCCATTGAAAAACAAAGGGGCTGAGGAATATTTTGGCACTTCCTATTGCTTCCACAAGATGTCACCAGCCTTTACAAAGTGTTTTGAGTCTTCTACAGTGAGATCTGACCGAATAAGAGCCATGGAACGTGATGGCCCATTAGACACCTGGTGCGCGAGTTGATGGTGGGTACTCTCATTCTTAAACGTTTTAAAAGAGAACCCAATGGTCCGCCTTGAATTTTATTCATGTTCTGGTTAAAAAAGGCCCTAATGATTTATGCGATACAACGTTTGACATGTTTGAACGAACGTAAATATATTTTTTCCGTTCGTGATGTGAAGTGAAGTCCGGCTGGCTTAGATCATGTGCTAACAACACGGAGGTTTTGGGACATAAATGATGAGCTTTTTTGAACAAAACTACATTCGTTATGGACCTGGGATTCTTTGGAAGTGACATCTGATGAAGAGAATCAAAGGTAATGGATTATTTACATAGTATTTTCGATTTTAGATCTCTCCAACATGGCGGTTAGTCTGTATCGCAATGCGTATTTTTCTGGGCGCAGTGCTCAGATTATTGCAAAGTGTGATTTCCCAGTAAGGTTAATTTTAAATCTGGCAAGTCCATTGCGTTCAAGAGATGTAAATCTATAATTCTTTGAATGACAATATAATATTTTACCAATGTTTTCTTATATTAATTAATTATTTTGTTGTGATGACTTGACTGCCGGTATTGGAGGGAAACGATTTCATGAACATCAACGCCATAGTAAAACACTGTTTTTAGATATAAATATGAACTTGATAGAACTAAAAATGCATGCATTGTCTAACATAATGTCCTAGGAGTGTCATCTGATGTAGATTGTAAAAGGTTAGTGCATAATTTTAGCTGATTTTATGGTTTTGGTAACGCCTGTCTTTCAAAAGACAATACACTACACACAGCTATTGTCAATGTACTCTCCTAACATAACCTAACTTTATGCTTTCGCCGTAAAACCTTTTTGAAATCGGAAAACGTGGTTAGATTAAGGAGATGTTTATCTTTCAAAGGGTGCCAGATAGTTGTATGTTTGAAAAACTTGAATTTTGACATTTATTTGGTTTCAAATTTGCCGCTCTTGAAATGCACCTGCTGTTGATAGGGTGCGCCACAGGTGGCACGCTAACGTCCCACATAGCCCAAAGAAGTTAACACAAATGTTTTTCTACTGACCTCTGGTGGATTTTCATAAAATAAACTTCACTCTGAGTTGAGTGCTTGTCGTAACTGTGAAATGTTCACACTTTATTTTGCACTGAAGTAAATTTAGTACAATTGTTTGATTGGGCATCTTGCCTATGCTGCTTGGTCATTAGTCATCCATATATTTACATGTATATATTATTATTCCATTCCTTTACTTAGATTTGCGTGTATTAGGTAGTTGTTGTGGAATTGTTAGATTACTTGTTAGATATTTCTGTACTGTCAGAACTAGAAGCACAAACATTTCGCTACACTCAAAATAACATCTGCTAACCATGTGTATGTGACCAATACAATTTGATTTGATTTGATTTATTTACATCGTAATATGAAAAGCTTAATTTTACAGCCATCTTATCCCGTGCCTACCATGTACTGTAAGTGTGAAGGTGGTATTAAGTAACAACAGGTTAAGATCACAGACAGATTTGCTGTCTTCTTCATGGGATGGAGTCATCCCATGTGATATCTGATAGTATTTCACAAGTAACTATGTTTAATCTAACAGACACTTCATTTGACAGCCCTTTTAATACAAACATACATGGTAACTAAAGGCACAGTACATAGAAACAACGTGAGAGAATATCAACATCAGGATGATTGGGCTCCCGAGTGGTGCAGCGGTCTAAGGCACTGCATCTCAGTGCTGGAGGCGTCACTCCCGACCCTGGTTCGATTCCAGGCAGTATCTAGAGTCCCGTAGGGCAGCGCACAATTGGCCCAGCGTTATCCGGGGTAGGCTGTCATTGTAAATAATAATTTGTTCTTAACTGATTTGCCTAGTTAACAAAATAAATACAAAAATGATAAACTTGAAGTTATTTATGTGGTAAGTACATGGTAATAAATTTAATATCACATATATGTTGTTAGTAGGTATTTACAAAATAAGCACTTTGCACTTACTTATAAGGTCCTCAATACTAACCTTTGGAATCAAAGGGGACTACTATATAAGCTTTTTTTTACTCAGTATTTACTAAGTAAGTATGTAGAACGTACTTGTTTGTGTCACGTCCTGACCAGTAAAGAGGTTATTTGTTATTGTAGTTTGGTCAGGACGTGGCAGGGGGTGTTTGTTTAATGTGTTTCGGGGTTTGTTGGGCAATGTTCTATGTCAGTCTATTTCTATGTCTGTGTCTAGTTGATCTATTTCTATGCTTAGTTTATTGGTTTGACCTTCAATTGGAGGCAGCTGTTTCTCGTTGCCTCTAATTGAAGGTCCTATTTAGTAGCTGTGTTTTGTCATGGGTTTTTGTGGGTAGTTGTTCCATATGTGTAGCTGTGTGCCTCACAGGTCTGTTTTTCGCCGTTGTTTTTGATTAAGTGTTTGTTTGTTTTTTCTTCGTAATAAAGAAGATGTGTTCACACATTCCCGCTGCGCCTTGGTCCCATCTTTACGATGAACGTGACAGTTTGGTACGTAGTAGGTACATTTAGGACTAAATAGTGAATACCATGAATTTACTTTTTGTTACTAGGTATTTAGTTATTGCCTAGTAATTACCGGGCTGAAATTCCTCCTACAACAAGTTCTCCATGCTGTTCCTCCATCTTTTCCTCTGTGAAACTACACTCTAGACACAAAGGAAAAGTTTCAACTTAAGACCAGGCTGGAATTCAAATGACAAAAAAAGCTACCGTTTAAATACTGAATTGAGCCCTGGGTAGTCATTTACATTTAACTAGTAAATAGGAAACCATGGTATGTGCTAAATATATGGGTTGTTAATCTGACATGCAAACATGTGTGAGTATACATAATGAAACGTGCAATTGGCTCTGGTCCCATTGTTGGCTGAATTAATCAAGCAAAACATATCTAATTCCTTAAACATGTAGAGTTGAAGTCGGAGGTTTACATACACTTGGGTTGGAGTCATTAAAACTCGTTTTTCAACCACTCCACAAATTTCTTCTTAATGAGGATATCCTACGATAGGGTGCGCCACAGCGCATTTTGAAAAAAATGTGTTCCCATTTTCAACGGCCTACTAATCAAACTCAGAAGCTAGGACATGCATATACTTATTTCATATGGATAGAAAACACCCTAAACCTTCTAAAACTGTTTGAATGGTGTCTGTGAGTATAACAGAACTCATATGGCAGTCAAAACCCCGAGACCGATTGAAACATGAAGTGGGATTCTGAATTGTGGACTCGACTTCACAGCCTTGCCTGTAATTCACAACGTGAGATATCGTTCATTGAGCACTTTCTATTGCTTCCACTAGATGTCCCCAGTCTTTACAAAGTGTTTTGAGCCTTCTACTGTCGAAACTCAGTGAAGGAGACGCTGTGGCAATTGGTCACAGTAGAAGGGCCATCAGCATTGTGACGTCGGCGGCCGTGTCTACCCCAACCTTTGGAAACGTTTTGAAACACAATGCAATCGTCCCACTCGAATCTTATTGGCTCTCTTGTTGAAACAGGCCCTGAAGATTAATGTTATACAACGTTTAACATGTTTGAACGAACCTAAAGGAGGGAAAAAAGTTATTTTTCAAAACCGAAGTCCCGCACCCGGATCAACATTTGGATACAGCCTTCAGACGCGCTAACAACAGCAAGCTAATGGAACATAAAGGATGGACTTTTTCGACCGAAAATACATTTGTCGTGGACCTGGGATTCCTGGAAGTGCTTTCTGATGAAGACAACTAAAGGTAAGGGATTATTGACAATATTATACAAGATTAGATGTGATTTGCGATTGTTCCAAGATGGCGCCGAGCTAGGTTTACTAGCTCATTTTCTGAGTATCGCATCCCCTTTTATCTCAAAGTGTGATTACCCTGTAAAGTTAATTTAAAATCTGTTATGACAGGTGTTTTCAAGAGATATTCATCTATAAATCTTAGATTGACAATATAAAATAAAAAAATCGTTTTCGAATAGTAATTTAGGAAATTGTAGCACTGTTTCCCGGAACGCATTTTATGGGAAAATAGTTAGCCAACGTCAGACGCCGATGTAAAATGCTGTTTTTATATAGAAATATGACCTTTATTGAACAAAAGAATGCATGCTGTGTGTAACATGATGTCCTAGGTGTGTCATCTGATGAAGTTTGTAAAAGGTTAGTGCTGCATTTAGCTGTTTTTTGGTTATTTGTGATGCATGTGGTTGGTCGGAAAATTCAAATGATGCTACTTTTACCATGTACTCCTCTAACATAATCTAATGTTGTGCTTTTCCTGTAAAACCTTTTTGAAATCGGACGACGAGGGTCGATTCAAGAGAGGTGTATCTATAAAACGATATGAGACAGTATTGTATTTGAAGAAAAATAAATATTGAATTTCGTTATGCTAATGTCGCTAGGAGTTTTTCGCTGGAAAATGATCCCGCTAACGGGATGAGACACTCAAGAGGTTTTAACAAACTAGAGTTTTGGCAAGTCGGTTTTGGACATCTATTTTGTGCATGACACAAGTAATTTTTCTAACAATTGTTTACAGACAGATTATTTCACTTATAATTCATTGTATCACAATTCCAGGGGGTCAGAAGTTTGCATACACTAAGTTGACTGTGCCTTTAAACAGCTTGGAAAAATCCATTCAGTGATGTCATGGCTTTAGAAGCTTCTGATAGGCTAATTGACATCATTTGAGTCAATTGGAGGTGTTCCATGGGGATGTATTTCAAGTCCTTCCTTCAAACACAGTGCCTCTTTGCTTGACATCATGGGAAAATCAAAAGAAATCAACCAAGACCTCAGAAAATAAATTGTAAACCTCCACAAGTCTGGTTCATCCTTGGGAGCAATTTTCCAAACGCTTGAAGGTACCACGTTCATCTGTACTAACAATAGTATGCAAGTATAAACACCATGGGACCACGCAGCCGTCATACCGCTCAGGAAGGTGACGCGTTCTGTCTTCTAGAGATGAACGTACTTTGTCGCGAAAAGTGCAAATCAATCCCAGAACAACAGCAAAGGACCTTGTGAAGATGCTGGAGGAAACAGGTACAAAAGTATCTATATCCACAGGAAAACGAGTCCTATATCGACATAACCTGAAAGGTCGCTCAGCAAGGAAGAAGCCACTGCTCTAAAACCGCCATAAAATAGTTTGCAACTGCACATGGGGTTAAAGATCGTACTTTTTGGAGAAATGTCCTCTGGTCTGATGAAACAACAATATAACTATTTGGCCATAATGACCATCGTTATGTTTGGAGGAAAAAGGGGGAGGCTTGCAAGCCAAAGAACACCATCTCAACCGTGATGCATGGGGGTGGCAGCATCATGTTGTAGGGGGTGCTTTGCTGCAGGAGGGACTGGTGCACTCTCGTTGCCTCTAATTGAAGGTCCTTCACAAAATAGATGGCATCATGAGGCATGAAAATTCTGTGGATATATTGCAGCAACATCTCAAGACATCAGACAGGAAGTTAAAGCTTGGTCGCAAATGGGTCTTCCAAATGGACAATGACCCCAAGCATACTTCAAAAGTTGTGGCAAAATGGCTTAAGGACCGCAAAGTCAAAATATTGGATTGGCCATCACAAAGCCCAGACCTAAATCCCATAGAACTGAAAAAGCGTGTGTGAGCAAGGAGGCCTACAAACCTGACTCAGTTACACCAGCTCTGTCAGGAGGAATGGGCGAAAATTCACCCAACTTATTGTGGGAAGCTTGTGGAAGGCTACCTGAAACTTTTGACCCAAGTTAAAAAATTTAAAGGCAATGCTACCAAATACTAATTGAGTGTATGTAAACTTCTGACCCATTGGGAATGTGATGAAAGAAATAAAAGCTGAAATGAATCATTCTCTCTACTATTATTCTGAGACTTCACATTCTTAAAGAAAGTGGTGATCCTAACTGACCTAAGACAGGGACTTTTTTTTACTCGGATTAAATGTCAGGAATTGTGAAAAACTGAGTTCAAATGTATTTGGCTGAGGTGTATGAAAACTTACAACTTCAACTATACATTGGTATTCATGTAATGTCTTGGACCGTGTCACATTTAAGTGTGATTTCAGCCTCAATGCACCTCAAATTGATTATTTATAACATGTCCCAGAACCTAACAGAGCAGAACATACTGTAAATCATAAATGCATTGTTATAATGATGTCATTATTCTCGTAATATATTATAACTCTAGCTCATAATAGTGCAGGTCACTGGTCTTTGCAATTGCTTTATGACTTAAAGTGCATAGGAAAGTATTCAGACCCCTTGACTTTTTCCACACTTTGTTGCGTTACAGCCTCATTCTAAAATTGATTAAATTGTTTTTTTCACTCATCAATCTACACACAACACCCCATAATGACAAAGCAAACAATTTGTTTTGGAATACTTATATAAATAAGGTTTTTCTGTTTTTTTGCGTGAATAAATTAGCTAAAATTCTAAAAACCTGTTTTCGCTTTGTCATTATGGAGTATTGTGCGTAGATTGATGAGGATTATTGTTTTTTAATCAGTTTTAGAATAAGGCTGTAGCGTATCAAAATGTGGAAATAGTCAAGGGGTTTTAATTCTTTCCAAATGATTTTAAAGATAAGTCCCAAGAGAGTTATTTCATACATTTTTTGCAAGTGGACCCTTTCAGGCCATCAATTTACACATGCAAATACCAGTTCTTGGTAAATGAAAGGCCACTTTTATACTTGTGGGAAAAGCAACCAGCTGGATATTACCTAGTTGAGTTGCAGTGACACCGTCTTTACGTCACTGGTCCAGTTTGTTGAGCTTGGGATTCAGCCGCTAATATCTCTGTTTTTCTTCAGTGCCAAGGTGTTCGGTGAGAAGATATACATGGACACTTTGTGTTACTAATCACCTGCTGTATCTGGTGGAATGAGGCCCATATGGAGGCAGGCAGCGGCTCAGGCTTAGCCTCTCTCAATCTTATTAAAAATCTCCCATCCGTTAATAAGCTTAGCTTGATTTAATCCAGATTTTCCTTTCTGCTCCCCAAAACATGCAAATCTTGTTTTTGACTGTTTGAAAAAACAACCAAGATGAAGTGAGCATCGTGTAAGCAGGAAGTAGACTGCCTTTCTGCTAAGTGCGTGGGAGATCCTAAAAGACACTTGTGTAAGAAAAGAGGAATCCATTTAGACATAGCGAAAGCACGTGTTTTGGCAGACTGTTATGGCGGATAATTTATTCTTTCTCAAGAAACTCAACATCTTCAAGGATTTTCCATCATGAGAAGATCTGTCATGAATTATTATATGACAACCCACTCATGTTCATGTCGATCACAAAAACCCTTGTAAAAAATATAACCTTGTAAACTCAACAATCGAAGGCCATGTAGTATACTCCACTTCCTCACTAAGGAATGCTGAAGGCCTCTCTATTCTTCAGTGAGAGCAATTGTCTCAGCACTTCCCCCTCAAGCCATCTGAGGAGCAGATCAAATCAAACTTTATTTGTCAAGTGCAGAATTCAACAGGTGTAGCCCTTACCGTGAACATCTTACTTACAAGCCCTTAACCAACATTGCAGTTCAAAAAAGAGTTAAAAAAATATTTACCAAAAAAACGAAAGTAAAAAACTAATAATTTTCAAGCAGAAATTTGCATCCTTTAGCACAAACTCAAAAAAGTTCTGGGACACTGTAAAGTCCATGGAGAATAAGAGCACCTCCTCCCAACTGCCCACTGCACTGAGGCTAGGAAACACTGTCACCACCGATAAATCCACTATAATTGAGAATTTCAATAAGCATTTTTCAATGGCTGGCCATGCATTCCACCTGGCAACCCCAGCCCTGATCAACAGCCCTCCACCCCCACAGCAACTCGCCAAAGCCTCCCCCATTTCTTCTTCAGCCAAATCCAGATAGTTTATGTTCTGACAGAGCTGCAAAATCTGGACCCCTACAAATCAGCCGGGCTAGACAATCTGGACCCTCTCTTTCTAAAATGATCTGCCGAAATTGTTGCAACCCCTATCACTAGCCTGTTCAACCTCTCTTTCGTAACGTCTGAGATTCCCAAAGATTGGAATGCTGCCGCGGTCATCCCCCTCTTCAAAGGGGGAGACACTCTAGACCCAAACTGCTACAGACATATATCTATCCTACCCTGCCTTTCTAAGGTCTTCGAAAGCCAAGTTAACAAACAGATTACTGACCATTTAGAATCCCACCGTAATTGTGCAATCTGGTTTCAGAGCTGGTCATGGGTGCACCTCAGCCACGCTCAAGGTCCTAAACAATATCATAACCGCCATCGATAAGAGACATTACTGTGCAGCCGTATTCATCGACCTGGCCAAAGCTTTCGACTCTGTCAATCACCACATTCTTATCGGCAGACTCAACACCCTTGGTTTCTCAAATGACTGCCTCGCCTGGTTTACCAACTACTTCTCTGATAGAGTTCAGTGTGTCAAATCGGAGGGCCTGTTGTCCGGACCTCTTGCAGTCTCTATGGGGGTGCCACAGGGTTCAATTCTCAGGCCGACTCTCTTCTCTGTATACATCAATGATGTCACTCTTGCTGCTGGTGATTCTCTGATCCACCTCTACGCAGACGACGCCATTCTGTATACCTCTGGCCCTTCTTTGGACACTGTGTTGAATAACTTCCAGACGAGCATCAATGCCGTACAACTCTCCTTCCGTGGCATCCAACTGCTCTTAAATGCAAGTTAAACTAAATGCATGCTCTTCAACCGATCGCTGCCCGCACCTGCCTGCCCGTCCAGCATCACTACTCTGGACAGTTCTGACTTAGAATATGTGGACAATTATAAATACCTAGGTGTCTGGTTAGACTGTAGACTGTCATTTACAAAATAGCCTCCAACACTCTACTCAACAAATTGGATGCAGTCTATCACAGTGCCATCCATTTTGTCACCAAAGCCCCATATACTACCCACCACTGTGACCTGTAAGCTCTCGTTGGCTTTCCATCGCTTCATACTCATCGCCAAACCAGCTGGCTCCAGGTCATCTACAAGTCTCTGCTAGGTAAAGCCCCGCCTTATCTCAGCTCACTGGTCACCATAGCAGCACCCACCCTTAGCACGCGCTCCAGCAGGTATATCTCACTGGTCACCCCCAAAGCCAAGTCTTCCTTTGGCTGCCTTTCCTTCCAGTTCTCTGCTGCCGATGACTGGAACGAACTGCAAAAATCACTGAAGCTGGAGACTCTTATCTCCCTCACTAGCTTTAAGCACCAGCTGTCACAGCAGCTCACAGATCACTGCACCTGTACATAGCCCATCTGTAAATAGCCCATCCAACTTCCTCATCCCCACACTGTATTTATTTATTTATCTTGCTCCTTTGCACCCCAGAATCTCTACTTGCACATTCATCTTCTGCACATTAACCATTACGGTGTTTAATTGCTACATTGTAATTACTTCGCTACCATGGCCTATTTTTTGCCTTACCTCCATTATCCTACCTCATTAGCACATACTGTATATAGACTTTTTCTACTGTATTATTGACAGTATGTTTGTTTATACCATGTGTAACTCTGTGTTGTTGTATGTGTCGAACTTCTTTGCTTTATCTTGGCCAGGTCGCAGTTGCAAGTGAGAACGTCTTCTCAACTTGATTCTCTGTCGAAGCTACAGTGTCTGTGGGGTAACATTGTACTTCCTAAGGCTTCCATTGGCTGTCTAAAGCCTTCAGAAAGTGGTTTGAGCCTTCTCCTGTCACTGGGCAGAGTATAGGAGCTCATTCACTGAGTGGTCTGCCTGGCAACAAAGGGATTGGATATGCGCAGTCACGCAAGCACGCCGTTCCTTCTTTTTCTTCTTGAATGAATATGCTATTGTCCGGTACGAATATTATCGCAATTGTATGTTAAAAATACCATAAAGATTGATTTTAAACAGCGTTTGACATGCTTCTAAGTACGGTAATGGAACATTTTGACTTTTCGTCTCTCGTTCCGCACTCGCGCGTTATGCCTTTGGATAAGTGATCTGTACGCATGAACAAAACGGAGGTATTTGTACATAAATATAGATTATTTCGAACAAAAACAACATTTCTTGTGGAAGTAGCAGTCCTGGGAGTGCATTCTGACAAAGATCAGCAAAGGTAAGAGAATATTTCTAATACTAATTCTGAGTTTAGGTTGCCCCAAACTTGGCGGGTGTCTGAATAGCTCACCGTGATGGCTGAGCTATGTACTCAGAATATTGAAAAATGTGCTTTCTCCGTAAAGCTGTTTTAAAATCTGACACAGCGGTTGCATCCCAGGAGTAGTCCATCTATAATTCTTTAAAAAAAATATATATATTTTCTCAACGTTTATGATGAGTATTTTTGTAAATTGATGTGCACATTCACCGGACGTTTTGGTAGGAATATATTTTCTGAACTTGACGCGCCAATGTAAAATGCTGTTTTTGGATATGAATATGAACTTTATCGAACAAAACATACATGTATTGTGTAACATAATGTCCTATGAGTGTCATCTGTTGAAGATCGTCAAAGGTTAGTGCTTCATTTAGCTGTTTTTTGGTTTTTATTGACACATGTCCTTGCTTGGAAAATGGCTGTGTTAATATTTTTGTCTATGTACTCTCCTAACATAATCTAATGTTTTGCTTTCGCTGTAAAGCCTTTTTGAAATTGGACAATGTGGTTACATCAAGGAGAAGTGTATCTTTAAAATGATGTAAAATAGTTGTATATTTGAGAAAGTTGAATTATGACATTTTGTTGTTTTTGAATTTGCCGCCCTGATATTTCACTGGCTGTGTCCCTGAAGCTGTTAACCTCTTGCGTATATCCTACCACTGGGGGCGCCACAGCGCATTTTGGAAAAAATTCGTTCCCATTTTAAACGGCCTACTAATCAAACTCAGAAGCTAGGACATGCATATACTTATTTTATATGGATAGAAAACACCCTAAAGTTTCTAAAACTGTTTGAATGGTGTCTGTGAGTATAACAGAACTCGTATGGCAGTCAAAACCCCGAGACCGATTGAACCAGGAAGTGGGATTCTGAATTGTGGACTCGACTTCACAGCCTTCCCTGTAATTCACAACGTGAAAAAATGATAATTGAGCACTTTCCAGTGCTTCCACTAGATGTCCCCAGTCTTTACAAAGTGTTTTGAGGCTTCTGCTGTCAAAACTCAGTGAAGGAGACGATGTGGCAATTGGTCACAGTAGGAGGGCCATCAGCATTGTGACGTCGGCGGCCGTGTCTGCCCCCACCTTTGGAAACGTTTTGAAACACAATGAAATCGTCCCACTCGAATCTTATTGGCTCTCTTGTTGAAACAGGCCCTGAAGATTAATGTTATACAACGTTTGACATGTTTGAACGAACCTAAAGGAGGGAAAAAAGTCAATTTTCGTTAGCCAAGTCCCGCGCCCGTATCAACATTTGGTTACAGCCTTCGGACGCGCTAACAACAGCAAGCTAATGGAACATAAAGGATGGACTTTTTTGATCGAAAATACATTTGTCGTGGACCTGGGATTCCTGGAAGTGCTTTCTGATGAAGACAACTAAAGGTGAGGGATTATTGGCAATATTATACAAGATCAGATGTGCTGTGCGATTGTTCCAAGATGGCGACGAGCTAGGCTTTCTAGCTCATTTTCTGAGTATCGCATCCCCTTTTATCTCAAAGTGTGATTACCCTGTAAAGTTAATTTAAAATCTGTTATGACGGGTGTTTTCAAGAGATATTCATCTATAAATCTTAGATTGACAATATAAAAAAAAAAATCGTTTTCGAATAGTAATTTATAAAATTGTAGCACTGTTTCCCGGGACGCATTTTATGGGAAAATAGTTAGTCAACATCAGGTGCCGATGTAAAATGCTGTTTTTATATAGAAATATGACCTTTATTGAACAAAAGATTGCATGCTGTGTGTAACATGATGTCCTAGTTGTGTCATCTGATGAAGTTTGTAAAAGGTTAGTGCTGCATTTAGCTGTTTTTTGGTTATATGTGATGCATGTGCTTGGTCGGAAAATTCATATGATGCTACTTTTACCATGTACTCCTCTAACATAATCTAATATTGTGCTTTTCCTGTAAAACCTTTTTGAAATCGGACAACGAGGGTCGATTCAAGAGAGGTGTATCTATAAAACGATATGAGACAGTCCTATATTTGAAAAAAAAAAAATATTGAATTTCGTTATGCTAATGTCGCTAGGAGTTTTTTGCTGGAAAATGATCCCGCTAACGGGATGAGAGTCTCAAGAGGTTTTAACCTGTTGGGGATAGGGGGCAGTATTTGCACTGCCGGATAAAAAACGTACCCAATTTCATGATTTGGATAGAAAACACCCTAAAGTTTCTAAAACTGTTTGAATGGTGTCTGTGAGTATAACAGAACTCATTTGGCAGGCCAAAACCTGAGAAGATTCCAAACAGGAAATGCTCTCTCTGACTTTTTCTTGTCCTTCTTGATCATCTCTAACCAAAACAGGGGATCTCTGGCATAACGTGACATTTTCTAACGCTCCCATAGGCTCTCAGAAGGCGCCAGAACGATGAATGGTGGCTTTGCAGGCCCTGGCTGAAAAACAGTAGCGCATTTTGTAAGTGATCGATCTGAGGACAATGAGACTGGAGGCGCATGCACGAGGCGACACCATGTTTACTTTCTCTCTCTTTGAACGAAAATAACGACTCCCGGTCGGAATATTATCGCTTTTTTACGAGAAAAATAGCATAAAAATTGATTTTAAACAGCGGTTGACATGCTTCGAAGTACGGTAATGGAATATTTTGAATTTTTTTGTCACGAAACGCGTCGGGCGCGTCACCTTTCTTTACCCTTCGGGTAGTGTCTTGAACGCACGAACAAAACGCCGCTATTTGGATATAACTATGGATTATTTGGAACCAAACCAACATTTGTTATTCAAGTAGAAGTCCTGGGAGTGCATTCTGACGAAGAACAGCAAAGGTAATCAAACTTTTCTAATAGTAAATCGGAGTTTGGTGAGTACCACACTGGGTGGGTGTCAAACTAGCTAGCCTGTGATGGCCGGGCTATCTACTCAGAATATTGCAAAATGTGCTTTCACCGAAAAGCTATTTTAAAATCGGACATAGCGAGTGCATAAAGGAGTTCTGTATCTATAATTTTTTTTAAAATTGTTATGTTTTTTGTGAACGTTTATCATGAGTAATTTAGTAAATTCACCGGAAGTTTCGGTGGGAATGCTAGTCACATGCTAGTCACATGCTAATGTAAAAAGCTGGTTTTTGATATAAATATGAACTTGATTGAACAAACCATGCATGTATTGTATAACATAATGTCCTAGGATTGTCATCTGATGAAGATCATCAAAGGTTAGTGCTGCATTTAGCTGTGGTTTGGGTTTATGTGACATTATATGCTAGCTTGAAAAATGGGTGTCTGATTATTTCTGGCTGAGTACTCTGCTGACATAATCTAATGTTTTGCTTTCGTTGTAAAGCCTTTTTGAAATCGGACAGTGTGGTTAGATTAACGAGAGTCTTGTCTTTAAAATGGTGTAAAATAGTCATATGTTTGAGAAATTGAAGTAATAGCATTTCTAAGGTATTTGACACACAGAGTTACACATGGAATAAACAAACATACAGTCAATAATACAGTAGAAAAAAAGGATATATACAGTGTGTGCAAATGAGGTAAGATCAGGGAGTTAAGGCAATTAACAGACGACACACAATTAATCTTCTCCTTTCCCCCTTCTGATAAACAGGTGGCGAATCGCATCTCTGCATGTCTGGCAGACATAACAGTGTGGATGACGGATCACCACCTCAAGCTAAACCTCGGCAAGACGGAGCTGCTCTTCCTCCGGGTAAGGACTACCCGTTCCATGATCTCGCCATCACGGTTGACAAGTCCATTGTGTCCTCCTCCCAGAGTGCTAAGAACCTTGGCGTGACCCTGGACAACACCCTGTCGTTCTCCGCTAACATCAAGGCAGTGACCCGATCCTATAGGTTCATGCTCTACAACATTCGTAGAGTACGACCCTGCCTCACACAGGAAGCGGTGCAGGTCCTATTCCAGGCACTTGTCATCTCCCATCTGGATTACTGCAACTCGCTGTTGGCGGGGCTCCCTGCCTGTGCCATCAAACCCCTACAACTCATCCAGAACGCCGCAGCTCGTCTGGTGTTCAACCTTCCCAAGTTCTCTCACGTCACCTCGCTCCTCTGCACACTCCACTTGCTTCCAGTTGAAGCTCACATCTGCTACAAGACCATGGTGCTTGCCTACGAAGCTGTGAGGGGAACAGCACCTCTGTACCTTCATGCTCTGATCAGTCCCTACACCCAAAGAAGGGCACTGCGTTCATCCACCCCTGGCCTGCTCGCCTCCCTACCTCTGCGGAAGCACAGCTCCCGCTCAGCCCAGTCAAACCTGTTCGCTGCTCTGGCACCCCAATGGTGGAACAAGCTCCCTCATGACGCCAGGACAGCGGAGTCAATCACCACCTTCCGGAGACACCTAAAACCCCACCTCTTTAAGGAATACCTGGGATAGGATTAAGTAATCCTTCTAACCCCCCCCCCAAAAAAATATATATAGATGTACTATTGTAAAGTGGTTGTTCCACTGGATATCATAAGGTGAATGCACCAATTCGTAAGTCACTCTGGATAAGAGCGTCTGCTAAATGACGTAAATGTAAATGTAAATGTAATTAAATAGGCCATAGTGGCAAGGTAATTACGATATAGCAATTAAACACTGGAGTATTAGATGTGCAGAAGATGAATGTGCAAGTAGAGATACTGGGGTGCAAAGGAGCAAAATAAATAAATATATACAGTTTGGGGATGAGGTAGTTGGATGGGCTATTTACAGATGGGCTATGTACAGGTGCAATGATCTGTGAGCTGCTCTGACAGCTGGTGCTTGAAGTTAGTGAGGGAGATAAGAGTCTTTTTTGCAGTTCGTTCCAGGCATGGTCTTAAGTCAACACATTTTTACTTAAGTCCATTTTTTATTGACTTAAGTACCTGTAGGCACTATCTCTATGGCTGCTGACAACATCTGGCATGAGTCATGATTAAGGGGAATGGGCCAGGTCGATACTTGAGGATTCCAATCCCCACGGGAGCTCAATTGAACACAAACACAAGTCTTTTGCCCATTCCCAAGCCTCTCCTTTAGAGTTAGATTTGCAGCAGAGGACCAGCCAATCTGTAAATATTAACATGGATGTATAATACTGGGCAGGATCCATTATGCATCCACACACTAAGTGAAAAGAAGACAGGGCCTGTAACTATGGGAGGGGAAGAGCCGAAGACAAAGGAAATATCTCCTGATATTTCTTATGTACTGTAAGTATTATTTAATTGCAAAATGCCTTTTTCATCTCAATGACAGCTCTTGAAATGAGCACTTTCCAATGCTTGGTTGTCAGACCTGCAAATCTTCCTCCTTTTGAGACAGGTCTTGGATTTGAAATACACCTGTAGCCTCGCATGCTATTGGGGCTGGTATAGGCTCAATGATTGCGTTGAGCCTCAACACTGCATTCATGCTTTGATGATGATGATGAGGATGATATTATCATAAGTTAGACTCTAAGCACACTTTGTCCTACAAAAGGTATGAAACCTTCTTCCCCTCTCGTCTTGAGCTATTGTGACTGTTTCTTGAACCTATATCTACATGGGTCATCATTGTGTTTGACATTCATAGTCAGCAAAGCTACTACCCCCGCTAAAGAAAATGTCTATAGGCACTAAATCACAAAGTAAGTTTAAATCACAACTTTTAATACCTTAATGTTTACTTTCTAGCTACCCACTTTAAAATGAAGTTTTAGCCATTATGATGTTATCTCAGTGAATGTAAAGTGTTGGCCTGCTGTTGGTCCCGTGTTTCATGTGCTGAAATAAAATATCCCAGAAATTTCCCATACGCACAAAAATATTATTTCTCTCAAATTTTGTGCACAAATTTGTTAACATCCCTGTCAGTGAGCATTTCTCCTTTGCTGAGAATCTATCCACCTGACAGGTGTGGCATATCAAGAAGCTGATTAAACAGCATGATCATTACACATGTGCACCTTGTGCTGGGGACAATACAAGGCCACTCTAAAATGTGCAGTTTTGTCACATAACACAATGCTATATATGTCTCAAGTTTTGAAGGAACATGCAATCAGCATGCTGACTGCAGGAATGTCCACCAGAGCTGTTGCCAGATAATTTAATGTTAATTTATTTACCATAAGATGCCACCAACATCGTTTTAGAGAATTTGGCCAGTCGGCCACATAATCATACACCATGTGTAATCACAACAGCCCAGGACCTCCACATCTGGCTTCTTCACCTGTGGGATCGTCTGACACCAGCCACCAAGACAGCTGATGAAATTGAGGAGTATTTCTGTCTGTAATAAATCCCTTTTGAGGGGAAAAACTCATTCTGATTGGCTGGGCCTGGCTCCCCAGTGGTTGGGCTGTGGCTCCAGAGTGGGAGGGCCTTTGTCCTCCCAGTCCCAACCATGGCTCCGCTCCTGCTCAGTCATGTGAAATCCATAGATTAGGGCCTAATTCATTTATTTGAATTGACTGATTTCATATGAACTGATTTCATATGAACTGTAATCCAGTAAAATCTTTGAAATTGTTGCATGTTGCGTTTATATTTTTGTTCAGTATATTTGAAGGAACTTAATGTTCAGACCAGTACCCTGTTACAAACAAATGTGTTGCATATACTAGAGGGGAAACTAAGTTAAGATTGAATGACCTCTCAGATAGAATATTACTAAAAGATTTAGATGGACAAATATGAAAATAATGAATGTTTGTTTTCTCCAGGAAGACATTGTGATAATGGCTATGAGCTCATTGGCAGTTCAGAAGTTCATTACTTATTAATTTACTTTTTTATAGGAAGATGATATTTTACAGCTTGGTGGAATCAGCTTAGCACATCTATATTTCAGTTCTAAAATTAGGCCAATTTCACATATAAACTCTATTGTATGACTATGAACCGCCAGAAAACACTAAGAGACGTGGGCTTAATGAACATAGGTAGAAATGTGCTCTTGCTCAAAAAGGCTTATGCAAAGCAGTGTGCATTTTCCTAATGAAGACCTGCATTTGAGATGAATAGGAACAACTACTACTTAATTTTCTCCTCGGCCCTCAAAATAGCTAGCACTTCCATTCTCCTCCTTCCATTTGTTGTCGAATAAAGAACAATAAGAGGAGACCTCTATATTTCTCTCAGTGGAAGAGGTCTCAGGGCTTTATTGCATTTTCAGGGAGGTTAAAATTAAAAAGGGAGGTTTTTCTTCAGCGTGAATGGGAGAACATACCTGAGAGCGAAACAGAGCCCTAAACAGCCCAGGCATACAGCCTCTCTCCCCAGAGAAGGAGAAAAGCTGAGCAGAGCAGAGCGGAGGAGCAGGCATAGTGAAATGAGTGTCTGATCATGGTACAGGTATCAGGGCCCCTATAGGGACCATCTGACCTCTGCTCCTCCCCATCATGGGCCTCCCAGGAGAATCAGACTGGGTGAGGAGAGAGGAGAAACCAGCCTGGTGTGCAATAGGGGGGGAAATGAAACAGATAACATATAGATGGATTGTTAGTTAGAGAAAAAAAGAAGTGTGACATTGTTTGCAGTAAAACTTGAATGAGCAATATCTCGGACGAGATGAGGACACAAGCAGCCAGGATCATGGGTGAAGCAGAGTGTAGCCAGCGAGGCCAAAAGTGATGCAGACTATTTGGTTAATGATAGTACTCTGTACATCTTAGGGCATCACAATGATTAAATAGGGGAATGATTTATACAGCCTGATCTCTGCAATTGTTAGGTGAGATTAAAGACCTATGGCACCTTTCCATCCCCTCCGTCTTCCTCCCTCCCTCCCTCAATAATTTTCTGCCAAATCACAGCATCCCTCTACTGAACGTCACAGTGATTCTCCTCCAATAAGGGCACCTTTACATCTGGATGAAGTTTTCTTTAGGAATATAAGTGCAGCTGAAGGCTCAATATTTCCCCAGCAACCATGTTTAAAGACCTTCCATGGTCTCCTGTATTTAGCCTTATCTCCCACGATGAGACAGGAGCATTGTACGTATCTACTGGTCCGCCCCTTCCAACTCATTTCCTCTCTGAATGAGACCTCGAGGTGAGCTGAGATGGTGTCCTTTGAGAGAGAGTGAGCCGCCGTCATGTGACTGCGAGTAAGCACTTTAATTTATTGATAAAACTAAACCCTGGCCAATCTTCTTTATCTGCTAAACAACACTTACCGATTATGGAGTTGCATATTGCTGTGATTTATTTTTTAAATCGGCATACCTTTCTATTCCCCTTCTATATTTCACCTACTCTGGCTGAGCTAATTTAGATTGTCCTCTGAACATTGAATAAGAGTCTATCAAAGACTAAACTTTTCCTTCACAGTACAATGCAATTAAACAGGAAACCTGTTGTGTCTTGCTCCCCTCAATAGGTTTTGTGCTAAATTACCTTGAATAGAACTGAGCATGCACACAGAGGAAACACCGTGGCGATGTCACGCCCTGAACTGAGAGAGCCTTTTTATGTCTCTATTTAGGTTTGGTCAGGGTGTGATTTGGGTGGGCATTCTATGTCCGTGTTTCTATGTTTGGGATTTCTTTGTTTCGGCTGGGTATGACTGGAACAGGAACAGCTGTATATCGTTGTTGCTGATTGGGAGTCATACTTAGGCAGCCTGTTTTTCCTTTGGGTTTTGTGGGTAGATGTTTTCCGTATAGCTACTTTGCCTTATGGAACTGTGTAGTCGTTGTTTTGTTTATTTTGTAAGTGTTCACTTTTCTCAATATTAAAAAAGATGAGCATTCATATTCCCGCTGCGTTTTGGACCTGTGTTCACGACGACCGTTACAGGCGACCATGTCATTGAATCTCCTTGCTACCATGTTAGATTTTTTTTTTTACTGTAGAATTTCGAATGTAGGTATTCTAAATGCATCTGTCAGACATCTTGCCAATTAGCAAGTGATGTCTTAACAACATCTTCCTGATGCATCATGTATACATCCGTTGGGCAGAGGTATCTGTGCTATCTGGGTTTGTTGCCTCTCTCTCATACACATCCAATAAGTTGTGTTGTGACAAGGTAGGGGTGGTATACAGAAGAGAGCCCTATTTGGTAAAATACCAAGTCCATATTATGGCAAGAACAGCTTGAATAAGCAAAGAGAAACAACAGTCCATCATTACTTTAAGACAGTGTTACTCACTATTTTTGTAAGGGTGGCACTTTGGGTTGAGACAATCATACAGATCTTTAATTTGTTGTACATTTTCTTCCAATATTATCAATTGAGAGCAAATTAAGGGAAATAGAGCACATGCAATTGATTTGTTGTACAGCACATCACAAATATATACATACACACATCAAATAGGCTACATCACATGTATAAGACCCATATTAAGGGTTACCTCAGTAGTTGGATGAGCAAAAATGTCCCTTATGCTCCTTGACTGAATTAATTCTAAATGTATAGTCTGTTGTTTATATCCTTGTGAGGCAATCCAGGTGCGCATTGGTCAGTCTGTTTCACTGTTTTTGTCCTTTCACCTTCCCTTGCATGTTTGTGGCACGGTCAGTGCACATAGATGCCAGATTTGACCAGTCAATATAATTATCAGCAAAAAATGTAACAAGGGCATTCAGAATATCCTCTCCTCGTGTTTGTCCCTGAAGGGGCAGTAAACATAAAAGTTCCTCTGAATGACTCGTTTTGAGGGAAGCGGACCCAAACACATTATTGGGCAATGTCACTTACATCAGTGCTCTTGTCAAGCGCAATACTAAAACATGGCGCCTTGGATATGTCAGTAATCAGTTGCTTACCGATGTCGTCGCCGATGTCTTCTATGCATCTTGTTATGGTCGAGTCTGAGAGTTGCAGTCCCTGAATTTGTTTTAAAATAGCTCCCTTGTTTGTGAAATCATCATACAATATTTTGGCTCCGGCCAAAAAACATTCTTTGACAATCTCTGCATCTGTTTAGGCCTTCTTGTTTCTCGCGAGTATCCAAGCAATCTCACATGTTGCCTTTGTCTTTTTCTCTGCAACAGTACTATATCTGTCCGTCATTTGTTGTTGTCTTTTGAACTGTCCTTTGAGTTGCGCTATGTAGTTTTTTCTCAGGTTGCTTTGTGGCGGATATGTTTTGTCAAAGTGGGCATGATGTGACTGGAAATATCGCTCAAAATTTTCTCTTTTAAATCAGTTGACTGCCTTCTGGCAAATAAGACAAAGTGAGGTAGTCCCATTATGCAGATCAAAGAAATACTTGTCTGTCCACGTTAGCTACGTTAGCTAGCTGCATTTCCCCACTGCCATCTTCCTGATTTTCCTGGTTCTCCGGTGGTTGTTCATTCATAGCTGCCACGTTGTTCTCCAGCTCTTCCCCCTCATTTTCATTGTAATTAGATTTACGTTTCTTTTTTACAATAAATCGATCCATGTCTACCAGACTGCAAAATTAGCTAGTAGCAAACTGGTATGTGTCGGTCGCTGTAGCTGAGCAGTTGCGTTTTATTTCAGCAAACGTTCTATTTCGGCCTTTCTGTTCAACAGCTGCGCTATACTGCCATCTATCTGCCATCCAGGGAACAATAGATATATTCAATGAAGTGATTCAGGCCTGCATTAAACACATTGAATTGAAATTGTATCACTGTTATGTATTATGGAAAATAGGAAAATCATGGTGAGCCGCAAATTAAGAGCAGCCCACGGGCCACGCAATTCGTTTTCCAAGATGGCGTAACATTCGGACGTGTGTTTTTGTCTTGTCCCTTCCTGTCCCTTGTAAACATCGTTTTTTTTTTTTTTTTTCTTAAATATATTTCATATTTTAATATCACTTTCTATCTATGGACTGAATATACTCTCCTGCAACCCGCCTCACCCAATGTGGTGCGGATCTGCTATCTTTATACTTAACTTCATTAGGGTAGGGGGCACTATTTTCACCTCTGGATGGAAAGCGTGCCCAAAGGTAACTGCCTGCTACTCAGGCCCGGAAGCTAGGATATGCATATAAGTAGATTTGGTAGATTTGGATAGAAAACATTCTAAAGTTTCCTAAACTGTTAAAATAATGTCTGTGAGTATAACAGAACTGATATGGCAGGCGAAAACCTGAGAAAAATCCATCCAGAAAGTAGGATTTATTTTTATTTTTGTAGTTTTCTATTGAATGCCATTACATTATCCATTGATTTAGGACTCAAATTGCACTTCCTATGGCTTCCACTAGATGTCAACAGTCTTTAGAAATTGTTTCAGGCTTGTATTCTGAAAAATGAGGTCCACTTGAATGAGTGGACAATTGTGTCCCAGAGGTTTTTCATGCGCACGACCAAGAGCACATCTTTCTTGTTTTCCTTTTATATTGACAAAGCTTTTGTCTGGTTGAAATGTTATTGATTATTATGACTAAAAACAACCTGAGGATTTATTATAAACATCGTTTGACATGTTTCTACGAACTTTACTGATACTTTTCGGATTTTTCGTCTGTCTGTTGTGACTGAATTTGAGCCTGTGAATTACTGAATAAAACATGCGAACAAAACTGAGGTTTTTGGATATAAAGAGGGACTTTATCAAACAAAACAAACATTTATTGAGTAAATGGGAGTCTTGTGAGTGCAACCATACGAAGTTCATCAAAGATATGTGATTAATTTTATCACTATTTCTGACTTGTGTAACTCCTCTACTTGGCTGGTAATTGTTTGTAATGATTTGTCTGCTGGGTGCTGTTCTCAGATAATTACATGGTATGCTTTTGCCGTAAAGCCTTATTGAAATCTGACACCGTGGTTGGGTTAACAAGAAGTTAATCTTTAAACCGATGTATAATACTTGTAAGTTTTATGAATTTTTATAATGAGTATTTCTGTTTTGGAATTTGACGCTCTGCAATTTCACAGGATACAGGCCAAGTGGGACAGTAGCGTCCCACACCCCCTAGAGAGGTTTTAAGAACTCATCAACTCATCAAAAGCTAACTGGCTACCAGCTATCTGGCTACTAGTTAGCCATGGCCCGCCAGCTGTCTAAAGTACATCGGACTGTTAGCTTAACCTGTTGGGGATAGGAGGCAGTATTTGCACAGCCGGATAAAAAACGTACCCGATTTAATCTGGTTACTACTCCTGCCCAGTAACTAGAAAATGCATAGAATTGTTTGATTTGGATAGAAAACACCCTAAAGTTTCTAAAACTGTTTGAATGGTGTCTGTGAGTATAACAGAACTCATATGGCAGGCCAAAACCTAAGAAGATTCCAAACAGGAAGCGCTATCTCTGACTTTTTCTTGGCCTTCTTGATCATCTCTAACCAAAACAGGGGATCTCTGGCATGACGTAACATTTTCCAACGCTCTCATAGGCTCCCAGAAGGCGCCAGAACGATGAATGGTGACTTTGCAGGCTCTGGCTGAAAAACAGTAGCGCAAGTGGTCGATTGTAAGTGGTCGATCTGAGGACAATGAGACTGGAGGCGTGTGCACGAGCCGACACCATGTTTACTTTCTCTCTCTTTGAACGAAAACAACGACTCCCGGTCGGAATATTATCGCTTTTTTACGAGAAAAATAGCATAAAAATTGATTTTAAACAGCGGTTGACATGCTTCGAAGTACGGTAATGGAATATTTTGAAATGTTTTGTCACGAAACGCGTCGGGTGCGTCACCCTTCTTTACCCTTCGGATAGTGTCTTGAACGCGCGAACCAAACGCTGCTATTTGGATATAACTATGGATTATTTGGAACCAAACCAACATTTGTTATTGAAGTAGAAGTCCTGGGAGTGCATTCTGATGAAGAACAGCAAAGGTAATCAAACTTTTCTAATAGTAAATCGGAGTTTTGTGAGTACCACACTTGGTGGGTGTCAAAATAGCTAGCCTGTGATGCCGGGCTATCTACTCAGAATATTGCAAAATGTGCTTTCACCGAAAAGCTATTTTAAAATCGGACATAGCGAGTGCATAAAGGGGGTCACGTTGCACTTCCTAAGGCTTCCATTGGCTGTCAAAAGCCTTCAGAAAGTTGTTTGAGCATTCTCCTGTCACTGGGCAGAGTATAGGAGCTCATTCACTGAGTGGACTGCCTGGTGACAAAGAGATAGGAAATGCACGGTCCCGCGAGCACGCTGTTCCTTCTTTTTCTCCTTGAATGAATACGCTATTGTCGCTATTGTTGGAATATTATCGCAATTTTACATTAAAAATACCATAAAGATTGATTTTAAACAGGGTTTGAATTGCTTCTAAGTACGGTAATGGAACATTTTGGTGTGTCTCAAATTGCGCTTGCGCGTTAGCCTTTGGATAGTGACCTGAACGCACAAACAAAACGGAGGTATTTGGACATAAATATGGATTATTTTTAACAAAAACAAAATTTATTGTGGAAGTAGCAGACCTGGGAGTGCATTCTGGCGAAGATCAGCAAAGGTAAGAGAATATTTATAATACTAATTCTGAGTTTAGGTTGCCCCGAACTTGGCGGGTGTCTGTATAGCTTTCTGTGACGGCGAGCTATCTACTCTGAAAATTGAAAAATGTGCTTTCTCCGTAAGCTATTTTAAAATCTGACACAGCAGTTGCATAAAGGAGTACTTTATCTATAATTCTTAAAATAATTGTTATGTATTTTGTCAACGTTTATGATGAGTATTTTTGTAAACCGGACGTTTTTGGTGGGAATACATTTTCTGAACATCATACGCCAATGTAAAATGCTGTTTTAGGATATAAATATGAACTTTATCGAACAAAACATACATGTATTGTGTAACATAATGTCCTAGGAGTGTCATCTGATGAAGATCGTCAAAGGTTAGTGCTTCATTTAGCTGTGTTTTGGGTTTTTGTGACATATATCCTTGCTTGGAAAACGGCTGTGTGGTTATTTTGGTCTATGTACTCTCCTAACATAATCTAATGTTTTGCTTTCGCTGTAAAGCCTTTTTGAAATCGGACAATGTGGTTTGATTAAGGAGAAGCGTATTTTTAAAATGGTGTAAAATAATTTAAATTATTGGATTTTTTAAGTTTTGTATTTCGCTAGCGGAACGTCTGTCCTCAAAAGGTTTAAGTTGGTTTTATTCACTGCCCTAGCACACTCCGTCAACCGGATGTCCTAGCCGTGTCTGAATCCTGGCTCAGGAAGACCACCAAAAACACTGACATTTCCATCCATAACTATAAAATTTTCCGACAAGACAGAACTGCTAAAGGGGGTGGTGTTGCAATCTACTGCAGAGATAGCCTGCAGAGTTCTGTCTTACTATCCAGGTCTGTACCAAAACAATTCAAGCTTCTACTTTAAAAATCCACCTTTCCAGAAACAAGTCTCTCACCGTTGTCGCTTGCTATAGACCACCCTCTGTCCCCAGCTGTGCCCTGGACACCATATGTGAACTGATTGCCCCCATCTATCTTCAGAGCTAGTGCTGGTAGGTGACTTAAACTAGGACATGCTTAACACCCCGGCCATCCTACAATCTAAGCTTGATGCCCTCAATCTCTCACAAATTATCAATGAACCCACCAGGTACAACCCCAAATCTGTAAACACCAACTTGCCCTCCAAATACACCTCTGCTGTCTTCAACCAAGATCTCAGCGATCACTGCCTCACTGCCTGCATCCGTAATGGGTCTGCGGTCAAACGACCACCCCTCATCATTGTCAAAAGGTCCCTAAAACACTTCAGCGTGCAGGCCTTTCTAATCGTCCTGGCCCGGGTATCCTGGAAGGATATTGACCTCATCCCATCAGTAGAGGATGCCTGGTCATTTTTAAAAGTGCCATCTTAAATAAGCATGCCCCTTTCCAAATATTTAGAACCAGGAACAGATATAGCCCTTAGTTCTCTCCAGACCTGACAGCCCTTGACCAGCACAAAAACATCCTGTGGCGTTCTGCATTAGCATCGAATAGCCCCCGTGATATGCAACTTTTTAGCGAAGTCAGGAACAAATATACACAGGCAGTTAGGAAAGCTAAGTCTAGCTTTTTCAAGCAGAAATGTGCATCCTGTAGCACAAACTCAAAAAAGTTCTGGGACACTGTAAAGTCCATGGAGAATAAAAGCACCTCCTCCCAGCTGCCCACTGCACTGAGGCTAGGAAACACTGTCACCATCGATAAATCCACTATAATTGAGAATTTCAATAAGCATTTTTCTATGGCTGGCCATGCTTTCCACCTGGCTACCCCTACCCCGATCAACAGCCCTCCACTCCCCACAGCAACTCACCCAAACCTCCCCCATTTCTCCTTCACCCAAATCCAGATAGCTGATGTTCTTAAAGAACTGCAATACCTGGACCCCTACAAATCAGCCGGGCTAGACAATCTGGACCCTCTCTTTCTAAAATTATCTGCCAAGCTAAAGCTAGCTAGCTACCCCAGAAGTTGCTAATAACATCTGTATCGAAGATATTTGCAAATGTTTTATTTTGCTTGTTTGTTACTGATCTTATTTCAAATGCTCACAGATGTTTTCCCATTCAGTCAAATAAATAATGCCTTATTACCAACGCGGTATTGTACACACAGCGTGTGTGCTTGTTTGCAGACTTGTTTTTTTTCAGCTTTGACAGTGCTACTGATCGTAGTGGGGTCGCTTGGCTTGCATGTGAAAATTCAGCACACACAGCATTCTATAATAGAATTGTGTTATTTAACGTGTCAAATTAAAGCTTATTTGAGCACAATACTTATCCTTTTTTAATTGAGGCCAGTTCCAGATGATTCAACAAGTCAATAGTCCTTAAGGGTGCGTTACATTATTGGGTAGGAGGGCTTAGATAACCCTTGATTCACTTTGTTAGCAGGAACTGAGCTATCTTTCGACTGGCTAAGATGACTGATGGATATTGCTTCCTAAATACAAGAATTACTTCTGGTTAATTACACATTCACATGTTAGACTGAAGTCAATTAGAGATAAGTGTATTGAATGCGTTAACAAATAAGTAAACAAATATTGATTGTTTTGCAATTCATGTCGCAAACATGAGAATGGTAATGTTTCCTGGGAGATCAAGTTGAATTAAAAGTTTGAGTCAGTTAGTCATAGTAGTTGCCTAATATCTAGAATCAGCTACTCATCTTTCAAGACTAAACATTAACATGTGCATTGTATCAGCCTGGAGAGTTAGCCACAGTATAATCTAGCAATGTTTTCAAAGACTTGGCAACAGTGAATTTTTTCTAACAGAGAATCAAATCCCACCTACTGTATGGTGTGAGGGTTCCTTTGATTTTATTCTCCTACCTTTGGGGATGCATATGCCTTTGATCTGGACACTCATCCAAATATATGTTGTTCCTGCATTGCACCTTAGATTAATGAATTGGCACGGTTAGGAGCTGCTAGTTGCAGTTGGCTTGCTGTTTTACAAGATGGTGTGCCTTGTAAGTAAGCCGGTCAAGTTTAGTTTGGGGCTAAAAACATTAAATACAATAGCTGCTCGTTAGTACGCTAAAGAGGACTTTAACCTGCTTTAAATGATGCATGAGTAAATCATTTTCATTTTTACTCACTTGATAATGTACACTTCATGATCTGTTATTATGATGCCAATGACACTGACTTCCTACCAAATAATGTCACAGCAAAGCTCTGGCCTGTGGTTACAGAGTAGGGGTGTGCCGAGTAGTCAGACAAAACAAGTATTGTAATGGATAGGGGCAATATTCTGGATACGATTATGATCAGAGTTTTTTTGTAATTACCCGTGATGTAAAAAAATGAAGTAATTTTCTGCCTGCTACTATGATAAATCACAAGAACATTTGCTATCAAGCTATCAACGTACATAATATCTAAAAAGCGGGGCAAGGGTAGAGAAAAAAGATGAAACACTGATGTGCGTTCTGACTGAGTGACAGCAAACTTGGTAACTCAGCAAGTTGAGGACACAGACACACATACACCCCAAACCCCCCCAACATATAGCCTACTTATGCATATTAAAACGCACACGTTTTATCCGATCACGAGTATCATCCTATCCGATCCAACTATCAACTGTCAATTTGTGGATACGATTACGAGTATGAGTATAGCGAGCATACCCCAATTACAGAGACACAGTTTGTCCCTTTGACAGAGTGGCGATGTTTCAACAATCATGTGATGTATCAGTAGGTTCTCCTGAAGATTGAGGGGGGCCTGTAGATTGTATCAAATTAAATCAAATTATGTTTGTCACATGCGCTGAATACAACAGTTGAAGACCTTACCGTGAAATGCTTACTTACAAGCCCTTAACCAACAATGCAGAGTTTAAAAAATAGTATAGAAAAAGTATACATGCATAGATAATAAACAGTGAGTAGCAGCAGCGTATGTGAAGAGTGTGAAGGAATGTGAATGTGTGTGTGTATGTGGCATCAATATGCATCTGTGAGCGTGTTTTTGTGTGTCCGTGTGTGTGTGGTTGTGTGTGGGGGAGTGTCAGTGTAGAATGTGTGAGTGACTAGAGTCCAGTGAGTGCACATCGAGCCTGTGCAAGAGAGTCAGTGCAAAAATTCAGAACAAATATTAATAAAATAAGCGGGTCAATGCAAATAGTCTGGGAAGCCATTTGATCAACTGTTCAGCAGTCTTATGGCATGGAGGTAGAGCTGATAAGGAGCCTTGTGGACCCAGAATTGACATTCTGGTACCGAGAGAACAGTCTACAACTTGGGTGGCTGGAGTCTTTGACAATTTTTAGGGCCTTCCGCTGACACCGCCTGCTATAGAGGTCCTAATGGAAGGGAGTTACGCCCCAGTGATGTAATAGGCCGTAAGCACTACCCTCTGTAGAGCTTTGTGGTCGTATACCGAGCATTTGCCATAAAAGCAGTGATGCAACCAATCAGGATGCTCTCGATGGTGCAGCTGTAGAACTTTTTGAGGATCTGAGGTCCTATGTGAAATCTTTTCAGCCTCCTGACAGGTAATAGGTGTTTTCATGCCCTCTTCTCGACTGTTTTTTAACCATGATAGCTTGTTGGTGATGTGGACACCAAGGAACTTGAAGCGCTCGACCCACTCCACTTCAGCCCTTTCGATGTGAATGGGGGTGTGTTCAGCCCTCCGTTTCCTGTCGTTGTCACGGATCCCTCTTGAACTTTCATTGCGCACACCTGGCCCCTATTCCCACTGATTGTATTGAATATATGTTCCCTTTGTTCACCATGGTGGGGTCGATTATTGTTACAATGTCTGTTGGTGCGTGTGAGTACCTGTGCTGTGTGTTTTGGCTTTCGTGGTGCCATTGTGGATTGCGCAGATGATTACGGGTCTCGTCCCGTGTGATAATCATTGTGCATTTGTGTATTTATTTGAGGTACTTCTCACTCATTTGTTTGGGTTTCAAACCTGTGTTTTTGTTACGTGTTTGTTTGGTCTTTGTCCCCGTGCCTTTACGCGGTACTCCGTAATTTGGGGTCTAATAAAAATAACTATTACGCATTCCTGCGCCTGTCTCCCGAATCTCTTCATACCAACGTGACAGTAGTCCACGGGGTTAGCAGACAGTAGTCCACGGGGTTAGCAGACTTGACACATGCACTTATCAAGAGAATATCCCTGGTCATCCCTAATGCCTCTGATCTGCCGTTTTCAATCAACACAAATGCTTAATTTGTAAAATACGTCTCGTGTCGTTTGGTTTGCTTAATATTAAGAACTTAAAATTATTTTGATACTTAAGTATATTTTAGCAATTCTATTTACTTTTGATACTTAAGTATAGTTACAACCAAATACTTGTAGAATTTTACTCAAGTTGTATTTTACTGGGTGAATTTCACTTTTACTTGTGTCATTTTCTATTACTTTTACTCAAGTATGACAATTGAGTACTGCTCTAGCCTTTAGCTCAGTGCCGATGGTGCCTGTAGTCCATGTCTTCTGGTTGGGATATGTACGTAGTCACTGTGGGGACATCGTCGTCAATGCACTTATTAATAAAGCCGGTGACTGATGTGGTAAACTCCTCAATGCCATCGGATGAATCCCGGAACATATTTCAGTTTGTTATAGCAACAGTCCTGTAGCTTAGCATTCGCTTCATCGGACTACTTCCTTATTGAGCGCGTTACAGGTACTGTTTGAGGTTTTGCTTGTATCAGGAATCAGGAGGATTTGCCAAGAGCTAGGGAGAGGGAGAGCTTTGTGTGCATCTCTGTGTGTGGAGTTAAGGTGATGTAGAGTTGTTTTCCCTCTAGTTGCACAGGTGACATGCTAGTAGAAATGAGGTAAAATGGATTTCAGTTTTCCTGCATTAAAATCACTGCCCACTAGGAGCGCCACCTTTAGATGGCATTAGATGGCATTTTCTTGTTTGCTTATGGCCCTATACAGCTCGTTAGTGCCAGCATCAGTTTGTGGTGGTAAATAGAGAGCTACGAAAAATACAGATGAAAACTCTCTTGGTGATGGTCCAGTATGGTTCCGCCAGTAATTTTATTTGGCACCCCAAAGCCCCCAAGATACAAAATGTCACAAATGCAATGTTCCCCCAAAAAAGTTACCCTACCTACATAATGCAAAAGTTACATTTTAACTTTATTCATGAGGAGAAAGAATGCAGGAGACAGTCAAGTAATAAAGCACGCTGCCGACCATATTGTGGTGCTGAAACGTAATGCTGCAACCGCAACACGATCAATAGGAGATGAACAGCGCCTGGTGCTGAAAATATAGCTAGCTTGTTATGCAAGTGGTGCAAAGCAACAAATGGAGAAAAACTACACAAGTCGAGTAATTCATTTAAACAATAATCTTCATTTTAATTTGTCTTTACAAACAACAAGAGGGCTTAATTGGAGTCTATTTCTTCCGAGCCTAGGCCTATATAAAATAAAAGCTGGCCAAAAATGTAGCACTCTGCATAAAGAAAGAAAGGTGATGTCTGTGTCTGAATGTCTGTATCAGAAACAGAAAATACTGTCAGCATGAGTTCTAAATAGCCCTGGATAAGCACTCACCATAATGATAGTATTTAATAAAGTTACTTACTTATGGAAAATGTTGCATTTCCTCTCGAACACGATCTTGTGGATGTCGGGTGAGATAGATGTGATTTTGATGAGCAGGCAGTCCTCGATTGACTTATGTGAACGCCAGTTCCTGTCGTGAGTCTTGATTGTGTTCATAGAGGAAAAGGAGGACTCGCAGGTATAAGTCAATCCAAACATTGTTAGCATATAAAATGCAAGTTTCTTTATTGTGAGGTATTCCTCTTAGCATGCCACCCAAACCGCACACAAGGACTCGGCACTCCTGAGCGCATTGCTGATTTGGCTCGATGTCTAGAATTCCATCAGCTCAGTTTGAATTGCGGCCTCATCCAGCGAGGGTATCGTTTTCTTAGCAAGGGAAGAGAATTCTCCACCTGGGGGGACTATAATATCCTTGGGCATGCTGTACTCTTCGAATCTGGTGTAGAAGTTTTCCCTCAGCTGCTTGATAATCTTCCATCACTTCTGTGTCAATGCTGTGGCCTGCTCCCTCTGCCTGTCGTTTCTCCAGTGTGCTGAAGTACAGTAGCATTCTAGATGACAAGTCTAAATCAAACAATTCAAGCCTCCCAGGAAAGGCCGCAAGTTGTTTTTCCCCCATGTCCTTTACTGTTTTCCCTATTCCTTGGTCCTGCAGATTGAACCTGTTTAAGTGACAGAATATGTCAGCCAAAAAAGCAATATTGGAGAGGAATTCCTCAATTTCTAGAATACGAAGGTAGTCAACTTCTGCCCTCATTTTGCTTTTCTGAAAAAATCCACAACCTGGTCATGCAGCTCACATAACCTCTACAATGCTTTTACTTTACACAACCAGCGCACATTGTTGTGAAGCAGGAGATCATCGTGAGTGGCCACCTCTGATTCTGTCACAAGCTTGTGGAAAAGACGGTGTTGGGTGCATGATGTCTCCTTGACAAAGTTGATTATGTGCATTATATCTTTTAGCTCACCATTTAGTCTGGCACACAGCATACTCTGATGGATGAGACAATGCAAGCCATTCATTTGGGGGGCGATTTACTTCAACCTGCTGACCAGGCCCCTGTGTCTGCCCACGATAGCAGGAGCCCTGTTGGTGACCACAAAGTTGACTTTTTCGTATGAGAGGCCATGCTGCGTAAACAGTTCTTCCAGCTTTGTGAATATTATGTACCCGGGTGTAACGGGGTGAGTGACTGGTTGCCGGGAAGACAGGCGCAGGAGAGCAGAGATGGGTGATAACAGGAGAACTTTAATATACACCCTGGCCCAAAGGCACAGGCGAGGCAGCACAAAACACAACCACGGTAACATGAACCGGATTAAACAAAACAAACAAACAAACCTAGGTTTGAAACAAACCTAGCACAAGCCAGCCTGTAGCGTAACACCCTACACAAAGAACAATTCCACACACAGACATAGGGGAAACAGAGGGTAATATACATTTAGTCTGATGAGGGAATGTGAACCAGGTGTGCGGGAAAACAAAACAAAACAAATGGAAAATGAAAGCTGGAGCGGCGATGGCTAGAAGACCGGTGACTTCGACCACCAAACGCTGCCCGAACAAGTAGAGGGACCGACTTCGGCGGAAGTTGTGACACCGGGGGTGTGTCCTTCAAGAGGAATCAGTGCCAGTAGCTCTTTTTTAAATTCATTTTCATCTAAATAACGAACATACAGTGCATTCGGAAAGTATTCAGACCCCTTTACTTTTTCCACATTTAGATATGTTATAGCCTTATTCTACAATGTATTACATCACATTTTCTCCACATCAATCTAGACACAATACCCCAAAATGAAAAAGAAAAACAGTTTTTAGAAATTTTAGCAAATTTATAAAAAAAAAAAAAACTGATATCACATTTACATAAGTATTCAGACCCTGTACTTAGTACTTTGTTGAAGCACCTTTGGAATTGTTGGGTATGATGCTACAAGCTTGGCACACCTGTATTTGGGGAGTTTCTCCCATTCTTCTCGGCAGATCCTCTCAAGCTCTGTCAGGTTGGATAGGGAACATCACTGCACAGCTGTTTTCAGGTCTCTGTTTTCAGGTCTCTCTCATGTTTTATCGGGTTCAAGTCCGGGATCTGGCTGGGCCACTCAAGGACATTCAGAGACTTGTCCTGAAGCCACTCCTGCATTGCCTTGGCTGTGCGCTTAGGGTCGTTGTCCTTTTGGAAGGTGAACCTTCACCCCAGTCTGAGGTCCTGAGCACTCTGGAGCAGGTTTTTGTCAAGGATCTGTCTGTACTTTGCTCTGTTCATCTTTCCCTCGATCCTGACTAGTCTCCCAGTCTCTGCTGCTGAAAAACATCCCCACAGCATGATGCTGCCACCACAATGCTTCACTGTCGGGATGGTGCCAGAGAATCTTGTTCCTCATGGTCTGAGTTCTTTAGGTGCCTTTTGGCAAACTCCAAGTGGGCTGTCACGTGCCTTTTTACTGAAGAGTGGCTTCCGTCTGGTCACTCTACCATAAAAGCCTGATTGGGGAAGTGCTGCAGAGATGGTTGTCCTTCTGGAAGGTTCTCCCTTCTCCACAGAAGAACTCTGTCAGAGTGACCATCAGGTACTTGGTCACATCCCTGACGAAGGCCCTTCTCTCCTGATTGCTCAATTTGGCCGGGCAGCCAGCTGTAAGAAGAGTCTTGGTGGGTCCAAACTTCTTCCATTTAAGAATGATGGAGGCCACTGTGTTCTTGAGGGCTTTCAATGCTGCAGAAATATTTTGGTGCCCTTCTCCAGATCTGTGCCTTGACATAATCCTGTCTTGGAGCTCTGTGGACAATTCCTTTGACCTCATGGCTTGGTTTTTGCTCTGACGTGCACTGTCAACTGTGGCACAAGTGTGTGCCTTTCCAAATCATGTCTAATCAATTTAATTTACCACAGGTGGACTCCAATGAAGTTGTAGATAAATCTCAAGGATGATCAATGGAAACAGGATGCACCTGAGCTCAATTTCGAGTCGCATAGCAAAGGGTCTGAATACTTATGTAAATACAGTATTTTTGTTTTGTATTTATTGTAACATTTTCAAAAAATTCTAAAAACCTGTTTTCACTTTGTCATTATGGGGTGTTGTGGAGAGATTGATGAGATTATTTTTATATATATAATTTTTTACATTTTAGAATAAGGCTGTAACGTAACAAAATGTGGCTGTTGGCAGAAGGTGCACCCGATTCAGCTGCATTCCGTGCCGGGTAGGCAAACTGTTGGCATTTTGAACCATTTCATGTGTCTGAAGGTGCAAACTCTTGCTTCCCAGTTGAAACTGAAATTTAAAAATGTTTAAAACCATGACTGGAGAGAGACTGTCAACGAATACAGCAAAGTGCTGCTGCTTTTATGAGTGAGTTGATGTTTAAGTTCTTACACAGCACTTCCAACACTTTGTATTCAACACTTTTATAAAACATAAAATGAGCTTTCTTCCTATTTTCAATCAGCGCTACAACAAGCACTGCAGCAGTAATGAATGAGTAGGAAAGTGCATCTATAGGCTTGCATTGTTATTAATAGCGGTCTGTGTCTTTTTTAATATAGAGGAATATTTCACTTACTCTGTTCATAGGAGTAACAACATGAAATTGCACGAGGCAGAAATAATACGGTGCAACTCGAGTTTTGCCTTCAGCTGGAAGACAGTGTCCCTTTTTGGTCAGTGTCAGTGGAGAAAAGGGAGAGCAGAGGGGTGTTGAGAGGCGAACCCTCAGTCTGCTGATCTCTCGCTCTATTGAGACCATCAGATGCAAGCATCATCAGCCCAGTAAAATACAAATAAAAAGCAAATTATTTAATGTATGCTCACTCAGCTATACAACAAGGGATATATTACCGGTGTGATCAAGTAGCCTACCTCAAATTTTGAAATATACTTTTTCTAAAAATGGCCCGAACAACAATGCATTGGCAGGGCAATTCAAGCAAAGCCAACATGTGGTGATAATGTATTGGGCCTATGGCTTGCTGCACAAACTTCATTGCTACAGTACTGTTCCTAATTTGTTAATGTTGCATAGGCTTATATTTTTTTAATCATGTAAAAAAAAATCTGAACAATACATCTGGGCTTGCATTTTGACTCACAGTGATCTTGACTCAGAAAAGGTTGGTGACCACTGTTAGAGTTTTCCCTGTTTACACTGTCAACGTTTCCCTTTACTGTGGTAATTGTGATTGAATCAAAGTAATATTAGCCACTTTCAATGTAACATACCAAAACAAAATTAACTATGCAAGAGATTATGGTGTAGGCAGAACACACTGGAGTAGGATTCTATTGCATTGACATGCACGACTCAACGCATACTCTACACAGACCGGTACAGCTTAAACAATCAGAGATGCAGTAGGCCTATATGCAAATAGACAATTGCCATATATGGATCTGTGCCATTTATTTTTAACTGGATTGTGTTTACAGCATGAGCCAGTAAGTAGATGTGCTTGTTTTGAGATCAAAGCGAGAGCTGCATGTAGCCATGTGTGCACACTTTGTTAATATCCTTTGCTAGTTATTGAGTTATTAGCCCAGTTATAGTTCATTTGGAGTCAGCAATAGGGGAGTGATTGCTTCCTACAAGACCACAAAACATTAACTTTTCTAGACATCTTTGAAAAGCGAGTAAGGTACAGTAAAAAGCTTCTTCTTTTTTTGTATTGGAGACAGACTTAAATAAACGAAGTAGCCAATAGGCAGAGGGTAGCATAATTTGTCTGGTTCTCTGAAATAATGGTATCAGAATAATAATGCATTTTATTTTGTAAAGTGGTTTCATGCATCAAACAACACAACCACATTTTCAGTCACCTCCTTGTCTGAAGAACAAGTGGATAAACAGGTTAATGTCAAGCCCTGCATGTTTTTTCAAAAGTTTCATGGAATGTAGGCCTACATTGAACACCACACATTGGCTGCTACTGTAGGCTGAATGATAAAACAACTATTTCCATGTTTAAATGTTATGGGATGCTTTTTCTCTATTGTTGTTGATGATATATTATGATCAAATAGGTACAGTAGCCTAGATGGCACTGTTAAAACTGTAACTTAAAGCGGGTACAGCCTCAGTGTTCACAGTAAATGCCCGCTGGAAGTTGCACAGAATTTTCAACAATGTTCCAGTTTGCACTCAGCAGACCTGACATTTCCTCTGTGTAAGAAAAAAAATTGAGGGAACATTACTTGTGCCCTTATGTTGTTGGGTCAGGCCACGAAGGAGGATTCTGCTGCCATGTGTGTAGCTTGCAGTTAACGCTTCAGGTCTCTGTCTTGGATGGGAAGGCCACTTTGAAAGTACCATGCTTAGATCTATAATGACGTCTGAGATTGAATTATTTGCAAACAGCAACATTTTAGTTGCAAATAAGACACACTGGCTTTGCATTGGAGAAAGATGGTAAGATAAATGCTTATCTCTCTGTCCATTCTTCCCTGAAGTGTTTTCATTATCCACCTTTTTTTAAATACTTTTAGAGAGCGCCATTTTCTCTTGCTTTCAAGTTAATTGTTCTGAATGAATGTTACCAGTAAAAAAATAAGTGTAGAATACAGTAGGCTACGTAGACCTGTTTTCCCCACCAAACAACACAGAGAAATAGACAATTGAATAGAGACTTTGGTGATTTTATGAGCGTAATCAGATGGAAATTATTATGTTATTGTCACTGAATTTATTATGTACTAATCAGATGTGTTAAACATTTTCAAATTGTAGTGTAGGGCTATTCATTGTTATAATATTATATGCTAATTATGTTCTGGCCTGCCAGCTATTAGCTCAGAAAAAAATGCATAGAAACGATTCTTAGAATGCATAGATGCATAGAAAAGCCAGCTAAATGAATTTTATCCATGTCCTTGTTCAGCCATGACTGAGAAGCATAGTATATTATAGTTCTTAATAATGTCCCATTGATAGGATAGTCTCGAACAGAGCTCGTCCAGTTTATTCTCCAGCGATTGCACATTCGCCAGTAGAGCAGAGGATAGAGGCAATTTCCAAGGCGGAGGTGGGTGGCTTCAGTGTGAGTCATGCACTAACTGAGACCATTTGTTAGAATAAGGATAATTTAAGCTTTTCCTCTTGCATCCTTAAAAAACTGAAGAAAACATATTATTGTGAAATGATATGCTCCTGTAAAGTGGAATAGATCCATTTCTGTCATTCTGTCTCTCCCTCTCTTCATCTCTTTCTTTCTGTCTCTGTTATTGTAACTGAAAGGCCTGCACCTTGCTGAAGCTTCACAACCACTTTGCACTTTTTCTGACAGATCAATATCTCCTGAACAGACCATCAAACTCAGGATGTACAAATGGCCATCCATGCCTTTATCTCATGAGTCTCACACAGTACCTGGCTTTACCCCCTGCTTCAAAAAGGTTGGTGGTAGGGGTAGTTTTGGGCCAATCTGTAATATTATTATTTTGCATATTGGAGAGGTAATATTGAGAGGTAAATTGATATTTTCATGAAATGGGTGATCTCCCAATATGCTGTCATACAAAAAGGTTATGTAAACTAGAGAATTTATGGCATTCATGTTTCGGTGCCAATTTTACACTGTACTGGCTGTGAGATCCATCCACACGTTTCACACAGATGGGAGAATTAAAAAAGAGAAGCATGAGATAGACCCTTCAACTGTCGTCAGGCACTACGTAAATAATGTATTGGATTCATACAGTACATGCATCCAAACAAAATACATTCCATGCTCCTCACCATAACAAAGCAATAATTACATGATAATTGACCGTAATGACAAAGTGTCGTAAAGAATCATTCCACCAATCTAACTCAAACAGTGACAACAACTGAGGTTGGACCTGCCTTTCATCTTGGGAGGTCAAGCACAATACTTTTTCCATTTCAAGTGAGGCCAGTTGCAGACAATTCAACAAGTCAATAATCTCTAGGGGTGCATTACATTATTGGGAAGGAGGGCTTAGATAACCCTTGAATCAGTCTGTTAGCAGTAAGTGAGCTGGTGTTCGACCAGCTAAGTCGACTGATGGATATTGCTTCCTAAATACAATAATCACTTTTTGTTAACCCTTGTGTGGTGGTCGGGTCTGTGGGACCCATTTTCATTGTTGACTAAAAAGAAAATGATACAATTAATACTTTTTTCAACCTGAGACTCATTGACCTTGGCTCATTATCTGTGAAGAACACATTTCATTGAGTGCACACTGTGCTCCCACCTACACATTTATATGACATATGTTGTGTTCGGGTCCACTGGACCCTAGGGGAATAAAAGTGTGGAAAAGTGTGTGTGTAGGTGAAAACAAGTAAAAATGTAACAAAAAGGTTTGCTGTGTGCCTTCACTCTGTCTTCTTCCTCCCTTGGCCTGCTGTTTCAACATAGCACAAAGAACCTGTCTGTCTGTCTCCCTGCCTGTCTGCCTGTCTCCCCGCATGACTGCCAATGTGAAAAGGAAGTAACCAGGGCCGACACGGATGGCGGTTACTCATGCGTAGTACATAAAGTCTTCTTTTCAACTGTTCATCCCAGACACCATCCAGAAAATCATTCTGGACTGCACTCATTTGGAGAGAAGGTGTGTTTTTGGAGAGAGATGAAAGGAGATGGACCAAACTCATTTACATGCACACTTTGGGGTTCTTATCCTTGCTGGTGTTTTCAGATCCAGTGGAATCCACAGAATGCAGAAAATGCAGAAACTGACATAACTTTTCCGTGCAACAATGTCTCTGGAAAACTCCCACATTATTTCCAGCATTATCCACTTCGATAACGAGACACCAGACCAGGTAGGCGGCAGAGAGACAAGCTAGCTGCAATTTTGTATTTGTATTTATTATGGATCCCCATTATGGATCCCCACTGCCAAGGCAGCAGCTACTCTTCCTGGTGTCCAGCAAAATTAAGGCAGTTTATAAAATTAAAAAACATTACAATACAATCACATATTTCACAACACACTGTGTGCCTTTAGGCCCCTACTCCACCACTACCACATATCTACAGTACTAAATCCATGTGTATATGTGTGCATAGTGCGTACGTTATTGTGTGTGTGTATGCATGTGTCTGTGCCTATGTTTGTGTTCCATAAGGGATTTTTTCATCTGTTTTTTAAATATAATTTTACTGCTTACATCAGTTTCTTGTTGTGGAATAGAGTTCCATGTTGTCATGGCTATATGTAGTACCTTGCGCCTCCCATTGTCTGTTCTGGACTTGGGGACTGTAAAGAGACCTCTTGTGGCATGTCTTGTGGGGTATGCATGGGTGTCCGAGCTGTGTGCCAGTAGTTTAGACAGACAGCTCGGTGCATTCAACATGTCAATACCTCCCATAAATACAAGTAGTGATGAAGTCAATCTCTCCTCCACTTTGAGCCAGGAGAGATTGACATGCATATCATTAATATTAGCTCTCTGTGTACATCCAAGGGCCAGCCGTGCTGCCCTGAGCCAATCTGAGCCAATTGCAATTTTCCTAAGTCCTTTTTTGTGGTACCTGACCACACGACTGAACAGTAGTCAAGGTGCAACAAAACTAGGGCCTGTAGGACCTGCCTTGTTGATAGTGTTGTTAAGAAGGCAGAGTATCACTTTATTATGGACAGACTTCTCCCCATCTTAGCTACTACTATATCAATATGTTTTGACCATGACAATCAGGTCAGTGTGAGACAAGTGGGTGGACTGCCTTCCCCTGTTTTACAACCCTGGGGGTAACATTACTGTTGATGAGCAGCTTATGCCATTTAGGGTCCGCTGCCCCTTCAGGCAGTACATGCCGTCTAAACCCGCAAAATATGGAATCAAGATCTGGGCTGCTTGTGATGCTGCGTCATCATATGCGTGGAACCTGAAAGTGTATACGGGGAGCCAGATTGAGGAGCACCTGAGAAGAACCAAGGAATGCGGGTTGTCCTGGATGTGACACAGGGACTCCGTGGCCACAATATCACATGCAATAACTTTTTTACTTCATACAAGCTGGGACAGGAGCTCCTCAAGAGGAAGCTGACGACGGTAGGGACAGTATGAAAAAATATCCAGAGCCTCAGCTGTTGAATACACGGAACTGGCTACCAATTTCTCTAAGTTTGTGTTCACGGCCGACAAATTCCTAGTGTCTTACGTGCCAAAGAAAGGCAAAAATGTGGTACTCATGAGTACGCTGCATAGGGATGGGATAATCTGTGGCCAGAAACATCAAAAAACAGAAATCATAATGGGTTACAATGCCACAAAAGGAAGGGTGGAATATTTAGACAAGCTGGTGACTGGCTACGCTGGCCACTTGTGATATTCTTCAACATCTTGGACATCTCAGTGTACAACGCGTTTGTCATCTGGATGGCGTTGAACCCAGATTGGAACAGAGGGAAGCTCCAGAGAAAGCTCTTTCTCGAGGAGCTGGGCAAGGCATTGGTAAGACCTCAAATTCAGAGGAGGCAACATATCCCAAGGACCCCAGCTTCTGCAGCCATCATGAGGAGGATTCAGGAGGAGGATGCTGGTGCCCCATCCGCCCGACCCACAGAAGCAACAACTCCAATACCGGAAGTAAGTGTGAGTGATGTTGTCACATGTGTGTGTGTCTGACTTTCCTACCTTAGTAAAATGTTTTCATCATTCTAGATTGCAGCCAGTAGCAACAAGAAGAAGCGCTGCGATGTGTGTGCACCCAAGAAGGACAGGAAGACACAGTACACATGCATCAAGTGCAAGAAGTATGTTTGCAACACACACAGAGTAAAACGTTGTCCCTCATGTGGTGTGTAGACCAGCCTTAATTTGTGTTCAATGTGGCTCATTTATAATTTCCATAAAATGTGTCCTTCCAATTTGTTCAGTTCAAAGCAGTAAACATCAATACTGATGAAAAACC
This sequence comes from Salmo trutta, assembly GCF_901001165.1. Classification (NCBI taxonomy): domain Eukaryota; kingdom Metazoa; phylum Chordata; class Actinopteri; order Salmoniformes; family Salmonidae; genus Salmo; species Salmo trutta. The sequence continues at coordinate 36,248,974 of NC_042963.1, forward strand.
TTGTTTCATTTATATGTGTTCAAGATAAACATGATTTATTCCACCCATGACTTGATTATAATTTATTTTTGTTTACAAAAATCACATTTTAGCAACAAAAAAAATGGTGCTTTTATGGATAAATGTGATCTAGCAGTGGTAAATGGCAAATATTAACCATGTATGCTGTATATATTGCTTGTAATTAGAAGTCAACATAAATCAACATCTAAGTATTAAGTATTTTTACGCAAAATGTTATGGCTGTATTGTTTTATAAAAACAATATTGTTGTGGGTCCATTAAACCCGTGAACATTGGGTGAATAACAAAAACATGAACACCACACAAGGGTCAATTACACATTCACATGTTTGCCTGAGGTCAATTATAATTAAGTGTATAGGTAAACAAATATTGATTGTTTAGTGATCCAGCTTATGTTGAAAATTTGAGAATGTTGTTTCTTGGGATATCAAGTTATTGATAAATTGACAATTTAGTCATAGTAGTTGCCTAATATCTAGAATCAGAAATTCATATTCCAATACTAAACATTTTGTTTTACCTTAATTTAACTGGGCAGGTCAGTTAAGAACAAATTCTTATTTTCAATGACAGCCTAGGAACAGTGGGTTAACTGCCTTGTTCAGGGGCAGAACAACAGATTTTTACCATGTCAGCTCGGGGATTCGATCTAGCAACCTTTCGGTTACTAGTCCAACACTCTAACCACTAGGATACCTGCCACCCCATACAATAATAAACGTTAACATGTGCAATGTATCAGCCTGGGGAGTTAGCCACAACATAATCCAGCAATATTTTCAGACTTTTAACAAATGTGCCTTTTTTTCGAACAAAGAATCAAATTTCACATACCGCATGTTAGGAGGGTTCCTTTGATTTATTCTCCTACCTTTGGGGATGAATAAGCCTTTGATCTGGACATTCATCCAAATACATTTTGTTCCTGCATTGCACCTTAGATTAATGAATTGGCACGGTTAGGAGGATTTTGCCTCTTAAGGCGTGACCTTCAAATGTGCAGCTGCTAGTTGCAGTTGGCTTGCTGTTTTACAAGATGGTGTGCCTTGTAAGTAAGCCTGTCAAGTTTAGTTTGGGGCTAAATAAATTAAATAGAATAGCTTCTCGTCAATTCGCTGGGGAAGAGTTTAACTAGCTTTAATACATGATAATGTACTCTTCATAATCTGTTATTATGATGCCAATGACACTGAGTTCATACCTAATAATGTCACAGCAAAGCTCTGGCTAGTGGCTACAGAGATAGAGTTTGTCCCTTTGACAGAGTGACAGTATTTCAACGATCATGCGATTTATCAGTGGGTTCTTCACAAAATTGAGGGGTACCTGTAGATCTACTTATTGTATCAGTGCCATTACATTGTTATCACCTCCATTAAAAGAGTAAGGAAGAGGAGGAAAAGACCGAAATTGATATCAATTTCGCAGAGGTAATTGCTATACACTGTTGTGTCCTTTCATATTTGAACTGTTTACTGTGAATATGCAAATGTGCAGTCCTGCTGTACTTCTTAGCAGGCCTATGATGACCTCTTCAGATGGATGCATATCTGATTCATATGAAAACATCTTTGTGAAGGTGCAAGATATTGGAGATGGGAGACTGGCGGAGTAAAGAAGGGGGTAGGGTGTTGATTTCCATGTGCTGACGATGTGGTGGTGATATATGTGTAGGCTGCAACTAGGTGGGAAGGACCTAGTTTGTGTATGTAGTACTCTAAACGACTTGTATATTTCGGATTCTTAGCATACTAAAACAGTTATTATTGCAGCTGTTTTCAAGCAATAAAATGTATTTATAAAGCCCTTCTTACATCAGCTGATGTACACAAACTGCTGTACAGAAACCCAGCCTAAAACCCCAAACAGCAAGCAATGCAGGTGTAGAAGCACGGTGGCTTGGAAAACCTCCCTAGAAAGGCCAGAACCTAAGAAGAAACCTAGAGAGGAACCAGGCTATGTGGGGTGGCCAGTCCTCTTCTGTCTGTGCCGGGTGGAGATTATAACAGAACATGGCCAAGATGTTCAAATGTTCATAGATGACCAGCAGGGTCAAATAATAATAATCACAGTGGTTGTCGAGGGTGCAACAGGTCAGCACCTCAGGAGTAAATGTCAGTTGGCTTTTCATAGCCGATCATTGAGAGTATCTCTACCGCTCCTGCTGTCTCTAGAGAGTTGAAAACAGCAGGTCTGGGACAGGTAGCACGTCCGGTGAACAGGTCAGGGTTCCATAGCCGCAGGCAGAACAGTTGAAACTGGAGCAGCAGCACAACCAGGTGGACTGGGGACAGCAAGGAGTCATCAGTCCGGGTAGTCCTGAGGCATGGTCCTAGGGCTCAGGTCTTCCAAGAGAAAAAAAGAAATAAAGAAATAAAGAAAGAAAGAAATAATTAGAGAGAGCATTCTTAAATTCACACAGGACACCGGATAAGACAGGAGAACTCCAGAAATAACAGACTGACCCTAGCCCCCCGACACAAAATATTGCAGCATGAATACTGGAAGTTGAGACAAGAGGGGTCGCGTAACAATTAAGTACCATCATGTGATTGTTTTCAATTAAAATATAAAAAATAAAGAAAGATAACTTCCTAGCAAAGAGCAATTTCTCAAGCAAGAATTTTGCTAGGACTGTCTGGGAGTGGTTTGATTGGGGAGGGGAAAACTAGATTATTAGTTGTTATGGGTAGAGAGATTTGGAACTCTCATTCTGTAATGGCTTCGGTAGTCGGGTAGGAGGAATGAGGCGCAGGAAGCAGCGAACACAGGGAGTGGTGTTTTTAATAACACTGGATAAACAAAAGTTCCCAACCATAGGGAATAAATACAAAATAGACGACCAGGTAAAGCCGACGAACAACACGTCGTCAATGAACAAAATGAATCCCGCACAAACAACGGACGGGCCAGCTAAACTAAATACCCCCTCTAATAGCTAATTGGCCACAGGTGCCCAAAACCAAAAAAAGGGAAAACCAAAAAGGGGATCGGTAGTAGCTAATAGGCCGGTGACGACGACCGCCGAGCGCCACCCGAGCAGGAGGGGGCGCCACCGTCGGTGGGAATCGTGACACATTCTTATTGGTCTATTAACTAATTTACAATTATATAATTAGGAATTAGAATACTAGAATGGTCATGGACCTTCTTATAATGGGATAAATATCAGCCATTTTGGTCAAGAAGTTGATCAACCATGGTTTGCCAGTACTGTGATAAGATATTGTGTAAAACAATGAATTTGAAGTATTCATCTGCACTGTATGTTTCTTAGCTAGCTAGCCAGACAGTTTTTGAAGAATTATTCCATAAATGTTTCAAATTAACTGCCAACATGCCAACATTCCTTCTTAGGGCTAGTGGTCCCGATTTTAGCAGGTCCCTCTTCTAAAACTGTTATTTCTTATTAGTTTTTGAAGTTACAAGCCTGAAGCCTTGAACATAGACTGCTGACACCCTGTGGAAGCCATATGAATTTTCAATATGACCTTCTCTTGAATTTCTAAGAGGATAGTCTCTCTGCCAAAAACAATTCAGGTTGGTTTTTCTTTGGATTTTGTCCTACCATATCTATTGTGTTATATTCTCCTACAGTATTTGAACATTTCTACAAACTTCAAAGTGTTTTCTTTCCAATGGTACCAATTATATGCATATCCTGGCTTCAGGGCCTGAGCTACAGGCAGTTTACATTGGGCACATCATTCAGGCAGGACGTGGAGAAAAAAGGGGCCTAGCCCTAAGATTAATTAAGTAATGCAGTCAATCCATAGCCATACACTGAAATCAGTTAATGAAAGTACTTAGACAAGTTGTAAATGCAACAAGTACTGATATTCTGTCAACATTTTAGGTTGACAATAATTCTAATACCCAATTTCTGATATATCACATGCCTTATTTTTATTTCCCTGTGTAAGTAAACTCTGGATTATGCCTCTAGTGCAATTAATTCCAATTAGAATTGTTTGGATTTCTCCCTGACCAATACGGCTGCCATTTTGACCCCATCCTGTAACTTTGAGGGTTTATGACATAGCCCCTCTAGTAATTTAATAGGATATCTATGTTTGCAGCATGGTGATGTCACAATGGATGGCCAAAACTCTTTCCCACCAAAACAGGCTGAAATTTCATGTGGTCTTTTCAAACAGCTTACAATCATTAAAATCCAGACTGAAAATATTTACACAAGAAGCAACCTAATATCACACAGTCAAACTCTCAGTCAATTTCACAGCATTGTTTCAACCTCATAGTGTGGAAATTCAGTTGATGTCAGAAGTTTAAATGCAACTTAGCCAAATACATTTAACCTGTTGGGGCTAGGGGCAGTATTTTCACGGCCGGATAAAAAACATACCCGATTTAAACTGGTTACTACTTTTACCCAGAAACGAGAATATGCATATAATTAGTAGATTTGGATAGAAAACACTCTAAAGTTTCTAAAACTGTTTGAATGGTGTCTGTGAGTATAACAGAACTCATATGGCAGGCCAAAACCTGAGAAGATTCCATGCAGGAAGTGCCCTGTCTGACAATTTGTTGTCCTTCTAGGGCATCTCTATCAAAAATACAGCATCTCTGCTGTAACGTGACATTTCTAAGGCTTCCATTGGCTCTAAGAAGGCGCCAGAAAGTGGAATGAGAGCTCTGCAGTCTCTGGGCGAAAAACAGCAGGAGTGTTTGTGAGTGGTCAGGCAGGGAACACTGACACTGGAGCGCGTGTGCACGTGAAGACTCAATTTTTTTCTTTCTCTCTTTGAACGAATACAACGTCACCCGGTTGGAATATTATCGCTATTTTTACGAGAAAAATCATATAAAAATTGATTTTAAACAGCGTTTGACATGCTTCGAAGTACGGTAATGGAATATTTTGACATTTTTTGTCAAGAAATGCGCCCGCGCGTCACCCTTCGGATACTGACCTCAACGCACGAACAAAAAGGAGCTTTTTCAATATAACTATGGATTATTTCGAACAAAAACAACATTTGTTGTTGAAGTAGAAGTCCTGGGAGTGCATTCTGACGAAGAACAGCAAAGGTAATCCAATTTTTCTAATAGTAAATCTGAGTTTGGTGAGGGCCAAACTTGGTGGGTGTCAAATTAGCTAGCCGTGATGGCCGGGCTATCTACTCAGAATATTGCAAAATGTGCTTTCGCCAAAAAGCTATTTTAAAATCTGACACCGCGATTGCATAAAGGAGTTCTGTATCTATAATTCTTCAAATAATTGTTATGTATTTTGTGAACGTTAATCGTGAGTAATTAAGTAAATTCACCGGAAGTTTGCGGTGGCTATGCTAGCCAATGACACACCTAGGACATTATGTTATACAATACATGCATGTTTTGTTCAATAAAGTTCATATTTATATCAAAAACAAGCTTTTTACATTAGCATGTGACGTTCAGAACTAGCATACCCCCTGCAAACTTCCGGCGAATTTACTAACAATTTACTAAATTACTCACGATAAACGTTCACAAAAAGCATAACAATTATTTTAAGAATGATAGATACAGAACTCCTCTATGCACTCGATATGTCCAATTTTAAAATAGCTTTTTGGTGAAAGCACATTTTGCAATATTCTAAGTAGATAGCCCGGCATCACAGGGCTAGCTATTTAGACACCCACCAAGTTTAGCCTTCACCAAACTCCGATTTACTTTTAGAAAAGTTTGATTACCTTTGGTGTTCTTCGTCAGAATGCACTCCCAGGACTTCTACTTCAATAACAAATGTTGGTTTGGTCCCAAATAATCCACGTTATGTTCAAACAGCGGCGTTTTGTTCGTGCGTTCAAGACACTATTCGAATGGTAAATAAGGGTTACGAGCACGGCGCATTTCGTGACAAAAAAATTCTAAATATTCCATTACCGTACTTCGAAGCATGTCAACCGCTGTTTAAAATAAATTTTTATGCCATTTTTTGTAAAAAAGCGATAATATTCCGACCGGGAATCTGCAATTAGGTAAACAGACGAAAGAAAATAAAGCATGGGGTCGACTCGGGTACGCGCCTAAGCCCATTGTCCTCTGATCGGCTACTTGTCAAAAGCGATAATGTGTTTCAGCCTGGGCTGCCTCGATATCGTTCAGCTTTTTCCCGGGCTCTGAGAGCCTATGGGAGCCGTAGGAAGTGTCACGTTACAGCAAAGATCCTCAGTCTTCAATAAACAGAGGCAAGAAGAACTTGTCAGACAGGCCACTTCCTGCATGGAATCTTCTCAGGTTTTTGCCTGCCATATGAGTTCTGTTATACTCACAGACACCATTCAAACAGTTTTAGAAACGGGTAAGTTTTTTATCCGGCCGTGTAAATACTGCCCCCTAGCCCTAACAGGTTAAGCCATTTTGCCACAACTTTGGAAGTATGCTTGGGGTCATTGTCCATTTGGAAGACCCATTTGCAACCAAGCTTTAACTTCCTGACTGATGACTTGAGATGTTGCTTCAATATATCCACATAATTTTCATGCCTCATGATGCCTTCTATTTTATGAAGTGCACCAGTCCCTCCTGCAGCAAAGCACCCCCACAACATGATGCTGCCACCCCCGTGCTTCACGGTTGGGATGGTGTTCTTCGGCTTGCAAGTCTCCCCCTTTTTCCTCCAAACATAAAGTTGGTCATTATGGCCAACAGTTCTATTTTTGTTTCATCAGAACAGAGGACATTTCTCCAAAAAGTACGATCTTGGTCCCCATGTGCAGTTGCAAAACGTAGTCTGGCTTTTTAGCGCGGTATTGGAGCAGTGGCTTCTTCCTTGCTGAGCGACCTTTCATGTTATGTCGATATAGGACTCGTTTTACTGTGGATATAGATACTTTTGTACCTGTTTCCTCCAGCATCTTCACAAGGTCCTTTGCTATTGTTCTGGGATTGATTTGCACTTTTTGCACCAAAGTCCGTTCATCTCTAGGAGATAGAATGCGTCTCCTTCCTGAGCGGTACGATGGCTGCGTGGTCCCATGGTGTTTATACTTGCATACTATTGTTTGTACAGATGAACATGGTACCTTCAGGTGTTTGGAAATTGCTCCCTAGGATGAACCAGACTTGTGGAGGTCTACAAATGTTTTCTGAGGTCTTGGCTGATTTCTTTGAAACACATCCACAGGTTCACCTCCAATTGACTCAGAGTATTTAAATTAGCCTACCAGAAGCTTCTAAAGCCATGACATCATTTTCTGGAATTTTCCAAGCTGTTTAAAGGCACAGTCAACTTAGTGTATGTAAACTTCTCACCCACTGGAATTGTGATACAGTGAATTATAAGTGAAATAATCTGTCTGTAAACAATTGTTGGAAAAATGACTTGTGTCATGCACAAAGTAGATGTCCTAACCAACTTGCCAAAACTATAGTTTGTTAATAACAAGAAATCTGTGGAGTGGTTGAAAAACGAGTTTTAATGACTCCAACGTAAGTGTATGTAATCTTCCGACTTCAACTGTATATAACACAGTAAAATCCAGTTTTTGACTGCACTGTGCCTTTAAGAAAAACATGGCTTTCGAGTTACAATTCATTAAAGTGACTCGTTTTCTTTTTCGTTTCAAGTAGACATCTAAACTCCCCAGTGATATAGTGATGGAAGTAGGAAAACAGTATGGATCAGCAGCAGCTTGCTGAAAACAATTTGGTGACAGATTAGACTGCTTACAGCCACACCAGGAAGGGACTGCCACAATCTCCAGGTAATTCAAGCATACAGCTTTCCCTAAGTGTACATGTGCTGACTAAGTGACATATAGAGTTAGCTTACTGGTATGACAAAATAATGTATCTACAAAGTTCTTAGGTTTTAGACTTGCATGACACAGTTTTATGACAGTTAATAATTCCCTGCCTGAAGCTGCTTGGACAAGAGCTCAATATTGTTCCATGAATAATCAGGCTGCCTGTCGTCTGAATGTCTACAATGACTCAACAATAAAATGACAAAAGATGATCATAACCATTATTTATTGACCAGCGTCTTGTAACACCCACAGTCTGTGTACCTTTGATTTCAAAGTGTCTATGGTGTTGTACATTTTCCAAATAATGGGGGGCATAGACATAGGCCTATAACTGAAATACAATCACAAATTGAAATTGCTGGAGGGAAATGATGGAGAGAGCACTTACCTACTGTAATTTCCAAACACAATTTCTTTGGAGGGAAATGATGGAGAGAGCACTTACCTACTGTAATTTTCAAACACAATTTCTTTGGAGGGAAATGATGGAGAGAGCACTTACCTACTGTAATTTTCAAACACAATTTCTCTAAAACTATTTTCAGAGAACATGCTTAAGAGGAAAACAGCATTAGAGCATTAACTGGTCATTAAAACTTCTGGCAGATTGAATATTCATTCTGCAAAGCTTATTTTTTAACACCTAAATCCATATCGTATGAGGAATGAGTCATTGTAACCGATCACTACTTTTTCTCCATTTAGAAAAAGCTCTATCTGTCCTCCTTGACAAATCAGGATTGATTCAGGTGCCGTTCCTTAAGAGCTAGTTTCTAAAAACTTCGGAACAGAATAAATTAATGGTAATATTAAGCAAACAAGCACAGAGCCCTGTGCACCCAATTTGTATACAAAGACATGCAGAAAACAATAGAAGAATTGCAGGGTGGTGGATAACCAAATCAGTGGTAAGTTTTATTTTATTATGAAGACGTCTGGCACAGCTCAGTGCATTTACTGCTTTGGGTCATACTGAGTGCTGAACAATTAGTCATGTAACGGGCTGCCAGGCTTCCAGACCACAGCATCAAACTGTTATTGCAGGTCCTCTGTAAGTTGTCAATTAACTTGAGATAATAACCCACTGCTTTGTATTTATATCACTTTCTAATACTATCTATTTCTCTCTCTCTCTTTCTCTCTGTCTCTCTCTCTCTCTCTCTAACACACACACGTTAGCACACACGTTGTAAGTATTGTTTTATGTTACTATAATTCAGTATGTTTAAAACAGGGATTACTTTGCCAAACGTGTTTAAGGGAATGTTTGCTATTTTCATTACCATGTCTCCATTGGGCAATACTTCCCTATACTTTTTTTACTTTTCTTTTTTTTACCTTTATTTAACTAGGAAAGTCAGTTAAGAACAAATTCTCATTTACAATGACGGCCTATACCAGCCAAACCCGGACGACGATGGGCCAGTTGTGCACCGCACTGTGGGACTCCCAATCACGGACGGTTGTAATACAGCCTGATAAGTATTCAGGGATAACATTGACTTGCTTGTTGCCCTCCAGAGATTTGGACATTGTCCCATTGAATTCACCTAAAAACATGACATGGCCTCTATCGGCTGAATACACCCAGCAGCACCTCCTTAAAGTTACTGTTATAGCTGACCTCCCCAGCATTTTGCTCACCTCGCCGCTGTCTGGACCGCTTGCCTGCCAGCCTGCCTGCCTGGAGGCTGGTTGTTATGGCCTCAAGGTTGGCCTGTAGAGTGGAGGGATTTCAAATATTTATTAATCTGATTTAGCCTTTCCTCAATATGTTTAATCCTCACCTGACAGGAACAGATGGCCTCCATTTCAGACCATTGATCATCCATTTGGACTGTATGACTATCAATTATGCCTGTTTTTTCTCCCTCTGCCCACCTGGGACATTCTCCTCAGCAAGGAAAACCTCTGAACAGACTGATGTGCTTTCTTTATATTTGTCATCTGGGTAGCAGAGATTCTTGTCTCCACACATCTGTTTAAAGCCCTCGACATGTCATGGGGCCCATCATGAAAGATGTCACTGATGTGTATTGATGGGATATGCACTAATGCTCATAACGTTAATTAAAACAGACATTTAATTAATGTCACTTTCCCATTAAGGCTGTTGAAACTGTAATGGCTGAGCCATGCACCATGACTCTGTGTAGTCTAGCTGACATTTGAAGATGTGCTTAGACACACATACACTCTGGAGGAGTGCTTGTGCAACAGCCATGTGGAGTCACAAACATTTTCCCAACCATTGTGTACAGCCTGCTTGACAAAAATCTGAAAATCCATTGCCCTCCATCGCACTGTGGCTTTACCGCTGAACAATCAAACGTAAGACACTTCATTTATTTTCTCTTTCTACCTCTTTCTACCTCTCTTAGTTTGTTTTCCCCTCCCCCCTCCAGTTTGACAAGATAAAGTTTTAGGTCACCTTGCTCTATGATTGGAATCATTGTCAGGCAGCTGGGAAAATCGTTCTCTCTCACATGGGATGGGGTCCCGTACCACTCAGTCTCCTCCTCAACTCTTAATTCTAGTTATGTCATCGGAACTCAGCACCAAATGTCAGCTCATGTCTCAGCTGGTTTCTTGACAGATCATGACTGCAGTGAGCGAGGCTGAGCTACCTATCTGGCTGCGTGCCAAGAATTGTTTCCTAACTGTCTTTTGGAGGCTCAGGAGCCCATTTAGTGTGTAGATGGCCTCTGTGGAGCTGTCTCCTTGCATTGAGTTTACAAGAGAAAGCTGATACCAATATATGTTACCCTTCTCCCAAATCATGCCTTATCGTCACTGTTTGCATTGAGGTTGATTGAAGGGATCGATCCCCTGTCACTTTATCTGTCACTTTCTCTACCTGCTCCATCTCACTTCCTGTCGATCCTCTGCCCTAGCCTTGTCCCCAGCCCAGCAGCTGTCTTCTTCACACAGTTAGAGGACATGAGGCAGGGCCACAGTGGCAGAACGGAGAAATTAACCCCTCCTATCAGCCAGCAGTTGTCTCTATTGTCAGGACATCCCCCTGCCCTCTATCCTATCCACCACCCCGACACATTAACCCCATCGAGCCTCCACTAGAGCACCCCACCTAACCCCACATACTCCTACCTGGTCCCTATGGTTGCAGGTCAGGTTTTTCCCTCCTGTATTCTGTCCTTGGGAATCATAGCAGTACATGGTGCCCTCTGTTTGAACTCTCATCCTTCACCTTTTGTAAGATCTCAGCATGACATGCAACACACTCTCTTTAAATGTGTAGGCGATGGGTTGAAGAAAAAGGTATTTCGTATTTGACATAGAACATTTTATAAAAAGGCAGATGATTTTACATAACATTTCTGAGTTCAGTATCTCTCAGTCCTAAAGATTTTGAGTGTAGCTCATTGAGAAGGTCTGAACTGTCCTTCTATAGACGTGTTTTTCTTTGTATTTACTGTTCTGACACTGAAATCTCCAGAGGAAAATGGTGACATGCTGACAATACAAGACAGGTCTCTTTCAGGTTGTCCAGTGTATGTAGGGGACACAGTCCCAAATAGAGCACACTGCTTGACAGACATCACTAATGAAATTGTCATTGTGGATATAATGTCCCTCATTCTTTCCTTCCTCCGGCCCTTCTCGTGCTCCATTCAGGCTGTGAACAAAAAGCACAGATACAGTATTTTTGTTTGGGAAAATTCTGTTGAATTATTGATTGATTTGCAGGTGTGCATGTGCTTGAAAACCTGTGAAGGGTGTGTGTGAGTATAATTGTGTGTGTAATTGTGTATGTGAACACTTTAGTATGCATGTTGTTTGAACATGTACTGTAACTACGTTTTGTGTGGATAGTGTTACCACTGCATGTTTGTGACAAGTGTCCCCAGTGTCATGTTGATTTGTGCCAGGCTGAGGTAACATTCGAATTGGTCTGACTGCATAGTGAACACAGATCCTCCTGACCGGACACCAGCATATCTCTCTCTCCATCAGGAGGTGGTTAAAACACTATGGCGTCTCATGCACCTTATCTGGCTTCAACAGCATTGATTCCATTTGTCATGATCGGAACAGAAGACAGCCAGTGTTGTCCCACTAATAAAATGTGTAAATGTTATTCTGTTGAAGTAGGAAAGACACAAGATCAAGTATCTGTCCTTTAATGAGAATACATTTGGTCGTAAGATCAATTACATAGGTCGGTGGTAGTGAGTTTTATCATTATCACATTTGCTTGGGAAAAAACACCATGTTTATATACTGGTCTTATTTTAACTGTAGAGTCTTGGAATGGGTCCAACACACTCAAAAAACTATGATAAACAGAAAATAAATGGGTTTACCAATGTATTGTGAAGTATTGTTCAGTAAAAAGAATATCTCTTGCCTGTTTTAATTCAAAGCGAATCCACATCTCTGTGTTTTGTGCAAAAGAAGGAAGAAACAAAGACAGATAATTGTGATTGCACGCGATAACTCTAAGCCATAAAAAGTATAAACTGAGCAACATGAAATCATAGGAAAACGTTATTCTGTCATGTTTTTGCAAAAGGGAAAACTTCCCAATACTGCATGTTATATTTACGCTACTACTACTCTCTGTTCACCATATATGCCTAGTCACTTTAACCATATCTACATGTACATACTTCCTCAATCAGCCTGACTAACCGGTGTCTGTATGTAGCTTCACTACTTTTATAGCCTCGCTACTGTATTTAGCCTGTATTTTTACTGTTGTTTTATTTCTTTACTTATCTATTGTACACCTAACACCTTTTTTTGCACTATTGGTTAGAGCCTGTAAGTAAGCATTTCACTGTAAGGTCTACAGCTGTTGTATTCGGCGCACGTGACAAATACACTTTGATTTGATTTATTACATTTTTGTTAATGCATTGCATTTAATGTGAAAATAAGAATTTCACAGGGTTGATGTTTTTGTCAATAAATTGCATTCAATGTGAAAAGATGAATTTCACTGGGTTGACGTTTTTGTCAATACATTGAATTCAATGGGAAAAGATGAGTGTCGCATGGTTGATGTTTTTGTCAAAACATTGCATTAAATGTTAAAAGATGAGGGTCAAATGGTTGACATTTTAGGGGTTAGGTTAAAGGTTAGATATACGAACAGACATACAATTATATGGGCGGACATACAGTTATTGAGAGACTCAGACAGACAGGCAGACAGACAAACATACACATTCACAGACAGACAGACAGAGAAATAAATAGTGTACAAAACATTAGGAACACCTGCTCTTTCCAAGACATAGACTGACCAGGTGAATCCAGTTGAAGGCTATGATCCCCTTATTGATGTCACCTGTTAAATCCACTTCAATCAGCGTAGATGAAGGGGAGGAAACCAGTTAAAGAATGATATTTAAGCCTTGAGACAATTGAGACATTGATTGTGTATGTGTGCCATTCAGGTGGTAACTAGCAAGACAAAAGACTGAAGTGCCTTTGAATAGGGTATGGTAGTAGGTGCCAGGCACATGCTCAACAGTTTCCTGTGTGTATCAAGAATGGTCCACCACCCAAAGGACATCCGACCACAACCGTGGGAAGCATTGGAGTCAACATGGGTTAGTATCCTTGTGGAATACTTTCAACACCTTGTAGAGTCCACGCCCCAATGAATTGAGGCTCTTCTGTGGGCAAAAAAAGGGTGCAACTCAATATTAGGAAGATGTTCCTAATGCTTTGTACACTCAGTGTATACATTCACAGACTGACAAACAGACAGACACAAATAATGTGACAGATACGGTTTCAAATAAAAAATCTAATCACATTTTATTTGTCACATGCGCCGATTACAACCTTACAGTGAAATGATTACTTACAAGCCCATAACCAACATTTTAAGATAAAATAAGTGTTAAGAAAGTTTTTACTGTATAAACTGAAGTAAACAATAAATAAAAATAAAAATGACAAATAATTAAAGATCAAGAATAAAATAACAGTAACGAGGCTATATACAGGGGGTACCGGTACAGAGTCAATGTAGGGGGGCACAAGTTAATTTAAAATTCAAGCAGAACAGAAACATTTCTTCACACGACCATTTCCTGGAAACTGAGGTTCCAGTCTTATCAACAATGTTATTTGAAAAACATTTTCCTTTTAATGATAGCAGCAATTTACTGCAGTTAAAAAGACAATCTCAGTTATGATCTTGCATGCTGAAAAGGAACAACAAATAAAAAAACATGCAAAAACTTTTTAGTGAAATGTTAATCTGTTGAACACTACAATAGTTTTTTGTGGCAATTTGGTGTTTTACAGGAAGCACAAGATGTGTGTCCAATGATTACCCCTATCCTCCTCCTCCTCCCCCATCTCCTCCTCTTCCTCATCTTCCTCCTCCTCCTAATCATCAGTAAAAGCTAGATCCAAATCAATACATGTTTAAATATATGTATGCAATAATATTGAATGTCAGAAAAATAGGAATCTTAATTATTCATTCTTTATTCAAATAAGATTTTATGACATCGTATGGAATTCTCAGTTTGTTTTCCATACCCATTTGACCCTTACTGCACACCATACCTGTGTTTTTGGCAGATCTGGACCAGAGGTACAGTCTGAAATTACAGATATTTGTCAGAGAATGATAGAGGGCTCTAGTGGCCAAAAAGCTATATTAGCCTCTCTAGGGTATGTGTGACGAAATCGTCCCACCTACTCAACAGCCAGTGGAATCCCGTGGCGCGTTATTCAAATACCATAGAAATGCTATTACTTCAATTTCTCAAACATATGACTATTTTACACCATTTTAAAGACAAGACTCACGTTAAGCTAACCACACTGTCCGATTTCAAAAAGGCTTTACAACGAAAGCAAAACATTAGATTATGTCAGCAGAGTACCCAGCCAGAAATAATCAGACACCCATTTTTCAAGCTAGCATATAATGTCACATAAACCCAAACCACAGCTAAATGCAGCACTAACCTTTGATGATCTTCATCAAATGACACTCCAAGGACATTATGTTATACAATACATGCATGTTTTGTTCAATCAAGTTCATATTTATATCAAAAAACAGCTTTTTACATTAGCATGTGATGTTCAGAACTAGCATATCCACCGCAAACTTCCGGTGAATTTACTAAATTACTCACGATAAACGTTCACAAAAAACACAACAATTATTTTAAGAATTATAGATACAGAACTCCTTTATGCAATCGCTATGTCCGATTTTAAAATAGCTTTTCGGCAAAAGCACATTTTGCAATATTCTGAGTAGATAGCTCGCCATCACGGGCTAGCTATTTTGAACCCAACCAAGTTTGGCCCTCACCAAACTCAGATTTACTATAATAAAAATTGGATTACCTTTGCTGTTCTTCGTCAGAATGCACTCCCAGGACTTCTACTTCAATAACAAATGTTGGTTTGGTTCAAAATAATCCATAGTTATGTTCAAATATCCTCTGTTTTGTTCGTGCGTTCAAGACACTATCCGAAGGGTGACGAAGGGTGACGCGCCCGACGCGTTTCGTGACAAAAAAATTCTAAATATTCCATTACCGTACTCCGAAGCATGTCAACCGCTGTTTAAAATCAATTTTTATGCGATTTTTCTCGTAAAAAAGCGATAATATTCCGACCGGGAAACCCTGTTTTCGTTCAAAGACGAAAAAATAAAAACATGGTGTCGCCTCGTGCACGCGCCCCAGTCTCATTGTTCTCTGATCGACCACTATCCAAATGCGCTACTGTTTTTCAGCCAGGGCCTGCAAAGGCATCATTCAGCATTTTGCCGCCTTCTGAGAGCCTATGGGAGCTGTAGGAAGTGTCACGTTACAGCAGAGATCCTCAGTTTTCAATAAAGAGAGTGTAGAAGCCCAAGAAATGGTCAGAGAGGGCACTTCCTGTAAGGAATCTTCTCAGGTTTTTGCCTGCCATATGAGTTCTGTTATACTCACAGACACCATTCAAACAAGTTTTAGAAACTTTAGGGTGTTTTCTATCCAAAGCCAATAATTATATGCATATTCTAGTTTCTGGGCAGTAGTAATAACCAGATTAAATCGGGTACGTTTTTTATCCGGCCGTGCAAATACTGCCCCCTACCCTAGAGAGGTTAGCATGGGCAGCGCTATTGAGGGCTTCCACCGTTTTAAACAATGTTAATGATAAATCAAACCTGTATAGGCGATTTTGGAATTAAACTTTAATTAACCTGAGAGTGTTGCTTCATCTAGGTTAATATTGGAAAGTTTAAAATGTCTCATTTAATTGGAAGAACCTGAAAAAGTACGTTCAACAATTAATTTTATTAAATTGAATGAGACAATTATCCAGTCAATTGAGATTGGCAGGATTATCATGTGTCTGTAGTTACACCATATGAGCACACGTTTTCTTTCAAATAGAATATTTAAAAAAATATATTACTTGCGGTTCACCACTAGAGGTCACTGAGTTTAGCAGTGACACAGGAAAACAAAATGGCTGCTATTCCTTTGTTAGCTGTAGCATCTCGTGCCAGCTAGCTATTCTTACACTGTTCCCACAGCATAAAGGATTCCATACAATATTTACTAGTTTACTAGTGACGTTTCACATTAAAGATCTGAAGATATAGTCTCTAGAGACGTTTAAACCAGGTGATGTCATCGCATACTATTATTCTGACATAGTCATCGCAAACTTTTGACCCACTGGAATTGTGATACAGTGAATTATAAGTGAAATAATCTGTCAATTAACAATTGTTGGAAAAATTACTTGTGTCATGCACAAAGTAGATGTCCTAACCGACTTGCCAAAACTATAGTTTGTTAACTATTTGTGGAGTGG
This sequence comes from Salmo trutta, assembly GCF_901001165.1. NCBI lineage: Eukaryota > Metazoa > Chordata > Actinopteri > Salmoniformes > Salmonidae > Salmo > Salmo trutta. Next base: position 36,265,587 of record NC_042963.1, read on the forward strand.
TTGAAAAACTAGATTTAATGACTCCAACCTAAGCGTGTGTAAACTTCTGACTTCAACTGTACGTGTTGGAATGGTCCTTCTGGGACCGGTATGTGGCCTATGGGTGTGGTTATCCCTTTTCCTTCATTGCTTTGCGCACATACTTCCCATCTTATTAGCGCATCATCTACCATTGCCTGTAGATATGGTGACCAGTATCCTTGTTTTTACATTTTTCTTATCACTTTCCCCCCTTGCGCAATGGTCAATTCCATGCGCATCAGCAATAAGCAAATTAAGCAACACAGAGGGTGCTATTATGGTTCCTTCATGGGATCTCCATAGTCCCTTGCCATCTTTGGTTGCCCCCCCCCCCCCCCACTTTGGTGCCACATGGATTGCTCAAAGGGCCCAGCTTGTAATTATGTAATCTGGCTGAGGTGTTGATTCAATGATAACCATTGGGGTTGTTAATATTGGAATGTTGCATTTAGATGCCATTTTTGCTGCCTCATCTGCTGCGTTATTTCCTTTAACAACGAAGTAATTTCCCTTTTTATGTGCTTGGGATACATCAATGCCATCATTAATTTTACAATTTGTTTGTGAATCTGTATGGGTGTTCTATCACTTTTCTTAAATCCTCTTTGTTTCCACACAGCTCCAAATAAGTGGCATACTCCGTGTGCGTATGCCGAGTCAGTATATATGTTTATTGTTTTTTTTGTACGTAAACGCAAACAGATGTCTGCACTCCTCCGCCAGGGGCACACAAAAAAATGTTCCACATAAATCAATCACTGTAAAGTACTTGGCATCTGGGGGAACATTGGTCAGCAGCGTGAGGGTTTGGAACTTCCACAAGCCAGTCCTGTGCTATGTCATTTATTTACAAAATCAGCAGGGGATCAAATACTTTTTTCCCTCACTGTATTTCAGACAGTAACAACTTCTCTGTTTCATTTAGAGAGATAATACCTATACCCTTTTGTAGCAGACAGGTGAAAGCTGTTCCTATCACCTTTTGAATGTACAGTGGAGGAAAAAATGATTTCATCCCCTGCTGATTTTGTACGTTTGCCCACTGATAAAGAAAGGATCAGTCTATAATTTTAATGGTAGGTTTATTTGAACAGTGTGAGACAGAATAACAACAAAAATATTGAGAAAAACACATGTCAAAAATGTTATAAATTGATTTGCATTTTTGTGAGGGAAATAAGTATTTGACCCCCTCCATGGCACGGTTAGCTTTTAACAACTAGGACCGCTATTTCTTGTCCCGGAATCCTGCTTAACAGACAGGTTGAAGTCTGCTTGACAGAGACGCTAAGCTGCTAGCTATCATGCTAACAAAGTTGCTACCAAATCAAATCAAATTTATTTATATAGCCCTTCGTACATCAGCTGAAATCTCAAAGTGCTGTACAGAAACCCAGCCTAAAACCCCAAACAGCAAGCAATGCATGTGAAAGAAGCACGGTGGCTGGGAAAAACTCCCTAGGAAAAACTCCTGAGAAAGGCCAAAAACCTAGGAAGAAACCTAGAGAGGAACCAGGCTATGAGGGGTGGCCAGTCCTCTTCTGGCTGTGCCGGGTGGATATTATAACAGAACATAGTCAAGATGTTAAAATGTTCGTAAATGACCAGCATGGTCAAATAATAATAATCATAGTAATTGTCGAGGGTGCAACAAGCACGTCCGGTGAACAGGTCAGGGTTCCGTAGCCGCAGGCAGAACAGTTGAAACTGGAGCAGCAGCATGGCCAGGTGGACTGGGGACAGCAAGGAGTCATCATGCCAGGTAGTCCTAGGGCTCAGGTCCTCCGAGAGAAAGAAAGAAAGAAAGAAAGAGAGAATTAGAGAGAGCATATTTACATTCACACAGGACACCGGATAAGACAAGAGAATACTCCAGATGTAACAGACTGACCCTAGCCCCCCGACACATAAACTACTGCAGCATAAATACTGGAGGCTGAGACAGGAGGGATCAGAAGACACTGTGGCCCCATCCGATGATACCCCCGGACAGGGCCAAACAGGCAGGATATAACCCCACCCACTTTGCCAAAGCACAGCCCCCCACACCACTAGAGGGATATCTACAACCACCAACTTACCGTCCGAAGACAAGGCCGAGTATAGCCCACAAAGATGTCCGCCACGGCACAACCCAAGGGGGGGGCGCCAACCCAGACAGGAAGACCACGTCAGTGGCTCAACCTACTCAAGTGACGCACCCCTCCCATGGACGGCATGGAAGAACACCAGTAAGTCAGTGACTCAGCCCCTGTAAAAGGGTTAGAGGCAGAGAATCCCAGTGGGAAGAGGGGAACCGACAAGGCAGAGACAGCAAGGGCGGTTCGTTGCTCCAGCCTTTCCGTTCACCTTCACACTCCTGGGCCAGACTATACTTAATCATAGGACCTACTGAAGAGATAAGTCTTCAGTAAAGACTTAAAGGTTGAGACTGAGTCTGCGTCTCTCACATGGGTAGGCAGACCATTCCATAAAAATGGAGCTCTATAGGAGAAAGCCCTACCTCCAGCCGTTTGCTTAGAAATTCTAGGGACAATTAGGAGGCCTGCGTCTTGTGACCGTAGCGTACGTGTAGGTATGTACGGCAGGACCAAATCGGAAAGATAGGTAGGAGCAAGCCCATGTAATGCTTTGTAGGTTAGCAGTAAAACCTTGAAATCAGCCCTTGCCTTAACAGGAAGCCAGTGTAGGGAAGCTAGCACTGGAGTAATATGATCAAATTTTTTGGTTCTAGTCAGGATTCTAGCAGCCGTATTTAGCACTAACTGAAGTTTGTTTAGTGCTTTATCCGGGTAGCCGGAAAGTAGAGCATTGCAGTAGTCGAGCCTAGAAGTAACAAAAGCATGGATTAATTTTTCTGCGTCATTTTTGGACAGAAAGTTTCTGATTTTTGCAATGTTACGTAGATGGAAAAAAGCTGTCCTTGAAGCAGTCTTGATATGTTCTTCAAAAGAGAGATCAGGGTCCAGAGTAACGCCGAGGTCCTTCACAGTATTATTTGAGACGACTGTACAACCATCCAGATTAATTGTCAGATTCAACAGAAGATCTCTTTGTTTCTTGGGACCTAGGACAAGCATCTCTGTTTTGTCCGAGTTTAAAAGTAGAAAATTTGCAGCCATCCACTTCCTTATGTCTGAAACACAGGCTTCTAGCGAGAGCAATTTTGGGGCTTCACCATGTTTCATTGAAATGTACAGCTGTGTGTCGTCCGCATAGCAGTGAAATTTAACATTATGTTTTCGAATGACATCCCCAAGAGGTAAAATATATAGTGAAAACAATAGTGGTCCTAGAACGGAACCTTGAGGAACACCGAAATTTACAATTGATTTGTCAGAGGACGAACCATTCACAGAGACAAACTGATATCTTTCCGACAGATAAGATCTAAACCAGGCCAGAACTTGTCCATGTAGACCAATTTGGGTTTCCAATCTCTCCAAAAGAATGTGGTGATCGATGGTATCAAAAGCGGCACTAAGATCTAGGAGCATGAGGACAGATGCAGAGCCTCGGTCTGACGTCATTAAAAGGTCATTTACCACCTTCACAAGTGCAGTCTCAGTGCTATGATGGGGTCTAAAACCAGACTGAAGCGTTTCGTATACATTGTTTGTCTTCAGGAAGGCAGTGAGTTGCTGCGCAACAACTTTTTCTAAAATTTTTGAGAGGAATGGAAGATTCGATATAGGCCGATAGTTTTTTATAATTTCTGGGTCAAGATTCGGCTTTTTCAAGAGAGGCTTTATTACTGCCACTTTTAGTGAGCTTGGTACACATCCGGTGGATAGAGAGCCGTTTATTATGTTCAACATAGGAGGGCCAAGCACAGGAAGCAGCTCTTTCAGTAGTTTAGTTGGAATAGGGTCCAGTATGCAGCTTGAGGGTTTGGAGGCCATGATTATTTTCATCATTGTGTCAAGAGATATAGTACTAAAACACTTTAGTATCTCCCTTGAGCCAAGGTCCTGGCAGAGTTGTGCAGACTCTGGACAATGAAGCCCTGGAGGAATACCCAGATTTAAAGAGGAGTCCGTAATTTGCTTTCTAATGATCATGATCTTTTCCTCAAAAAAGTTCATAAATTTATTACTGCTGAAGTGAAAGCCATCCTCCATTTGCGAATGCTGCTTTTTAGTTAGCTTTGCGACAGTGTCAAAAAGAAATTTCGGATTGTTCTTATTTTCCTCAATTAAGTTGGAAAAATAGGATGATCGTGCAGCAGTGAGGGCTCTTCGATACTGCACGGTACTGTCTTTCCAAGCTAGTCGGAAGACTTCCAGTTTAGTGTGGCGCCATTTCCGTTCCAATTTTCTGGAAGCTTGCTTCAGAGCTCGTGTATTTTCTGTATACCAGGGAGCTAGTTTCTTATGACAGATGTTTTTAATTTTTAGGGGTGCAACTGCATCTAGGGTATTGCGCAAGGTTGAATTGAGTTCCTCGGTTAGGTGGTTAACTGATTCTTGTCCTCTGACGTCCTTGGGTAGGCAGAGGGAGTCTGGAAGGGCATCAAGGAATCTTTGGGTTGTCTGAGAATTTATAGCACGACTTTTAATCTTCCTTGGTTGGGGTCTGAGCAGATTATTTGTTGCAATTGTAAACGCAATAAAATGGTGGTCCGATAATCCAGGATTATGAGGAAAAACATTAAGATCCACAACATTTATTCCATGGGACAAAACTAGGTCCAGAGTATGACTGTGGCAGTGAGTAGGTCCAGAAACATGTTGGACAAAACCCACTGAGTCGATGATGGCTCCGAAAGCCTTTTGGAGTGGGTCTGTGGACTTTTCCATGTGAATGTTAAAGTCACCAAAAATTAGAATATTATCTGCTATGACTACAAGATCCGATAGGAATTCAGGGAACTCAGTAAGGAACACTGCATATGGCCCAGGAGGCCTGTAAACAGTAGCTATAAAAAGTGATTGAGTAGGCTGCATAGATTTCATGACTAGAAGCTCAAAAGACGAAAACGTCATTGTTTTTTTTTTTGTAAATTGAAATTTGCTATCGTAAATGTTAGCAACACCTCCGCCTTTGCCGGATGCACGGGGGGTTTGGTCACTAGTGTAACCAGGGGGTGAGGCCTCATTTAACACAGTAAATTCATCAGGCTTAAGCCATGTTTCAGTCAGGCCAATCACATCAAGATTATGATCAGTGATTAGTTCATTGACTATAACTGCCTTGGAAGTGAGGGATCTAACATTAAGTAACCCAATTTTGAGATGTGAAGTATCACAATCTCTTTCAATAATGGCAGGAATGGAGGAGGTCTTTATACTAGTAAGATTACTGAAGCGAACACCGCCATTTTTAATTTTGCCCAACCAAGATCGAGGCACAGACACGGTCTCAATGGGGAAAGCTGAGCTGACTACGCTAACTGTGCTAGTGGCAGACTCCACTAAGCTGGCAGGCTGGCTAACAGCCTGTTGCCTGGCCTGCACCCTATTTCATTGTGGAGCTAGAGGAGTTAGAGCCCTGTCTATGTTCGTAGATAAGATGAGAGCACCCCTCCAGCTAGGATGGAGTCCGTCACTCCTCAGCAGGCCAGGCTTGGTCCTGTTTGTGGGTGAATCCCAGAAAGAGGGCCAGTTATCTACAAATTCTATCTTTTGGGAGGGGCAGAAAACAGTTTTCATCCAGCGATTGAGTTGTGAGACTCTGCTGTAGAGCTCATCACTCCCCCTAACTGGGAGGGGGCCAGAGACAATTACTCGATGCCGACACATCTTTCTAGCTGATTTACACGCTGAAGCTATATTGCGCTTGGTGACCTCTGACTGTTTCATCCTAACATCGTTGGTGCCGACGTGGATAACAATATCTCTATACTCTCTACACTCGCCAGTTTTAGCTTTAGCCAGCACCGTCTTTAGATTAGCCTTAACGTCGGTAGCCCTGCCCCCTGGTAAACAGTGTATGATCGCTGGATGATTAGTTTTAAGTCTAATACTGCGGGTAATGGAGTCGCCAATGACTAGGGTTTTCAATTTGTCAGAGCTAATGGTGGGAGCCGTCGGCGTCTCAGACCCCACAACGGGAGGAGCAGAGACCAGAGAAGTCTCGGCCTCCGACTCCGACTCGCTTAACGGGGAGAACCGGTTGAAAGTTTCTGTCGGCTGAATAAGCGACACCGGTTGAGCATTCCTACAGCGTTTCCCTCCAGAAGCCATGAGAAAGATGTCCGGCTGCGGGGACCGTGCGAGGGGGTTTATACTAACGTTACTATCTGTACTTGCTGGTGGCACAGACGCTGTTTCATCCTTTCCTACACTGAAATGACCCTTGCCTAACGATTGCGTCTGAAGCTGGGCTTGCAGCACAGCTATCCTTGCCGTAAGGCGATCGTTCTCCTGTATATTATGAGTACAACGACTGCAATTAGAAGGCATCATGTTAATGTTACTTAGCTTCGGCTGTTTGAAGTCCTGACGAACCATGTCCAGATAAAACCTCCGGGGTAGGAAAGTTGAATGAAAAAAAAAGTTGAGTGAGGGAAAAAGTAAAAATATACGGTAATGAAAAAGTAAAAACCGTCAGGTAGCAAAGTAAAAACGCACAACAGCGTAAACAAGTCTGCAAGTTGTGACCGGAAGCAAATGAGTTTTGCAATGGAGCCCCCTTTGTCTGGAGAAATAAATGAACAGTTCCAGCACTGTAGTATGGGGGATTTTCCAGTGCATGCGTTGTGCGTCTCAGAGTAGTGAGCACAATCAGTGTGGGCTTGCGGGGAGGCCTTTGTATGTGTGTGACTGGGCCATTATGGGCTTGAGGGAGGCCATTGCCTAGTCCTGTGGGTGTCCTTGGACATGCACCTGCTTTATGAGTGTATGTCTATATTATTTTTTGTAACATTGCTATGGTTATGCCACCAATATAATCTATGCCCTGAAGTGTGTGCCAAGAAGGGGAGGAGAAACCAAGTAAAGATGGTCATAGAGAGAAGTAAGATTGGGAAACAATAGTGGCAGAATACCAAAAGATGTGGATCATATACATAAAGAGGAGTGAATGTTTTTCCTAGCCACCGTGCATCTACACCTGCATTGCTTGCTGTTTGGGATTTTAGGCTGGGTTTCTGTACAGCACCTTGTGACAACAGCTGATGTAAGAAGGGCTTTATAAATACATTTGATTGATTGATTGACTGACTATGTATGTTGTGTCAGACTGAAACTGTAAATAAAGAGATCTCTGAGTCTGGGACTGGCATTTGCTCCATGGACCAGCTTGGCTTGTTACTTTGTAATAAAGTCTATATTGAATTCACAAGCTCCGGTGTCTAAGAGATAATTTTAAGAAGTATTTCCACCACAAAAAATGGTGAGCTTACCAGGAGTGGCTACAAGGGACCAACAACAGTGGAAAACTCTGTAGCTGCAGACGGGTCTTTTTGGATGAACTACACAAACAGGTGGCCATAGTATAAAGTTTGTGTGGTTCGTTTCGAGAACCTGCCTCATAAAACACAAAGTAGGTCTCTCCAAATTTAATGAACTAAGGATATTAAGAGCTTTAGAGTTCAATAAAGTGCATGCAAAAATAATGAAGGGAAAAGAGCTTTGAGGGTTGCAACAGTGAAAATATAGTAGAAAGATTGGTGTGACCACTGCGGGGGGGTGGGGGTGGAGTTGTGTGCATCATCTGTTTTGATTGGCTCAGTTGAGTGGAGTTATTCACTTGTTTTATTCGAGGAGTTCTTGTTTGTTCAACCTGTTTGAGGTTGTGAACGCAATTCGGTCGTCTTATTCAATCAGTCCAAGTCAGGTTGGTCACTCAATTCATCTGGCTCATTCAGCTGCTCATCTGGGGCATTTGTTCGATCTCGTTCAATTCATCTGTCTGCCCTGTTAACTGTTCTGCTCAATCCATTTTGGGGCGCAACTGTCCATCTGCATGGTCAAATAAAAATAGGCAATAAAAGTCCTATGGATACTGCTCTAGTGTGTTGAGGAAGTGTATCACTAGGGGACTGCACGGATAGGCAACAAAAGTCCTATGGATACCGCTCTAGTGTGTTGAGGAAGTGTATCACTGGGGGACTGCATGGATAGGCAATAACAGTCCTATGGATACCGCTCTAGTGTGTTGAGGAAGTAAGTCACTAGGGGACTTCACGGATAGGTAACAAAAGTCCTATGGATACCGCTCTAGTATGTTGAGGAAGTGTATCACTGGGGGACTGCATGGATAGGCAAAAGTCCTGTGGATACTGCTTTGTTGTGTCGGAGAAGTGAATCAATAAAGGGCTGCTTAGACAGGCAAAAACCCTGTATAATACCACTTTTTTGTGTTGGAAGTGTATCAGAGAAGAGCTGAATTTGCAGGTCGCTTAGGAAAGCGTAAGAGAGTGAAAATCTTCTGTCCTTGGTGAGGAAAAGGTTGCGCACCTCTCCTGGATCGTCACTTTAGTGTGACCCGGCAGAGAGGACGCATCTAGTCTCGCACTGAGAAGGAGGGGTGTGAATAAAAAAAATAAAAACCCGTTACGCCTTGGTGGGGAAAAGATTGCGCACCTCTCCTGGTCTAGAAATAAGGAAAATAAGAATAAAAAGGTGCTTTTTGAGACTAGCAATAAGGTGGTGGCAGTCAGGAAAAATAAGTATACAACAAGAAAGACGAACACACACATTTACAATAACTGAATTTTGGCTAGGAGAATCAAGAGTGTGGACAAATTATTAATAGAGAAGTGAATGGCAGAGCAGGATGAACTAGAGAACAAAGAATAACATGAATACTACAAGAAGCTAAAGGGATAAAAACACACTTTTGTAAAACATTTGAATACGAGGATTTGCTTGGAAAACGGTATAACTTAACGGAGGAAAATAAAACCTCCCCATTAAGAAGCCTAACAGAAATATGAAACCTAGAAGAGGTAGAAGAAGAGTGGCCATACATAGACTGGAGTGGTATAATTGGAATAAACTGGAGGATAAGACAAATAGGGTAGACACTTGAATAATTAACTCAAGTTAAACATTTATATTTTGTGGTTGTACCCATAGATACCCAGGTAGAATCATACCTGCCTATAGGGGAACAGAAAGGATTTGAAAAAGGAGCGGGTTACAGGACAACAAATTTAAAAAACAGAAATATAAATATCAGTAGGACTTAGACAGGAAGGGTGGATAACAAATAAAAGAGCAGCAATACTAAAAACACAAACTGTCATCAGACTAACATTAAGAAAAATACTGGTGACTAGTAGACCCAACACAGAAAAAGGAGTAAACCTGAGACTGGCAGTAGGAAGACCAAGACTGCAAGCGGTAGAAATGAATAAAATGGCAGTAGAAATCCTAGGCACCAGATATCCCCTATGTAGGGAGGAACTAACAAAAATATCCCAGAAATGGGAACAACGCACCAAGAAAATGAGAACAAAATGGCCAGAAGGAGGGATGGTTGATGTCACGGTGTGTGAGGAAATGGAAACCCTAATAAAAAACTATAAAACAAGTGACATAGGAAAGAAAATAAAAAAATAAAAGAGAAAGATGAAGCGAGGTGATACAAATGTTTAAAGCAGAAGGAGAGGGACTGCTGAAAATATTAAATACAGCGAGAGGAATGTTGAGGAAAGATGATGAAAAAACAGACGGAAAGAAAGTAGAATGGTTTACAAAACCTCCACCGTTCACCAATGGACAATTTCCGCTTGTGTCAGGGGTGGTGGAAATTAAAGGAGAAATACAGATAGAAGAGGAGAAGGAGACTCCCTCTGCGCCCTCTCGGGTAAAATAAAAAACTAAGAAAAGGAAGGAAAGACTGAGCAAGCTACAGAAGCAAGGCTGGAAAGATTTGACTGTTATAAAGGATTAAGAGAAACCCTGGCAAAGATGCAAATAAAAGAAGAAGATGAAAATGAGGAATCATTAGATGAAGATATAATGGATAAGATAGATAGGACAAATGAGCTAGTGGAAAGAAGTAGAAAAACTAAAGAGAGAGCTAGCAAGAGAAAAAGAAAAGAAAGAGAGAGAGCACAGTGCCTTCAGGGAACAGGATCTTGGGAACTGGATGATGAAGGTGAAAGGGAAGGAACTGACCTAAGGGAAGGACTCTATGACAGAGAAAGCAACGAGGGATGGCTGAGGAATAAGAGAAAGCTGAAAAAATCTGAAAAGTATGGGAGACAATTACCAATTCTGATAAAGGGAATACAAGGGCAATATGTTCCATGGGGCTCGCAGGACCTGGAAGGGTTGGTTGCCCGCCTACCTGACCTCCAGGATGGAGCAGGAAAATGGATTAGAACTTTTGAAGAGCAAACCATGGGGAAACTGATAGATCAAAACCAGAGTCTCACTGCACAATGCCGTATGAACCCCTACCAAGATAATTTATTAAAACAACTTTGGATAATGAATGCAAATGGAAAATCAGTACCAATTATGTCCCAGTACATAATTATAGGGAAACAGGGGCAGCAATGGATGTAATGAACAGGGATGGATCAGATTTTGTGGAAAAACGGTTTAATATCTCTGATATCCCCAAAATGTCAATTTATTTAGCGCATTTGATTCAGAAATACTCCGGTTACAAAGTATCTAATAAGTTAGCTTTAAACTTGGTCCAAACATTTCAAACAATGTTCCTAATCCAACCTCAGGCATCCTAAAGCGTAAATAAATGATACAATTTAAGACGGAATAAACTGTTTCTAATACTGGATAAAAACAATGTGAAGTGCGCTCCAGATCATGCGCAACAAAAGACTAAAGCCCTTCAGAGTGACACCTACAAAGAACAGCCCTACTTCTTTATTTCTCAAAAGAAAAACATTGAACAATTTCTAAAGACTGTTGACCTCTAGTGGAAGCCATAGGAACTGCAATCTGGGCCCTTTTAAATCAGGTCTCCCATAGAAAACCATTGGAAAACACAGTGACCTCAAATTTTTTTTTCCCTGGATGGATTGTGCTCGGGTTTCGCCTGCCAAATCAGTTCTGTTATACCCACAGATATTATTCTAACAGTTTTAGAAACTTCAGAGAGTTTTCAAATCTATGAATATCCTAGCTTCTAGGCCTGAGTAGCAGGCAGTTTACTTTGGGCACACTTTTCATCCGGATGTGAAATACTGCCCCCTCTCCCAGAGAGTTAACATTTCTACAGATGGTACCAATTATATGCATATTCTGGCTTCAGGGCCTGAGCAACAGGCAGTTTACATCATTCAAATTGAGAAAAAAGGGTCCTTGCCCTAAGAAGTTTTATAACATCATATGACATTTTTTCACAAATAGTTTCATGTTTAATCACATATGTTTCACAATATTTAAATGTAAACCTGACAGCTGGGAAATGTACACTTAAGAGATACCGTTATGTGTCGTTCCTGTCCTTCATGAGATCACCAAATGAAACACACTCACCATAACTGTCCCTTAATAACCTCTTACATCTACACGTTCCGCTAGCGGAACGTCTGCTCCAATATCCAATGATGGGCGGGGCGCGAAATACAAACTCCTCTAAAATCCGAAAACTTCCATTTTTCAAACATATGACTATTTTACAGCTATTTAAAGACAGGTCTGACAGGGTACTTCCTGAACAGAAGCATCTCAGGTTTTTGCCTGCCATGGGAGTTCTGTTATACTCACAGACACCATTCAAACAGTTTCAGAAACTGTGGAGTGTTTTCTCTCCAAAGCTAATAATTATATGCATATTCTAGTTTCTGGGCAGGACTAATAATCAGATTAAATCGGGTACGTTTTTTATCCAGCCGTGAAAATACTGCCCCTTAGCCAAATACTGCCCCTTAGGTTAAGAAAGCATGTTTAATTCTCCCATTTTGGGGATTTAGGAGTTTTGCCAAGTGAAGTACTTTGTTCTCTCTCTCTCTAAATACTGCATGGTAGTTTCTACCTGGTATTTATGACCTGAGGCACTAAACCTGGTTTAGGAGAGAGTGAGAGAGAGAAGGGGAAGCCACGATCTACACCTGAAAGGGCCAAGTCATGACAACCAATGGCTATTGATTATGAGAATAAATAAAGAAACAATGTAAAAAATAAACAAAATATTCAACAAACATGGATACGTACTGATATGGTGACAACTTGGAACTGAGCAAGTGTGATGTTTGTTTGTCAAGTTTATTTTCTTATTTTACTCATCTTTTCTGTTTTGACTCTTGTGCAACAACTAATTGCCTAGTCATGTCGACTCTTGTGGATCTATGCAGGTCTAAATATAATAATAATTTTAGGAAAATAAAATCAAACAAAACAATTTTATAAAAGGAATCCAGCCAAGGATATCCAATGGTTGGAATGTTTCTCTTACCCACAACCTGCATATTGATTGCCAGGGTTAGGAGCATTTGCAAGAAACTACCTAAAGCAGGGGACATACATAGGATTGTCTACCGCTCACCAGCCAAGATTAATTAACACCTCTGAACAGTGTCAGTAATCAATCTCTTTTGTGTACACACAGCAAAGACCTTGAAGTTGTCAGCCACAAAACCTTGTTAAAATTCTCCAAACCAGAACGTAGTATTAGCGTGCTCGTGTGTGTTGCTTAGTTAGCCAATGTTAGCTAGCTAGTTGCGCTAATGTTGCTATTTTGTATGCTCTATGGAAATATGCGACTCTCACGAACATGTTGTTCTCCGTTTTCCTCTACGACCCCCACAAGTATCTGAATGCAACCCATACAAATGAATGGAAGCTGTTTTGTGCCAACACAAATAAGTCTTTAAAAAGAAAAATATTTCCTGAGTTTTCTTATATATCCTAGACATAGGATAGACACTTCAAAACCTTATTCCTTTAACTGTCTTTTTTTGCCATTTATGAATGTGTTATTTATTGTGTTTCTCTGCTATACTAGTAAAGGCCAAATACAATATTTTGTGTTGATACCTAAAGGGGTCCTAAAATTCTAAATCAAATGGTCATACCATGGATCATTTAGCCATCTTAAAGCAATTCCATATGTTAGCTTAGCAGTACCGAAACATCACGGAAATTGAGCATTTTAGCTCATTAGCAACTTTTCAGGTACATAATACATTTCAGCTTTTTTGCAACTACTTAGCATGTTAGCTAACCCTTCCCCTAACCATAACCCTTTTAGCTAACCCTTCCCCAAACACTAACCATTTTAGCTAACCCTTCCCCTAACCCTTTAACCTAACTCATAAACCCTAACCCCTAGCCAACATTAGCCATCTAGCCAACTAGGTAGAATTCGCAACATATCATATGTTTTGCAAATTCGTAACATATAATACCAACTGTAATTCGTTTAACATATCATATGAAATGGGTGATGGACATCAACAAATTAATACATACCATACGAAACGTAATATACTTAATGAGGTCTCTCAGATTTACATACATAAAAATCCGAAATGCTCGGCGACCAGGTTGCCCTCTGCCCACTAAATGGCAGAAAGGTAGGCCTCACTTGAAGCCTGTCCTAGAGTTACATTTACATTTAAACGACTTACAAATTGGTGCATTCACCTTAAGATATCCAGTGGAACAACCACTTTACAATAGTGCATCTAAATCTTTCGGGGGGGGGGGGTAGAAGGATTACTTTATCCTATCCCAGGTATTCCTTAAAGAGGTGGGGTTTCAGGTGTCTCCGGAAGGTGGTGATTGACTCCGCTGTCCTGGCGTCGTGAGGGAGCTTGTTCCACCATTGGGGTGCCAGAGCAGCGAACAGTTTTGACTGGGCTGAGCGGGAGCTGTGCTTCCTCAGAGGTAGGGAGGCAAGCAGGCCAGAGGTGGATGAACGCAGTGCCCTTGTTTGGGTGTAGGGCCTGATCAGAGCCTGAAGGTACGGAGGTGCCGTTCCCCTCACAGCTCCGTAGGCAAGCAGCATGGACTTGTAGCGGAGTTAAGGTGCTTTAGAGTGACATTGGAAGAAAGGTTAGGAATAGAAACCCAACTCATGTATGGGATCATTCAGCAGACACTCCCGATGAACGCAAGCCTACACATGACCATGTGAAATACATTTTTCACAGTGAAAACTTGGCACCACAGACAACAATGACTTTCTTCCATAGAAAGCATTACCTACAGTCCTTACATAACCACTCCCCCTCTAAACAACCCATTGTGACCTTATTTATGCCCTGTGTTCAACTTCCTGAGGCTACATGAAGTGGCTTAATTCATTGTCAACATGATCCTAAATTTTCTCCCTGCAGTTACACAAAAACACTGTACTCAACCCTCTGTGGAACGAGTAATTCTTAACATAAAGGCTTGAAACTCAGGTAATTGTTAAAGAGTGAGGGTACATTGAATTTCAGTTACCTGCAATGAAAGGAAGACTTACTTGGAGGTCAAAGAGGTGTTTTCGAAGCGTTACAAAGGTTGAGTCCTAAATTGTACATTTGTTACTCAGTGACGGTCATGACCGAGCATATGAAAGTTGAATTCAATTGGCCCAAAACAGTATTTGACCTCCATGAGACAAGAGCCTTGTTAGAAGGAATTCTGAACAGGATATCAGTCAAATTGTTTTAGATTGTTTTGGACTTGATACTTGAAACTGTCCGTGTCTGTCTGTCTGTGAATGTATATGTCTGTCTGAGTGTATTTGTTTCGTCAATGAGTGTCTGCCTATCCTGCCTGCCTGCCTGTCTGTCTGCTTGTCTGTCTCTGAGTGCATATGTCTGCCTGTGTATGAGTGAATATGTCTGTCTGCCTGCCTGTCTGCCTGCCTGTTTGTGAGTGCGGCTTTCTGTCTGTCGGTCTGTCTATATGTGACCTTTTCAGGAAACTAGGCGTATGTCGCAGGTCACTACTTCACAGGAGAGCTGTTTGAATGTAAACATTTTTCTGCCAAAATGCTTTTTCTATTGGCAGAAATACCTTTCGAACATGTTAGCTTTTATGTGCCTTAACCCTTGTGTAGTCTTAACATTCTGTATACTCCCCTTGTCCTAAGGGTAAAAAATGTCCCGCTTTCACTAAACCCCTAAAATAAAGCAGCTTAATTGAATTTTAAACCACAAATCTATTTTGCATGAAAAACGAACCTGTCATTCATCACAAACTTTGTGAATATCTGGGTTTTCCCTCTTCACAATGCAGAAAGACTGCATTTAATCAGTGGACACCACTCTTTTTAATTACAACACACCTGTCATAATTGTTTTCTTTACTAAGGTAGAGGTTTGTTATTATTATTATTATTATTATTGCTAAAGGTACTGCATAGGTGTAAAACATATTTTTTGCAAGAGATAGCACTTGTATAGCGTCAGAAAGTAGCAGAAATGTGCAGAAAATAGTTTTGAATGCATTTTATTGAACGGAAACAATAACCGTCTTGAACGTTTTTGGCAATATAGTGATATATTCGTATATACTGTACAATGAGGAATTCAACTACAAAATACTAGTCTTCTCCCATTTTTTTAACCATTGCCCCCCCCCAATGAGTATAAACAAAAACGATAAATTAGAATAAAATAAGATAATTGATACATAACAAAATCGTGAAGAACATCAATCAATCATGTCTAATTAACACATGTAGGACAGTATGCAAGTGTTTGTGCATGGACTTTACAGATGTATTTCTCAGATGTGCAGCACATGGTATTTGTTTTACAGTCCTTCTTTGGGGCGACAGAATTGGAATCTCCTCCCCTTGCCTGCCCCAGCTGCAGCCTCAGGTGGATCAGGACAAGATTCAGCCCCCTGAACAGCTTTCACAAGCACTGCTGTGTGAGGAAGGCACTCCCTTCTTTGAATGTGTGTGGTTACAAGTGACTTTACCAGCTGCTCCAGGAACACCCTCCTCTTGTTCCACTTATCAGGCATCCAGGTAGGGTTGATCTTGTTCCATATCACAAAGCCATTGTATGAGGACACATCAATGATGTTATGGAAGATGACCATCCTCCTGCAGCTGTAAGTTCCCATCACATTGTCCAGGTTGTCCTCCTTTCTTGTGGTTGTAGTCCAGGATGATGGCTGGCTTCCTGTCCTCATGATCACTGATCTCAGCCGTTTTGTGCAGAGTGCTCAGGAAGACCACATTATTTTTCCTCTTTGGGAGGTAAGAAACTAGAGTAGGGGTGAAGGCAAATTTTGATGAGAAGGCCTCTCTCCCCCTTGTTGCGAGGAGTGCAGGGGGAGCTCAGGCTTGTTCTTTCTAACTGTGCTAACCATGGTGATCTTCCTCTTCAGGAGCTGCTGGCTGAGTTCAATCAGTAGCACACACAATCTCAATTTCTGTGTGTGTGTGTGTGTGTGTGTGTCTTTGTGGTTTTTGTGGTGTGTACAGCTTTCATGGAAATATAAACAAAGGCGATGAAGGCGATGTTTCACTTTTTCTAATGTTGGGGGCACTCTAGGAAAAGTCCTGAAATTTCAAGTTGAAAAAATATAATTTAGGGGGTTTTCTCTGCTGTTAAACATAGTGGTGGGTCATTTATGACCCTTAAGACAACACAAGGGTTAAGGACAACAAAATCAAGCTATTGCAGTGGCCATCACAAAGCTCTGACCTCAATCCTGTAGAAAATTTGTGGGCAGAACTGAAAAAGCGTGTGCGAGTAAGGAGGCCTACAAACCTGACTCGGTGTCACCAGCTCTGTCAGGAGGAATGGGCCAAAATTCACCCAATTTATTGTGGGAAGCTTGTGGAAGGCTACCCGTTTGACCCAAGTTAAACAATTTAAGAGCAATGCTACCAAATACAAATTGAGTGTATGTAAACTTCTGACCCACTGGGAATGTGATGAAAGAAATAAAATATGAAATAAATCATTCTCTCTACTATTATTATGACATTTCACATTCTTAAAATAAAGTGGTGATCCTAACTGACTTAAGACAGGGAATTTTTACTTGAATGAAATGTCAGGAATTGTGAAAAACTGAGTTTAAATGTATTTGGCTAAGGTGCATGTAAACTTCTGACTTCAACTGTAGGTGTTCCTTTGTCCAGGTGGGAAAGGGCAGTGTGGAGTGCAATATAGATTGCATCATCTATGGATCTGTTGGTGCGGAATGCAAATTGGAGGGGGTCTAAGGTTTCTGGGATAATGGTGTTGATGTGAGCCATGTCCAGCCTTTCAAAGCATTTCATGGTTATAGACGTGAGTGCTATGGGTCGGTAGAGCTGCCACTTTAAAAAAAAAGTTTTCTATCTGGTTCCACATTTGATAGAATTTAGATAAAACTGATTTAAATTTCCCTGCATTAAAGTCCCCGGCCTCCGGATGAGCGTTTTCCAAACATAACCTGTTTGGTTACGGCGGTAAACAGCTCATTGAGTGCGCTTTTAGTGCCAGCATCGGTCTATGGTGGTATGTAGACAGCTACTAAAAATACAGATGAAAACTCTCTAGGTAGATAGTGTGGTCTACAGCTTGTCATGAGATACTCTACCTCAGGCAAGCAAAACCTCAAAACATTCAAAGGCCGTTTTCTCAAAAGTGAGTTTACAAGCTTATCAACTTACAAAGCAAAATTAATTTCCCATTTTTCCTCAAATGCAATGCGTGATATACAATTTTGTAGCTCTGAGTCTCTACATTTATCCAATGTAAAAAACACTTTCAAACTTTGCTACATAAGACTTATTTGAGCCACTTGGTCACATATTTCTGAATCTCTCAATAACTTGCCCATAAAATTGTATGTATGTCTGTCTGTCTAACCCTAACCCCTGTGACACTCATATTTTCCCATTAAATACAACGTATTGACTAGAAAATCAATCATGTCACACATCTATTCCCATTGAATGTAGTGTATTGACAAAAACATAATATATTATGTTTTCCTTTTTGCTAAACGTGACAAGATTACATTTTGAGGCCTATACTGGACTGAACTGAGAGGGAGAGGAGATGAAAGAACAAGCTTTTTGGAGTGCTTTCCTGGAAAGTGCAGCGTACATTTATGTAGCTCATAACATAGTCTGGGCAAGGGAGAGAGAGGAGAAGAGGGAGATGGATAAGAAAGCAGAGAGATGCGAGAGAGGATAGAGAATGAGATGTACAGAAATCCCGGGTAAGAGAGAGGGAGAAAAGGATATGAAGAAGAGAAGGAAGAAAATAATTGGAGAGGGGTGCTTAGTGTGGGTATTGCTCAGCATGCCAAGTGGGGTCAGGGTATCCTTCTCCCACTGTTTCCAGAGGAACAGAGACACAGAGAGCAATGCGCTGGTCGTTTCCACCTCCACAGCTCACCCACATAGGCCTGGGCAGGGCCCATTATTTGGAATGCAGTGGTGTGTGTGTGTGTGTGTGAGAGAGAACAACAGATACTGTATATGTTTTTTGTCAGTTTGTTGTGTTGCTCTACTACCGTATGTGCGAGTGTCTTTGTTGTTATATCAAGGATTACTTTCTCTCAGATCAGCTAGGAAGTATCTCTTTCTCACCACAGGGAAGAGGCACAAGTGAAACTTGATATCATCAGAATAGCATCATGGTACTGCTGTTAAGGAAGTTATGCATGGAGAGCATGCCAGCGTTGGGGTTCATTGTCAATAGTTTTGATTATTCTTTTGTCGTTCAATTTAATGTAAATTGACTGTCAGAATTGACTGAATTAAAAACTTAATTGCTCTGTATAACTAATTATTTCCGGTATCATTCCACCATCTTGTGAGAGAACACCATCAGGTACTCCTAGCTTACTTTCTCTGTACTCTAAATTAGTTATGCAGTTAGGCAGGAGAATCCAACAACAGTGAACAGGGGTCCTTCAAGCGTGTCTCATTTCTAAACGTTGTGAGCTTAACCAGCACGTTCAGGGGTGAGCACTCCTGGGAAACAGGAAGATGAGAGTGGCTCCACAGGGAACCCACTCTGCTCTATTTTTTTCTCTGGTTAGAAGAGGGGCGACTGTCAGACATGATTTCAGCTGATGTCTCAGCCACCTGTGAAAACTGTCGATTTCAGGAAAAACATTTTATGAAATTGCTGGTTGATTGGCTTCTACTGTACTTGGCCCTGCTTGAACGTGAACTCTGGCTAAAGCAGATTGAACTTTTTTTTTAAGTAAGCTAATAGCTTGAGAAGAGCGAGAGAGAGAATGCTGGCAATAAGACTTGTTAATGGCTGCTAATGACATGGGTAGATGCCACAAGGAGGGCACAAAGCACAGTCATCATTAGGATGAGTGAAGGAGTAGATAAAAGATTACAAAAATATAATTAATCTGACAGTTGCCATGCAGGTGCACCGGACAGGAACCAATAAACTGCAACAGACGAAAGGGTCAGGAGTCGGGACGTTCTCCTGGCTGCCTCGGTGACAGGCAAACCTATGGTGTGTGCTCACAAATGTGTGTGTGTGTGGGGGGCACGGTTACATTTTTGTTATATTTCCACCTCATGACAGCTGCTTGCAAGTCATCAGAACACATTAACGCTGAGAGATGGGAATGCCATATAATGACTTCAGGAAAGTGAACCTGTAGCGATAGCAAATGCTGTCAAAATAGGCCATGCTACTCTTTTTTTGTCTTCCACTCTCTCCCTCCCTTTTTGCCTCTTGTGCTCCCTCTATCCCTTGCTTTTAAGAGTCTCTGTAATCCTGATAGGCTAAGATTCCATGATGTGCCATACCAGTAGAAGGATGAGGGATTAATCTGCTGGTGCACTGCATTTACCCCCTTGTTTCTCCGGCTGCTGCGTTAACCAATTCTAATTATATATTTCGATCCTTTATTCCAGCCACCAGAAAAGTAAGATGCTCAGCAGCACAGTGCTGAGAATTGATCCCTGTGTGAAGAAAGATCTCTGAATGCTTTTGTCATGGTTGGCTCCTAACTTTAGCGGAGGGCTTATTGAAGTTGGCTTCCGTAGCTACAGTACAATGAAGCATCTATTCACACTGCACTCACATGAACCTGATTTAGTTGAATGCCATGAATGATTTCTGCTGCTGCAAATTTCTCATAATGGCTCTCTAGGACAGAGAGGCAGGAAAGAGATGTACACACTGAACCCTTAGATAAATGTGACCCGATTCAGGAAACTAGGTTTATGTCGCGCTTCATTACTTCAGAGGATAGGCACTTGAACGTAAACATTTATTTCTTTATCAAAATGTGTTTTTTGGCAGAAATGCCTTCTGGAACATGTGAACTTTCATGTGCCTAAGTAACAAGCGTGTATGTCATCTGTAAATACAAAACAAATTGTTAAATTACGAACCTTGTTGGTTAAGCCACAGAACCAGGAACCTTCCCGCTAGCCATGATTGGCTGAGACAATGGATGGGCTGGACATGCCGAGATGAGTTCGTATTGGTCTGCTATATAGCACGCTTCTGTCTATAACAAAGGGCTGCTCCGTATGTGTAGGTAATCCTTTCTAACGGGAGTCGAAAAGAGAACAAACAGAAGGCTGTTGTATAAAACACCTGTCTCCGGATTACATCTTCATACTAAGCACAACCATGGCATCCGTGACAGAGACTGAGAAGCATTCATCCATGTATACGGGTAAGAGTCTAGCTAGCTATATTTTCAGGTATTATACGTTTATAAGTTTGTCAGTCATTTTCATTGTAAGTTAAAACGTACTGCTAGCTAGCTAACGTTAGCTGGCTGGCTCGCTAGCTAATGTTACATGTATGATCTGTGTTGTAATTTTATTTTTTATCTCAGAGCCATTTGCAATGCTAGTTATAGCCCAATCCTAGCTAGTTAGCAAACATTGAATCTAGTTGGTTAGCTACCTGCATATTCATGCAGGGTAGTAACGTTATGAGTTGAGATTATGGTTCATTGTTTAGCTAGCTTGCTAGCTAGCTACATGTCTAAACAAAAGTCTCCACTATGCAAGGTACTATTTCACTGTACCGTTTACATCTACTGTATGCTGTGCATGTGATTAATACACTTTTTGGATGATATTTTATATAGTGTGTTTCCCAGAGAGTGTAATGTAAGAACAACATGACCTGCACAAAGTCAATTTTATGTAAGGCCAACGAGACAGTGTCCAAGTTCTAACATTTTCCGGTAGAACGCCCTGCTTTTATTTCGTCACACTCACAACCATAAGCTATTTTCTTTAATTAGCTTGCCATTAAGTTGTATATAATGATCTTTTTGTGAGTTTATTTTCCTGTATTAACTTCTTTGGGCTAGGGGGCAGTATTTTCACATCCGGATAAAAAACGTACCCGATTTAATCTGGTTACGACTCCTGCCCAGTAACTAGAATATGCATATAATTATTGGCTTTAGATAGAAAACACCCTAAAGTTTCTAAAACTGTTTGAATGGTGTCTGTGAGTATAACAGAACTCCTATGGCAGGCAAAAACCTGAGAAGATTTCATGCAGGAAGTGGCCTGTCTGACAAGGTGTTGTTGTTCTTGCTTCTGTTTATTGAAGAGTCAGGATCTTAGCTGTAACGTGACACTTCCTACGGCTCCAATAGGCTCTCAGAGCCCGGGAAAAACCTGAACGATGACGAGGCAGCCTCAGGCTGAAACACATTATCGCCTTTTCCAAGTGGCCCATCAGAGGACAATGGATTTAGGCGCGTGCCCGATTCGACCCCGTGCAGTATTTTCCTTCGGCTGTTTAGCTAATTGCAGATTCCCGGTCAGAATATTATCGCTTTTTTACGAGAATAATGGCATAAAAATTGATTTTAACCTGTTTGGGCTAGGGGGCAGTATTGAGAATTTTGGAAAAAATATGTGCCCATTTTTAACTGCCTCCTACACCAACTCAGAAGCTAGAATATGCATATTATTGTTCAGGTTTGGATAGAAAACACCCTAAAGTTTCTAAAACGGTTTGAATGGTGTCTGTGAGTATAACAGAACTCCTATGGCAGGCAAAAATCTGAGAAGGTTTCATGCAGGAAGTGGCCTGTCTGACAAGGAGTCGTTCTTCTTGCCTCTGTTTATTGAAGAGTAAGGATCTTAGCTGTAACGTGACAATTCCTAGGGCTCCAATAGGCTCTCAGAGCCCGGGAAAAACAGGAACGATGACGAGGCGGCCTCAGGCTGAAACAGATTATCGCCTTTTCCAAGTGTCCCATTAGGTGACAATGCAATGAGGCGCGTGCGCGATTCGCCCCCGTGGAGAAATTTCATTCGGCTGTTTAGCTTATTGCAGATTCCCGGTCGGAATATTATCGCTTTTCTACGAGATAAATGGCATAAAAATTGATTTTAAACAGCGGTTGACATGCTTCGAAGTACGGTAATGGAGTATTTAGAAATGTTTTGTCACGCCATGCGCCATGCTCGTGACCGTGATATAGTATTCTGATAGTGTCTAGAACGCACTAACAAAACGTCGCTGATGGAACATAACGATGGATTATTTGGGACCAAACCTACATTTGTTATTGAAGTAGAAGTCCTGGGAGTGCATTCTGACGAAGAACAGGAAAGGTAAGACCATTTTTCTTATAGGAAATGTGATTTTGGTGAAGGCTAAACTGGGTGGGTGTCTAAATAGCTAGCCCGTGATGGCTGGGCTATGTACTTAGAATATTGCAAAATGTGCTTCATCCGAAAAGCTATTTTAAAATCGGATATTTCGAGTGCATAGAGGAGTAATGTATCTATAATTCTTAAAATAATTGTTATGCTTTTTGTGAATGTTTATCATGAGTAATTTAGTAAATTCACCAGAAGTGTTCGGTGGGAATGCTAGTCACATGCTAGTCACATGCTAATGTAAAAAGCTGGTTTTTTATATAAATATGATCTTGATTGAACAAAACATGCATGTATTGTGTAACATAATGTCCTAGGTGTGTTATCTGATGAAGATCATCAAAGGTTAGTGCTGCATTTAGCTGTGGTTTTGGTTTTAGTGACATTATATGCTAGCTTGAAAATTGGGTGTCTGATTATTTCTGGCTGGGTACTCTGCTGACATAATCTAATGTTTTGCTTTCGTTGTAAAGCCTTTTTGAAATTGGACAGTGTGGTTAGATTAACGAGAGTCTTGTCTTTAAAATGGTGTAAAATAGTCATATGTTTGAGAAATTGAAGTAATAGCATTTCTAAGGTATTTGAAAATCGCGCCATGGAATTCCACTGGCTGTTGAGTAGGCTAGGTCCCACCTAGGTTAAGGCTAGGGGGCAGTGTTTGGAAATTTGGATGAATGAGGTGCCGAAAGTAAACTGCCTGTTACTCAATCCCAGAAGATAGGAGATGCATATAATTGGTAGCATTGGATATAAAACACTCTAAAACTGTTAAAATAATGTCTGTTAGTATAACCGAACTGATATGGCAGGCGAAAAGCCGAGGAAAATCCATCTGGAAAATTAGTTTTTGAGGTCACAGGACATTTCATTGCTAGCCTATGGGAAAAACAAATAGATAGGACCCAGATTGCAGTTCCTATAGCTTCCACTAGATGTCAACAGTCTTTAGAAAGGGTTTCAGGCTTGTTTGTTGAAAAACGAACAAGTAGTTGTAGTTTATCCAAGGTGTCCCTCATTAGAAAAGTAGTCTTGGTGCGCGCGTGAATGAGGTGCGCACTCTTCGTTATTTATCTTCCCTACTGAACATACTATTCTCCGTATTAAAGTTTATAATTTATTTAGATATTAGAGTACCTGAGGATTAATTAGAAACATGGTTTGACTTGTTTGGATGAACTTTACCGGTAACTTTTTGGATTCGTTTGTATGCATGTTGAACGAGTGGATTACTGAAATCAATGGCGCCAACTAAACAGACTTTTTTGGATATAAAGAGGGAGTTTATCGAACAGATAACTCAGATAATCGCATGGTATGCTTTCATCGTAAAGCCTTTTTGAAATCTGACAACGCGGTTGGATTAAGAAGAAGTTAAGCTTTTAAACGATGTAAGACACTTGTATTTTCATGAATGTTTAATATTACGATTTTTGTATTTTGAATTTCGCGCTCTGCAATTTCACCGGATGTTGTCGTAGTGGTACCGATCCCAAAGAAACAGCTTGGAAAATTCCTGAAAATTATGTCATGGCTTTAGAAGCTTCTGATAGGCTAATTGACCGTTTTTGAGTAAATTGGAGGTGTACCTGTGGACGTATTTCAAGGCCTACCTTCAAACTCAGTGCCTCTTTGCTTGACATCATGAGAAAATCTAAAGAAATCAGCCAAGACCTCAGGAAAAAAATTGTAGACCTCCACAAGTCTGGTTCAGACTTGGGAGAAATGTTCAAATGCCTGAAGGTACCATGCTCAATCCTTCCAAATACTAATTTAGTGTATGTAAACTTCTGACCCACTGGGAATGTGATGAAAGAAATAAAAGCTGAAATAAATCATTCTCTCTACTATTATTCTGACATTTCACATTCTTAAAATAAAGTGGTGATCGTAACTGACCTAAAACAGGGAATTTTTACTTGGATTAAATATCAGGAATTAGTTTAAATGTATTTGGCTAAGGTGTATGTAAACTTCCGACTTCAACTGTATCTGTGTCTTTGTATTCATAGAGCATAATGTATTTACAGTTTTTTTCAAATTTTCAAGTACTGGTGACAAATAATACTTTCCGATTATTACATAGATTTTAATGGACACCTATGATGTCTGTAAAATACTTTTTTGAATGTTGCACTGATTATGATGAGCTAATGCTAAGCTATTTGCCAGCTATGTGTGGTGCCATGTTTGTTGACACTATACCATGCATTCTGGGTGTCACGTCAACATCTGTCAGACCAAAGATGTTATAATGAGGTCAAGGAATGGTTCACTCATCTTTCGAGTAAACTTCCGGAAGAGAATGAAGGGAAGTGAATGATCATAGACGACACACCCCTTCAACATGCATACTGCAAACAGACCAGACTCATCTTGTCTCCTCTTCTTATCTTTAGTTGATGTGAAAAAACAAACATGGTTGCATGCAAACTACCCATTGTCAGATTTATTATACATATTTTTTTAGAAAGTGTTCTCCTCAATTGTTTCTATCAATGGTGAGCTCACCCGTGATTTGATGAATTGTAAATAACAATTGATATTAGCTAATTAATATTGTGGTTTCTGTCAACTGAGAGTTAGCTAAATATGACCACTTGTGTTACGTCAACCTTTACTCAGTTAGCTCTAGGACT
The DNA here is from genome assembly GCF_901001165.1 of Salmo trutta. Classification (NCBI taxonomy): domain Eukaryota; kingdom Metazoa; phylum Chordata; class Actinopteri; order Salmoniformes; family Salmonidae; genus Salmo; species Salmo trutta. Next base: position 36,290,687 of record NC_042963.1, read on the forward strand.
AATGTAGCCTACATTTTCCGGTTTGGATGATTGTGTTATGCTGTCGCTTCTTCTGTGAATGTCTGAACATTGCATCCAAAAATAAAGTGGTCACATTCAGGACATAGCTTTGTAAAGACTGTGTTTGTGCAAAATGTTTCTGTGAAAAAACAGTGTGGCCAGCTCAAATGCTGACTGTTGCGTCAATCGAAACTGGAAGTTCTAAAAAAGCATTCTCATCACAGCAGCTTGAGCGTATGCTGCAGGGACCACTATAGAATGGTCACACCCATGAATTCTGCTCTGTATCAGACAATTCTACAGGAGAATGTCAGACTATCCTTCTCTGAGCTGAAGCATAGCTGGGTCATGCAGCAAGACAATGATCCAAAAACACAATCAAGTCTACATGAAAATTGCAAAAAAAAAGCTACAAATTTGAAGCTTTTGAATGGCCTCATCAAAGTCCAGACCTAATCCCAATTGAGATGTTGTGGCAGGACATGAAATGAGCAGTTCTTGCTTGAAAACCCACAAATGTTGCTGAGTTAAAGCAGATGTGCATGGAAGAGTGTGCAAAATGCTCCACAGTGACATGGGAGACTGGTCAACAACTACAAGAAGCTTTTGGTTGGAGTCAATACAGCTAAAGGTGGCACAATCTGTGTAAGGGGGCAATTACTTTTTCACACAGGGGTATTGGGTATTGCATAACTTTATGAAATAAATTAAATAAGTATGTCGTTGTTGTGTATCTTATTCAGTCAGATTAGGTTTTGGTTGAAGATCTGATAACATTCAGTATCAAAAATTTGCAAAAGTTGAGAAAATTAGAAAGGGGCAAATAGTTTTCACAGCACTCTATGTAATATACTTGTTTTCAATGCTCTCTTATCCTTGAGACTCAAAAAGTACATTTGATGGATCTATCAATGTGAGACATAACAATCAGGTGAAGCTGCGTTATGGAATCTGCCCCCAAAAATGTGACCAGAGGCTCCAGAATTGTATCGCCCTGCAGCCGTTCTGAAAGGCCATTAAAATTGGGATTTATGACTCAGATTACATTTTATGGGATTTTTAATATTGTGCTAAATGTCAGCACCTTTTACTCAAAGACAAACCATTTGGTACATAAAAGTCCCTTCCTACTCTTGCCTAACAAAGGCTAGTCTCGGCAGGACACGTGATAGCAAGCCCCCAAAATTGAGGCTGTGCTCAAATAATGGCTTGCGTATTAATACAAAGCAAACTTTAGTTTCACGAGTCAAGCCATTGCCGTTCATGGTCTTCCATTCACCTCTCCTTGGGATTTACTGGGAGGAATTGAGGGGATTTGTGGCGGAGTGACCTTTGTCTTAACGACTCCTCACTTCAGTGCCAGGGGACACGAGTCTCCTCTTGCACCAGCTACAGTGAGAATCACACATCGACAGCCACTTTTTTTGTCCTTCCTGACATGAATAAAACATGAAGGCTTCCAACGAGCCCAGAAACCCCCAGATTTACTGCCAAATCTGATACAAGGCTCACTTTATGTTGAAGTGCCTGTAATAGGAGGTCATAGACTTGATACAAGACTGATAGTGAAAATGTGGAGGGTTATTCTGGAAGAGAAAGGTGGAGATCAAGCATTCTCTATTTCAGACATCTCAGAAACTTAGACTTTACCAGCATTTGAGTCTACCTAATGGTACAGTATTTCGAGGAAACACAACACAGACAGAATGCAATGTGACATGAGCTTTGAGTTTTTCCTCAAACTTTGACATACCTTTGTTTGGTTGTAGTAAGTAATAGTTTCCGGTTTTCTCTTTATTGTGTCCCCTTGTCTTGTAATTTTTCAGCACCATTGTGGTGTATAATGCATGTGCAGGTGCCGTATTTTGAGCAGAGGTAGGGAGCTCCCATCTCACTTTGTTCATGGTGCCAGCCAGGCTTGTTCGCCAAGCAACTTGTTCGCCAATGACAGCAAAGTGAAGAAATTATACATGGTGACATTTCTCCCCGTGCCAACATAAGGTTCCAAAAGCCTCATCACCACGTTCTACAACACTTGCTCAGCTGCTACCCAATGTGGATATTTTCCCCAATATTGAAAGCCGTTCAGTGTGTACAATTACACACGTTCTCACTGTGTAGCCTACTCCAAATAGGCCAGAGTAGACTGATAACTGTTTGGATTCGGTGTACTTATATGTGGGTACATACCATTTTAAGATTATAATTAGAATAAATAAATACAAATACAATAAATGGCCCGCCCTATTCTTCATTCACAATACATTGAAAGTGCAGAGCGCAGCTGATAATCACCCTGATAATTGCCTCGAAACTGAACCTAATCAATTTCCGAAACTAGTTTTACACATACAGTGGTTTGAGATCACTGCTTCATTGCTCCAGACCAGCGCAAGGGGGAGTTAGAAGACTGATTATGCTTTTGGGTCCCAAGGCGCTAATGTGTCTTTAACCTGTTTAGGATAGGGGGCAGTATTTTCACGGCCGGATAAAAAAGGTACCCGATTTAATCTGGTTATTACTCCTGCCCAGAAACTAGAATATGCATATAATTGGATAGAAAACACCCTAAAGTTTCTAAAACTGTTTGAATGGTGTCTGAGTATAACAGAACTCATATGGCAGGCCAAAACCTGAGAAGATTCTATACAGGAAGTGCCCTCTCTGACCATTTCTTGGCCTTCTATAGCCTCTTTATCGAAAACAGAGGATCTCTGCTGTAACGTGACATTTTCTAAGGCTCCCATAGGCTCTCAGAAGGCGCCAGAACGGGGAATGATGACTCTGCAGTCCCTGGGCGAAAAACAGTAGCGCATTTGGAAAGAGGTCGATCTGAGAACAATGACACGGGCGTGCGCGTGCATGTGGAGAGTCCATTTTACATTTTCAGTGTTTGAACGAAAACAAGGTCTCCCGGTCGGAATATTATCGCTATTTTACGAGAAAAATCGCATAAAAATGTATTTTAAACAGCGTTTGACATGCTTCGAAGTACGGTAATTTTGTCACGAAATGCGCTCGCGCGTCACCCTTCAGATAGTGACCTGAACGCACAAACAAAACGGAGCTATTTGAATATAACTATGGATTATTTGGAACCAAAAAAACATTTGTTGTTGAATTAGAAGTCCTGGGAGTGCATTCTGACAAAGAAGAGCAAAGGTAATCCAATTTTTCTAATAGTAATTATGAGTTTAGTGAGTCCCAAACTTGGTGGGTGTCAAAATAGCTAGCTGTGATGGCCGAGCTATGTACTCAGAATATTGCAAAATGTGCTTTCGCCGAAAAGCAATTTTAAAATCTGACACCGCGATTGCATAAAGGAGTTCTGTATCTATAAATCTTAAATGTTGACAAAATACATAACAATTAGTTTATCATGAGTAATTTAGTAAATTCACCGGAAGTTTGCGGTGGGTATGCTAGTTCTGAACATCACATGCTAATGTAAAAAGCTGGTTTTTGATATACATATGAACTTGATTGAACAAAACATGCATGTATTGTATAACATAATGTCCTAGGAGTGTCATCTGATGAAGATCATCAAAGGTTAGTGCTGCATTTAGCTGTGGTTTTGGTTTTTGTGACATATATGCTTGCTTTGAAAATGGGTGTCTGATTATTTTTTGCAGGGTACTCTCCTGACATAATCTAATGTTTTGCTTTCGCTGTAAGGCCATTTTGAAATAGGACAATGTGGTTAGATTAATGAGAGTCTTGTCTTTAAAATGGTGTAAAATAGTCATATGTTTGGCAAATTGAAGTTATAGCATTTTTGAGGTATTTGTATTTCGCGCCACGCGATTCCACTGGCTGTTGACTAGGGTGGGACGCATCCCACCTCGCCCAGGGAGGTTAAGACGGTGTCCAAAGAAGGGCCAGAAGTACACAGAAGGGTGTCATCTGCGTAGATGTGGATCAGAGAATCACCAGCAGCAAGAGAGACATCATTGATGTATACAGAGAAGAGAGTCGGCCCGAGGATTGAACACTGTGGCACCCCCATAGAGACTGCCAGAGGTTCGGACAACAGGCCCTCCAATTTGACACACTGAAATCTGTCTGAGAAGTAGTTGGTGAACCAGGCGAGGCAGTCATTTGAGAAACCAAGACACCTGTTGATTCTAACCTCCCCTACATATGTCACTCCCTTTGTTTCTTTCCCCAGGCGTCATGATTTCTGTTTCTGTTTCATATCTGTGTGCTGTTAGTGTTTCTTGTTTTGTATGATGTTCCGTTTATTTTATTAAAACACTCACTCTCTGAACTTGCTTCCCGTCTCTCAGTGCGCTCATTACAAGACCCCTTCACTTTTTCCACATTTTGTTACGTTACAGCCTTGTTATAAAATGGATTAAATCGATTTTTTTCCCTCAACAATCTACACATATTACCCCATAATGACAAAGCGAAAACAGGTTTTTGGAAATGTTTGCAAATGTATAAAGTATTTAAAAAATCAAATGTCACATTTACATAAGTATTCAGACCCTTTACTCAGTACTTTGTTGAAGCACCTTTGGCAGCGAATACAGCATCGAGTCTTCTTTGGTATGACGCTACAAGCTTGTATTCGGAATGTTTCTTCCATTCTTCTCTGCAGATCCTTTCAAGCTCTCAGGTTGGATGGGGAGCGTTGCTGCACAGTTATTTTCAGGTCTCTAGGGCTGTGACTGTCACTAAATATGGTCAGCCGGTGATTGTCAAATAAATAACTGTCATCACATTAATTGACCATTAATTAACATAAACACATTTACACCCTACACCAGTCACTCACTCACAATTTGACAAGCACTTGATAATGCCTAGAATTTTATGGCACATCCCCTTTGCGTGGCTGTAATGCACCCTAAAAAAATCCATGCCTTTGGCCGCTGTGTCCATGCTAGTGGCCGCTGTGTCCTTCTCTCTGAGTGCTGCGTGCTCCATCATGTGATTAGATCTTTCTCACAGGCTACAAGTGAAGACAGACACATCTGGGATGCAACTGCGCGTCTCCTTATCCAATTCCGATGTGCACATTGAAGATATTGGAAGAAATGTCCTCATTTACTTTTCGTCAGCCAACAAGATGAGTAGGCCTAATGAACAGCAAAGGCACGAGCCTATGTCAATCTACTATAATACAAATGTGAACCTATTCTATTCTTTGCGAGAAATAAATGTTCAAAACAGTCTGGGACAGTTGTGGGATGCGATAGATACCAAATTAATGTAACCACTAGCAACAAAATTTTTTTTTACACAATGTGTTTGATGCAACAGATCAGAACATTTAGCTTAAAATGTTGATAAACTGTTAGGCTATTTTTTTCGCATTATAAGCTCAGCAATGCACACATGGTAGTAGTCTATAAGCCCGAATGTTCCCTTAGCTGAAAACACCATTATCAAAAGGGACAGCAAATGCAGTGCTTTTATTTTAAAGTTGCATTTTTATGGTGAAAATTATCTTCCCCAAACTTGAAAATCACTCACTGCTTATTTATGCCAGTTAGGCAATAAACCCCTTGTAAAGCGGCTTCATGTGCTTAGTTTGAAGACTTATAGGCCTATGGGCTAGGCTACATGAGGTGTGCGACCATGATTGAAAAAGTCACAAAAAAATAGCCATTGTTTCTTATGCTATGCATCATTTACAAGTGATAATATATCATTCACAAGCGACAGGCTAATATTGTCAACCATCAGACTATTCTTGAATTAATCTTGTCTTTACATATACCAAATAATAAGTGTGACCGACCGCCTTGATTCGGTCTTATGTAGTACAATTTGAAATGGTGTTTTTTACATTGGGTAAAAGCAGAGACAGAGCTATTAAATGGTATATCATACACTGCATTTGAGGAACAATGGGAAAGTAATTCTGCTTTTAAAGTTGATACATTTGTAACCTCACTTTTGAGAAAATGGCTTTTGAATGTTTTGGTACCTAATGGAGAGATCATCTTTGTCTACACCCTCTTAAACTTTAGCCCCACCCATCTCTTTAAGGCTTGATCCAAGCGTTCGGTACTAAGCGTTCGGTGCAGTAAAGCACCCAAGCTAACTGGCTAACTACTTCCAGACACAAATGAGAGAACCCCCGATCTGACCATTTTACTCGCCCTAGCAGAGCTGGTTAGGCTGTTTTTATGTTATCCAGAGCGTTGGTAACTGTAACTGCGCTGCTGGCAACAATTTAATTACACCTTTTTGCCAACGATAGCTGACACCGGCCATATTCAACAGGTGTTGAGCATTCATAAATCCGACATTTATTCTGCGCTCTGGCACACTCAGATGAGAGTGCACTGAAAATGAATTTACGAACGCACCCGAAATTGTTACTTGCGTAGTGGAGTGTTTTGTTAAGACATGTAGATAGCTAGCTAGCTAAACAATGAACCATACTACCCTGCATGAATCTGCATCTAGCTAACCAAGCAGGTTCAATGTTAGCTAGCTAACATTAGGCTATAACTAGCAAAGCAAATGTCTCTGAGATATGAATAATAAGATCATACATGTAATGTTAGCTAGCGAGCCAGCCAGCTAACGTTAGCTAGCTAGCTAACAGTACACTTTACCTTGAAATGAAAATGACTTTGTCAAAATTAGAAATGTGTAATATCTGAAAATGTAGATAGCTAGACTATCTCATAATCTAACATCTTGACCATGTTCTGTTATAATATCCACCCGGCACAGCCAGAAGAGGACTGGCCACCCCTCATAGCCTGGTTCGTCTCTAGGTTTCTTCCTAGGTTTTTGGCCTTTCTAGGGAGTTTTTCCTAGGGAGTTTTCCTAGCCACCGTGCTTCTTTCACATGCATTGCTTGCTGTTTGGGGTTTTAGGCTGGGTTTCTGTACAGCACTTTGAGATTTCAGCTGATATACGAAGGGCTATATAAATAAATACATTTGATTTGATTTGATTTATTACCTTTGCTGTCTTCGTCAGAATGCACTCCCAGGACTTCTACTTCAATAACAAATGTTGGTTTGGTTCAAAATAATCCATAGTTATATCCAAATAGCGGCGTTTTGTTTGTGCGTTCAAGACACTATCCGAATGGTAAAGAAGGGTTACGAGCACGACGCATTTCGTGACAAAAAAAATCGAAATATTCCATTACCGTACTTCGAAGCATGTCAACCGCTGTATAAAATCAATTTTTATGCTATTTTTCTCGTAAAAAAGCGATAATATTCCGACCGGGAGTCGTCGTATCCGTTCAAAGACGAAAGAATAAAAACATGGGGTCGTCTCGTGCACGAGCCTGAGTCCCATTGTCCGCTGATAGACCACTTAGCAAACGCGCTAATGCTTTTCAGCCAGGGCCTGGAATTACGTCATTCAGCTTTTTCCCGGGTTCTGAGAGCCTATGGGAGCCGTAGGAAGTGTCACGTCATGCCAGAGATCCCCTGTTTTTGTTAGAGATGATCAATAAGGCCATGAAATGGTCAGAGAGATCGCTTCCTGTTTGGAATCTTCTCAGGTTTTGGCCTGCCAAATGAGTTCTGTTATACTCACAGACACCATTCAAACAGTTTTAGAAACTTTGGAGTGTTTTCTATCCAAAGCTAATAATTATATGCATATTCTAGTTTTTGGGCAGGAGTAATAATCTGATTCAATCGGGTACGTTTTTTATCCGGCCGTGAAAATACTGCCCCCTAGCCATAACAGGTTAATTTGAAATGAAACCATTTTCTGTCAATCTGAAAATGTAGCTAGCTAGACTATCTTACCCATATACATCATTGATGGACGGATGCCATGGTTGCCCTTAGTTTGAAGATGTAATCCAAAAACAGGTGTTTTCGCCATCTTCTTAGCTATTATGCTCTAATTCCACTGATTCCAAAACTTGGTCCTCCAGAAAGTGGAGAGCAACATTTATGCAATTTTACTACGTGATACATTTAAAAAAAGCCACATTAGACAGGATTACCTACTGATACTGACCAGCTCAAGTAGACAGAAGCGTGCTATATGGCAGACCAATCCAAACAGAAGCGTGCTATATGGCAGACCAATCCAAACTCATCTCTTGGCATGTCTCAGTCAATCGTGGCTAAACCAACTAGGCTTGTAATTTAACATTTTTATTCGTATTTACAGATGGTGTGCAAGTTTATTATTAAGGTACATGAAAGTTCAAATGTTCCAGAAGGCATTTCTGCCCGCAAAAAAGCATTTTGATTTAAAAGAAAGTGGTGACCCGCGACATACGCCTAGTTTCCTGAAACGAGTCACATATGTGTGAAATTTGTTTTGATTTAGAATGGACCATTATCATGCACCTGTATCGAAAACAGGGGCAATGGGAAAAAATACGTAATCTGTGCATTTAAACTAAGAATGTAGGACGCTTATCCCCTTTTGGTCTGAGTGACCAACCGATTATTGGTCACCTCCCTGACCAAGGCCCTTCTCCCCCGATTGCTCAATTTGGCCAGGCAGCCAGCACTAGGAAGAGTCTTGGTGGTTCTAAACTTCTTCCATTTAAGAATGATGGAGGCTACTGTGTTCTTGGGGACCTTCAATGCTGTAGAAATATTCTGGTACCCTTACCCCGATCTGTGCCTTGACATAATCCTGTCTCAGAGCTCTACAGACAATTCCTTCGAACTCATGTCCTGGTTTTAACTAACTTGCCTAGTTAAAGAAAGGTAAAATAAAAATTATAATTAAATGCATTTGTATGGGCTAGTAACAGAAAGCCTTAGCTACTGTAGCTCATGATTCACATGAGTCTAGGAAGGGATACAGGACCATTTCAAAGCAATTTGAAGTCAATCATTCCACTGTCAGAAGGATAATCTACCAATCAAGAAAATTCCAGACCACTGGCAATCTAGGAGAGGCCGTCTCACAAAATTCAACCCAAGAGCTGACCGAAAGATAGCTCAAAGAAGTCTCTAAGAACCCCAGGGTAACATTGATGGCTTCTCTTGCCACAATATCAAAGTGCGCAAGTCAACTGTCAGAAAGAGAATGCACAAACTTGGCCTGTGTGGGAGGTTTGGAAGGAAGAAGCCTATTTAACTGCATGACTAAAGTTTTCCAGACAACAGTTGGGTGAAAAACAAGACAGGGCTCTAGACAGATGATTCAAAGGTGGAGATGTCTGGCCACAATGCCAGAAATCATGTATGGTGAAAACAAATCACTGCCTTTGGACAGAAGAACCACATATCAACCCTAAAGCATGGTTGCAGGGGCATTATGGTTAGGGACTGATTTGATGCCTCAAGGCCTGGCCAGCTTGCCATCAATGAGTCAACCATGAATTCCACATTGTACCAGAGAATACTTAAAGAGAATGTGAGGACATCTGTCAAAAAGCAGAAGCTGAACAGAAAATGAATCTTAACAGGACAATGATCCAAAACAGTTGAGCAAAACAGAATGGCAGAAAAATAAAAGAATGAGGGTTATGGCATGGCCAAGTCAAAGCCCAGATCTTAAACCTATAGAAATGCTGTGGGGGCATTTGAAGCGGACCGTACATGCAAGAAAGCTGTCAAACATCACACAGTTGAAGCAATTCTGTAAGGAGGAGTGGGCAAACATTGCTCCCAATCGATGCCAAAAGGGGCAACACCAGCTATTGAAGCTAGGGGTGTACTTTTTCTTTCCGCACAAGGAAATTGCATTTCTGTAGATTTTTGATTAATAAATGATTGCACATGTAATTTCAGCATTATTTGTTACAGTTTTTTTCAATTGTTTAAGCACAATTTTCAAAACAGGGCCCGGTTTGTCAAAACACTACACACAATTAGCACAACCCTACACCAAATTAGCACAACACTTCAGATCATTTGCAAAATGGAACACTTTTGTCAAAACTATACACAACTTCATAAAAACTATATTTTGTTACCATACGCAACACACATATTTCATATGACTTCAATCTTTTTGAACCAGTTACACTGCTGTTGCTAACCTAAAACACTTTTAGCAAGTCTAATTGTCAGTGATTAGAGTACTGTAAATGAAGTACCCAGAGAAAGTGCAACTATACAAACACGACACAAGACCAATGCTGCATACTGAGGAAAATATAATTTATTTCTCTCCATATACCCAAATCAGTCAACATCTCAACATGGAGAATCACAACAAAACATTTCCCAGTTTTCATGCTACTACAGTAGTGTGCATAACACTGTTAGCTCAGCAAACAGACAAATATAAAATACTGTATCCAGTACAGGTTACAATTACAGTAAATAACAACAACATAAAAAATAATCTGAAAAAAACTGACAATATTGTACAGAAAACATCACAAGCAATATCCTCATTAGCAAGACAACGTGGGAAGAACTGTCTTGAATGTCGAATCCATCCTTGCACAGCTGCAGCGTCGACTTGGTCACAGACGTCCTCCATGGCCTGAATGAGGGGTACCTGAGCCTGGGGATGGAGATCGTAAACCTTCCACCGCCATGCAGAGAAAAACTCTTCGATAGGTTTTAGAAACGGAGAGTATGGTGGAAGGTATAGTACTGTCAACTGTGGATGGTGTTGAAACCAGTTCTGGACCAAAGCAGAGCGGTGGAATGACACATTGTGCCAGATGACAGTGTATTTCATCTGGTGCATTTCATTACCTGCTGTGACGATGTGGTGCAATCGGTCCAAAAATGCGAGAATGTGAGGTGTGTTGTAAGGGCCCATTTTGGCATGACGGAGGAGAACCCCATGCTGTGAAATGGCAGCGCAAAGGGTGATGTTACCCCCACGTTGCCCTGGGACATTGATTATAGCCCTGTGGCCAATGATATTTCTGCCTCTCCTTCTTGCTTTTGTGAGGTTGAACCCTGCCTCATCAATATATATGAATTCATGCAGGATTTTCTCAGCATCCATCTGCAAAACTCCCTGAAATACAGTGAAAGACAAGATTGTGTAGTTCAGCATAGGTCTAGTATACAGTCAATGTAAAAAAGTAATGTGTGCAGTATGCAACATCACAGTGCTAAAGTGAACAATACAAACCTCCACATACTCATGCCGCAGCCGTTTGACCCTCTCTGAATTCCGCTCAAAAGGCACTCGATAAAGTTGTTTCATTTGAACCTGATGTCTTTTCAGGATGCGTGCCAGTGTTGACTGAGAGACCTGATGGACATTATTGTAAATGGCATGGTCACCGATAATGTTGGCTTGTAGTTCTGAGCCTGACAGCATTATTGGCCAAAACCATGTTTATTATCTCTCTCTCTCTTGTTCTTGCATGAATATGGGCCCCCTTCCTCCTTGTCGTTCCCGACCCTCAATCCTATGTAGAGAATAATACATGTAACTTACTGTACAATGTCACAGGAAGGAGTATCACAAGTGCTGATATGGCGCATACAATAAGCGGCTGATTACTGTAACTGTAGACAGATATTTTACCTGTTTTCCTGTCCTTATGACAGATGCCACTGTATATCTGCTAAGATTTTGCTGAACTCTCAGTCCAGCCTCCCTCAGCGTCAATCCGTGGTTCACAACATGGTCCACTAGTGTTGCACGAATGTCATTTGATAAGTTTGGTCCTCTTCTTCTTTGTGCACGTTCTCCTCCTGCTTCAGGTCTTCCTTGACCTCTGGCTCGGCCTCTTCCTCTACCTCCTTCTCCTCCTCTGTGTACTCCTCCTCTCACCCTCACTCTTCTTCTGACTCCTTCCATTTTGGTTGAAGGCAGGTGAACCTACCTGCTGCATTTTTATAGCGCTTAAACCTGATTGGTGTGTCTACAATTTAGCAATCATGTGTTTGTGCACCTGATGGCTGTGTTTAACAGATTGGCTCATAGGTGTGGTAATTTGACAGTCAGTGCTTTGGAATTGCAAGGAAGTGACATCATGATATACTTCTGTGTCTGATGTATACAAGTGTGTTTAGTGTTTTGCAAATCACTGTGTGTAATGTTTTGCAAATAGTGTGAAGCTGACAATGTTCTTACAGTTGTGCAAATCTAGCCTTGTGTTTTGCTCCTTGAGTGTAAGGTTTTGCTAATTGTGGGAAAAGTTAAATTTTAGTGTGTAAATTACGTTACCTTTCTCTGTCAATAGTGTTGAAATTAAGATGAAATATAAGACCCGATTCAGGAAATTAGGTGCAAGTCACGACTTCGCAGGAGAGCTGTTTGAACGTAAAACATATTTTTTTATCAAAATACTTTTTTGGCAGAAATGTCTTCTCGAACATGTGAACTTTTATGTGCCTTAATTTTAAACTTGCATGTCACTTGTAAATACGAACCAAATTGTTAAATTACGAGCCTAGTTGGTTTAGCCACAGAAAAAGTCGGCAACCTTCCCGCTAGCCATGATTGGATGAGATAATGAGTGGGCTGGACATGCCGAGAGACGAGTTTGGATTGGTCTACCATACAGCATGCGTCTGTCTATTGGAACTGGTCAGTATGTTTAGGTAATCGTGTCAAATGCTGCTTTTATTTATTTTTATCTCGTAGTGAAACAGCATAAACCTAATGTCAAGTTATTAAAGTGTACTGTTAGCTAGCTAACGTTAGCTGGCTGGCTCTCTAGCTAACGTTATGTGTATGCTCTCCACTTTCTGGAGGACTGAGTTTTGAAATCAGCAGAATTCGAGTATGATAGCTAAGGAGATGGAGAAAACACTAGTCTGGATTACATCATCAAACTAAGGCAACCGTGCATGGCATCAGACAGGAGACGCGTCCAAACACGATGTATACTAGAAAGATTTTCAGATATTACACGTTTCTAATTTTGACAAAAAGTGGTTTCATTTCAAGTGTACTGTTAGCTAGCTAATGTTAGCTGGCTGGGTTGCTAGCTAACTTTATGTGTATGATCTTATTCTTCGTATCTCAGACACATTTGCTTGACTAGTTATAGCCATATAACCTGGTTGATTAGCTACCTGCAGATTCATGCAGGGTAGTAACGTCTTGAGTAGTAACGTCATGAGTTGTGATTATGGTCCATTGTTTAATTTATTTTCATTTTGAGTAAAAGTGTACTGTTAGCTAGCTAGCTAACTTTAGCTGGCTGGCTCGCTAACTAACGTTACGTCATGTGTTGGGATTCATTGTTTATCTAGCTACATTTCTTAACTTCTTACATCTAGGTGTTCCGCTAGCGGAACCCCGTTCCGCCAGCGGAACCCCTAGCCAACAGCCAATGGGATTGCATGGCGCGAAATACAAAAACAACTAAAATACCACAATTCAATTTTCTCAAACATACGACTATTTTACACCATTTGAAAGATAAACCTCTCCTGAATACAACCACGTCGTCCGATTTCAAAAAGGCTTTACAGCGAAAGCAAAACATTAGATTATGTTAGGAGAGTACATAGACCAAAATACCACACAGCCATTTTCCAAGCAAGCATATATGTCAATAAAACCCAAAACACAGCTAAATGCAGCACTAACCTTTGATGATCTTCATCAGATGACACTCCTAGGACATTATGTTATTGTCAGTAACTGCTAGGAGTGGTGGTAGGAGTCAGGCGCAGAGAGCAGAGGTAAGGAAATTTGTGTTTATTCCATAAAACACAAAACAGTCGACGCCAACACAACCAGCGTGAAAAATGCAAAGTGCCCAGAACAACAGGTACACAGCATGCATATAAAATAACACTTGTCGATCGCCAGCACATCCAATAACAAAAACACACTCTGACGCAAAATAATCCCGCACAAAGCTGGGCGGGCTAAACAGGCTTAAATAACCATAAATCAAGAGAACCAAATGAGGAACAGGTGCAAACAATAAGACATACCAAACGAAAAGGAAAAAGGGATCAGCGGCGGCTAGTAGGCCGAGCGCCGCCCGAGCAGGCAGGGGAGCCACCTTTGGTGGGATTCGTGACAGTTATACAATACATGTATGTTTTGTTCAATCAAGTTCATATTTATATCCAAAAACAGCTTTTTTACATTGGCGCGTGATGTTCAGAAAATGTATTCCCACCAAAAACTTCCGGTGAATTTACAAAAATACTCATCATAAACGTTGACAAAATACATAACAATTATTTAAAGATTTATAGATACAGAAGTCCTTAATGCAATCGCTGTGGCAGATTTGAACCTGTTAGGGCTAGGGGGCAGTATTTACACGGCCGGATAAAAAACGTACCCGATTTAATCTGGTTACTACTCCTGCCCAGTAACTAGAATATGCATATAATTATTGGCTTTGGATAGAAAACACACTAAAGTTTCTAAAACTGTTTGAATGGTGTCTGTGAGTATAACAGAACTCATATGGCAGGCAAAAACCTGAGAAGATTTCATGCAGGAAGTGGCCTGTCTGACAAGGTGTTGTTCTTCTTGCCTCTGTTTATTGAAGACTGAGGATCTTTGCTGTAACGTGACACTTCCTACGGCTCCCATAGGCTCTCAGAGCCCGGGAAAAAGCTGAACGATATCGAGGCAGCCTCTGGCTGAAACACATTATCGCCTTTGACAAGTGGCCGATCAGAGGACAATGGGATTAGGCGCGTGCCCGAGTCCACCCTGTACTTTATTTTCTTTCGTCTGTTTACCTAATTGCAGATTCCCGGTCGGAATATTATTGCTTTTTTACAAAACAAAATGGCATAAAAATTTATTTTAAACAGCGGTTGACATGCTTCGAAGTACGGTAATGGAAAATGTAGAATTTTTTTTCACGAAATGCGCCGTGCGCATGACCCTTATTTACCATTCGGATAGTGTCTTGAACGCACGAACAAAACGCCGCTGTTTGAACATAACTATGGATTATTTGGGACCAAACCAACATTTGTTATTGAAGTAGAAGTCCTGGGAGTGCATTCTGACGAAGAACACCAAAGGTAATCAAACGTTTCTAATAGTAAATCGGAGTTTGGTGAAGGCTAAACTTGCTGGGTGTCTAAATAGCTAGCCCTGTGATTCCGGGCTATCTACTTAGAATATTGCAAAATGTGCTTTCACCGAAAAGCTATTTTAAAATCGGACATATCGAGTGCGTAGAGGAGTTCTTTATCTATAATTCTTAAAATAATTGTTATGCTTTTTGTGAACGTTTATCGTGAGTTATTTAGTAAATTGTTAGTAAATTAGCCGGAAGTTTGCGGGGGGTATGCTAGTTCTGAACGTCACATGCTAATGTAAAAAGCTGGTTTTTGATATAAATATGAACTTGATTGAACAAAACATGCATGTATTGTATAACATAATGTCCTAGGGTTGTCATCTGATGAAGATCATCAAAGGTTAGTGCTGCATTTAGCTGTCTTCTGGGTTTATGTGACATTATATGCTAGTTTGAAAAATGGGTGTCTGATTATTTCTGGCTGGGTACTCTGCTGGCATAATCTAATGTTTTGCTTTCGTTGTAAAGCCTTTTTGAAATCGGACAGTGTGGTTAGATTAACGAGAGTCTTGTCTTTAAAATGCTGTAAAATAGTCATATGTTTGAGAAATTGAAGTAATAGCATTTCTAAGGTATTTGAATAACGCGCCACAGGATTCCACTGGCTGTTACGTAGGTGGGACGTTTTCGTCCCGCCGGCCCTAGAGAGTTTAAAATAGCTTTTCGGCGAAAGCACATTTTTCAATATTCTGAGTACATAGCTCGCCATCACGGGGCAACCTAAACTCAGAATTAGTATTAGAAATATTGTATTACCTTTGCTGATCTTCGTCAGCATGCACTCCCAGGTCTGCTACTTCCACAAGAAATGTTGTTTTTGTTCGAAATAATCCATAGTTCTGTCCAAATACCTCCGTTTTGTTTGTGCGTTCAGGTCAGTATCCAAAGGGTAACGCAAGAGCGCAAGTCGAGACACAAAAAGTCAAAATGTTCCATTACCGTACTTAGAAGCATGTCAAACGCTGTTTAAAATCAATTTTTATGGTATTTTTTACGTAAAATTGCGATAATATTCCAACCGGACAATAGTGTATTCATTCAAGGAGAATAAGAAAAACAGCGTGCTCGCGGAAACACGCATATCCAATCTGTTTGTCCTCAGGCAGACCACTCAGTAACTGAGCTCCTATACTCTGCCCAGAGACAGGAGAAGGCTCAATCCACTTGCTGAAGGCTTTAGACAGCCAATGGAAGCCTTAGAAAGTGCAACGTAACAGCACAGATACTGTAGTTTCGAAAGGGACTAGAAAGAAGAACTACATTTCTCAGATCCTACACTTCCTGGTTGAGTTTTTCTCAGGTTTTTGCCTGCCATATGAGTTCTGTTATACTCACAGACACCATTCAAACAGTTTTAGAAACTTCAGAGTGTTTTCTATCCAAATCTACTACTAATATGCATATTCTAGTTTCTGGGGGAGTAGTAACCAGTTTTAATCGGGTACGTTTTTTCATCCGGCAGTGAAAATACTGCCCCCTATCAATATCAGGTTAACAAAATACTCTTGTCTTAGTGTGCCAGAGCGCAGAATAACTGATGCATTTTTGAATGCTCAACACCCAATGAAAAAAGCCAGGGCGAGTAAAATGGTCAGAGTGGGGTGTTCTCTCATTATGTGTCTGGAAGTAGCTAGCCAATGTTAGCCAGTTATCTTGGGTGCTTGACTGTAGTTGTGAGGTCAGAGCTTTCGGAACAACCTGTCACAGAAAATGTTGTACTGGTGAGAAGACCAAGGCGCAGCAGGTATGTGGATACTCATGTTTTTTAATTTCAAAAACAGGAGTAAAGTATCCACTGGACAAAACACAAAAAAAGACGATAGCAACAGTCTTGCAGGCACATACAACGCAGTGCAAGGACAATCACCCACAACCCCAAAGAAAAACACACACACCTATATAGGACTTCCAATCAAAGGCAATTATACACACCTGCCTTCAATTGGAAGTCCCAATCATCCACAAACATTCACAACACAAACATGCCACGTCCTGACCCCAAAACTAAAACACTAGCTCCATCTGCTGGTCAGGACGTGACAGTACCCCCCCCTCAAGGTGCAGTCCCCGGAATGCACCTACCAACAGAAAACACCAACAAAAAACCCATAAACAATAACACCTAAACACTAAGGGAGGGAAGGGAGGGTGGCTGCCGTCACCGACGGCACTGTGCTACACCCTCCCTCCCCAACCCACCTATCCTGGAGGTGGCTCAGGTGCAGGCCGTTCCTGGCTGTCGGGGCAGTCTGGCAGCTCGGGCGGTCTGGCAGCTCGGGGCAGTCTGGCAGCTCGGGGCAGTCTGGCAGCTCGGGACAGTCTGGCAGCTCGGGACAGTCTGGCAGCTCGGGACAGTCTGGGCCGTCTGGCAGCTCGGGACAGTCTGGGCCGTCTGGCAGCTCGGGACAGTCAGGGCCGTCTGGCAGCTCGGGACAGTCTGGGCCGTCTGGCAGCTCGGGACAGTCTGGGCCGTCTGGCAGCTCGGGACAGTCTGGGCAGTCTGGCAGCTCGGGACAGTCTGGGCAGTCTGGCAGCTCGGGACAGTCTGGGCAGTCTGGCAGCTCGGGACAGTCTGGGCAGTCTGGCAGCTCGAGACAGTCTGGGCAGTCTGGCAGCTCGGGACAGTCTGGGCAGTCTTGCAGCTCGGGACAGTCTGGGCAGTCTGGCAGCTCGGGACAGTCTGGGCAGTCTGGCCACTCCGGCAGTTCAGGGCAGTCTGGCCACTCCGGCAGTTCAGGGCAGTCTGGCCACTCCGGCAGTTCAGGGCAGTCTGGCCACTCCGGCAGTTCAGGGCAGTCTGGCCACTCCGGCAGTTCAGGGCAGTCTGGCCACTCCGGCAGTTCAGGGCAGTCTGGCCACTCCGGCAGTTCAGCGCAGTCTGGCCACTCCTGCAGTTCAGCGCAGTCTGGCCACTCCGGCAGTTCAGCGCAGTCTGGCCACTCCAGCAGTTCAGCGCAGTCTGGCCACTCCGGCAGTTCAGCGCAGTCTGGCCACTCCGGCAGTTCAGCGCAGTCTGGCCACTCCGGCGACTGTTGACTGGCGGGCAGCTCCGACGACTGTTGACTGGCGGGCAGCTCCGACGACTGTTGACTGGCGGGCAGCTCCGACGACTGTTGACTGGCGGGCAGCTCCGACGACTGTTGACTGGCGGGCAGCTCCGACGACTGTTGACTGGCGGGCTTCTCCGACGACTGTTGACTGGCGGGCTTCTCCGACGACTGTTGACTGGCGGGCAGCTCCGACGACTGTTGACTGGCGGGCAGCTCCGACGACTGTTGACTGGAGGGCAGCTCCGACGAATGTTGACTGGCGGGCAGCTCCGACGACTGTTGACTGGAGGGCAGCTCCGACGACTGTTGACTGGCGGGGCTGGGTTTACGCACTTGAAGGCTAGTGCGGGGAGCGGGAACAGGACGATTCGACAAACCCAGGGCTATGGAGGCGCACAGCCGGTCTAGATCTTACCTCCTGCAGAACCCACCTTGGCTGGATGGAACTAGTAGCCCTGTACGAGCGGGGTGCTCGTACAGGGCAGACTGGGCTGTGCAGGGGCCTGATGGTAGCCGTGCGTAGAGCGGGAGTTGGGTAGCCTGGTCCTCGGAGGCGTACCGGCGACCAGATGCGCTGCGCAGGCATCCTCCTACCAGGTTGGATGCCCGCTCTAGCACGGCACCTGCGAGGGGCTGGAATGACTCGCACCGGACTGTGCGTGCGTATGGGTGAGATAGTGCGCTTCTCAGCGAAACATAGCGCTCTCCACCCCATATGCTCCTCCATATAACCACGGGTAGCTGGCTTCCGGCTCTTCCTACGCCTAGCCAAACTACCCGTGTGCCCCCCCCAGAAGCCTCTCGTGCTTCTCCCTCAGCGCGTCCATGGCCTTGTACCTCCGCCTCTCTGCCTTGGCTGCCTCAATTTCCCACTGCGGGCGACGATAATCCCCAGCCTGGTGCCAAGGTCCGGCCACGTCAAGAACTTCCTCCCAGGTCCACTTCTCCCGCCAGTCCAACTCGAAGTCCCTCTGCTCCTTCCTCTGCTGCTTGGTCCTCCTGATATAGGTGGGTGGTTCTGTCACAGAAAATGTCATACTGGTGAGAAGACCAAGGCGCAGCAGGTATGTGGATACTCATGTTTTTTAATTTCAAAAACAGGAGTAAAGTATCCACTGGACAAAACACAAAAAAAGACGATAGCAACAGTCTTGCAGGCACATACAACGCAGTGCAAGGACAACATTTACATTTAAGTCATTTAGCAGACGCTCTTATCCAGAGCGACAACCACCCACAACCCCAAAGAAAAACACACACGCCTATATAGGACTTCCAATCAAAGGCAACTATACACACCTGCCTTCAATTGGAAGTCCCAATCATCCACAAACATTCACAACACAAACATGCCATGTCCTGACCCCAAAACTAAAACACTAGCTCCATCTGCTGGTCAGGACGTGACAAAACCCTACTTATTGGCCAGAGCGTCCATTGTGCTCTCTGAATGCGAAACCACAGATAGAGCGATAGGGCAAGTAATGTTCAGTGAGCAATTCTCTCTCTCTTAGATGTCTGGATGTAGCTGGCAAGTTAGTACAGAATGGTTGGATCAACCCTTAAAGAGAAGGGTGGGGCTAAGGGTTAAGAGGATGTGAACAATGCTGAATAGTTGTAGACAAAGAACGGCTCTCCAATACTTGTACCAAAACATTGAAAGACGGTTTTCTCAAAAGTGAGTTAACAAGTTGATCAACTTTGAAAGCAGAATTACTTTCCCATTGTTTCCTCAAATGTAGTGTATGATATACCATTTTGTAGCTCCATTTTGAAGAATATATAATACAAAAAAAATCTTGGGGGGGTGTACTTTTTCACAGCACTGTATTTTACTACAGTGGGGGGGGGAGTATTTGATCCCCTGCTGATTTTGTACGTTTGCCCACTTACAAAGAAATGATCAGTCTATAATTTTAATGGTAGGTTTATTTGAACAGTGAGAGACAGAATAACAACAAAAAAATCCAGTAGAACGCATGTCAAAAATGTTATAAAATAAATTGCCTTTTAATGAGGGAAATAAGTATTTGACCCCTCTGCAAAACATGACTTAGTACTTGGTGGCAAAACCCTTGTTGGCAATCACAGAGGTCAAACGTTTCTTGTAGTTGGCCACCAGGTTTGCACACATCTCAGGAGGGATTTTGTCCCACTCCTCTTTGCAGATCTTCTCCAAGTCATTAAGGTTTCGAGGCTGACGTTTGGCAACTCGAAACCTTCAGCTCCCTCCACAGATTTTCTATGGGATTAAGGTCTGGAGACTGGCTAGAGCATTCCAGGACCTTAATGTGCTTCTTCTTGAGCCACTCCTTTGTTGCCTTGGCCGTGTGTTTTGGGTCATTGTCATGCTGGAATACCTATCCACGACGCATTTTCAATGCCCTGGCTGAGGGAAGGAGGTTCTCACCCATGATTTGACGGTACATGGCCCCGTCAAATGATGCGGTGAAGTTGTCCTGTCCCCTTAGCAGAAAAACACCCCCAAAGCATAATGTTTCCACCTCCATGTTTGACGGTGGAGATGGTGTTCTTGGGGTCATAGGCAGCATTCCTCCTCCTCCAAACACGGCTAGTTGAGTTGATGCCAAAGAGCTCCATTTTGGTCTCATCTGACCACAACACTTTCACCAGTTGTCCTCTGAATCATTCAGATGTTCATTGGCAAACTTTAGACGGGCATGTATATGTATTCTTGAGCAGGGGGACCTTGCGGGCGCTGCAGGATTTCAGTCCTTCACGGCGTAGTGTGTTACCAATTGTTTTCTTGGTGACTATGGTCCCAGCTGCCTTGAGATCATTGACAAGATCCTCCCATATAGTTCTGGGCTGATTCCTCACCATTCTCATGATCATTGCAACCCCACGAGGTGAGATCTTGCATGGAGCCCCAGGCCGAGGGATATTGACAGTTCTTTTGTGTTTTTTCCATTTGCGAATAATCACACCAAATGTTGTCACCTTCTCACCAAGCTGCTTGGCGATGGTCTTGTAGCCCATTCCAGCCTTGTGTAGGTCTACAATCTTGTCCCTGACATCCTTGGAGAGCTCTTTGGTCTTGGCCATGGTGGAGAGTTTGGAATCTGATTGATTGATTGCTTCTGTGGACAGGTGTCTTTTTTACAGGTAACAAGCTGCGGTTAGGAGCACTCCCTTTAAGAGTGTGCTCCTAATCTCAGCTCGTTACCTGTATAAAAGACACCTGGGAGCCAGAAATCTTTCTGATTGAGACGGGGTCAAATACTTATTTCCCTCATTAAAATGCAAATCATTTATAACATTTTTGACATGCATTTTTCAGGATTTTTTTGTTGTTATTCTGTCTCTCACTGTTCAAATAAACCTACCATCAAAATTATAGACTGATCATTTCTTTGTCAGTGGGCAAATGTACAAAATCAGCAGGGGATCAAATACTTTTTCCCCCCACTGTATATGTTACCTTTTGTTGACCTTATTATAATGTAACATATGGTAATGTGGTAGGCTACATCCAAAAATAAGGTGTCCTTATTAATCGCACCAAGTAATTGTGTTGAAGGTTCATCCTGCTGAGGCAGAAATGCATTAAAATATTGCATCACATCCATGCTACCCAGGGGGAGGCACGGCCAATAAGTACACCAACATTTGTTGTGGGTGAAAGCGAGTGGGTACAATCATTTTGATTTGACTTATGCCAATAAAAGCCAAGAGCCTTTATTGGTTTGACTTTTCATCCGGCTACATAGAAACCAAGATCATTATCGGTTTAATTGCAATCCAATGTGTTTGTCTTTCGCTGCAGCCAACCAGTCAACACAACATTATTCACTCCAAGTACCATGACCACCACCCTGATTTATCCCTAACTTTTTGTATTGACCATTAATTCCTCCTGTTTGCTCTCCTGCCAAACTTCAATGTCTCTAGCCTAGCCCTTCCTCTGTCAGGACAAGGTGGAAGAATGATAACTGGTTGAATGTGATTTTGTATGTTTGATCTTTAATAAATCTACAGTGTCTGTTTACCTGTCTATCAATGGACTGTGCCCCTGTTGTAGTATCTGTGATTTTCACGAGTCAATATTCATTGAAAGCTGAGAGGCAAGATCTATATTATCATTGATGAAATGATTGCCATTGATGCCCATGCTTAATGTAAATATACACACAGTATGGATTCACTTGAAATACATTATGTTTGCTATTTGTTATTTGCATGCATGAAAAGTGGACAGTTTAATGTGAAGCTCTGTGCAATACTGGAAAGCTACAGTATATAAATCGTATTGATTGAAATCATTCTCTCTGAAGTGAAGGGAGAAAATGACTGAAGGAGAAATGCATAGTCAGTAATCACTTAACCATTAGATGGTTTACTATTGTTAGAACACTGATCATTGACATTCATAATAGCCCAGTTAATCCTGCTTCCTAATCACCAGCGATTGTGCCAAATTATCGGGCAGAAATCATTTTTAATTACTAAATTAATTAATTGAAAAATGAATTAACTGGTCATGCTAGAGAGCTTATTCACATAAGACACAGTTCCTGTGTTGATCATAGCAGAAATTATTGAGTGCCTTTGACCACACATCTTATCATTGCTACTGAAGAACCCTCAGCTCATCTGTTAGTTGTAAACAACAAACAAACAAATATAGTTCATAAGATGTGTACATTTGATCTCACAAATATAATATATCCGTCCAATGGTGGTGGTATGACTGAATTAAAGACAAAGTAACTTCTCAATCTGTGTGCGTGTGTGTGTGTGTGTGTGTGTGTGTGTGTGTGTGTGTGTGTGTGTGTGTGTGTGTGTGTGTGTGTGTGTGTGTGTGCATGCATGGGTGTGTGCGCACACATGTGTACTTGTGCACATGAGTGTGTCTGACTGTTATGGTTCCTGATGTTCACCCACAAATGTTTGCAACAATAAAGTGATGGAAGGGGTTTAATGCCACCACAGCTATCACAGTGTATGACATGCAACAGTGGGAGACTGCAGTGGAGATGCCATCAGCACCCAGCCATAGGGGAGATAAGAAAGACCAGAGTAAAGTCTACTAGCCTTTCACAACAGCTTAATCAGAAGTGAACTATAAAGACACTCCATAACACTACAATCTCTCCCTTGAGCTATCTTTTCCTTTGAGCAAACTCTGGACTACTGTATTGTACACATTTCAGGGCAACCTGTACGTCAAATCATGCTCAATCTTAAGGACAACAAAGTCAAGCTATTGGAGTGGCCATCACAAAGCCCTGACCTCAATCCTATAGAAAATGTGTGGGCAGAACTGAAAAAGCTTGTGCGAGCAAGGAGGCCTACAAACCTGACTCAGTTACACCAGCTCTGTCAGGAGGAATGGGCCAAAATTCCCCCAACTTATTGTGGGAAGCTTGTGGAAAGCTACCCGGAACGTTTGACCCAAGTTAAACAATTTAAAGGCCAAGCTACCAAATACTAATTGAGTGTATGTAAACTTCTGACCCACTGGGAATGTGATGAAATAAATAAAATCTGAAATAAATCATTCTCTCTACAATTATTCTGACATTGCACATTCTTAAAATAAAGTGGTGATCCTAACTGATCTAAGACATGGAATTTTTACTCTGATTATATGTCAGGAATTGTGAAAAACTGAGTTTAAATGTATTCGGCTAACGTGTATGTAAACTTTCGACTTACACTGTATATCTTCAGACAACAACATTTCCCTCACAGCGATTTATGGTAGAGAAAGTAACATTCAATAATCTGGCAACAGCTCTGGTGGAAATTCCTGCAATCAGCATGCCAATTGCACACTCCCTCAAAACTATAGACATCTGTGGCATTGTGTTTAGAGTGGCCTTTGATTGTCCCCAGCATAAGGTGCACCTGTGTAATAATCATGCTGTTTAATCAGCTTCTTGTTATGACACACCTGACAGGTGGATGGATAATCTTGGCAAACTAGAAATGTTCACTAACAGGGGTGTACACAACATTTGAGAGAAATATGCATTTTGGGCGTCTGGAAAATTTGGGGGATCTTTTATTTCAGCTCATGAAACATGGGACCAGCACATCACATGTTGCGTTAATATTTTTGTTCAGTATAATTAATTATACTTTGTATGATGTATTAAGACAAACAATCACTACAAAGATACAGGCGTCCTTCCTAACTCAGTTGCCAGAGAGGAAGGAAAATGCTTAGGGATTTCACCATGAGGCCAATGGTGACTTTAAAACAGTTACAGAGATTCATGGCTGTGATATGAGAAAACTGAGGATGGGACCAACAATATTGTAGTTACTCCACAATACTAACCTAATTGACGGAGTGAAAAGAAGGAAGCTTGTACAGAATAAAAATATTACAAAACATGCATCCTGTTTGCAACAAGGCACTAAAGTAATACTGCAGAAAATGTGGCAAAGCAATTCACATTTTTTCCTGAATACAAAGTGTTACATTTGGTGCAAATTCAATGCAAAACATTACTGAGTACCACTCTCCGTATATTCAAGCATAGGGGTGCCTGCATCATGTTATGTGTATGCTTGTATAAGTTAAGGACTGGGGAGTTTTTCAGGATAAAAAATAAACGGAATGGAGCTCAGCACAGGCTAAATCCTAGAGGAAAATCTGGTTCAGTCTGGTTTCCACCAGACACTGGAAGATTAATTAACCTTTCTGCAGGTCAATAATCTAAAACACTGGAGTTTGCAGAGTATTTTGTATAGATCGTTGACAAAAAATGACAATTAAATCCTTTTTAATCCAACTTTGTAACACAACAAATGTGAAAAAATCCTTACACAAGATCATTCATAACTGACATAGAAATACAAGATTGGTTCCTAAAATAAAAACCTGGCTTCAACTTCAGTTTTAGAGGCACGGGAGAAGAAAATTGTGTCATCAGCATACAGGTGGCATTTTGCAGAGTTCACATTTGAACTAACATCATTGTCTCTTCCATCTCTCTTTCTCCATCTCTCTCACTCACCCCCCCTCTCTCCCCTTCCCTCTCTCTCTCTGTTTCTCTCTCCCTGAACATATCTGTGTTGTGTTGTGTGTGTGTGTGTCTGTCTGCCTGTCTCTTATCTCTCTGACCACCACATATCAATTAGGAGAGACGTATAGTAGCAACCTGGACTCACAACCTCCATATCATGCTGCTCCTCCTGCCTATTACCGATTCTCTGTTTTGCTGTTTCCCCTCAGGAGGTTGGATCCTAATAGATTATATCTAGCCCACTCAGAAAAAAGGGTACGGTTAGGGTACAAAAAATATAAAAACACACAATGTAACTTCAGAGGTACATGTATGAGCTCACATGGTACTGTTTTGTAGGCCTAGCAAGTGTAATTGTACATTAGTGGAACCCAATATTTTGAATGTAAAGGTACAATCATTGGAGGCATGGCTTAGCTATGCCCCGTAGCTTTCAGTTAGTTATTTTTGGCCACCCATGAGTGGAAGTGTTATACCTGTTTAAGTGGTGTATGTTCATGTTATTTAAAGTTTGAGCATGTACCCTGACATTTCTAAAGTCTTTATAAAGTCTTACATAAGAGCATTTGACAAAATGTACCTTGACCCTAAAAAGGCAAGTGTGTACCTTTTGGCTCTTTTAACTGCAATGGTACAAATATGTATCTATAACTAATGGTACCATGGACGTACCTTACAGGGTACCACTACAGTGACAAGCGTTTGTATCCCTTTAAGTACAATTTGCTGCCTTTTTTTCTGAGAGTGTATAGGTAGATATGGCATAGTCCTCACAGAGAGATGTGAAAACACTGGTTACGCTGTGAGAGTGAAGGAAATGGGGGACCAATAGACTGGCCCAGGCAACCATGTGGCCCATAATGCCTGTAGGTCAACCACTTATATGTTGGGTAATTGCAGAGAGGAGCTGGATGTGGAGGTAGACATCACAAGAGGGTTTTCTCCCCATTATCTAAGCCATTTTTATCCCTGTAAAGCCTCACTCACCTTTTGTATTCACACACACACTTGCCTGCATGCATGCACACATGCATGCTCGCTTGCACACACACACACACACACTCTCCTCTCTAATACCTCTCTCAGCAGGAGAGGCTGAGCAACAGCAGGCAGATCTCTACCTGTGCACCTGTCAGACTCACTATGGCAGCAGCCCTCCACAGGTGGCCTTGGCTGTCAAACCCCTCTTTATTTTTCTCTCTCCTCTTTCCCACCACACACAGACACACACACACCTCAGAGCTCAACAACACAAGCCAGTCCTGCTGCATCTCATCTGCAGATTCCTCGCCAGGACAGACTGCATTGGGCCTCACCTATTCTTTCTCTTGCCATCTCACAGTTGTACATCAGTAGAAACACCTGAGACACAAGGAGACCTAGAGAGCCTCTGTGTGTACAGTATGGCATCTCCTTTAAAGGACCTGGCAGAGTCACAATGTATGTGCACCCTGTAATTACAGTGAGTGAAAGCAGCTGTGGGGTGAGTATGCAGTGCAGTCAGAACTGATTGGGTGCTGGAGAAGAAGGATTAATGAAAGACAGAGAGAGACAGTGGGGTGTGCAGAATAAGACAGAGAGGAGAAGTAGATGTGAAGAAGGGAGAGAGAGAATTAGAAAGTAAAGGGCAGAATGCATCGTTACCACTAGACTCGTTGGTTTTAGCCAATCTAAGATGCCCATTGGACAGGCCAAATTACCAGTTAGACTTCATCTCAAGATCTGCAGTGGGAGAGAAGAAATGGGGTCTCAGGTCTTGCTGACTTTATAACAGTTTTTTTTATCACCCCCCTACGCCCACACACAGACACACACTCACAAACACACACGCCACACACACAACCCATCCTCGAAGGCCAGAGAATATGATAGTGGATTCTTCAGTGGGAATAATTTGCATATTGACTCCATGTAATCAGTTTTCAGATGATGCACCTTGCAAGTGACATGTGAGATGTAGAGACGAGAGGAAAAATGATTAGGGAGAAAAATTGTAGTATTGGGAAGATTAATGTAAGGTAATCCACTAACAAAGCAATTGAGGCGTCACCCGTGAACCCAGAATGTCACACTTTCAATAACGCCTCAAGTTAAACCCTTGCTTACACAGCACACACAAATGACTGACAGAGCTGTTCAGAGAGGGTGATATCTTCACTGGGGTTAAGGCTAAGGTAGTTGATATGACTACTGTATTTCAGTTGTAGATTCAGCTGTAGATTTAGCACTACTGAACAAAACCCACTTTAGAGCAGCTGAAATGGTTTATATGGTTAATTAGGTAATTATTCCAACAAATGCCCATCCACACCATGTCCCAGAGATGGACCCCCAGACTCCCATGAGGCTAGGGACATACAGACTTTCATTACATACAGTGACGGCCATGGCCTCATATTTCATATCATCTGCACTCTCATGTGTCTCTTAACTGTAATGAGCTGTGGCCTGTTGCCACCCGTTCAATATGGCAGACCACATGAGTGATTGGCCCATTTATTTCTTGGGTGTGCATCGATTTTGCTCCGATGCAACCGCAACCCCTCATCTTGGGGCCCATCCGTTGGACACATCCGTTTAATCGTGCTCTCCCATGTCACATTTCCAAATTTTAGAGATATATCCATAATGGTAACATTTTGAAGCCACTTACTCTCATAGCTTTGCCCTCCTGTGGTATGTAGAGGGAACCTCCCGACGCTGGAGCGTGGCTGACAATGTAGAGAAAAAGAAAACCGTGGACACAAATGTATCAGCCACAAACACAAGTGGATTTCTGATACTGCCTCTTAGACGTTGTCGAACCACAGGAAAGACAGTGCTAAGCACTTCTCAGAACACCAGTGTAGTGTATTAATAACTCAAGTTAACCTTTTTATAGTTTACACTAGACTTATCAAATTATTGTCATTACGACATAATATTTGATACTGTAATATTTGACTCATGCTCATTCAAATGACAGAAACCCATTAAGAAGCTCGAATATACAGTAGGATGGATGCCTGTTTATGCATAAATTGTGAACGTGTGAGTGTGGTATGATGTGTGTATCCTGTTTATGAAACTAGAGTAGCTAATGAGGTATCACTACAAAACATATTAGTCCATTTACACATGCTTCACGTGAAAGAGAGAGAGAGGCAGAAAAGTAAATTGAGTGAAAACCCAATTGTTGGTACAATTAGCAGCATGTGACATTATTAGATGTGACATGACTAATATGGATCTCATTATTGCCACAGGAAGAGGGATTTTCATGGGGAAAGACATGCAAAAAATAATGAATAGAAAAGTGCTTTTTCAAAGACTGCTTAGTCTCTCTGCAGTGGTCCAAACAAGATGCACGACCTCCCACTGCTTTTTTGAAAGCTGCTTTATTTTTGTAATGATTCAAGTGGCCGGGTTTTTCACATCGATCAATTCCACCCTGGGTTTGAATGGTGGGCCTTGTCCCTGGCGCTCTGCTGTTTCGAAGGCTGGACATCAGTGAGCAACCCCTTTCCAAAGGGCGTTTCACGCTCCCTTCATTGAGCTGCATCCATCTCTTTCTCCAGCCGCTGAGTGCTTATGTGGTTGTTGCATAATGGGGAGTATGCAGGGGTCTGTGTGTGTGTGTAATGCATGACTTGTGCAAACTCTGCCACGCCTGATGTGTGTATGCTTGTCATTCAGGTTTTGTTCAGTCTCAGAATTCACTTCCTAGTCTTCTGGTAAAATGTTTTTGCCATGAGACTCGTCTAGGCTAGGCTAGGGTAACTGCATGTATATCCTACAGCATATCAGCTGTGAGACTGTGAGAGACAGTTGTATTGACTATTCCTCAGAACACAGGTTGATGTGCTATCAAGGCTTACTATGACATTGTCTCTATGCATGAACAAGAATAATGTCTTACCAAAAACAGGGGCAAATGGTTTGACTTGTAGCTTAAGGGTTCTGCCAGTTGACATGATTAGTCAGGACAGGATAGGTTGGCAAACAATTATATATTTTTTCAGAAAATTCATCATTACTTGCTTTTCGCTGTTTTAAAACTAGAAGGTAAAGCACAGTAAATTTACACGCTACCATTATAAAAACAAATGTGTCTTAATTTTAATTGGAAATAACATTGAATGTGAGAAAAATATACTCGCATACAGGAAGTATATCATCCTTTAAAAAAAAAGTACAGTTAGTGGATGGCGGCCATTAAAATTGACCCAGCATGCAGTTTTGAGAACATTTGTTTTTTACTCAAACTGCAAAATATTTACTAACAAAAAAATTATATTAACCACATCCTACAAATGTCACCAATTATTATAATTTGTGCAATATAGTGAACATTTTCATATTGGTAGTTAGTTAGTTAGCAAAGGAACACTGGTGGCTTTTTAAACCATCCAAAACGTTTTGGTGCCAGAGGTTGTACAGCTGAGGAACTGACAGTGTCATGGACCAAAAATGTGAAAGTGGTTTGATTAAAATGTTTTAGCTGGCTAAGGTGAATAAATACATTATGACAAATTTGTACCTGGCCTGGTGGTTACTACAAATGATTTTAGCCAGCTTTGACTAAGTTATCCAAAGCTTGCTAGCCAGGTAGCTAGCAAGCCAGCCACCATAGCCACACATTTACCTGCTGTTGTATTAAACATTTTCACTCATCTCACATTGGCTAACAGTAGCTAAGTATCTAGAACATGTGTTATGTAGCTAGCTAGGTTGCTTGAATTCTAGCTTGTAGCAAATAATTTAGTCAAATGAGGAAGCAAGCCAGCTAGCTATATACAGTGCTTTGGGAAAGTATTCAGACCAATAGACATTTTCAACATTTTGCCACATTACAGCCTTATTCTAAAATTGATTCAATAGTTTTTCCCCCCCTCATCAATCTACACAATCTACCTCATAATGACAAAGAAAAAACGTTTTTTTGGGGGGGATTGATAAAAGATAAAAATCTTAAATATCACATTTACGTAAGCACCCAAACCCTTTCCTCAGTACTTTGTTGAAGCACCTTTGGCAGCGTTTACAGCCTCGAGACTTCTTTGGAATGATGCTAAAAGCTTGGCACACCTGTATTTCAGGAGTTTCTCACATTCCTCTACAGATCCTCCTAAGTTTACATACACTTAGGTCGGAGTCATTAAAACGAATTTTTCAACCACTCCAAAAATGTCTTGTTAACAAACTATAGTTTTGGCATGTCAGTTAGGACATCTACTTTGTGCATGACACAAGTAATTTTTCAAACAATTGTTTACAGACAAATTATTTCACTTATAATTCACTGTATCACAATTCCAGTGGGTCAGAAGTTTACATACTGTGCCTTTTGACTGTGAAGTTGACCGTGCCTTTAAACAGCTTTGAAAATTCTAGAAAATGATGTCATGGCTTTAGAAGCTTCTGTTAGGCTAATTGACATACTTTGTGTCAATTGGAGGTGTACCTGTGGATGTATTTCAAGGCCTACTTTCAAGGTCAGTGCCTCTTTGCTTGACATCATGGGAAAATCAAAAGACCTCAGAAAAAAAATTGTAGACTCCCACAAGTCTGGTTCATCCTTCGGAGCAATTTCCAAATGCCTGAAGGAACCACGTTCACCTGTACAAACAATAGTACGCAAGTATAAACACTATGGGACCACGCAGCCATCATACCGCTCAGGAAGGAGACGCGTTCTGTCTCCTAGAGATGAATGTACTTTGGTGTGAAAAGTACAAATCATTCCCAGAACAACAGCAAAGGACTTTGTGAAGATGCTGGAGGAAACAGGTACAAAAGTATATATATAAACAGTAAAACAAGTCCTATATCGACATAACCTGAAAGGCCGCTCAGCAAGGAAGAAGCCACTGCTCCAAACCGCCATAAAAAAAGCCAGACTACGGTTTGCCACTGCACATGGGGACAAAGATCGTACTTTTTGGAGAAATGTCCTCTGGTCTGATGAAACAAAAATGGAAATGTTTGGCCATTATGACCATCGTTAAGTTAGGAAGAAAAAGGGGGAGGCTTGCAAGCCGAAGAACACCATCCCAACCGTAAAGCACGGGGGTGGCAGCATCATGTTGTGGGGGTGCTTTGCTGCAGGAGGGACTGGTGCACTTCACGAAATAGATGGCATCATGAGGCAGGAAAATTATGTGGATATATTGAAGCAACATCTCAAGACATCAGTCAGGAAATTAAAGTTTGGTCGCAAATAGGTCTTCCAAATGGACAATGACCCAAAGCATACTTCCAAAGTTGTGGCAAAATGGCTTAAGGACAACAAAGTCAAGCTGTTGGAGTGCCATCACAAATCTCTGACCTCAGTACCATAGAAGACCGGTGGGCAGAACTGAAAAAGCTTGTGCGAGCAAGGAGTCCTACAAACCTGACTCAGTTACACCATCTCTGGCAAGGAGGAATAGGCCAAAATGCACCCAACTTATTGTGGGAAGCTTGTGGAAGGCTACCCAAAATGTTTGACCCAAGTTAAACAATTTAAAGGCAAAGCTACCAAATACTAATTGAGTGTATGTAAACTTCTGACCCACTGGGAATGTGATGAAAGAAATAAAAGCTGAAGTAAATCGTTCTCTCTACTTTTATTCTGACATTTCACATTCTTAAAATAAAGTGGTGATCCTAACTGACCTAAGACAGGGAATTTTTACTCTG
Organism: Salmo trutta; assembly: GCF_901001165.1. NCBI lineage: Eukaryota > Metazoa > Chordata > Actinopteri > Salmoniformes > Salmonidae > Salmo > Salmo trutta. The sequence goes on from NC_042963.1 coordinate 36,322,297, forward strand.
ATTAAATGTCGGAATTGTGAAAAACTGAGCTTAAATGTAGTTGACTAAGGTGTACGTAAACTTCCAACTTCAACTATAGATGGACAGCGTCGCGAAACAGCTATTTTCAGGTCTTTTCAGAGATGTTCGATCGGGTTCAAGTCCGGTCTTTGGCTAGGCCACTCAAGGATATTCAGAGACTTGTCCCGAAGCCACTCCTGCGTTGTGTTGGCTGTGTGCTTAGGGTTGTTGTCTGGTTGGAAGGTGAACCTTCACCCCACTCTCAGGTCCTGAGCGCTCTGGAGCAGGTTTTCATCAAGGATCTGTCATTTGCTCTGTTCATATTTCCCTCGATCCTGACTTTTCTCCGTGAGTAGTGGGTTCCGTCTGGCCACTCTACCATAAAGGCCTGATTGGTGGGGTGCTGCAGACATGGTAGTCCTTCTATAAAGGTTCTCCCATCTCCACAAAGGAACTCTGGAGCTTTGTCAGACTGACCATTGGGTTCTTGGTCACCTCCCTGACCAAGGTCCTTCTCCCCCAATTGTTCAGTTTTGACGGGGGGCCAGCTCCAGGAAAAGTCTTGTTGATCCAAACTTCTTCCATTTAAGAATGATGGAGGCCACTGTGTCCTTGGGGACCTTCAATGCAGCAGGAATGTTCTTGGTATTCTTCTCCATATCTGTGCCTCGACACAATCCTGTCTCAGAGCTCTACGGACAATTCCTTCAACCTCATGTCTTGGTTTTTGCTCTGACATGCACTGTCAACTGTGGGACCTTATATAAACATGTGTGTGCCTTTCCAAATCATGTCCAATCAATTGAATTTACCACAGGTGAACTCCAATCAATTTGATGAAAATCTCAAGAATGATCAGTGGAAACGGGATGCACCTGAGCTCAATTTCGAGTCTCATAGCAAAGGGTCTCAATACTTATGTAAATAAGGTATTCTTTTTTATTTTATGCAACAACAACAAAAACTGTTTACGCTTTGTCATTGTGTATTGTGTGTAGATTAATGAGGGAAAAAAATATTTTATCAATTTAGAACAAGGCTGTAACGTAACAAAATGTGGAAAAAGTCAAGAGGTCTGAATACTTTCTGAATGCACTGTATATATGTTAATTTCTTGCAATGTGTGCCCAGCGTGGTTTAAAACACGCTTTGGTGATGAAATTTAACTTGTGTTTTAAAACACATTTACCAAGACAAATATTATTCTTCATGTTCTGAATCGTTCAGTGGGGTCTTTCTCTAACATATCATTAACATTATATTCAAAAATACGGATTTTGTAGCTAATAGCACCGAGCATGTTGTGGTGGTGGTCGTCTGCAAAGTTGTTTCCGTGGGTCGCGAAAAACTAAATTGGAATGACACGAACTTAAACGTAAAAGACTTAAAATAAAAAGCCTGCATTATGCTCAGTGCTCCGTTGACATTTCACTGAGATACGCTTGTTTTTGAGATAAATCTGTCAAAAATAACAGGAATTTCGCATTAATATGAAAAGTTTATTTCCTTAAATATGAAAATGTCATATCTATCTTAGCTCTGTATTGTTCATGTCCTCCGGATTCGATAAGAAAGATGATGATGTCAACGGTGAGCCTGTCAGTTTGCATTAATTCTTGCACAGCATACAGCCTAGCTGACGCAATGCTATTTATTTTCAATTTTCAACCACCTTTTTTCTTGTCTCCATTGATTGAGTCATCCTAATTGTGGCCATCCTAAAACGGTAAAAACTCCAATAACTTTTTAACCGATTATGATGGAGACATGAGTTTACCCATTGGTCAAAATATGCGTTTTTGATTGGACACCCTACAATGTGGCAAATGACAAACTCTTCATTTCTGGTTTATTTATTGTAAGGAATGGATCACAAACCAACACTTCTGACCAACCACTGACAAATGACAAATATTTTTTTTCTGATACAGTGTTAGAATATGAAACTGATTCACTTGCATAAACAGATTCTCTCTAACTTAGCTAGACTATCAATTATAACCAGTCACCCTGCATTCTTGTTGTTAGGTCCCTTGAGCCAGAGGAGGGCCAGAGCAATGACAGAGAGGGGGCCAGTCAGAACAATTCCTCCTGGGCTGTGAGGATGCAGTTGAGGCTAAAGCTGTGAGCTCAAAGTAGGCCTAAACCAGGAACGATTGCTCCCTCTCATTGAAGCCATGTTAAGTTCAAGGCCGATTGTGGTCCCTCTAAAGTGAATGGAAAAATGGCATTCTTCGTCATCAATCTTTCTGTAAATAATACAAAAAAAAGATAAGCAAATCATGGTACCAATAATTGCTTCTAATACAGCAGATGTATGTCCTTGAACCAATTATTTTAAAATCGCACACAGAAGAAGTTATAATATTTGAGTTGCTAACAGTAACCCGATCGGTCTTCAACTTGAGTTACTCAATGAGTTACTCACTGAACTAACCTTCAACCTCTTTTCCTGGAGTAGCTTATGTTTCCATGAGATGCCATCTTAACCGACTTCATTTGGCTTCAATGGGCTATTGACTCTTCACATAGGAATGAATAGTGTCACATGATAGATGGATTTTTCCATTCATACTGTATATACAGTACAGTAATTGGGCCTAACACACTGCTCATCTTGTCTGTAAATGTTCCTGTTGACTTTTGATAGTGGGTCAGGACAGAATATGAGAAGACAATCATCATGGGGTTTGATATGAATCAGGTTGGCTGCGAGTCAGATGTGAATATGCCATAGAAAATCTGCATTTGCGGGCCCATGCTTTTCTGCCAAGTATACTGCTCTTTCTATCTGAAATGTTCACTTCCTCCCTCTCTCCTCCTCCTTTGTATTCTTCCATAATCCTTCACTAAACCATCATGATTCTTTCCTCCCAATAACACTGAATCCTAGTCAATCTTTGCCTATCTCTCTCCTCTTCTTTTTTTGCCCATGCCTGTCTGAGGAGCTATTCAATCAAATCAAATAAAATTGTATTGGTCGTGTACACATATCACATATCAGATATTATCTGAGGTGCAGAGAATTGCTTATCTTTCTAGCTCCAACAGTGCAGTAATACCTAACAATACAAAACAATACAGACAAATCCCCCAAAAATGTAAATAAAGAAATTAAGAAATGATTATAGCGCACTAATGTACAACCGTCCGAACTGCCCATGAAATGTACCTCACTTAACATGCATTAGTAGTTAGTATATGAGGAACTATTCGTGACTTGTGCCTTTGTCAGACTATTCAACAGATGGGGGTATTATACACTGCTCAAAAAAATAAAGGGAACACTTAAACAACACAATGTTACTCCAACTCAATCACACTTCTGTGAAATCAAACTGTCCACTTAGGAAGCTGATTGACAATACATTTCACATGCTGTTGTGCAAATGGAATAGACAACAGGTGGAAATTATAGGCAATTAGCAAGACACCCCCAATAAAGGGGTGGTTCTGCAGGTGGGGACCACAGACCACTTCTCAGTTCCTATGCTTCCTGGCTGATGTTTTGGTCACTTTTGAATGCTGGCGGTGCTTTCACTCTAGTGGTAGCATGAGACGGAGTCTACAACCCACACAAGTGGCTCAGGTAGTGCAGCTCATCCAGGATGGCACATCAATGCGAGCTGTGGCAAGAAGGTTTGCTGTGTCTGTCAGCGTAGTGTCCAGAGCATGGAGGCGCTACCAGGAGACAGGCCAGTACATCAGGAGATGTGGAGGAGGCCGTAGGAGGGCAACAACCCAGCAGCAGGACCGCTACCTCCGCCTTTGTGCAAGGAGGAGCAGGAGAAGCACTGCCAGAGCCTGCAAAATGACCTCCAGCAGGCCACAAATGTGCATGTGTCTGCTCAAACGGTCAGACTCCATAAGGGTGGTATGAGGGCCCGACGTCCACAGGTGGGGGTTGTGCTTACAGCCCAACACCGTGCAGGACATTTGGCATTTGCCAGAGAACACCAAGATTGGCAAATTCACCACTGGTGCCCTGTGCTCTTTACAGATGAAAGCAGGTTCACACTGAGCACGTGACAGACGTGACAGAGTCTGGAGACGCCGTGGAGAACGTTCTGCTGCCTGCAACATCCTCCAGCATGACTGGTTTGGCGGTGGGTCAGTCATGGTGTGGGGTGGCATTTCTTTGGGGGGCCGCACAGCCCTCCATGTGCTCGCCAGAGGTAGCCTGACTGCCATTAGGTACCGAGATGAGATCCTCAGACCCCTTGTGAGACCATATGCTGGTGTGGTTGGCCCTGGGTTCCTCCTAATGCAAGACAATGTTAGACCTCATGTGGCTGGAGTGTGTCAGCAGTTCCTGCAAGAGGAAGGCATTGATGCTATGGACTGGCCCGCCCGTTCCCCAGACCTGAATCCAATTGAGCACATCTGGGACATCTTGTCTCGCTCCATCCACCAACGCCACGTTGCACCACAGACTGTCCAGGAGTTGGTGGATGCTTTAGTCCAGGTCTGGGAGGAGATCTCTCAGGAGACCATACGCCACCTCATCAGGAGCATGCCCAGGCATTGTAGGGAGGTCATACAGGCACGTGGAGGCCACACACACTACTGAGCCTCATTTTTACTTGTTTTAAGGACATTACATCAAAGTTGGATCAGCCTGTAGTGTGGTTTTCCACTTTAATTTTGAGTGTGACTCCAAATCCTGACCTCCGTGGGTTGATAAATTGGATTTCCATTGATTATTTTTGTGTGATTTTGTTGTCAGCATATTCAACTATGTAAAGAAAAAAGTGTTTAATAAGATTATTTCTTTCATTCAGATCTAGGATGTGTTGTTTAAGTGTTCCCTTTATTTTTTGAGCAGTATATCCTTCTCCTTAGAGAAGAAAGTTGTGAGGCGATGTATTAAAGTTTAACGAGAGGTTTGCCAAATCAGAGCTGATTTGATGAATAGTTAGCAGGTGTTTCTGAATCCCACTGACTTCTATTCATCTTGTGCATGAGAGAGACGGAGGGAGAGAGGATTCATACAATGAACAAAGCCATCGCTCATAATCACTGTTTCATGTTCCTCTTTCATGTGATGAAAAGAGGAAAATAAAGTTCAAAGAGGGCTTTTTCTTACCTCATGGAAATTCACTGTGGGGCTGCACATTGTTTTGAACACACTCCCTTAGCTAATTGAGAAGAAAGGATTGCAGCGTCTCTCCATCATTTAACTGTGGACAGAGAGGATAGGAGAGCCTCAGGTGGCCATGCCAAGTTGTTATCCTGCGACTTTGATTTATTGCCCGATAATCACCCTCATAATCCTGAAAGAAGGGATTAGTTTTGCCAGCTGGCCTTTCATGTTTATTTAACTAGACACAACTTCCAAATCAGTGGCACAAAATGAATGAGGTTTCCTGTAAAACTTTGGTGATTCAAGCCACTTTCACTTGATGCTGATTTGTTTTTATCTGGACTCTACAATAGAATCATGGTCAGAAAGTGTATTTGTTTTTCAATTTATCTGATGGTTGTTTGTTTGCCGCTATTTATTGATTTTCCCTTGTCTGACAAAACAGGCAAAATACAGTATATCACATGCAGACCAATCCCTTGCAGTTGATACAGTTAATGAAAATGTGTTTTTGAAATTTGAGAAGTGATACATTTGAGAGGAGCGAGGTTATTTGAGTTTTGGTGTTCCTACCACCAAAAGCAGGGATAACAATCATTAGCAAAGCAACTGACAACAAATATTTTAATCCACTGTCTGTACATGTGGCCTCTTATTGTATTTTCCATTGTTAATGGGATAGGGTCTTCAGAAGAAATCCCTATTCCTCTGTACATTATATTTTTACATCAAGACACACAGAGAGATACGCTTTCCAGCTCTGTCCTTTTCACATGTCCAGACTTCATTATCCCAGATTTATTCAGCAACTACATGGCTGGAAAATGGCTTTAGAAATGTGGCTTTCTGAGTGGATGTTGTGGATGGAAATTGGAAATCCAACTTAATTAAGGGTAGTCCAGAGTCCTGGTCGATAAAAGGGTCTGGAATTATGGCACTTCTCACAGGATCCTCATAGAGTGAATGATTGGATGTTTAGGCAGAAAAAAAAAAAAATCTAGAAAATCCCCTCTCTCTCACGTGGCCAATAAAACTAATTAAAAGTGAGCGGATCCAGTCCTCTCACATGTGAAACTGATGTAGAGCTTCCTGATTGCTACTTGATTAGCACTGGAGGTAATTTCAAATTCATGAGATAGTTACGTTGTCGTTGAATTTAATTGGATATAATGGGTGCACTTTATCTCTGGTGGCCGTTAATTGATAGAAAAAAATCTGCATTGATGAATGCAAATAGATGGGTGCAGGTTTATAAGAGGTTATTGAACCTGCACCTCTCTGCCCGTTCCTTTCAATTGAAAAAAACAAAAAAACCTATGGGGAGGTTTTACTTGGTTTATTTACCCATTCCAATTAACTTCTTACATCTACACGTTCCGCTAGCGGAACGTCTGCTCCAATATCCAATGATGGGCGGGGCGCGAAATTCAAACTCCTCTAAATCCGAAAACTTACACTTTTCAAACATATGACTATGTTACAGCTATTTAAAGACAAGACTCTCCTTTATCTAACCAAACTGTCCGATTTCAAAAAGGCTTTACAGCGAAAGCAAAACATTAGATTATGTCAGCAGAGTACCCAGCCAGGAATAATCACACAGCCATTTTTCAAGCTAGCATATCATGTCACATAAACCCAAACCATATCTAAATGCAGCACTAACCTTTGATGATCTTCATCAGATGACACACCTAGGACATTGTGTTATACAATACATGCATGTCTGTTCAATCAAGTTCATATTTATATCAAAAACCAGCTTTTTACATTAGCATGTGACGTTCAGAACTAGCATTCCCACCGAACACTTCCGGTGATTTTACTAAATTACTCACGATAAACGTTCACAAAAAGCATAACAATTATTTTAAGAATTATAGATACAGAACTCCTCTATGCACTCGATATGTCCGATTTTAAAATAGCTTTTCGGATCAAGCACATTTTGCAATAATGTAAGTACATAGCCCGGCGTTACAGGGCTAGCTATTTAGACACCCACCCAGTGTAGCCTTCACCAAAATCACATTTCCTATAAGAAAAATGTTCTTACCTTGCTTGTTCTTCATCAGAATACACTGCCAGGACTTCTACTTCAATAACAAATGTAGGTTTGGTCCCAAATAATCCATCGTTATATCCAAACAGCGACGTTTTGTTCGTGCGTTCTAGACACTATCCCAACGCTAAATCTCGGCCACGAGCATGACGCAAAATATGACAAAAAATTTCGAAATATTCCATTACCGTACTTCGAAGCATGTCAACCGCTGTTTAAAACCAATATTTATGCAATTTATCTCGTAGAGAAGCGATAATATTCCGACCGGGAATCTGCCTGTCTGTAAACTGAGGAAAAAACCAAAAGCCGGGGGCGGGGCGTGTCACGCGCCTAAGGCTTAGTCCATTGACTGACCACTCAGCATTTGCTCTCGTGTGCTTCAGCCAGGGCTTTGAATGACATCATTCCTGTTTTTCCCGGGCTGTGAGACTCCATTGTTGACGTGAGAAGTGTCACGTAAGAGCAGAGATCCTTTGTAAACGACAGAGATAATAAAGAAGGGCAAGAAATGTTCAGACAGGGTACTTCCTGAACAGAAGCATCTCAGGTTTTTGCCTGCCATAGGAGTTCTGTTATACTCACAGACACCATTCAAACAGTTTCAGAAACTTTGGAGTGTTTTCTCTCCAAAGCTAATAATTATATGCATATTCCAGTTTCTGGGCAGGACTAATAATCAGATTAAATCGGGTACGTTTTTTATCCAGCCGTGAAATTACTGCCCCCTAGATGTAACAGGTTAAAATAGTTTGGTTTTTATTTATATAATGCCTATTCTGTTTTGTAAACACTTAAAATCATTTTACTTTGTGGTATGAGCCACACAATTAAATATAGACGTTATTGTGATATTACCTGTGATCCATGACTAAATGCAATGGCCCTGTTTGTGTACACTTACTTTGGTTAAGAACAACTGCAGAGGGAGTAGGCAATCTCCAGTCAAGTTAGAGTAATCAACTTCTGGTTATTGCCTAATGTTAGATTAGAATATGCCAACACAGAGATACAATTCCCACCTACACACTACATGACCAAAAGTATGTCGACACCTGCTTTTCGAACATCTCATTCCAAAATCATGGGCGTTAATATGGAGTTGGTCCCCCTTTTGCTGCTCTAACAGCCTCCAATCATCTTGGAAATCTTTCCACTAGATGTTGAAACATTGCTGCGGGGACTTGCTTCCATTCAGCCACAAGAGCATGAGTGAGGTTGGGCACTGATGTTGGGTGATTAGGCATGGCTCGCAGTTGGCGTCCCAATTCATTCCAAAGATATTGGATGGAGTGGAGGTCACGGGTCTGTGCACGCCGGTCAAGTTCATCCACACCGATATCGACAAATCATTTCTGCATGGACCTCGCTTTGTGCACAGGGGCATTGTAATGCTGAAACAAGAAAGGGCATTCCCCAAACTGTTGCCACAAAGTTGAAAGCACAGAATTGTTTATAATGTCATTGTATGCTGTGGCATTAAGCTTTCCCTTCACTAGAACTAAGGGACCTAGCCCAAACCATGAAAAACAGCCCCAGATCATTATTCCTCCTCCACCAAACTTAACAGGTGGCACTATGCATTCGGGCAGGTAGTGTTCTCCTGGCATCCGCCAAACCCAGATTCGTCCATTGGACTGCCAGATGGTGAAGCGTGATTCATCACTCTAGAGAACGTGTTTCTACTGCTCCAGAATCCAATGGCAGTGAGCTTTACACGATTCCAGCTGATGCTTTGCATTGCGCAAGGTGATCTTAGGCTGCTCGGCCATGGAAACCCATTTCATGAAGCTCCCAACGAAAAGTGTTTGTGCTGATGTTGCTTCCAGAGGCAGTTTGGAACTAAGTAGTAAGTGTTGCAACCTAGGACAGACGATTTTTACACACTACGCTCTTCAGCACTCAGCGGTCCCGTACTGTGAGTTTGGCTTGTGTGGCCTACCACTTCGCGGCTGAGCCGTTATTGCTCCTAGATGTTTCCACTTCACAGTAACAGGACTTACAGTTGTCCGGGGCAGCTCTAGCAGGACAGAAATTTAATGAACTGACTTGTTGGAAAGGTGGCATCTTATGACAGTGCCACGTTGAAAGTCACTAAGCTCTTCAGTAAGGCCATTCTACTGCCAATGTTTGTCTATAGAGATTGCATGGCTGTGTGCTGAAATAGTCAAATCTGTGGCTGAAATAGTCAAATCCACTAATTCGGAGGGTGTCCACATACATTTGTAAATATAGTGTACTTTAATCGAGTCTGAAGCCATAATAAATGGAATAGAAAAACAATGTTTGCATGATTATTTCACATGTAATGTAGTTATTTCATTGATTAATTTGGTGTACGATCTCTGACATGAATCTATATTGTCTTTTTAAGGCAAGGCTTAATTTCAGAACTTTGTTTTCTAAGACGAATCGTCGGCTGTTTCAATTTGCTGTGAAAAAAGATCCATCAGCAGCATTGTTGTTTGTCCAACTGGCCTATTTTCTCCCCCTCTGGTATTTATCCTTACCTGGGTTTCTTTCAACTAACTAAGATGGAAATTCATTTAATCAAAGCAGATATCTTCAAAGCAATAATAGACAATCATCTTCATATTGGCCAGCAGGTAGGCTACAGCTTTTTTTACAATCAGTTCTCTAAAAATCTTACACATCACTTGAAAGTGAATTTCTGGTCCAAAATGAATTTCTGGTCTGGCTGCCGTGAACACTGGAGGTAAGGGCCATTCCATTTGTATTGAATGAAGATGGAAGAAGAGGAAACAACTTAGCACAGTGCTCACTAATTCTGTTTCACTGGTCGATCCAGGGTTCAAATGAGAAACTATTGAAAGGGGAGGGGGAGAAACACAATTTGCTAGCAACAGTATAGCAATGATGTATAGATGTGTACAGGAGACTCAGCAGTCAAGGTCAGCCAAATGAAACATGAGCCTTCTAATGTAATCCTCCATAATAACACAAGCCCCCGACTCACCCTGCCATTGTCATGAAGTGGTTGTATTGATCGTCACAACCTTGAGCCTATCAATACCATACATCAATGTATCCATTCATCTCATTGGCTCAGTTTGTTGGCTAAATTCATCTTATGTTTCTATGGAGGTTTGCTGTTCTGGCTTCATATGTGCATGAAAAGGCTTATGTCAGTTTTTCTGTTTTGCTTCAGATCTACTGGGCACACAAACATACAAATACTTTACCTGTTTCATTTTTATGACTTGGATTGATGATATGACATATCATAAAGCACATATAACGTGCTAAATGTGTTATCAATGTGTCATAAGAAACTGTCCAGATAAACCATTACTGTGGTTTGCCCTTATCATGTCTTCCTTCTTAACTGCAGGTTACCTTAAAAGTAGATAGAGCCTGCTCTTAATATTCAAATGTCAGAGATAATTACCATTGTCAGATATACTTGTATTCTGTAACATAATGCGCTGTCTGTTCCATAAATTCTACTTTAGGAGCCAGCAGATAACATTGTCTCCTGGGCTACATTCCTTCAGAAATGTTGCATCCTAGTTTAGTATTTCCGTTGTACGCATCTGTATCATTTTGGCCACTAATATGATTCTGGAACAGGTTCTATTGTACATCAGCTGCTGTCACAAGCCGCAAGGCCCAGGTGTGAAAACAGCATCGGAGAAGCAATAATGACATTGCTGCCTGCTGTTTAATACTATCTCTGATAGATTTTTTCCAGTTCCACCAATGTCTCTGGAATAGGATTTTGTGCTCATGGTAATGTAGATGCCATCCTTGGGCCAGACAGGCCCACCTCTCTCATAATGCGTATCCGCACAGCCTCTTTGTCAAGCTTGTTCTCTGAGAGATAGAGGGGGAGAGGGGGAAGATTAGCCCAAACACAGAGCTTGAAAGAACCACCCTCTCCAAATGAAGTTCGGCTCCAAAGTAAGTGACTGTAATTTCTCAACTCTTCTTTTGTAACTACCCTTGGCTGAATCCTCCAGTCCATTGTGTAAGTAGCAGAGATTGCCACTTGCCTAAATCTAATGGAGAAAAAAGGGACAGTAGCTTTGGTCTCTCTTTTAGTGCTCCTATTATTGGCTAAAGAATAGTGTGAATTGACATTTTGCAATAACAACAAGCTATAGGAGCTATGTTGATGAAACTTGATTGTGTTGATAATATTTTGTGTTTGACTAATGTCTCCCATGTAGCCTCAATAGATTACAAGAATGCCTGTGCGCAGTGGGTTTACTGAAGCATGTTTATATTCATTTGGTTGTGTCCAGGGATGTGATAGTCATGGAAAGTAGTTAACACTGAACACAGTTTGAGATGACATGCACAGCATAATGTAAACACCAACAATGCTAAACGTGTGTGTGGACTGCATTTACATCAGTTTAATTAAGTGATAATGCCCGAGAAGCTTGTGATTGGAGGAAATATTTAGTCTCGGGCCGGCAAACTGTGCCAATATATCTTCCAAACACCGGATTCTTTGGCATTATCACCTTTATTCAACAGGTTACCAACATATTCATATAATGATTGACATATTTTCATTAAAAACATTATTTTCATTCATTTATTCATACTATTTCACCCTTCCACAAGATATAGTCCTGACACAAATCTAGGGTTGCTACCCAAGCCGGCTGGTCGTTTGTTTTATCGGTTCGGTTGCTAGAGACGTGACCCAGTCGCTCGGGCCTTTTTGTTCTGTATCTATGGACCCAGTCATTCGTTCTAAATGTTCCATTGCCATACCAGCTGGCAACGTTCTTATCCCTTGCTTGCTAGCTTGCCAACTACGACTAACTTAGAGTCACGTCAAAAAGTGCAGCCAGAATAACAACAAAGTTGCTGCATTTGCTGTTTTATAGAGACATTTATTTAGATGCATCCTTAACAATGAGCTAATGAGGCGGGATTTCATCTGGCAGAGAAAATGTGCTCACTCGTCAGGAGTGTTGTTCAGAGGAGCTAGCCAACAACACAGCTAACACAATCACTTTAAACTAGCTGCACATTTTTTCAATTAACATTTATTTGTATATATCCATAAAAATGATTCCCGCTGATTCATGATTTTGACTGGCTGTTAAACGCTGCCTGCCTGTCTGTCTCGCCCGACTCCTGACACTCTCATTACTGTGGGACAGCTGAAGATCGAATTTGAATATTGAAACAATGTTGCAAATGTCGGAGAGACAGCAAGGTTTATACAAATCTGCACTGTTGAAAACGAAATGTTAGTCTAAAAGAATTGTGAGATAATGTCTAAATGCTTTTTACAGTGGAGATCAACTTTATAAATTGCTTGGCTGGGCTGATGAGACAGTGGATTGTGCAGTCAGATGGAACAGAGTAAATATGCTTTTTAACGTCATTGATTTAGCCAGTGGTAACTTGTGGAATAGACTCCGGCTGGAATACTGTTTTAACCACTCAGCATTCGGGATTAGACCCACCTGTTGAATAATCTCCACCACATCCCCGGTTGTCACATGGACGTGCATGGTGAGATGGTTCTGTTGCCTTCTCCTCAGTTGGCCCCCTGCCCAACACCTGCCCACCAACAACTATCTGTTCCTGCTCCTAAGCAGGCCCCCTACCCACTAACTCCATCAACTACTATGACAGGTAGTCATTGAAGACTGACAGATCCCAATAGTGTGTTAACAACTTTAGATTCTACAAAACAATAAAAGTAAGTTGCTAGCGAAAAGTCAGGATAATCAGTTGTCACTTGAAATAACTGACGCGTTCTCTCTACTTCCTGTCATAAGGCATTCTGGAACTTGCAGTCAAAAGCATAATTCAATACTAACCAATACAACAAAATATGTATGTAGTTCTCTCAATCTCCAACAAACAAATTCTAATACAATTACATATGTAAAAAACTGTAAAGAAAATATATTTAGATACAGCTCAATGAATTAACTTAAACATTAACTCTGTAACCCATTAACGTTACAACATCCTCCCCCCCAATGAACAACTGTGTTCATCTAAATCTCTAGTCAGTATATCAACTGAATAGGTCTCCTCAACAAAGTCCCTGAAGCAGTACGAACTGAACATGACCTAACTAGGCCATCTCGGCCTGCAAACAGTACCTCAATCTTTCCTAGTTTCCAGGTTTGTCTGGGTGTGTTATCTTCTACAATGAGTACAACGTCACCCGCTTTCAGTGGGGTGGGCTGTGGTGTGTCACAGCAGTGTGCTGACTTTAGATCCAGCAAGTAGTCTCTTCGCCAACTGTTCCAGAAGCTGGTCACAAGTCTCTGCCTGTACGTCCATCTGCGTGTCATTTCCTCCTTGTTTAGCGTTGGGTGTTGAGTGTCATCTGGAAATGGCTTTGGAGGCAAAGAGGTTATTCTTTTACCCACCAGGAAGTGTGCTGGGGTCAGGGGTTGTGGTTCATCCACTTCATTGTGCACGAAGGTCAGAGGCCTAGAATTTAGGATAGCTTCAACCTCTGTCAGGACTGTGCACATCTCTTCAAAGTTGAATGAAGCTCTCCCAAGAACCTTTCTCAGGCATGTTTTCACTGACCTGACGAGTCTTTCCCAGAATCCGCCCCACCAGGCTGCTCGCTCGGCGATGAACCTCCAGGTGATGCCCCTTTCTGAGTAGAACGCCAAGAGTTGGGGCTCTTCGATTGCCTTCCACAGCTCTTTCAAGTTCTGATCAGCTCTCATGAACGTTTTGGCATTGTCTGAGTAGATTACCTTGCATAATCCTCTTCTTGAGATGAATCTTTTCAGAGCTAACAGGAATGTCTCTGTTGACTGATCTGAGACCAGTTCCAAATGCACTGCTCTGGTTACAGCACAAGTGAACTGTGCAATGTATGACTTCTTCACAGAACCATTTTCTTTCACATAGAGCGGTCCTGCAAAATCCACACCTGTGACTTCGAATGGTGGGAATTCAGTTATTCTGTATTTTGGTAAAGGTGCAGTGACCTGCTGTCTGGCCCTTGCCTTGAATCTCTTGCACACTATAGATCTTGCCACTGTGCTCTTGACTAGCTGCCTAGCACGTAAGATCCAGTATCGCTCTCTGATTTGTACTAGAGTGTCTCTTGCACCAGAATGCATCACCTTCTCATGGTGGTACTATATCAGCATTTCTGAGTATCTGTACTTGTTGGGCAGAACCCATGGGTGCTGCTCTCTGAATGTGAAGTTGGAGTGTTGCAGTCTTCCTCCTACACTGAGTAGTTCGTGTTCGTCCAAGAACGGTTTTAGTTCTCTGATTTTACAGTCATCGTTTAGGCTTTTTCCTGCCTTCAGTAGTTTGATCTCCTGTCCGAAACACTGTTGTTGTGTTACCTTAATCCAGTACTTTTCTACATTGAACAGTTCGTCAGCAGTCAGTTCACCTTGCATCTTTATGTTTGTACGAGCATTGGCTATGAATCTCTTTATCCAGGCGGTGACTCTGAACACTCTTTTCAGTTTAATGTACCTTTCAAGCTCCAACACAGGTTCAGTGATGTCTGTGCTGTTTGCTGCGAGTTGTACAGTAACCTGGCAACTGGACTTGAGTTCTGTATTTACCTCTTCTGGAACCTTGTTATCATCAGGCACCTCGGACGGATTGGGTGATGTCATAATTCTGGGTCCATTCCACCATAGCTCGCTCTGTGTCAAGTTTCTAACAGTTTGTCCTCTTGTAGGGAGGTCGGCTGGATTAGTTTTCCCTTCAATATGTGACCAAGACTCTGGATTGGTCAAGGACTGGATCTCCGTCACTCTGTTCGCGACAAACTGTTTCCATTTCTGAGCTGAGGTCCAAATCCAATGCAGCACGATCATCGAGTCTGTCCACATTTTGATCTGTTTTTCTTCCATTTTCAGTGTGGTCATCAGGTTGTTTGCTAGTCTCGCTCCAATCACAGCTCCCATGAGCTCCAGGCGTGGCAGCGTCATTTTCTTGAGTGGGGCTACGCTGGACTTGGATGCGACTAGACTTGTTGTTTCCCTGTCTCGTGATTGACCTTGCAAGTAAGCTACTGCACTGTAAGCTCTTTCACTTGCATCACAGAACACGTGTAGTTTCAGGGTGTGGCTGTTCTGTGGCCGCATGTCTGTTTTGTACCACCTTGGTATGGTGAGCTGGTGTAACTGGGGTAGTTCTGAACAGCACTGTTGCCATTCTCGTGCCAGATCAAGTGGTAATTCTTCATCCCAGCTGATTCCCCTCTCCCACATTTCCTGGAACATGCACTTGATCCTGATGGGGAAGGGGGTCAGGAAACCAAGAGGGTCGAAGATACGTGCAGACGACTGCAGATCACTTCTCTTTGTGTTTTCCCTTTGCTTTAGAATGCTTAGTAGCGGCCTGAGGTCAAACACAAAGTCATCTGTTTCCAGTCTCCATACTAAACTTAAAACCTTCAGCACTACTCCTTGTGTTTCTAGCGTCAATGGGTGGTCAGTTGTCATACTCTCCTCCCATTTTGTTTTCAATTCAGGAGAGTTGGTCATCCACTTGCAGAGGTCCATCCCTGCAATCGACAGCATTCGCTTTGCAGTTGTTGTCACAAGGTAAGCCTCTTCAACATTGCGTGAACTTGCAATGAAGCCATCTACATAGAGTGACTCTCTCAGTATCTCTACAACTTCTGGTTTTTCTGTTTCATATTGTTTCAGGTGCTTTCTGATTGTAGCTGCCAGCATGTATGGACTTGGGGAAACTCCAAATACCACTCTTTTCATCCTCAGCACATGCAGCTCCTCTTCATTTTCTCCCCTTGGTGGGCCTGTGAACCATATAAATCTCACGGCGTCTCTGTATCTCTCTGCTAGGGATATCTGCAGGAAAGCCTTCTTGATGTCTGCCATGAATGCGATCTCATGTAGTCTGAACTTTATCAGAACGCTGAGCAGATCTGGATTCAGGTTCGGTCCTGTGAGTAGACAGTCATTGAGGGATGGACAGCCATCTTCATGGGATGAGGCATCAAACACCACTCTCAGTTTTGTCGTCACCTTATCTTCTCGGAGTACTGCATGGTGAGGTAAGTAGTATTTTACGTTGTCTGCGCTTGATGCGTTGTCCTTGGGCACGTCCTCTGCCATATCCTGTTGTAAGTAGTCCTCTACGACTTCATTGTATTTGCTGTACAACGTCACATCCTTCTTCAGTCTTTTACTTCAGACCTTCAAACCGTTTCTTGGCAATTCTATAGTTGTCTTGGAGTTCTGGCATTTCTCGTTTCCATGGCAACTCCATGTGGTATCGCCCATCTTTGAAGGTGGTTGTTTCCTCAAACCTCTGTAGAGCCTTGTTTTCCTCTTGGTTCTGTGTTTTCTCGCTTATAATACCCAGAGACTCAAGCTCCCAGAATGCATGCAGTTATTTGGAGACTAGTGTGTCTTCATCAAGTGGGATGAACATACAGGTTGCCTCGGCGACACTTGACATGGACACGGGTCCCTGCACCGACCATCCAAAGGTGCTCTCTAAAGCAACCAGCGTCTCCGTCAGTCGCTCCACTCTGCCTGATACTATCTGCCAGTAGTAGTCTGCTCCCATCAGGACAGAGAGTTCAGGATCATTGTCATCTCCTGGAAAGTCTGCGAGCTGCAGTCCCTTTCTATTGAGCTCATGTTGAATCTTGTTCACCAGGAACCTTCATCACAGCTGTGCACACTTGTGGGGTTTCAATTGCCTCTATCTCTATTCTCTGCTGTTTGTCACAGACATTCTCCAAGATGACTTTCATTGTGTTGCGTTGGGACGTTGCTGGAACAGAGGAGCCAAACGTGTGAAGAGTGAGTGCCTCTTGTCTGATTACTGATAGCTTCAAGCCCTTCACAAGGTTTTTATGTATGAAGCTTCTCTGACTGCCTCCATCTAGTAAGCAACGAGCTATCTTCCTGCCCGATGGGCCTTCTACCCATGCCTTTGCCGTTTGTAGCAACACAGTGTTATGTCCATCTGGTTTCATCTTCACTGAAAGGGGAATAACTGAGGAAACAACAGCATCTGCAGAAACAGTAGGGGTTGCACATCACTTCTCTTACTGGTACACACAGCAATGTGATGTCTGCTTCCACATGTTGCACATGACACATCTTTGACTTTACAGAATTTTGCTATGTGTTTCTGTCCTAAACATACAAAGCATCTTCCCATTTTCTTAAGTTTCTCTTTGCGTGTAACAATATTGTGGTCAGGGCAGTTTTCTGATTTGTGGTCTGCACTGTCACAGAATAGACAGTTTTGTTCCTTCTGGCTGGCTGTATGCAGTGCCGCAGCAGATGGCATGTTGGGTCTTTTTGTTTTCATTTCATTGGAGGATCATGACTTGTTCCATAGTTTGCTCTCTTTCTGTTGGTTGCATGATCTTGTCATTTGTAGCGCTCTCTACCTGCTCTGAACCTCCTTCTGTAGGAAACTGATGATCTCAGCCACTTTCCATTCATCATCTACTCCCCTCTGATGACTATAGTCAAGAGCTATGTCCTCTGGAATCATCTGCAGTAAGATTGGGTATAGTAGGCTTCCATAGGTTTCTGACACTACACCCAGTGACTCCAAGCTCCTAATCTGAATTTCACATTCATCATATAGCTGCCTCAATGCATTTAGGTCAGAGGATTTCTTCACAGGAGTGAGATTCAGCAGCTTTGACATGTGAGCACTAATCACAAGATCTTTCCTTCCAAATCTGCTCTTGAGCAGAACGACTGCATCATCATAGTTACTGTCTGTTAACATCAGTCCTGCTACTGCCTTTGCAGCTGGTCCAGTGAGATATGTTTTCAGATAGGTAAACTTCTCTTTATTACACAGTTAATCATTGTTGTGAATAGCGGTCTCATACTGGCTCCAAAACTCCTGCCACATACTGACATCTCCATAGAATTGATCAATAATCAACTTTGGTAGCCTTACTGATTGTCTCTGTGATCTGTTTGAGTTAGCGTCACTCACCTGTGCTGGTAGTGGATTGAGGTCCTGTTTTTTCTTTATCACTCGTTATGCACGGCTCTTCAGCATGATAACGCGCTCTTTGTAATCCTCCGTGCATGCAATCTCCACCTCCAATCCGTCCAATGGCGTTAACTGTTCAATTCCACGATCAAGTTCAAACAAGCTGTCCTCCTTAGCTGATAGCAATTCCAACAATGTACTCAAGTGTCAAGTGATCGGTATCCAAATTTGACTGGGTTATTTCCACGTCAGTCTGATTCAAAATCCGTGTTGTGGCACTTCAAATGGTACCCCGCTTTCGTCTCATTCTTTCTGCTTCATGCCGACGTTCCTCCTCAGCCATTTCAGCCGCTTCATCCCTACAATCTTCGTCGTAGCTCATACTTGTCCTGGGTTTCGGCACCAAAATATAGAATAACTATCTTCAAAGTAATGACTCGGGACATCGGGTTTGAGATGAAAGCTTCTTTTAGTAATAATACTTGTTCACGTTACATTTAACAAATTTAGATTCTACAAAACAATAAAAGTAAGTTGCTAGCGAAAAGTCAGGATAATCAGTTGTCACTTTACATAACTGACGCGTTCTCTCTCTACTTCCTGTCGCAAGGTATTCTGGAACTTGCAGTCAAAAGCGTTATTCAATACTAACCAATACAATCAAAATATGTATGTAGTTCTCTCAATCTCCAACACACAAATTCTAATAAGATACAGCTCAATGAATTAACTTAAGCATTAACTCTGTAACCCATTAAAGTTACAACATAGCTTAAGATATATTTTTATTTTAGATTCAGATTTTTATGATACAAGTTTGTTTTTATTCTTAAACTGTTAAAGTATAGTTCTAGAAAGAACCCTTAAGGTTACCTTATTGGTAGGAGTGTTAAAGTAACTGTTCGAATTTTAGACACCAACTAAGGGACTGATTGTCCTGAGGGGGGAGACAAAAAACTGTTTATAGGTTGTAGAAGGTAAGAACCTGTTTTTCTTGTTATTAAATACTGTGCTTCTCAGAAAATGTTAGACAAAAATTATTTTATTGGCACCCCAATAAGGGTTTAGTTAAACCTCTGGGCCAGTGGGACACTTGCGTCCCACCCTAATCAACAGCCAGTGGAATCGCGTCACGCTAAATGCAAAACCTCATAAATGCTATAACTTCAATTTCTCAAACATATGACTATTTTACACCGTTTTATAGATACACCTCTCCTGAATCGAACCACGTTGTCCGATTTCAAAAAGGCTTTACAGCAAAAGCAAAACATTAGATTATGTCAGCAGAGTACCCAGCCAGAAATAATCACACAGCCATTTTCAAAGCAACTAGCATGCATCACAAATACCCAAAACACAGCTAAATGCAGCACTAACCTTTGACAACCTTCATCAGATGACACTCCTAGGACATCATGTTACACAACACATGCATTTGTTGTTTGATAAAGTTCATATTTATATATAAAAACTGCATTTTACATCGGCGCATGACGTTCAGAAAATCTTTTGCCTCAAATGCTTCCGGTTTATTAGCGCTACAATTTACAAAATTACTATTCGAAAACATTGTTAAAATGTAATATTGTCATTCAAAGGCTTATAGATTAACATGTCTTGAATGCCATCTCTTTGCCAGATTTAAAAATAACTTTACTGGGAAATCACACTGCAATAAACGACGTGGTATGCCCAGGAAAATAGTCTAGGCTATACATGTTTTGAGCCATCTTGGAATGATCAACCATCAAAAATACTATTGTAAATAATCCCTTACCTTTGATTATCTTTATCAGAAGGCACTTCTAGGAATCCCAGGTCCATAACAAATGTAGTTTTGTTCAAAAAAGTTAATAATTTATGTCCCAATAGCGTTAGCGCGCTCCGAAGGCTAGTGAAAATGTACCGTCTGCGTCTGACTTGTCGTCAGGAATGAGCAAAAAATATATATTTAAGTTTGTTCAAACATGTCAAACGTTGTATAACATAAATCTTTAGGGGCTTTTTCAACCAGGGCTTCAATAATATTCCATTGGGATGGTTGCATTGTCTTTCAAAACGTTTCGAAAAGGGAGAGTACCCATGGGCGCCGACGTCACAATGGTAATGGCCCATTTCCTGTGACTAAAGGTAAACATCCTCTCTTTCAGTCAATTTTGATGGTAGGAGGCTCAAAATACTTTGTAAAGACTGGGGACATCTAGTGGAAGCCATAGGAAGTGTTAAATTAATCGCAAGCCCCTGTGTGTTTCAATGGCAAATGTTTGAAGTGATATCCACACATCAGATTTCAGTTTCCTGTCAGGATTTGTCTCAGGGTTTTGACTGCCATATGAGTTCTGTTATACTCACAGACACCATTCAAACAGTTTTAGAAACTTTAGGGTGTTTTCTATCCAAAGCCAGTATTTATATGCATATTCTAGTTTCTGGGCAGTAGTAATAACCAGATTAAATCGGGTACGTTTTTTTATCCGGCCGTGCAAATACTGCCCCCTAGCCCTAACAGGTTTTAAGGGCGCTGAAGTTGCCTATCAATCTGATCTTTGTTAATTTTCACTTATCATTGATTTGTGATATTGATTTGTGATTGATTGATTGAACTGGGATTTTTTTATGCCTGTTTTTAATAAACTTGCTTTATTGTTCTGAAACCCTGTGTCATCAAAGATTCATAAAAGTGCGTGTCGTTTTACTTTAGGTTTCTGAAATTGACTTGATTAACTGAGGATTTTTTGCATCTGGTTGATTAGTCCATTGGGATCACGAGCTGCTGGTATAAAGGAACCTGAGACCGAACCATAGGTACTAAGTGCATTGGTAGGAGTCGTAGGAGGGGTGTCTCTGGGCTGAGCCAACCCAGAGGAATGCGGCCCACTCATTGTGTACTGCGGTGGAAGCTCCGGCCTGGACGCTCTTGAGAAGGCGCCGGGTTACTAAGAGAAAGAGCGTGGAAGCATAGGCTCTAGACTCTAAGGATAGCCCACTTTACTGTAAGGCCCTTACTGTTGAGTTTGAGGAACAGTCCCTAGCTTTAGACTAGCTCAACGGTAAGGCTGAGCGACATCTATCAGATCTGTAGGGATCAGTGACATGAGATAACCGACTGCAATTGGGTATGCGGAGGAGGTTGTGTCGTTGATCTTGCAGAGGTGGTATTTTAGCTTTGACAAGGGTTTCATGCTTGTGGGATTAATTGGCATTAAGATTACACCATGGTGCATCTGGTCTCCACTCCCCCACTGTGGAACCAAATAGCCCATTGTGATAGAGCCCTGTTATTGCAGAGAGAGTAGTATTTAATTATATTTCTGGTGGACTGACATCTAGACAAAGAGGGGTAGCTGGGAGCCAAATTGTCTCACCACGATTAAGGCAGCTCTCCTGTTCATTTTCATCTTTGCTCTCCAACGTCTCCTTTCTGGAAATCATATAACCATGTCTGCACAATTTTAAAGAAAGTAACATGAAATCATGATGATAGTCTCTCTGATAAGTATTGGTGTGGTTGGCTTCTATAGAATAGGTCCTTTCACTGGGGGCAGAGTAGCGGGGCAGAATAGCCTAGTGGTTAAGAGTGTTGGGCCAGTAACCGAAAGGTTGCTGGTTTTGAATCCCCAAGCTGATTAGGTGAAAGATCAGTCGATATGCCCTTGAACAAGGCACTTAACCCTATGTCCTCCTGTATGTCGCTCTGATAAGAGCGTCTGCTAAATTATGTAAATGTAAATGTAATTTGTCTATGTCCGAGATACAACATCTTAACAGTGATCCACAGATGACAAGTAGCCTAATAAGTGTGTGAGGATTCCTTGATTGATTGATTTTGCTTGACTTTTGAAAATACATATTAAGCTGCTTCAGCTGGAGACAACATTATATATATTAAAACTCACTGAGTATAAAACACAATAAAGGTACATGATAGCTATGTCTACAGAATATTGTTTCCCGTCATGATAGTCTATTTATAGGTATGGCGTTTCTATCCAGGCTTAAATCAGAGCAGCATGT
Source organism: Salmo trutta (assembly GCF_901001165.1). Taxonomy (NCBI): domain Eukaryota; kingdom Metazoa; phylum Chordata; class Actinopteri; order Salmoniformes; family Salmonidae; genus Salmo; species Salmo trutta. The sequence continues at coordinate 36,344,394 of NC_042963.1, forward strand.
AAGCTGAATCGTATTTCCACGGTATCTTATTTTGAAATGGGTATGTAAATACATCTGCAGAGGCATCTCGTATGCAGAACATCATCAAACATTCATGCATCCTGTTTGAGATTCATTTTATTTTTTAAAGCAGTGTTTTTACTTGTTGCTGGGAGAGCAGGGAGACGCCGGGGACTTTTTGACATATTTCTGCAACTCTGCCAGCTGCTGTACTCAACCACTGAGTTATGCTCAAGTGCTGCATGTGGGGGTGGAAGTGGGGGAGGAAGGAGGGATGTGGAGAGAAGATAAGAAGGTGACTCAGAACAGTAGCAACAGAGAATGTTCTGTATATTTGAAATGGGGATGAAGAGAGATAGGGTCAGATATCAGAACCTCTGCTTCGCCGCAGAGGCTTTCATGGTGGTCAGTGAAAATGAATCTGTGTGCACCCGTAAATCAATCGATTAATCATCAGGGCCGGGGTCTAATCGAGATCGGGGGTGGAGGAGGGTCAACGCTGAGGTGTGTTACAAAAAAACAGCTTGATTGTTTTCCCTTCGCCTGGTGCGCAATGTGAGCTCACAGTCTTGCTGCATCCCAGCATCTCAATCTCAATCCCCTCCTCCCTTTGCTCACAACATCTAGTGCTCTCCCTCTGCCACTTATCAGTCAAAGGCCTTCTATTTCTCCCCCAGCCTTAATGATGTAGTACCCGTGCGTGACGTGTGGCTGGAATTTCAATGTAGGCCCCTGTGGCAGACGATAGCCTCCCGGTTGCACTAAACAAAACAAGCCGGCCAGGCTGAGGCTCGTAGGCCAGGCCAGTCTGAGAGGGTGAGAGGGTGAATTACCCTGGATCGGATATCACATTTGGCCATGACATGGGAAGCCTTTGATGTGCCTGAGGGGAGGGGAGATGTTATTTGGTGTAATTGCACATTTTGAGTCAATGTTTAATGTGTGTTGTGTTTTCAGTAGATACATTTGGCCCATGTCCGCTGCTGGAGTGTTATTTTTTCAGTGTGTTTGAATTGAACAATCTCATGGATCTTGATCTCTATTTTTGAAAAAGCATAAGTTTGGAATCAGAATCACCTCTATTCTCCAAAAACATTTGCATGTACAGGAATTTAACTTGGTGAAATGGTGCTGCCACAATAAATAGAATATACAGACAGACCGATGATAAACAAGATATACAAACAACATATGTATGTCAGTTGTCTTCTTCTTTCCCTCACCCATTCCTTCCTTAGTTAGAAAGAACAGCTGGTAATGTATAGTTTGTGATTTCACTATCAGCAGGAAAAATACAGTAATGATGTAGGTATTTAAATACACATATTATGTTAATTTCATTTAAACATACTTTGTGTAAATTAAAAACTGAAGTGGCTCATCATAAATCATTTAAATGAATCTTAGCTATGTTATTTGCTCTTATTCAGTCTTCTTTCTGTGGGAGTTTATTGCCATACATAAACTGCTAACATTTAAAACCAAAACCTATTTAATCATTGCAGTACTCAAAAATTATCACACGACCTGCAGAAGTGCTGCTATTTGTATCTTAGAGTAGAAAGGTAAACAGTCTTAACACTTTTAAATTATATTACCAGCCACTACACAAGTCTTTCATCCAGCTTGGTAGTCAGTAAACTTATATCTGAAATGCCGTTTTTGTTTCAAGGCTTTAACCTTTTCAGCTAGATGACTTGCCATAGCTTTGGCTGGCCCACGGTCCAAAATAATGACTGTCCGATTATGTCCTCGCAATATTTCATAATGTCATTCATTTAGAATCTATCCAGGGATAATTTTGATTAATGGCAATGATTATTACAAATGACCTGTTCATATTGCTGTGTGCATTCATTTGGTGGCTGTTTTGGACTGTGCAACATTTGCCCACAGTGTACCAGTAGTCCCACTTGTTTCAATTAATTGTGAAGAGATCAGTAAATGTTATTTACTGTACAACGGATGCCTCACTTCACATATCTCAAAATGAAAAATTGAGCGATTCATTAAATTCATATTTTAAACAATTATTTTTAACAAATCAAAGGATTTGCTTCAGCTTTGTAGTAGTTGGGGTTCGGTTCAATCGCGGTGAACCGAATCATCAAATAATAATTTCTGAATCGAACAGTAAAATAAAATAAAAATAGTCAAACATACGTGGCCTGGGCCTCCCGAGTGGCGCAGCGGTCTAAGGCACTGCATCTCAGTGCTTGTGGCGTCACTACAAACCTGGGTTTGATCCCGGGATGTGTCGCAGCCGTCCGGGTTAGGAGAGGGTTTGGCCAACCGGGATGTCCTTGTCCCATCGCTCTCAGTTTCCTCCGACACATTGGTGCTTCTGGGTTAAGTGAGCAGTAGGTCAAGAAGAAATGCGGCTTGGCAGGATCGTATATTGGCGGAGACATGGCTCTCGACCTTCACCTCTCCCGAGTTAACACGGGAGTTGCAGAGATGTGACAACACTTTAACTACCAATTGGATATCACAACATTGGGGTAAAATATATATATATAAAAAAAAAATAATAAATAACATACGGTGGTCCAATCTGGCCCGCGGGTACTTTGAGTACAAAATAAAATGTAAAAATCTATGATTTTACCAAGTTACAGTTACTATAAGGAAACCAGTCAATTAAATAAATTAGGCCCTAATCTATGAATTTTACATGACTGGGCAGGGGTGCAGCCATGGGTGGGCCTGGGGAGGCATAGGCCCACCCACTGGGGAGCCAGGGCCAGACAATCAGAATGAGTTTTTCCCCTCAAAAGGGCTTTATTACAGACAGAAATACTCCTCAGTTCCAGCAGTTTTCCGGGTGGCTGGTCTCAGACGATCCCGCTGGTGAAGAAGCCGGATGTGAAGGTCCTGGACTGGTGTGGTTACATGTTGTGAGGCAGGTTGAACGTACTGCCAAATTCTCTAAAACGACGTTGGAGGCAGCGTATGGTAGAGAAATTAACATTCAATTATCTGGCAAAAGCTATGGTGGACATTCCTGCATGTCAATTGCGAGCTCCTGTGGTATTGTGTGACAAAACTGCACATTTTAGAGTGGCCTTTTATTATCCCCAGCGCAAGGCGCACCTGTGTAATGATCATGCTGTTTAATCAGCTTCTTGATATGCCACACCTTGCAGGTGAATCGATTATCTTGGCAAAGGAGAAATGCTCATGAACAGGGATAAACAAATTTGTGCACAACATTTGAGAGAAATACATTTTTTGTGCATATGGAACATTTCTGGGATCTTTTATTTCAGCTCATGAAACATGGGACCAACACTTTACATGTTGCATTTATATTTTTTTTCTTCAGTATATATTTTGGAGGGAAGGAAAACAAACTCAGTATACTTTAAAATGATTAAAACCAAATGAAAACCGTGTAGAAATTATAATGAACCTACTACGTTCATACAGTTTCTTGACTGTGTCCAGCTCGCTTGTAATCACCGAAATTAAAGCTAGACAGTCAGGGAGAATCGACAACTACAAAAACTATTGATACAGGACTATTTTTTTTAAATGTTGACGTAGAGGAAATATAACCAATTTCCAGTGGGGCCCTCCGGACCTCGTTGGAGACCGAATGCGGCCCCTGGGCCAAAATTAGTTTGACACCCCTGCTTTGGGTTGATTAGGACATTCAACTGATGGGACATTGCAACTCAAAAGATTCTAGTAGTAAGCCTGGCCCTGAAGTAACCACTAAGGGCTCGCGATTTTTCCCAGGTGTTTGGACTGTACTCATCAGAGAACCTCTCAAATGTAACGATTCAGTCAAGGCATAGAGTCATCCATTCAGTCGGCTAGGACTCATCAGAGCGCCATTAGGCTCAATATGCTTACACTGAAACAAAATACAAGTGGAAGTGTAGCTTCTTAACTCCTTCTGCTCAAAAAGTCGATTATAATTCGCTATTGACAATGATGATGGACTATCATTTTTAATAAAGTAGGAAATAGTGACCCTTCATTCAGGGAATTTTGCAAATAATAATTTTGTACAAATATGTAGATATATTTTATTTTTAACTCGCACAGTCCGGTGCGAGTCATTCCAGCCCCTCGCAGGTGCCGTGCTAGAGCGGCTATCCAGCCTGGTAGGAGGATACCTGCGCAGCGCATCTGGTCGCCGGTACGCCTCCGAGGACCAGGCTACCCAACTCCCGCTCTACGCACGGCTACCATCAGGCCCCTGCACAGCCCAGTCTGCCCTGTACGAGCACCCCGCTCGTACAGGGCTACTAGTTCCATCCAGCCAAGGCGGGTTGTGCAGGAGGTAAGATCTAGTCCGGCTGTGCGCCTCCATAGCCCTGGGTTTCCAGCTCCTGTCTCTCGTGCGGACCCGGAAGTGCGTCCACCCAGTCAGACTCGTCCTGTTCCCGCTCCCCGCACTAAACTGCAAGTGCGTAAACCCAGCCTCGCCAGTCAACAGTCGTCAGAGCTGCCCGCCAGTCAACAGTCGTCGGAGCTGCCCGCCAGTCAACAGTCGTTGGAGCTGCCCGCCAGTCAACAGTCGTCGGAGCTGCCCGCCAGTCAACAGTTGTCGGAGCTGCCCGTCAGTCAACAGTCGTCGGAGCTGCCCGCCAGTCAACAGTCGCCGGAGTGGTCAGACTGCGCTGAACTGCCGGAGTGGCCAGACTGCGCTGAACTGCCGGAGTGGCCAGACTGCGCTGAACTGCCGGAGTGGCCAGACTGCGCTGAACTGCCGGAGTGGCCAGACTGCGCTGAACTGCCGGAGTGGCCAGACTGCGCTGAACTGCAGGAGTGGCCAGACTGCCCTGAACTGCCGGAGTGGCCAGACTGCCCTGAACTGCCGGAGTGGCCAGACTGCCCTGAACTGCCGGAGTGGCCAGACTGCCCTGAACTGCCCCGAGTTGCCAGACTGCCCTGAACTGCCCCGAGTTGCCAGACTGCCCAGACTGTCCCGAGTTGCCAGACTGCCCAGACTGTCCCGAGTTGCCAGACTGCCCAGACTGTCCCGAGTTGCCAGACTGCCCAGACTGTCCCGAGTTGCCAGACTGCCCAGACTGTCCCGAGCTGCCAGACTGCCCAGACTGTCCCGAGCTGCCAGACTGCCCAGACTGTCCCGAGCTGCCAGACTGCCCAGACTGTCCCGAGCTGCCAGACTGCCCAGACAGCCTGGAACGGCCTGAGCCGGAGCCACCTCCAAAAATAGGTGGGTTGGGGAGGGGGGGTGTAGCACAGTGCTGTCGTTGACGGCAGCCACCCTCCCTTCCCTCCCTTTAGTAAGGGGGAATTTTTCTTTTGGGTATTGTTTGGGGTTATTTTTTTTGTTAAGGTGCTTCCGGGGTAGCACCTTTAAGGGGGGGGTACTGTCACGTCCTGGCCAGTATATAAGGTTAATTGTTTTGTAGTTTGGTCAGGGCGTGGCAGGGGGTATTTGTTTTATGTGGTTCAGGGTGGTGTGTTTGGTTAAAGGGTGTTTGATTTAGTATTTCCGGGGTTCTGGTTTATAGTCTATGTTTATGTATTACTATGTCTAGTCTGGTGAGTGTGTTTCTATGTTGTGTTGATTGGGGTTGGGACTCTCAGTTGAAGGCAGGTGTTGTCTATCTGCCTTTGATTGAGAGTCCCATATATTAGGGTGTGTTTGTGGTTGTTATTTGTGGGTGATTGTTCTGTGTGTAAGCCGTATGCTTTACCAGACTGTTTGTAGTTGTTCGTTCGTTTTGTTATTTTGTATGTTCATTTTTGTAGTTAATAAAAATCAAGATGAGCATACACGTACCTGCTGCGTATTGGTCCTCCTTCACCGACGACAACCGTGACAGCCACATACAAACAGGCAGCTCCAAAATGCAGGTGTTTCAGCCTAGCTCAGTGCTTTCTGTGGTGGTGGGGCAGGCCAGCAGAAAATAGGAGCACTGCACTGTGATTGGCTCAGTGTTCTGTCACTCATGGGGACACTACATCACCCGCCTTTAGTAAGAGTAGACAGCAAGAATGTGAGCCCTTTGGGTCCTGCCATAGACTTAGATTAGAAGTGCCCTTCCAAGAAGGCTCAAGAACATTGGCCACAGATAAATTGACGTCAAATCACGTTATATCTACAGTAGCTTTGATTGGACTGATCATGTCAACATCTTACTTTCAAAATGTTAGCTAGCAGTCATCATCATAAATCAAGTAGACAATCTACTTTTTAATCCTTTCATATGAAGAGAAATAATGAAGTTAAATTATAGATAAAACGTATCGGTGCTCATCGGCCATTGGACATAAACATCACACAACAAGTATGTAAATCGCAAATTCCACAATGAGTTGTTTGGAAGGAATCGGTGACAGTGGCTAACCGCAGGTATTGCAACTGGGAAGTCGGGAATAAATGTTCTCAGACTGGGAAAATACGTTTTGAACGGTCATCCAACTCGGAATTGTAAATCTTTGTCTTTCTTTATGAAAAAATTTGCCAACAAAGGACCACCGCGAACAACAAAGGGAGTCCAAAAATGTCTTATATGCTGCTGCATAAATTATGTACTATGCCAGGGAGATATGTATACTGTAGCTAAGAAAGTAATACTAAATGTATGTTGTGTAGAAAGCTGTTAGTAGCCCATGTGCCTCACCCTAATAATTTAGACTATTTTCACCTCTTAATTTCTCCTCACATTACTGTTCTGACTCAGTGGTGCACATGTAGCCAATAACCTGTTTTTGAGAAAACTAATATTGTACACTGCTCAAAAAAATAAAGTGAACACAAGCAACACAATGTAACTCCAAGTCAATCACACTTCTGTGAAATCAAACTGTCCACTTAGGAAGCAACACTGATTGACAATACATTTCACATGCTGTTGTGCAAATGGAATAGACAACAGGTGGAAATTATAGGCAATTAGCAAGACACCCCCAATAAAGGAGTGGTTCTGCAGGTGGGGACCACAGACCACTTCTCAGTTCCTATGCTTCCTGGCTGATGTTTTGGTCACTTTTGAATGCTGGCGGTGCTTTCACTCTAGTGGTAGCATGAGACGGAGTCTACAACCCACACAAGTGGCTCAGGTAGTGCAGCTCATCCAGGATGGCACATCAATGCGAGCTGTGGCAAGAAGGTTTGCTGTGTCTGTCAGCGTAGTGTCCAGAGCATGGAGGCGCTACCAGGAGACAGGCCAGTACATCAGGAGACGTGGAGGAGGCCGTAGGAGGGCAACAACCCAGCAGCAGGACCGCTACCTCCGCCTTTGTGCAAGGTGGAGCAGGAGAAGCACTGCCAGAGCCCTACAAAATGACCTCCAGCAGGCCACAAATGTGCATGTGTCTGCTCAAACGGTCAGAAACAGACTCCATGAGGGTGGTATGAGGGCCCGACGTCCACAGGTGGGGATTGTGCTTACAGCCCAACACCGTGCAGGGCGTTTGGCATTTGCCAGAGAACACAAAAATTGGCAAATTCGCCACTGGTGCCCTGTGCTCTTCACAGATGAAAGCAGGTTCACACTGAGCACGTGACAGAGTCTGGAGACGCCGTGGAGAACGTTCTGCTGCCTGTAACATCCTCCAGAATGACCGGTTTGGCGGTGGGTCAGTCATGGTGTGGGGTGGCATTTCTTTGGGGGGCCGCACAGCCCTCCATGTGCTCGCCAGAGGTAGCCTGACTGCCATTAGGTACTGAGATGAGATCCTCAGACCCCTTGTGAGACCATATGCTGGTGCGGTTGGCCCTGGGTTCCTCCTAATGCAAGACAATGCTAGACCTCATGTGGCTGGAGTGTGTCAGCAGTTCCTGCAAGAGGAAGGCATTGATGCTATGGACTGGCCCGCCCGTTCCCCAGACCTGAATCCAATTGAGCACATCTGGGACATCATGTCTCGCTCCATCCACCAACGCCACGTTGCACCACAGACTGTCCAGGAGTTGGCGGATGCTTTAGTCCAGGTCTGGGAGGAGATCCCTCAGGAGACCATCCGCCACCTCATCAGGAGCATGCCCAGGCATTGTAGGGAGGTCATACAGGCACGTAGAGGCCACACACACTACTGAGCCTCATTTTTACTTGTTTTAAAGACATTACATCAAAGTTGGATCAGCCTGTAGTGTGGTTTTCCACTTTAATTTTGAGTGTGACTCCAAATCCATACCTCCATGGGTTGATAAATTGGATTTCCATTGATTATTTTTGTGTGATTTTGTTGTCAGCACATTCAACTATGTAAAGAAAAAAGTATTTAATAAGATTATTTCTATCATTCAGATCTAGGATGTGTTGTTTAAGTGTTCCCTTAATTTTTTGAGTGGTATAAAAGCTTTCATTGTCTGCTTATATGCCCCCTTTATTTATCCTACGGTTCTGACTTGGTATACAGGGAGAATTCTGTAATAGCAGCCCATGTTCTGCATTCTGTCGCTGTACATTTCAAAAGTTCTGAACACATATTTATATTGACTACGTCCGTCTTGGCTCACTCATTAATTTAATGTCTTAATCGAAATTACAGAATGCCTCTTATCCACTCATCGTTACCTTATGCCATAGTTTGTACATCTCAATTGTCAGTAGAAACCACATTTTCTTAAGCAAGTCAGCCATATCAGCTATGTTTTTTAAAAAGGCAGTAAACGAGGCTGAATGAATTGTTTCGCTGCCAGACAAAGCTCCGCTGATAGCCAGATATAGCGGTGGTAAGGATTCACTCCATTGTGCTGGAAAGAAAGCTCTGCTGTTGGGACAGCTTTATGTAGGCCCTAACAGTTTGTGGGCACCACTTGTCTCTGTTATAGCGCAATTAATGTATTGTTTAGTGTTGTGTTGTGTTGTGTTGTGTAGTTGCTTTGCTGGCATGCATCTACATTTTTTTTCAGTTTGCCCCACCAAGATTTACATGCTAAAATCGCCACTGAAGGTAGGCCTAATTTCGTGTTTTAGGATTTTAAAACAGAAACACTTATTTGAGCCACTATGTGTAGGCAAATGCAATCTTTACTTTTGGATGATGCATTGCATTGTACAGCACTACAAAACTGAATGTTATACTCTGAAAAAGCAAAAGACAAAAGCGACGAATAAGCAAATTTGGGCACACACATTAAAAGGAGGACAATATGGATTGTATATTTTGCAGAAAGAGCTTGAAGTAAGAACAGGTTTAAATGTGACTTGTAAAATAGCCCAGCAGACCAACTAGAGTGTGTGCGCATGTGCCTGCGCCCGTGTGTGTGCGAGTGTGTGTGTGTTGTACTGTAAGAGAACCTTTATAATTCTGATTGGCTGACAGTAGGACATGCCTTGCATCTGCTCAGAGCACTGCTCACACTTGGCAATAATGGAAGATTTGAGGCTAAATATCTTAAACATGTTTGAAAATTAGTGGGACGTCCTAAGGTGCCCGTAGATTTGCCTGTGACAGCCATCAACCGCAAATGGGGTATGTGCTTACACTTTACAGGCTGCGGCATTACGTTTTGCTCCGGATTTGCTCTGATTTCCTACAATTTGTAAAAATGCAACAGGAGCCGATCGGGAACCCGTACATCGGGCTAAAAACGTGTCCAATGATGTATATAAACCCTGGATTGCTGATGCTATGTATTGGCAAGTGAGAGGCTTTGAAGCCACCGGTCAGCAGTGGTGTAAAGTACTAAAGTACTACTTAAGTATTTTTTTGGGGTATCTGTATTTTAGTTTACTATTTATATTTTTGACAACGTTTACTTTACTACATTACTAAAGAAAATAAATGTACTTTTTAGTCCGTTTACTTTCCAGGACACCCAAAAGTACTAGTTATATTTTGAATGATGTCTGTGCCCGATAATGTTTGAACCACATTTGTGCTGCTACCATGTTGTGATGCTGCCATTAAGTGTTGTTACCATGTTGTTGTCATGTGTTGCTACCATGCTGTGTTGTCATGTGTTTCTGCCATGCTGTTTTGTTGTCTTAGGTCTCTCTTTATGTAGTGTTGTGGTTTCTCTCTTGTCGTGATGTGTGTTTTGATGTTTCAGATACTAAACTAGTCTAAAGAAGGCCCGTTTTATTGCTTCTTTAATCAGCACGACAGTTTTCATCTGTGCTATCTGTGCTTCATCTGGGTTTCTAATGATTAATTAGCCTTTGAAAATGATAAACTTGGATTAGCTAACACAACGTGCTATTAGAACACAGGAGTGATGGTTGCTGATGATGGGCCTCTGTACGCCTATGTAGACATTCCATAAAAAAGTCTGCAGTTTCCAGCTACAATAGTCATTTACAACATTAACAATGTCTACACTGTATTTCTGATCAATTTTATGTTATTTTAATGGACATAAAATGTGCTTTTCTTTCAAGTACAAGGACATTTCTAAGTGACCCCAAACTTTTGAATGGTAGTGTAGGCAAAATAGATTTAAGTTTGCCTGCATTAAAGTCCCGGGCCACTAGGAGCGCCGCTTCTGGATGAGCATTTTCTTTTTTGCTTATGGCCTTATATAGCTCATTGAGTGTGGTCTTAGTGCCAGCATCGGTTTGGGGTGGTAAATTGATGGCTACGAAAAATATAGATAACTCTCTTGGTAGATAGTGTGGTCTTGTGGTCTGAAGCTTATCATGAGGACACCAATTAAAAGAAGGGACTTGCTTGGGCCAAGATACACGAGAAATGGACATTAGACCAGTGGAAATTGGTCATTTGGTCTGATGAGTCAAAATTTGAGATTTGTGGTTCCAACCTCCATGTCTTTGAGACGCAGAGTAGGTGAACAGATGTTCTCAGCATGTGTGGTTCCCACCTTGGGGGTGCTTTGCTGGTGACACTCTCTGTGATTTATTTAGGCACACTTAACCAGGATGGCTACCACAGCATTCTGCAGCGATATGCCATCCCATCTGGTTTGCACTTAGTGGGACAATAATTTGCTTTTCAATAGGACAATGACCTAACACACCTCCAGGCTTGACCGAGAAGGAGCGTGATTGACCAAGAAGGAGAGTGATGGAATGCTGCATCAGATGACCTAGCCTCCACAATCACCCAACCTCAACCCAATTGAGACGGTTTGGGTTGAGTTGGACCGCAGAGTGAAAGAAAAGTAGCCAACTAGTGCTCAGCATATGTGGAAACTCCTTTAAGAATTTTGGAAAAGCATTCCAGGTGAAGCTGGTTGAGAGAATGACAAGAGTGTGCAAATCTGTCATCAAGGAAAATGGTGGCTACTTTGAAGAACCTAAAATATTGTTTCACACTTTTATATTGTTTCACACTTTTTTGGTTACAACATGATTCCATGTGTGTTATTTCATAGTTTTGATGTCTTCACTATTATTCTACAATGTAGAAAATAGTAAAAATAAAGAAAATCATTGAATGAGTAGGTGTGTCCAAACTTTTGACTTGTACTGTACATTTGAAAACATTAACATGTGGTGTGCGTGTGTGTGTGTGTGTGTGTGTGTGTGTGTGTGTGTGTGTGTGTGTGTGTGTGTGTGTGTGTGTGTGTGTGTGTGTGTCTATCAGTTACACATATAAAGTGAATTCTGAAAGTGTTCAGACCTCTTGAATATTTCCACATTTTGTTACTTTACAGCCATATTCCAAAATTGATTCAGTTGATTTTCATCAATCTACACACAATACCCCATAATGACAAAGCAAAAACAGGTTTTTAGAAAGTTTTGCAAATGTGAAATAAATAAATCCTGGAAATATCACATTTACATAAGTATTCAGACCTTTCCTCAGTACTTTGCTGAAGCACCTTTGGCAGAGATTACAGCCTCAAGTCTTCTTGGGTGTGATGCTACAAGCTAGGCACACCTGTATTTGGGGAGTTTCTCCCATTCTTCTTGGCAGATCTTCTCAAGCTCAGTCAGGTTAGATGGGGAGAGTTGTTGCACAGCTATTTTCAGGTCTCTCCAGAGATGTTCGATCAGGTTCAAGTGCGGGTTCTGGCTGGGCCACTCAGTGACATTCAGAGACTTTTCCCGAAGCCACTCCTGCGTTGTCTTGGCTGTGTACTTAAGGTCGTTGTCCTTTTGGAAGGTGAACCTTCGCCCCAGTCTAAGGTCCTGAGTACAGGTTTTCATCAAGGATCTCTCTGTACTTTTCTCTGTTCAGCTATCCCTCGATCCTGACTAGTCTCCCAGTCCCTTCAGCTGAAAAACATCCCCACAGCATGATGCTGCCACCAACATGCTTCACCGTAGAGATGGTGCCAGGTTTCCTCCAGATGTGACATTTGGCATTCAGGCAGAAGAGTTCAATCTTGGTTTCATCAGACCAGAGAATCTTGTTTCTCATGGTCTGAAAATCCCTACATTTTTTCAGCTTGAAATTGTATGACTTTTCCTAGAGTGACCCCAACATTATAAAAAGTGAAACATTGGCTTTGTTCATATTTCCATGAAAGCTGTACACCACCAGGGTACAAATATTGTATTAGGGTCATTTTTGACACGGCAGTTATAAAATAATTTACACACCACCAAGACACACACACACACACACACACACACACACACAAAATGATACATTGAGAATGTTTGCTACTGATTGAACTAAAAACGAAAACGTTCTTGTGCATGTGAAGCATCTCCCCCCATGACCCCACACATGACTCAAGTTCACAGATAAAATAAACAACATTTCAGACAAAATAAACAACATTTCAGATAAAATGTACATTTCTTGAAAGCATTGTTTACTAATGGTTAATGCAGTCAGAGGCTATAAAGGTGCTGCAAATGACAGCCCCCCCTCCCCAGTTCTCTCTTTGCTGAAGCCATGAGTGCACGTTTCAGTGCCCAACAGGTCTTAGATCAGATTGTTTCCGATGTCCAGGAGGAACAAGAGAACAATGATTTAGAAGAGGATGAGGTATCTGAAAAAGAAGATGGGGAAGAATACAACCCAGAGCATTATGCATCATCTTCAGATGAAGAAGAAATCCCCCAAGCTGAAAGAGAAACATTTTTGTCAAAGAACACCAACATAACATGGTCCTTGTCAACATATGACAACCAGGGCAGGATGGCAGCACAAAATGTCATAAGGATGACCCCAGGGCCCACAAGACATGCAGTTGCCCATGCCCAGGACATTGCCTCAACATTCTATATGTTCATCACACCAGCCGTCGAGTCAAGACCTGCAAGATGTGTGAGAGACAAACTGGCGGCCATAAGAGAGGTCTGGGAGAAGTGGGTGGAGCGTCTGCCATACCTCTGCAACCCTGGGCCTGTAGTAACAGTGGATGAGCAACTGGTTCAATTCAGAGGTACATTTTTATTTTCATATCTGTAATGTAAGTGATTTTCACTGTTAACCTCTCTCGGGTATGTGGGACGATTTCGTCCCACCTACGTAACAGCTACTGAAATTCCAGTGGCGCGATTTTTGAATCGTTAGAAATACTATTACTTCAATTTCTCAAACATATGACTATTTTACAGCTATTTAAAGACAAGAATCTCGTTAATCTAACCCCACTGTCCGATTTCAAAAAGGCTTTACAACGAAAGCAAAACATTAGATTATGTCAGCAGAGTGCCCAGCCAGAAAAAATCAGACAGCCATTTTTCAAGCTAGCATATCATGTCACATAAACCCAAAGCACAGCTAAATGCAGCACTAACCTTTGATGATCTTCATCAGATGACACACCTAGGACATTGTGTTATACAATACATGCATGTCTGTTCAATCAAGTTCATATTTATATCAAAAAACAGCTTTTTGCATTAGCATGTGACGTTCAGAAAAAGCATAACCCCCGCAAACTTCCGGGGAATTTACGAACAGTTTGCTAAATTACTCACGATAAACGTTCACAAAAAGCATAACAATTATTTTAAGAATTATAGATACATTACTCCTCTATGCACTCGATATGTCCGATTTTAAAATAGCTTTTCGGATGAAGCACATTTTGCAATAATCTAAGTACATAGCCCGGCATTACAGGGCTAGCTATTTAGATACCCACCCAGGTCAGCCTCCACCAAAATCACATTTCATATAAGAAAAATGTTCTTACCTTGCTTGTTCTTCATCAGAATACACTGCCAGGACTTCTACTTCAATAACAAATGTTGGTTTGGTCCCAAATAATCCATCGTTATATCCAAACAGCGACGTTTTGTTCGTGAGTTCTAGACACTATCAGAATGCTTCTTCACGGTCCTGCGCATGCCGCATTGGCGTGTCAAAAATGTCTAAATATTCCATTACCGTACTTCGAAGCATGTCAACCGCTGTTTAAAACCAATTTTTATGCCATTCAACTCGTAGATTAGTGATAATATTCCGACCGGGAGTATGCATTGAGCCTAAACAGCCGAATAAAATTTCTCCTCAGAAGCGACTCATGCACGCGCCTCATTCAAAGGTCCTCGGAGCAGCCACTTACAAAAGGTGATAATGTGTTTCAGCCTGAGGCTCCCTCGTAAACCTTCAGTTATTTCCCGGGCTCTGAGAGCCTATCGGAGCCCTGGGAATTGTCACGTTACAGCTAAGATCCTTACTTTTCAATAAAAAGATGCAAGACGCACGACTCCTTGTCAGACAGGGTACTTCCTGCTTGAAACCTTGTCAGGTTTTTGCCTGCCATAGGAGTTCTGTTATACTCACAGACACCATTCAAACAGTTTTAGAAAATTCAGAGTGTTTTCTATCCAAACCTGAACAATAATATGCATATTCTAGCTTCTGAGTTGGTGTAGGAGGCAGTTAAAAATGGGAACATATTTTTTCCAAAATTCTCAATACTGCCCCCTAGCCCAGACAGGTTAATTTTATTATGTATTTCTGTAATATCATTGATTCATGTGATTGTTTTCTGTGTCACAGATTCTAATTACTGATAGTAATCTCTTTTGTCAAAAGGTCGCTGTCCTTTCCCGGCAGTAAATGCCCAGCAAGCCAGCAAAGTATGGCGTCAAGATATGGGTGGCCTGTGACACACAATCCAGCTAAGCTTGGAAGATGCAAGTCTACACAGGGAAGCCGACCAGTGGAGGCCCGGAGAAGAACCAGGGGATGTGGGTTGTGCTTGATGTGACAGATGGACTGAGGGGGCACAATGTCACGTGCGACAATTTCTTCACCTCTTATGAACTCAGCTAGCAGTTCCTGAAGAGGAAGCTCACCATGGTTGGCACAGCTAGAAAGAAGAAACCTGAGCTCTCCACTGCACTCCTCGCAAAAAAAAGGGGTGAGAGGCCTTCTGTGGCGGAAGTATTGTAATCAAAATAGAGAATTTTAGATTTCTTCAAAACAAACTTTATTGTTTAATTACTGCAGTAATGGAGCTGGTCAGTAATCACCCCTGGAGGTGATCACTGAGAACAGCATTTTATAGCAAAGTCCATCCTCTTTCAGTCTTCATGACGCACAACAGATGTATGGAATGTGTCACAAGGTTAAGATTTGTATGAAAGATACTTATAATTCACAGCAGACAGAACTGTTTTTACAGCAGATACTTATTGTGTAAAGACCAGTGTCTGGCCCCCCAACTCCATGCTGGAGCCATCTCCCCCTGGAACCCCATTACAGAAACATTAACCCATGCTCTGGAATGTGGTATCCTGAAATACATCGTAAATCTCCTGTCAGTGTTATCTCCCAGAGGCCCACTTTCAGTTCACACAGACACAATAGAGTTATAAGATCCCTCTATTCTGTTGCATAAAACAACCATTTGATGCAATAAAAGTATTATAACATATTCTTTTAATTTCCTCCATACTTCTCACTTCTCAAAATGTAGGACAAAACACACATCACGACAAGAGAGACAACACAACACTACATAAAGAGAGACCTAAGACAACAACATATCATGGCAGCAACACATGGCAACACAGCATGGTAGCAACACAACATGACAACAACATGGTAGCAACACAACATGGTAGCAGGACAAACATGGTACTAACATTATTGGGCACAGACAACAGCACAAAGGGCAAGAAGGTAGAGACAACAATACATCATGCAAAGCAGCCACAACTGTCAGTTAGAGTGTCCAAGAGTGTCCATAATACAGTTATAAGATCTACAGAAAATACAGAAATGCCAAAGGTGGAGGTGTGGCTGTTTATATTCAGAACCACATTCCTGCAAACCTTAGAGAGGATATCATGTTAAATACTGTTGAAGTAATATGGGTGCAGATTAATCTGCCTCACCTGAAGTCCATTCTGGTTGGAATCTGCTATAGAGGACCAAGTGCTAACAGACAGTATCTGGATAACATTTGTGACATGGTTGATAATATGTGTGATATCAATAGAGAGGTATACTTTCTGGATGATTTTAATATTAACTGGCTTTCATCAGGCTGCCTACTCAAGAGAAAGTGTCAAACTGTAACTAGTGCCTGCAACCTGGTTCAGGTTAATAATATACCTGCCAGGGTACTTACAAACAGTACAGGAATTAAAGAATCAACATGTACTGATCATATCTTTACTAATGCTGCATAATTTGTTTTGAAAGCAGTTTCCAAGTCCATCGGATGTAGTGATCACAATATAGTAGCCATATCTAGGAAAACCAAAGTTCCAAAGTCTGTGCTTAATATTGTGTATTTTATTTATTTGATTTTATTTCACCGTTATATAACCAGGTAGGCAAGTTGAGAACAAGTTCTCATTTACAATTGCGACCTGGCCAAGATAAAGCAAAGCAGTTCGACACATACAACAACACAGAGTTACACATGGAGTAAAACAAACATAGTCAATAATACAGTAGAAAAATAAGTCTATATACAATGTGAGCAAATGAGGTGAGATAAGGGAGGTAAAGGCAAAAAAGGCCATGGTGGCAAAGTAAATACAATATAGCAAGTAAAACACTGGAATGGTAGATGTGTAGTGGAAGAAAGTGCAAAGTAGAAATAGAAATAATGGGGTGCAAAGGAGCAAAATAAATAAATACAGTAGGAGATGAGGTAGTTGTTTGGGCTAAATCATAGATGGGCTATGTACAGGTGCAGTGATCTGTGAGCTGCTCTGACAGCTGGTGCTTAAAGCTAGTGAGGGAGATAAGTGTTTCCAGTTTCAGAGATTTTTGTAGTTCGTTCCAGTCATTGGCAGCAGAGAACTGGAAGGAGAGACGGCCAAAGGAGGAATTGGCTTTGGGGGTGACCAGAGAGATATACCTGCTGGAGCGCGTGCTACAGGTGGGTGCTGCTATGGTGACCAGTGAGCTGAGATAAGGGGGGACTTTACCTAGCAGGGTCTTGTGGATGACCTGGAGCCAGTGGGTTTGGCGACGAGTATGTAGCGAGGGCCAGCCAACGAGAGCGTACAGTTCGCAGTGCTGGGTAGTATATGGGGCATAGGTGACAAAATGGATGGCACTGTGATAGACTGCATCCAGTTTATTGAGTAGAGTATTGGAGGCTATTTTGTAAATGACATCGCCGAAGTCGAGGATCGGTAGGATGGTCAGTTTTACGAGGGTATGTTTGGTAGCATGAGTGAAAGATGCTTTGTTGTGAAATAGGAAGCTGATTCTAGATGTAACTTTGGATTGGAAATGTTTGATGTGAGTCTGGAAGGAGAATTTACAGTCTAACCAGACACCTAGGTATTTGTAGTTGTCCACATATTCTAAGTCAGAACCGTCCAGAGTAGTGATGCTGAACGGGCGGGCAGGTGCAGGCAGCGATCGGTTGAAGAGCATGCATTTAGTTTTACTTGTATTTAAGAGCAGTTTGAGGCCACGGAAGGAGAGTTGTATGGCATTGAAGCTCATCTGGAGGGTTGTTAGACTTCAGTGCCGGCTTTTGACATTATCGATCATAGTCTGTTGCTGGAAAAAGGTATGTGTTATGGCTTTCCACACCCTGCTATATTGGGGATAACCTCTCTAACAGAACACAGAGGGTGTTCTTTAATGGAAGCCTCTTCAACAAAATCCAGCTATAATCAGGAATTCCCCAGGTCAGCTATCTAGGCCCCTTACTCTTTCAATCTTTATTAACGACATGCAAATGGGTTTGAGTAAAGCCAGTGTGTCTACGTATGTGGATGACTCAACACTATACACATCAGCTACCACAGTGACTGAAATGACAGCAACACTTAACAAAGAGCTGCAGTTAGTTTTAGAATGGGTGGCAAGGAATAAGTTAGTCCTAAATATTTCTAAACTAAATGCATTGTTTTTGGGACAAATCATTCACTAAACCCCAAACCTAAACTAAATCTTGTAATAAATAATGTGGAAATTGAGTAAGTTGAGGAGACTAAACTGCTTGGAGTAACCCTGGATTGTGAACTGTCATGGTCAAAACATATTGATACAACAGTAGCTAGGATGGGGAGAAGTCTGTCTATAATAAAGCACTGCTCTGCATTCTTAACAGCACTATCAACAAGGCAGGTCCTACAGGCCCTAGTTTTGTCGCACCTGGACTACTGTTCAGTTGTGTGGTCAGGTGCCACAAAGAGGGACTTAGGAAAATTGCAATTGGCTTAGAACAGGGCAGCACGGCTGGCCCTTGGATGTAGACAGAGAGCTAACATTAATAATATGCATGTCAATCTCTCCTGGCTTAAAGTGGAGGTGAGATTGACTTCATCACTTCTTGTATTTGTGAGAGGTATTGACATGTTGAATGCACCGAGCTGTCTGTCTAAACTACTGGCACACAGCTCGGACACCCATGCATACCGCACAAGACATGCCACAAGAGGCCTCTTCACAGTCCCCAAGTCCAGAACAGACTATGGGAGGTGCACAGTACTACATAGAGTCATGACTACATGGAACTCAAACACATGATAACAGATGCACTATACACACGTACACATGGATTTTATGTTATAGATATGTGGTAGTAGAGTAGTAGTAGAGTAGAGGCCGGTAATGAATGTACTGTAATGTTTTTATGTATAACTGCCTTAATATTGCTGGACCCCAGGAAGAGTAGCTGCTACCTAGCTGCTGCCTTGCCTTGGCAGCAACTAATAGGGATCCATAATAAATGCAATTACAAATGCTGTAAACATTTTTTGGTACCCTTCCCCAGATCTGTGCCTCGACACAATCTCGGAGCGTGGAGCTCTACGGACAATTCCTTTGACCTCATGGCTGAGTCTTTGCTCTGACATGCACTGTCAACTGTGGGACCTTATATTGACAGGTGTGTGCCTTTCCAAATAATGCCCAATCATTTGAATTTACCACAGGTGGAATCCAATCAACTTGTATAAACATCTCAAGGATGATCAATGGAAACAGGATACACCTGAGCTCAATTTCAAATGTCTCATGGCAAAGTGTCTGAATTCTTATGTAAATAAGTCATCTGTTTTTTATTTTTAATACATTTGCAAACATTTTTTTTTTTATTCTGTTTTCGCTCGTTGTCATTATGCGGTGTTGTGTGTAGATTGATGACAGTTTTTTATTTAATCTATTTTAAAATAAGGCTGTAACAGAATACATGTGGAAAAAGAGAAGGGGTCTGAATACTTTCCAAATGAACTGTATGGTTGAATCATCAGCATACATGGACACACATGCTTTGTTTAATGCCAGTGGCAGGTCATTGGTAAAAATAGAAAAGAGTAGAGGGCCTAAAAAGCTGCCCTGCAGTACACCACACTTTACATGTTTGACATTAGAGAAGCTTCCATTAAAGAAAACCCTTCGAGTTCTATTAGATTGATAGCTCTGAAACCAAGATCTCGCGGATGTTGAAAAGCTATAACACATAGGTTTTCTCAACAACAGGTTATGGTCAATAACATCAAAGGCTGCACTGAAATCTGACAGTACCGAAAATCGTATTATTATCAGTTTCTTTCAACCGATCATTAGTCATTTGTGTCAGTGCAGTACATGTTGAGTACCCTTCTCTATAAGGATGCTGAAAGTTTGTTGTTAATTTGTTTACAGAGAAATAGCATCTCTGGGGCTGAGGACAAAAACTTTCCTCTAGGGTCAGATTAAAGATATGATAGAAAGGAGTGGCTATAGAGGCAGCTACCATCTTCAGTAGTTTTCCATCTAAGTTTTCAATTATTGATTGATAACAAACATTTTTCCACCTCTTCCACGCTAACTTTGCAAACTTGCAATGCTTTTCTTCTTCATTTTACAATGACTCACTGTCAGTGGTGTAAAGTATTTAAGTAAAAATACTTTTATAAATTACTACCTACGTATTTTTGGGGGGTATCTGTACTTTACTATACATTTTTTGCCAACTTTTACTTCACTACATTCTGAAAGGAAATAATGTACTTTTTACTCCATACATTTTCCCTGAGACCCAAAAATACTCGTTACATTTGGACAGGAAAATTGTCGAATTCACATACTTATCAAGATATCTATTAATCTGGTCATCCCTGCTGCATCTGATCTGGCAGACTCACTAAACACAAATGCTTTGTTTGTAAATTATGTCTGAGTGTGCCCCTGGCTATCCGTCAATAAAAAAAACAGACAATAAAATTGTTCCGTCTGTGTCACGTCCTGACCAGTATAAGGGTTATTTGTTATTGTAGTTTGGTCAGGACGTGGCAGAGGGTATTTTGTTTATGTGGTTCGGGGGGGTGTTTTATGTAGTAGGGTGTTTGATTTATTATTTCCGGGTTATGTTCTTTCTGGTTTGTTGTATGTCTATGTTTAGGTTGATGCGGGGTTGGACTCTCAATTGGAGGCAGGTGCTTTCTCGTTGCCTCTGATTGAGAGTCCTATATATGGGTAATTGTTTGGTTTGGTGTTGTGGGAGATTGTTTCTTGTTTTGCCTGTGTGAGCCTGACAAGACTGTTTTGTTGTTCGTGCGTTTTTTCGTTTTGTTATTTTGGTGTTCTCTTTTATTTAAAAGAAATAACAAGATGAGCATCCACATTCCTGCTGCGTTTTGGTCCTCTATTCCCGACGACAACCGTTACAGTCTGGATTGCTTAATATAAGGAATTTGAAATTATTTATACTTTTACTTTTAATACTTAAGTACATTTTAGCAATTCAATTTACTTTTGATACTTAAGTATTTTTAAAACCAAACACTTTTAGACTTTTACTCAAGTAGTATTTTACTGGGTGACTTTTTCTATCAAGGTATCTTTACTTTTACTCAAGTATGACAATGTTATACTTTATCCACCACTGCTCACTGTTCGTTTATGGCATTTCTTGCCTAAGTTTGCCCTTTTTGCCAATTAAATAATCATTAAAATAATTGGCAACATCAAATGGTTTTGTTATAAATAAGCCATCCGATTCGATGAAAGATGGACTTGAATTTATCTTTCTGCCCATAATTTATTTAAAAATTCTAATTTTTTTTTCTCCAACATTCTTTATATCATTGATCTTGGCTTCATAATATAGTTTCTTCTTCTTTTGTTGACTTTAGTCACATCATTTATCAATTAACAGTAAGTCAACGAGTCAACTGTGCAGACAGATTTCTCAGCCACTCCTTTTGAGTAGGGTGTTTGCCTTTCACGCCAGCGACCCTGGTTCAAATCTCCTGGTGAGGTCATTAGGTGTTGTGCTAAGGTTGATTAATATTATTACAAGGAGTACAACTTTACTACATCTTTTATTATGATTTATTCGTTTGCTCGCTCACTTCACTTTTAAAAAAATGATATCCGTTATAGTGCTAATTAAATTTGTATGGCCTGATGGGACATTTTGGTTGTCTGCCTGCGTTTTTTCCTAATCACTCTGTGTGCGTTTGCAGTTTGTCTATCGTTTCATCTTTTGCCTTCTCTTACAGCTGATGCTAGAGGACCCTGCACTACCGTCCTTCACCCGATCGAAAATCCCACCAGCAACTCTCTGATCATTACGCACTAGCTAACACAGGTTCTATCTACCCTCTCGTTCCATCATTTGAACCTGTTTACTCACAGATCCACTACCTGCTGCACAGCCCCAGGGATAATTTATGCTAATTGATGGCGGTTTTGCATTGTGACCCAGGGCAGTAATCATGATGGTAACTAAGCGCTAGCAAAAACACTGCCTTGCTCTGTGAATACATGCACAGAACTGAAATTAATGACCAGGTGCTTGGAAGTGGATAAACAACATTTGCTAAAAAAAAATGTAATAGATATGGAACTAATATTCTAATGATCTCCAGGCCTTGTATCTGTCATGAAACTTTGTATAAATCATGAAGTGTTTGGTAATTTGATTACTATTGCTTTACAGAATGTAAACTTTTAATTGACATGCGATGATGTGGCCAGCACGGTTTAATTGAGTAAGCACCAGAAAACCTATAAGCTTTTGGATATTTAACCCCACTTGATGCCAGAGAAGGCAGACGTTTTACCGATTGTGTTTTTTTGTTCATTTATTTGCGTTGTTTGTAACTAATTTTGTTATTAATTTTGTACATAATGTTGCCGCTACAGTCTCTTATGATCGAAAATAACTTCTAGACATCAGGACTACGATTACTCACCACGGACTAGCAGAATCCTTTTTCTTCCTTTAACAACTCTGACGAGCCCGACGTAAAGGATATACTGCTTCCACGGGAACAGGCCCAATCCCCGTGATCTGCATGAAGAGGAGGCGGAGAACGAGGGGCCAAAGGGTGGGCTGCCTTCTGAGAAATCGTAGGCGATCGAATAAACCCCCACTTCCCTCTATTCTGCTAGCAAAAGTGCAATCCTTTGAGAATAAAATCGAAGAGTTACACGGAAGCTGGGACCATAGTCACCAAGAAAACAAATTGGTAACACACTACGCCGTGAAGGACTGAAATCCTGCAGCGCCTGCAAGGTCCCCCTGCTCAAGAAAGCACATATACATGCCCGTCTGAAGTTTGCCAATGAACATCTGAATGATTCAGAGGACAACTGGGTGAAAGTGTTGTGGTCATATGAGACCAAAATGGAGCTCTTTGGCATCAACTCAACTTGCCATGTTTTGAGGAGGAGGAATGCTGCCTATGACCCCAAGAACACCATCCCCACCGTCAAACATGGAGGTGGAAACATTATGCTTTGGGGGTGTTTTTCTGCTAAGGGGACAGGACAACTTCACCGCATCAAGGGGACAATGGACGGGGCCATGTACCGTCAAATCTTGGGTAAGAACCTCCTTCCCTCAGCCAGGGCATTGAAAATGGGTTGAGGATGGGTATTCCAGCATGACAATGACCCAAAACACATTGCCATGGCAACAAAGGAGTGGATCAAGAAGAAGCACATTAAGGTCCTGGAGTGGCCTAGTCAGTCTCCAGACCTTAATCCCATAGAAAATCTGTGGAGGGAGCTGAAGGTTCGAGTTGCAAACGTCAGCCTCGAAACCTTAATGACTTGGAGAAGATCTGCAAAGAGGAGTGGGACAAAATCCCTCCAGAGATGTGTGCAAACCTGGTGGTCAACTACAAGAAATGTCTGACCTCTGTGATTGCCAACAAGGGTTTTGCCACCAAGTACTAAGTCATGTTTTGCAGAGGGGTCAAATACTTATTTCCCTCATTAACCTCTCTGGGCTAGGTGGGACGTTTGTGTCCCACCCTAGTCAACAGCCAGTGGAATCCCGTGGCGCGATATTCAAATACCTTAGAAATGCTATTACTTCAATTTCTCAAACATATGAATCTTCATATGATCTATATGATCATATGATATGAACATATGATCTTCATCAGATGACAATCCTAGGACATTATGTTATACAATACATGCATGTTTTGTTCAATCAAGTTCATATTTATATAAAAAAACAGCTTTTTACATTAGCATGTGACGTTCAGAACTAGCATTCCCACCGAACACTTCCGGTGAATTTATTAACCTCTCTAGGGTAGGGGGCAGTATTTGCACGGCCGGATAAAAAATGTACCCGATTTAATCTGGTTATTACTATTTTGCTTTCGTTGTAAAGTATTTTTGAAATCGGACAGTGTGGTTAGATTAACCTCTCTAGGGTCGGCGGGACGAAATCGTCCCACCTACGTAACAGCCAGTGGAATCCTGTGGCGCGTTATTCAAATACCTTAGAAATGCTATTACTTCAATTTCTCAAACATATGACTATTTTACAGCATTTTAAAGACAAGACTCTCGTTAATCTAACCACACTGTCCGATTTCAAAAAGGCTTTACAACGAAAGCAAAACATTAGATTATGTCAGCAGAGTACCCAGCCAGAAATAATCAGACACCCATTTTTCAAGCTAGCATATAATGTCACAAAAACCCAAACCACAGCTAAATGCAGCACTAACCTTTGATGATCTTCATCAGATGAAAAAATCCTGAAAATCACATTGTATGATTTTTAAGTAATTAATTTGCATTTAATTGCATGACATAAGTATTTTATACATCAGAAAAGCAGAACTTAATATTTGGTACAGAACCCTTTTGTTAGCAATTACAGGGGTCATACGTTTCCTGTAGTTCTTGACCAGGTTTGCACACACTGCAGCAGGGATTTTGGCCCACTCCTCCATACAAACCTTCTCCAGATCCTTCAGGTTTCGGGGCTTTCGCTGGGCAATACGGACTTTCAGCTCCCTCCAAAGATGTTCTATTGGGTTCAGGTCTGGAGACTGGCTAGGCCACTCCAGGACCTTGAGATGCTTCTTATGGAGCCACTCCTTAGTTGCCCTGGCTGTGTGTTTCGGGTCGTTGTCATGCTGGAAGACCCAGCCACGACCCATCTTCAATGCTCTTACTGAGGGAAGGAGGTTGTTGCCAAGATCTCGCAATACATGGCCCCATTCATCCCCCCCTCAATACGATGCAGTCGTCCTGTCCCCTTTGCAGAAAAGCATCCCCAAAGAATTATGTTTCCACCTCCATGCTTCATGGTTGGGATGTTGTTCTTGGGGTTGTACTCATCCTTCTTCTTCCTCCAAACACGGCGAGTGGAGTTTAGACCAAAAAGCTATATTTTTGTCTCATCAGACCACATGACCTTCTCCCATTCCTCCTCTGGATCATCAAGATAGTCATTGGCAAACTTCAGACAGGCCTGGACATGCGCTGGCTTGAGCAGGGGTACCTTGCGTGCGCAGCAGGATTTTAATCCATGATGGCGTAGTGTGTTACTAATGGTTTTCTTTGAGACTGTGGTCCCAGCTCTCTTCAGGTCATTGACCAGGCCCTGCCGTGTAGTTCTGGGATGATCCCTCACCTTCCTCATGATCATTGATGCCCCACGAGGTGAGATCTTGCATGGAGCCCCAGACTGAGGGTGATTGACCGTCATCTTGAACTTCTTCCATTTTCTAATAATTGCGCCAACAGTTGTTGCCTTCTCACCAAGCTGCTTGCCTATTGTCCTGTAGCCCATCCCAGCCTTGTGCAGGTCTACAATTGTATCCCTGATGTTCTTACACAGCTCTCTGGTCTTGGCCATTGTGGAGAGGTTGGAGTCTGTTTGATTGAGTGTGTGGACAGGTGTCTTTCATACAGGTAACGAGTTCAAACAGATGCAGTTAATACAGGTAATGAGTGGAGAACAGGAGGGCTTCTTAAAGAAAAACTAACAGGTCTGTGAGAGACGGAATTCTTACTGGTTGGTAGGTGATCAAATACTTATGTCATGCAATATAATGCAAATTAATTACTAAAAAAATCATACAATGTGATTTTCTGGATTTTTATTTTAGATTCCGTCTCTCACAGTTGAAGTGTACCTATGATACAAATTACAGACCTCTATATGCTTTGTAAGTAGGAAAACCTGCAAAATCGGCAGTGTATCAAATACTTGTTCTCCCCACTGTATGTGAGAATGCTATTCACTGACTATAGCTCAGCGTTCAACACCATAGTGCCCTCAAAGCTCATCAAGAAGCTAAGGATCCTGGGACTAAACACCTCCTTCTGCAACTGGATCCTGGACTTCCTGACGGGCCACCCCCAGGTGGTAAGGGTGGGTAACAATACATCCGACACTCTGATACTCAACACAGGGGCCCCTCAGGGGTGCGTGCTCAGGCCCCTCCTGTACTCCCTGTTTACTCATGATTGCACAGCCAGGCACAACTCCAACACCATCATTACATTTGCCGATAACACAACTGTAATAGGCCTGATCACCGACAATGATGAGACAGCCTATAGAAAGGAGGTCAGAGACCTGGCCGTGTGGTGCCAGGATAACAACCTCTCACTCAACGTGATCAAGACAAAGTAGATGACTGTGGAATACAGGAAAAAGAGGACCGAGCACGCCCCCATTCTCATTGATGGGGCTACAGTGGAGCAGGTTGAGAGCTTCAAGTTCCTTTGTGTCCACATCACCAACAAACTAACATGGTCCATGCACACCAAGACAGTCATACTCGAATTCCACTGTTTTCAAAACTCGGTCCTCCAGAAAGTGGAGAGCATACACATACCGTTAGCTAGTGAGCCAGCCAGCTAACATTAGCTAGCTAACAGTACACTTTAACTTGACATTAGGTTAATGCAGTTTTTTCTACGCAATAAAAACTATTTTAAAGCCACGTTCGACATGATTACCTAAACATACTGACCAGCTCCAATAGACAGACGCGTGCTATATGGTAGACCAATCCAAACTCATCTCTCGGCATGTCCAGCCTACTCATGATCTCAGCCAATCATGATTAGCGGGAAGGTTGCTCCCTTTAACAATTTTATTCATATTTACAGATGGTATACAAGTTTGATATTAAGTCACATGAAAGTTCACATGTTCGAGAAGGCATTTCTGCCAAAAAATGCATTTTGCTAAAAAAAAAAGAAGACGTTTAAACAGCTCTCCTGTGAAGTCGTGACTTGCAACATACGCCTAGTTTCCTGAATCGGGTCACAAACTTGCACCTTCTGGGCTCCCGAGGACTGAGTCTGGGAAATGCAACCTTAATTCTAAACTTAAAAATATAGAGTAAATGCCTAAAACTTAACCTTGAACAATTTGATGTTTGCAACAACTTCAAAATGTGACATTTGAGAAACATGAATGAACGTCTAATTCTGACGTGAGACTGTGAAAGCCAGTTGCAATATAGGGTAACCAGTGACCGTTGACTTGTGCGGAATGATGCTATGTGGTATACGCACCACCTACTACAGCTTTTTTCTGTAGCCAGGATTATTCGTTGCACGCTCACTGCAAGCTACAGAGTAAAGGCTGCTAACTTGATCATCAACCCACGTCTCTCTTAAAACCTCTTGGCACTCCCCTAGGATAGGGGGCGCCACAGCGCATTTTGAAAAAAATTCGTGCCCATTTTAAACGGCCTACTACTCAAACTCAGAAGCTAGGATATGCATATAATTAATACTTGTGGATAGAAAACACCCTACAGTTTCTAAAACTGTTTGAATGGTGTCTGTGAGTATAACAGAACTCATATGGCAGTCAAAACCCCGAGACCGATCGTAACAGGATGTGGAATTCTGAATTGTGGACTCAACTTCACATCTTTGCCTATTAATCACACCGTGAGCTATGGTTCATTGAGCACTTCCTATTGCTTCCACTAGATGTCCCCAGTCTTTACAAAGTGATTTGAGCCTTCTACTGTGGAAACTGAATGAATGACACGCTGTTGAAATTGGTCACATGAGGAGGGCCATCACCATTATGACGCCGGCGGCCCTGTCTACCCCCTCCTTTCGAAACGTTTTGAAACACAATACAATCGTCCCCCTCGAATCTTATTGGCTCTCTTGTTGAAACAGGCCCTGAAGATTTATGTTATACAACGTTTGTCATGTTTGAACGAACCTAAATGGGGAGAAAATTTTTTTGGGTCGAAATAGCTGTCCCGCGCCCGACTGAGCTTTTGGATCAGCCTTCAGATGCGCAACAACAACAACAAGCTAATGGAACATTAAGGATGAACTTTTTCGAACGAAAATACATTTGTTGTGGACCTGGGATGCCTGGAAGTGCTTTCTGGTGAAGACAACCAAAGGTAAGAGATTATTGACAATAGTATACACGATTAGATGTGATATGCGATTGTTCCAAGATGGCACAGAGCTGTATTTACTAGGTAATTTTCTGAGTATCGCATCCCCTTTTATCGCAAAGTGTGATTACCCAGTAAAGTTATTTTTAAATCTGGTATTACAGGTGCTTTCAAGAGATATTCATCTATAAATCTTAGAATGACAATATTACATTTTAAAAATGTTTCGAATAGTAATTGAGTAAATTGTAGCACTGTTTCCTCGGATGCATTTGAGGGAAAATAGTTAGTCAACGTTACGTGCCGATGTAAAATGCTGTTTTTATATATAAATATGAACTTTATCGAACAAAATAATGCATGCATTGTGTAACATGATGTCCTAGGTGTGTCATCTGATGAAGTTTGTAAAAAGTTAGTGCTGCATTTAGCTGTTTTTTGGTTATTTGTGATGCATGTGGTTGGTCGGAAAATGGCTATGTGGCTACTTTTACGATATACTCCTCTAACATAATCTAATGTTTTGCTTTTCCTGTAAAGCCTTTTTGAAATCGGACAACGTGGGTCGATTCAGGAGAGGTGTATCTATAAAACGATATGAGACAGTCCTATATTTGAAAAAAAATATATATTATATTTCGTTATGCTAATGTCGATAGGAGTTTTTCGCTGGATGTTCGTCCCGCTTACGGGACGAGACCTTCAAGAGGTTGATACTCTATGAGGTGTTTTCAGAAGAAGAGCAGGGACTCTGCTTTTACCGTTAGTGTGCCAGGACAGAGAAGAGCTTGGACTGGGCTGAGCGGGAACCAAGAGGCCAGAGGGGGCATCAGACAAAGGGTTTGAATTCTTATCTCAGATCCAGGGATTCCTTGCTATACCCCTGTGTTGCATTTAAAATCCCACAGCACCCCCCCCCCACCCCTCCTTAATCTGACCCCTAACCCCCACTCACCAATTTGTTTTATAAATAAAAATTTAAAAGCCTTTCGTGTACTAACACTCGTACTTTACTTTTTCTTTCCCTTACTAGTTCGGACTTTGCTGATAGCTACATAATTGAGGAAAAATGTTCTTACTATGACTGTGATATGTGGTTGTCCCACCTAGCTATCTTATGATGAATGCACTGTAAGTTGCTCTAGATAAGAGCGTCTGATAAATGACTACAATGTAAATGTAGAATGTAATGATTAGACATGGTAGCTGTTGTACTTCCATTATCAATAAGAGGATAGACAGCAGGCATTGGTGTGGTTTTCTACTGCCCTCTCAACTCTCTTTGACTCTTCCTTATGGACCAGTTTACCTGAGTCTGTTCCAGCAGCTGTCCCAGTGCTGCAACGTGAGCTACATACACATCTCCAGGGTCAGCTCTCAATACCTACTGCTTCCAGCCAGAACAAAATCCTTTTAGTGTGTTACTTCCGTCCCCTCTGGCGAATCAATATTCAAGTTTGATTTTGCTGTCCAGGTCAATGATAACCTTTCATATTATGCGTGCACATGTGTGTTGCATGCATGTTTGATGAACAATCTCTTTACAAACCATCTGTCAAAAAAGGTGGATCAAACTGTTCTTTTTATATTACCAAACATTTCTTTCTGAAGGTTTAGATGATATTGACAAGCTGTTTGAGCATACTGGTAAAAGTTGATCTAATGCCGTAATTCAAATAGATTTTTTATGAAACACCCCCCAATGCATTTAATATCAACCATCTAATCTCAATCGAAAATATAGGAAATCAAAGACAGACATCAGCGCAACAACCATTTTGTGATAACCATCTCCATCCCTCCTTTTCCCCAGAAATTGAATCACCTAGCAGGCTGATGTGAGGCTTTTAAAATTAGAATTGAGGCTTCTGTGTAGAACCTAAATTGTAATTGTTACCGTCGCTCCCCTGTTAGAGTGCTTGTTCAATAGAACACAACTGCCTGGAGGGGCCTATGTATGTTGTGTGTTTGGGATGTGCACAGCGCTCTCTGTGGGACTGTTTCCACTGAAGAAAAAATATCTGGTTTGGTTTTACCTGGAAGGCAGATTGAAATGGTGGTTCATGTAAGAAGATAATTGTGCAGGTCGAAACACAATCCCCATCGCCCCAACACCATAAATAATGCCCTTCACCTTTGATGCTTTGATGTTGACATTTAAATAGCCCCAATGGCCATGTGTGATTAGTGTTAATTCACTGGTATGAAATATTAACTGTGTCTATATTTCATATTTGAAAGGGAGAAGATCAACCTCCAAAGGACAAAGAGATACTCACTATGTATGTATTGTGATAATGCTCTTCTCCTGGAGGATTTGACTAATATGATCCAAGCACTAAAAAGCATTGACAGTCATTGTTACATGACTCTCTTTGTCCCATATCCCTTTACATCCCATTATGCACACACTTACATGATCATTGTTCCATATATATACTGTTTAGCTAGTTCTTTGTAAAACCTATTAATAGATACAGTACTGTACATTAGTAAGTTTCCCTTATATGCGTTCTAATGAATCTAATGTGGCAAACCTATGAACTATGATAATAGTTCTTAATAGCCCATATTATTTCACATGTGCAGGGGAACATACATGCACTCTACAATATTCCAGAGTACAGATAGATCCATTTTTCGATCACTAATAAAATATCATACTGCCTTCACTAATATAGGAGCTCAAACAGGCTGTGTTTCCTGGGTCTGGCTGGGCTTAGCTGGTCTGGGCTTCTCTCCCTCCCCAGGGTGATTTTTCAAGGACCCCTGTGCGTAATGAGGTGGTGGCATTAGCAGAAGGGGAAATGGGCCTAGAGACAGCCCTCTGGGGACCCACAGCCTGCTCTAATAAACCGGCCAGAGAGCCACTGGAGTCACTGTCCAGGCCTCTTAGGAGGAGTGCTTGCCAGGCAACAACAGCATAGCCTTTCTGTCTTATTTCCCTCTCTCACACTTTCTGATCGGTAGCAACAAGAGATGTCATTATCTTCTCGTCGTCTCCATAACTCTTGTTGTATGTCCTTGCTTCTTAGATGTTGTAAATAAACAGCAAAAACACTTCAGCCAAGAAAAGTTACAAATCAGGAGAAAATAGGGTCATTTGAAACTAGAAAACAATAAGACACTTCAATGCCATTTGGAACAGTATGTACAGTTGAATTCAAGAAGTAAGACTTTTACAAGCAGAAGCTTTTACATTACTAATGTAGCCCTGCTTGATATTAAGATCTCATTAAGATGAAGTTGTTTTTATTTTTGGTGGCACACACCACCGTACCCTTGAGCATAAGAACTTTATCATGAAAAAATATGCCCCAAAAAACTAAACACATAAAGTTGTTGGGACTGAAAGGCAGACAATGTGGCGTCAGAGATGAACGCAGATAAAAGCTCAGGGTAATTAGTACTTCAAAGAGAATACATTTTAATAACCAACATACTGTGTTTTACTAGGAAATATGCCACCTCTGTAAGCACCACATCCTATTGTGTACCAACCAAAGTCTATATACAAACATGATTTGTTACGATGATTCATCAACAACTGCCAGTGTCAGTAGGAAAAAAACAAGACGTGCGTCAAGCAAACACAATAAACACAATTAAAACATGTAAAGGGGGACATCCCACTTGTGTAATGGTGCCGGAGGAGATGGCTGCCCTTTTGCAATCCCCTAACCAATTGTGCTATTGTGAGTGTTTTTTGTCGTTATTTATATTTATATATTTATATATATTTTTGCCATAATGTTTCTGCCGCTGTGTCTTAAATTTGAATCCGGTTTACCTATTTCTACCAGCATGTTAAATGTGCAACCAGAGGGGAAAAAACTCTAGACCACCTTTACTCCACACACAGAGACGCATACAAAGCTCTCCCTCACCCTCCATTTGGCAAATCTGACCATAATTCTATCCTCCTGATTCCTGCTTACAAGCAAAAACTAAAGCAGGAAGCACCAGTGACTCGATCAATAAAAAAGTGGTCAGATGAAGCAGAGCTACAGGACTGGGATTCCAGGATTCTTCCAATGGCATTGAGGAGTACACCACATCAGTCACTGACTTAATCAATAATTGCATCAATGGCATCATCCCCACAGTGAACATACATACATATTTTATCATTATTTAACTAGGAAAGTCAGTTAAGAACAAATTCTTATTTTCCATGACAGCCTAGGAACAGTGCCTTGTTCAGGGGCAGAACAACAGCCTTTTTTGCCTTGTCAGCTCAGGGATTCAATCTTGCAACCTTTCAGTTACAAGTCCAACGCTCTAACCACTAGGCTACCGGCCGCCTAACCCAACAAGAAGCCAAGGATTACAGGCAACATCCGCACTGAGCTAAAGGGTTGAGCTGTCGCTTTCAAGGAGAGGGACTCTAACCCGGAAGCATATAAAAAAATCCCACTATTTCCTCCGATGGACCTTCAAACAGGAAAAGTGTCAATACAGGACTAAGATTGAATCGTACTACACCGGTTCCAACGCTCGTCAGATGTGGCAGGGCTTGCAAACCATTACAAACTACAAAGGGAAGCACAGCCACGAGCTGCCCAGTGACAGAAGCCTACCAGATTAGCTAAATTACTTCTATGCTCTCTTCGAAGCAAGTAACACTGAAACGTGCATGAGAGCATCAGCTGTTTCGTAAGACTGTGTGATCACGCTCTCCGTAGCCGATGTGAGTAAGACCTTTAAACAGGTCAACATTCACAAGGCCGCAGAGCCAGACAGATTATCAGGACGTGTACTCTGAGCATGCGCTGACCAGTGTCTTCATTGACATTTTTAACCGGTCCCTGACTGAGTCGGTAATACCATCATGTTTCAGACAGAGCACCATAGTCCCTGTGCCCAAGAACACTAAGGTAACCTGCCTAAATGACTACCGACCCGTTGCACTCACGTCTGTGGCCATGAAGTGCTTTGAAAGGCTGGTCATGGCTCACATCAACACCATTATCCCAGAAAGGCAAGACCCACTCCAATTTGCACCCCAACAGATCCCCAGATGATGCAGTCTTTATTGTACTCAACACTGCCCTTCCCACCTGGATAAAAAGAACACCTATGTGAGAATGCTATTCATTGACTACAGCTCAGCGTTCAACACCATAGTGCCCTCAAAGCTAATCACTATGCTAAGGACCCTGGGAATAAACACCCCCTTCTGCATCTGGATCCTGGTCTTCTTGATGGGCCACCCCCAGGTGGTAAGGGTAGGTAACAACACATCTGACACGCTGATCCTCAACACAGGGGCCCCTCAGGGGTGCATGCTCAATCCCCTCCTGTACTCCCTGTTCACTCATGACTGAATGGCCAGGCACGACTTCAATACCATCATCAAGTTTGCCGATGGCACAGCAGTGGTAGGCCTGATCACCGACAACGATGAGACAGCCTATAGGGAGGAGGTCAGAGACCTGACCATGTGGTGCCAGGATAACAACCTCTCCTTCAACATGATCAAGACAAAGGAGATTATTGTTGACTACAGGAAAAGGAGGACTGAGCATGCCCCCATTC
This sequence comes from Salmo trutta, assembly GCF_901001165.1. NCBI lineage: Eukaryota > Metazoa > Chordata > Actinopteri > Salmoniformes > Salmonidae > Salmo > Salmo trutta. Next base: position 36,377,801 of record NC_042963.1, read on the forward strand.
TCATCGACGGGGCTGTAGTGGAGCAGGTTGTGAGCTTCAAGTTCCTTGGTGTCCACCTCACCAACAAACTATCATGGTCCAAACACACTAAGACAGTGGTGAAGAGGGCACAACAAAACCTATTCCCCCTCAGGAGACTGAAAATATTTGGCATGTGTCCTCAGATCCTCAAAAGGTTCTACAGCTGCACCATCAAGAGCATCCTCACTGGTTGCATCACTGCCTGATATGGGAACTGCTCGGCCTCCGACCACAAGGCACTATAGAGGGTAATGCATACGGCCCAGTACATCACTGGGCCGTATGCATTACGGCCCGTCAAAGACTCCAGCCACCCTAGTCATAGACTGTTCTCTATGCTACCGCATGGCAAGTGGTACCGGAGCGCCAAGTCTAGGTCCAAAAGCCTTCTTAACAGCTTCTAGCCCCAAGCCATAAGACTCCTGAATAGCTAATCAAAGGGCTACCCAGACGCCTCTTTTACGCTGCTGCTACCCTCTGTTTATTATCTACGCATAGTCACTTTAACTCTACCTACATGTACATATTACCTCAATTACCTCGACTAACCGGTGTCCCCGCACATTGACTCTGTACCGGTACCCCCGTATATAGCCTCGCTATTGTTATTTTACTGCTAGTGTTTAATTGTTTGTTACTTTTATTTTCAATTTTTTACTTATCTCTTTTTTACTTAACACTTATTTTTTCTAAAAACTTCTTAAAGCATTTTTGGTTAAGGGCTTGTAAGTAACCATTTCACCGTATTGTTGTATTCAGCGCATTTGACAAATAAAATGTTCTCCAATACCTATTCACAGAGAAAAATTGCCTGTCAAGAATACAAACGGATGTCATTCGGAAACACAACGTCAACTTTCACTGCTATGTGGACGACACACAGCTAGCTGTACATTTCGATTAAACATGATGTAGTCCCAAAATTGCCTAACCTGGAAGCCTGTGTTTCAGACATGAGGAAGTGGTTGGCGGTAAATATTTTACTTTTAATGTCGGACAAAACAGTTAGTTATGTTAGTTTAGTTATAGGTCCCAAGAAACAAAGAGATCTGGGGTGCTGGGGTGGCAGCGTAGACTAGTGGTTAGAGCGTTGGACTAGTAACCGAAAGGTTGCAAGATCAAATCCCTGAGCTGACAAGGTACAGATCTGCCCTGCTGCCCCTGAACAAGGCAGTTAACCCACTGTTCCTAGGCTGTCATTGAAAATAAGAATTTGTTCTTAACTGACTTGCCTAGCTAAATAAAGGTAAAAATATGCTGTTTGATCTGACAATTTTTCTTGATGGTTGTACAATCGTCTCAAATAAAACTGTGAAGGACCTCGGCGTTACTCTGGACCCTAATTTCTTTGTTGAAGAACATATGAAAATACATTTTTAAATCTTCGTATCATTGCAAAAGTCTGAACGTGTTTGTCATTGTTTTGGGCAGAAGAGATAATCCATGCTTTTGTCACTTCTAGTACTGCAATGCTCTACTCTCCTGCTACCCAGATAAAGCACTAAATAACCTTCAGTTAGTGCTAAATATGGCTGCTAGAATATTGACTAGAACCAGCAAATTTGAACAAATTACACCAGTGCTAGCCTCTCTATACTGGCTTCCTGTTAAGGCTAGGGCTGATTTCAAGGTTGCTCCTACCTATCTCTCCGATTTGGTTCTGACGTATATACAGTACCTACATGTAAGCTACGGTCACAAGACGCAGGCCTCCATATTGTTCCTAGAATTTCTAAGCAAACAGCTAGAGGCAGGGCTTTCTCCTATAGAGCTCAATTTTTCTCGAATGGTCTGCCTATCCATGTGAGAGACGCAGACTCGATCTCGACCTTTGGGTTGTATAATATCTCAGGATAGGTCCAACTTCAGATATGAGGTACAATGGTTCCCCACACATCCTGTGCCTGACCTTGGGTCCTGACTTCTCCCCTTCTCCCCTCTCTGGACCGAAGGTAACTGAGGAAGTGCAGCTGTAAACACTAGAAATGAGACATTCTAATAACAAGAGTTTCAACAGTTCAATTATATAAGTATATTCTGCAGATAAGACATATAAATGATCAGTGTTAAAAAAATTTATTTAACCAGGCAAGTTAGTGAAGAACAAATTCCTACTTACAATGACAGCCTAGGAACAGTGGGTTAACTGCTTTGTCCAGGGGCAGAACGACAGCTGTTCACCTTGTCAGCTCAGGGATTCGATCTAGCAACCTTTACGGTTACGGTCCCAATGCTCTAACCACTAGGCTATCTGCCACCCCCTAGCTAATTCTGATTTCTCCACGATAATCTTTCCCCAGAAAAAGGCTCCAAAACAGAACAATAGCTCTGTTACTGGTGTACAGGATATAACCTTTACTCTGTCTAGGATCAAGAGGAACCAGTCAGTTTCTGTCATATTCTTGGCTGTGTGCCTGGACATCATGGGTTCATTATCCACAGAACAGAACAGAATAGTTAGAACAGGCCTATATTAATTCGCGCACTCTTTTTTCTATGTTATATGAGTTAGTTTATTTAACAATCTCAAGCCCAATGTCTAGGTTTAAAGAAGGATATCTTAGTACACAAGCATTAGTAAGGTTTAACAGAAATTTCCCTCACAAGTGACAAACAGCCCTTGCTATCTCTGCCTGGCTGGCACCCCTCTCTCTACTGGGATTCTCTGCCTCTGACCCTGCTACAGGGGCTGAATCACAGGCTTACTAGTGATCTTCCATGCCATCCCTAGGAGGGGTGCGACACGTCTTGCCAGGCTTTTTCGCTATACTCGACATGCGTGGGTTGAGTCACTGACGTGATCTTCCCGTCCGGTTTTGTGCCTCATGCGCTCGTGCGGTGGAGGAGATCTTTCATGGGCTATACTCAGCCATGTCTACGGGTAGTAAGTTGGTGCTGTGTTGATATCCCTCTAGTTGTGTTGGGTTATATCCTGCCTGGTTGGCCTTGTCCGGGGGGGCACGTCTACAGTGTCCCCCGACCCCCCCCGTCTCAGCCTTCAGTATCTATGCTACAATAGTCCATGTGCCGGGGGACTAGGGTCAGTATGTCCTATCTGGTGAAATTATCCTGTCTAGCTGGTGTTCTGTGTGAACTTAAGTATGCGCCCTCCAATCTCTCTCTCTCTCTCTCTCTCTCTCTCGTCCCAAACCTGCTGTTTTTGACCGTCCCTCTTTTTATCTCGCTCCCTCCCCCTCTCTCTCTCCCTCTCTACCACACCTGTTGTCTCGACCCCTGAATGATCGGATATGAAAAACCAACTGAAATTTACTGCTGAGGTGCTGATCTGTCTCGCCTACTACAACCACTGTGATTATTATTTGACCCTGCGGATCATCTATGAATGGTTGAACATCTTGGCCTTAATGGCCATGTACTCTTATAATTTACATGGGGCACCGCTAGAAGAGGACTGGCCACACCTCAGAGCATGGTTCCTCTCTAGGTTTCTTACTAGGTTCCTGCCTTTCTAGGGAGTTTTTCCTAGCCATCATGCTTCTGCATTGCATTACTTGGGTTTTAGAATGTATTTATGTATAAGCACTTTGTGAGATCTGCTGATGTAAAAAGGGCTTTATAAAGAACTTTGATTTGATTTGGATGTACATGTGAAAAAATGCTGAGTGTGATTATGATGAAGTACAGTGTGATAGCTGGCCAATGATCGCTTGTCCATAATGTCCATAATAAAAGGTGGATAAACTGACAGGCTGACAGATGGACTGAGGTAGGCTGAGAGATTGTAGAGTCGGACTACTGTACACAAAAAAAGAAAGATGAGAATCATGGTGAAATGTTCTGTATTCTGTCTCTAGTAGATTCCTAGTACAGTAAAGGGGAAAGGAGAAAAGGGGATACCTAGTCAGTTGTACAACTGAATGCCTTCAACTGAAATGTGTCTTCCGCATTTAATCCAACCCATCTGAATCAGAGAGGTGCATTGGGCTGCCTTAATAGACATCCATGTCTTCGGCACCCGGGAACAGTGGGTTAACTGCCTTGCTCAGGGGCAGAACGACAGATTTTGACCTTACATCTTTATTTGAGTCGAAAAAGAATAGATTTCACCCAGGTGTTCAGAAATCAGATCTGATGGGGGACAGGGCTGGTCAATAGCCTTACTGAAACGGAAACATTTAGAAAGATTAAGCTGGGCAATTCAATGGTAACAGAATTACCATTTGACATTTGTCACATTAAAATGTATGCCAAAAACAAAAAAAATATTTCCAAATGTTACAATTCATACAACTACACTAAACCAAAATATAAACGCAACATGGAACAATTTCAAAGATTTTACTGGGTTACAATTCATATAAGGAAATCACTAAATTGATATAAATGAATTAGGCCCTAATCTATGGATTTCACATGAATGGGAATATAGATACAGTATGCATCTGTTGGTCACAGATACCTAAAAAAAGGTAGGGGTGTGGATTAGAAAACCAGTCAGTATCTGGTGTAACCACCAATTGCCTCATGCAGCACAACACATGTCCTTGCATAGAGTAGATCAGGCTGTTGATTGTAAACTGTGGAATAGGTACAATTTCAGCTCCTTGCAACATGGGGCTGTGCATTATCATGCTGAAACATGAGTTGATAGCGGCTGCTGAATGGCACTACAATGGGCCTCAGGATCTCGTCACGGTATCACTGTGCATTAAAATTTCCATCGATAGAATGCGATTGTGTTCGTTGTCCATAGCTTATGCATGCCCATACCATAACCCCACAGCCACCATGGGGCACTCTGTTCACAACGCTGACATCAGCAAACCACTCGCCCACATAATGCCGCACACTTCTCCAGTGTGCCAGCGGCCATCAAAGGTGAGAATTTGTCTACTGAAGTCAGTTACGACGCCGATCTGCAGTCAGGTCAAGACGCTGGTGAGGACGACGAGTACGCAGATGAATTGCCCTGAGTTGGTTTCAGTTTGTGCAGAAATTATTCGGTTGTGCAACTTACATTTACATCAGCTGTCCGGGTGGCTGGTCCCAGACGATCCCGCTGGTGAAGATGCCAGATGTGAAGGTCCTTGGCTGGCGTGGTTACACGTGGTTTGAGGTTGTGAGGCAGTTTGGACGTACTTGCAAATTCTCTAAACGTATGTTGGAGGTGGCTTTTGGTAAAGAAATTAACTTTCAATTATCTGACAACCTCTCTTGTGGACATTCCTGCAGTCAGCATGCCAATTGCACATGTCCTTTAATTAAAACCTGAGACATCTGTGACATTGTGTTGTGTGACAAAACTGCACATTTTAGAGTGGCCTTTTATTGTCCCCAGCACAGGGTGCACCTGTGTAATGATCATGCTGTAATCAGCTTGTTGATTTGCCACACCTTTCAGGTGGATGGATTATCTTGGAAAAGGATAAATATTCACTTACAGGGATGTAAAGACATTTCTACACAACATTTTAAAGAAATACGTTTTTGTGCATATGAAACATTTCTGGGATATTTTATTTCAGCTCATGAAACATGGGACCAACACTTTACATGTTGCATTGATATATTTTGAACAATTTACAGAGAACATTTCACAAAAACAGATTTACTGGAAGAACGGTGAATGTACAAAGTTTGGTAATAGAATTACAGGAAAATCTCCCTCAGTTTTTTATGCAACCAAGTTTCCCAAAAATATAAATGTCTGCTCCGAATTAAGATTCAAAGATTTTTGCTAAAATAATGCGGTGTCAGCTATTACATGACACCTTGAGTTTGAAAAACGTTATTTTGGTCATTGAACTACAGTAAGTGAAGTGGATTTACATCCAGTAACGGAATTACAGTCCCTGATCTGTACTGCACAAAAATGTATAATTATGGATATGAATATCATTCTCTTTGTGGTGATGTATCCTGAATAGGTACACAAAGGTATACAATATCCTTCCTTTGCATATTTGGGTATTATTCTACACACTGGCTATTATTGTAATGAGCTCCGACCTCAAACAAGAACAGATTTGGTTGATCCGGACCAAACCAAATTTGAAAAAAAATCATAGAGATTGATGTTTCACAAGTTTTGACATCACAGTACAGCACAGTAAAGCATAGAGCACAGCACAGTACAATAAGGTAAAGTAGATCTGTTCAGAACAGTAGAATACAATACAGTACATAATACTGTACTGTACTGTACTGTATGTACTGTACTGTACTGTACTTAAATCTACAGTACTGTATTACTGTACTTGTCTTTACTTCACTGTACTGTACTGTCCTGTCCAAACTTGTGAAACATAGACGTCTATGATTGGTTCAGAGTTGGTCCGGCCAGAGCCAAATGACCAAATGTCAACTACTTTTCAATGTCCATGGACGTTCTGTGTCAGTCGGTGATCAGTGGGTGAGGATGCTTGTTACAGTAAATGGAAAGAGGGTAGGTGGTAGGTGTCATGGTAGGTGTCAGTAAGAGCCGGGAGAGGTGACATTAACCGGAGAGAGAGAGAAGAGAGGGAGAGTGTCAGGAGAGAGACAGGGAAAATGAGAGGAAGGGGTTGTCCAGACTGATTTCACAGAAAGAGAGAAAAAACTGTTATGACAGTGTGCCAGTGGAAGGAAGGACAGTAGCAGGTGACCCGACTGTGGTTTGTGACTACTATGATTTCCCATTGCGGCCAACTCATTTGCAGTAATTAAGTTACAGATTTCCCGGTAATTACGAGTTTCAATAACACACATAAACAAACTTGATATCAGTAAAAAAAACATAACTAATTTGTAGGTCTACCTTTACTTGTTACTTCTGTGAACTTTCATTATCCTCCCTCCTCATGAGGGACAGAATTTAGAAAATATCTTAAAGATATGTGGATTTTGGTAACGGAATTACAAGGCACAAGGCAATGTTTCTTAAACTTACAGAATAATTTCTCAAAAACAAATATGTATATATATTAGTTGGCAGGGGTCTTTTATATATTAGTTGGCAGGGGTCTTTTTCTGGTAGATGTTGTCTAAGACCCCGTTTCCATCTATTTGACCTTAAATCAAAACTTTTACTTATTCCTATTTTTTCCGATGGAACATGGTTGAATATAGTATATATTGCCTTAAATTCCTCAAAAATAGTTTACATGCTTCTATGAATTTCACATGTTGGTGCTCATGGGTCCTTCTAGATGCAAATGCCCAGCCTTCCTGCGGATTCAGGCTGTCCACTGGAAACCGATAAATATTGAAGACTGTGCAATGACTGCCGCATGGCCACCTGTTAACCTGTCTTCTCTGATAATATGTTGCAGCACATGGGTTATACAGATAACAGATGTGTGGGGCTGGGGCAGCGGCCAGCATGATGTGTGCTCCCCCCTATTAATGACTCCACTACTGTGTGTGCTATCACTATTACCCCCTGGGAGAGAAGACCTCAGCCTTGGCCCCACTCTGAGTTGCTGTGTAATGTCCCACGGTCTCCTTGGGGAGCCTGTCTTTATAATAGACCATCAGCCACTGCTCTGGAGCATTGGGGAATCAGCGGGCCTCAATTGGCCCCAATGGATCACATCTCTACTGAAGGAAATGGGATGAGGAGGCATGGGAAGGACCTACTGCTGAGCGATTAGTGCCTTTTGTAGTCGATTCCGTTTCGGTCCGATAATTTTTTTAAATTATTAAGATTTTCGATTTCACTTTCAATTATAACAAATATTTTAAAAAGGCACTATGCATTATGCGGGTTGAATGCTGAATCAACACAGAATAAAACAATTAATACAAGTCCCATGATGGTGGTGACTGCCTATGACTGCTTACCACTTATTAACCATCAGTCATTCACATTACTTTACTTTTATACATATTTCAGTTGTTGTGTGTATTACTTTTGTTTTATTTATGACTTTATCATTTAATTCCAAGTCATCATCTCATTTCTGTAGAGCTGATGCCTATGCTGTCTGACAAAATCACTATTTTAGTAGTTCTTCAAAGTTAATAAGTCATACAGTACTTTTATGACTCCTGAATACCAATACCTAACAAAGAAAATGTTCTCTATGTATCCCCTCTTGATGGCGCATTCTTCTGTCTCTTATGTAACAGGCGTAAAAGAACCACAGACTGGACAAGTAGCCGCACGCAATGGATTAAGTTCATTGTAGTTAATTATAACGTTTTCTGCACTAAACTATGTAGATCATTGGTCTGTTGGAAACTACAACTCCCTACTACATCGCACAGTTTGGGCACGATCTGATTTATCTCTAGAGAAACAGCAGTGCAACGTCCACATTGAGCACACGGAAAAAATATAACCGAAGTGGAATTCAAATAATTGAACCGATGTCGGTCAATTAGCTGTTTAAAACTGAAAAATATTTCCGTTAATCGCTCAGCACTAGAGGGACCACAATGCCATGAGTCATGTTGGAGCTGGGAACTCTTGATTAGGAGAGTGTGTGCCTTATTGAGAGGGTTGCCATAACACTTGTGTTAGATGTAATGAAAGCAGCAGCAGGTGGCTAAGGACTAGGTAGTGGAAGCAATGACTGCCTCCCAAAGCTAATAGTCATGTACACACTGCCAAATGGGTATTCCTTCACTTTTCATTATTGTCTCTTAGCTTGGGAGCAAACACACAAGTTCAGCAGGAAACAGCTGGTCAAGGTTCATTGTGGAAATGAATGAGAGGTCGTACAAAAAGGTGGTCACCCAAGGGAAAGGGGCATACGCCTCTGAGGTGTCTGAATTACTTATTCATAGCATACTTTAGGTGGAGCAAGCAATAACGGTAGCTGCTATTGTGTGTCAGCCTTCACGTAAGCTATTCACAGTCTCTCCCTTCAACATTTACCCAACCAACGCAAGGGCTCAGAGAGAGAGGGGTCAAACACCCATCTGTGGGTCCCCTTCCAAAGGTCCAATGGGTAGAACTAACATTGCAAAGGCTCTGCTTGTGGAGTTCATTTTAAAATGATGATGAAAAGCATTGCTCAGGGACACACATACAGTACCCTCTCCTCTTAAGCATTTCTGAAATGGAATGACGTGTAGCCTTGATGCTTTGCACTTGGTATGTTCCACCCATGTAAGTTATAATGTTGGTTGCACTTATTTTATTTTAATATGAATTTGAACAAAGCATTCACATAGCTTGAAACATTGCTTTGAGTATGATTGAAGTATAGAATGGAAATCAAGTCCCCTGGAGAGATCTAATGGTATTTAAGGGAGAGTGGGGTAAGTTGAGCAAATATTTTCATTCAGCATCACTAAGTCAAGGGGAATATAGTATTATTTCTAACAAAGATATCTGCATATATTTCAGGAAGTAGTGTATCCCAGGAAATAATAATGTAAACATAAACGTTTTGAAAAAAATCTTGTCCAAAAAAAGTTATCTTGGCACAACTTACCCTGGGTATAGGGTAGGTTGAGCATAGGGACAGGGTAAGTTGAAGCACCTTGGGGTAAGTGGGGGATGGTGTCCTGTGATGGTGGGTGATCGAGCTGGTACTGTAGGTCAAAGTTTAATTCATGGAATGGGGTTGTGGTATATTGTATATCTTAAATGTATGCCTACATTCAGATACAGATCTCTCTGTTCAATATCACTTAACCTTCCATTTCTTGACCAGTTGTCTGGGACAGGAATGTTGTTTCGATGCACCAATTTGTAGGCAAGTTCTCTGCAATTGAAATTGGTCATGCGAGATTCTTGATACATTTAGCAAGCTCAGACTCCATGTCATCAGATAAGACCTTGTGTGCCTCTGCTACTCTTTCATAGCCTCTCTTTCACACAGTTATATGTTCATTTTATTTTTTGTCAATGTACCTCTTCAGTGTCATTCAGTCTATTTTTTAATCCCTTGCTGCTGTTCGAATGGACTTCTTCCCTTCTCTCACTTCCTTTGTCTGCTCTATCAAGAACCTCAAGGGGGGCCCTGTTTGTTTTACGTTTGTATACACGGGGCATGATGATGCCTGCTCTGTAGCACAAAAAATGCACAATATTGAGTTCATATGCATGACACATTGCAAAAATAATATGCTTATTATGCGTAAAAGTGACAAAAATGTAATCATCATTTGTATGGGGAATGGTGGCCATTGGCTCAACTTATCCCAATGCACCTTCTTGCTAAGTTTAGGACCTCTTATTATAGCTCATAGAGACCCCAAATGATGTATAAAACATTCTTAAAATAATTTACTTTGGTTTAGATACACTCATCATGAAACCTATAACACAATACATTTGTGAAAATCAGTTTTTTGACCTAACTCACTGTTTATATGTGGTTTGTTCCTTCACAGACTCCATGAAATGATGACCTCTTCCTAAATCTTTGGTTACATGAATTGTGTATGGTTTCCTAGAAATAAGGGGTGGCTCAACTCACCCTTTCGCTCAACTTACCCACTCTCCCCTACTTATTTATTTTGCTCATTGCACTTGTTCTCCTCCTCGACAGGCTGATGAAGGGTCTTTTAGTCCTCTCACTCCCAACGTTCACAGCCAATTTATACTGCTCCTGAAAAGACCAGGCAAGTGACTTATTGAAAGATGTGAGCTCGAATCCAATTTGTCTCCCCTGCACTCTGAGTACCCCCTAGTAATATGTGTTGTCTTCTGCCTCGGTTGAATAGGAATTAACCTTCCATCTTTTTTCTCTGTCTCAGCACTTTATTATAATGCTGTCATCAGTAGCTCCTATTCCAGCCATGGTATTCAGGGTTCACCTTGTCTGGAGGACCAGGTCAAATAACATGGAGTTTTGTCCGGCACTGCCAAGGTCTGCAGCGCTATAAGCTACAATATACAGCTGTAATCTCTGCGTGGGTCATCCTACTGACAGAATACATCCACAAGATGGACACGTAGCCAATCATTGTCTATCCGATTGTGTGTTCCATTGTATGCCCACTTTAGCCCTGTCTATCATTTTGATGGAATGCCCAAGGAGAGTTAAGACCAACCCTGGCAACCATCCCCTTCCTCTTCCTCCTGTAGAGCATTCCAGGGGGAAAAGGAAGCATTGATTGCTCTCCTGTGGTGACACATCCTCCCTCTCCCACTCCTCTCTCCCCTCTTTCACCCCTCTATCCCTCTCTCTCACCACCAAAGGCCTATGAGAGCTCTATCTGACTCACCTGAGCAGAGGCCTGTCAACTCAATTACTGCACAGTTAAGAAAATTGATAAATCAAATCAAATTGTATTAGTCACATGCGCCAAATACAACAGGTGTAGACCTTACAGTGAAATGCTTCCTTACAAGCCCCTAACCAACAATGCCGTTTAAAAAATATGAATAAGAAATAAAAGTAACAAGTAGTTAAAGAAACTATATACAAGGGGTACCTGTACAGAGTCAATGTGCGGGGGCACCGGTTAGTCAAGGTAATTGAGGTAATATGTACATGTAGGTAGAGTTATTAAAGTGACTATGCATAGATAATAACAGAGAGTAGCAGCAGCGTAAAAGAGGAGGGGTGGGTGCAGGTACATTTGTCTGGGTAGCCATTTGATTCGATGTTCATCATGTGTCCATAATTCGTTTATCTGCCTGTCAACAGCCAGAGAGGTGCCATGTTTGTGCCAAGGGTCATGTTATTTGCCAAGAACGCACCAACACACATACAGGTAAAAATGAGACAAATCCAATAACCTCTCTGCCAATCATATATTTGAGAGCATAATTGTATTTGGGAAATGCAACATTATCAATATGTTCATAGTGGAACAGGCACATCATGACTAATAGACTCCCATTGCTCCAGTATCATCCTCTTGGTTATTTACCTCCTCCCTTTGCCTGGTCTGTGGTTTCCCTGCTAGTAAGCCATCAGAGAGAGATAGCAGAGAGCAGGGGTGAAGATGTCCACATGATGTGTTTACACGTGTGCCAGAACACAGAACGCATGCTTATAATCCACACTGATGAGCGACATCGACCGTTGCCTCGACAGCATTTCACCTCTGAGATGAGTTCCCCACCATAACACCATATTATCTCCTCCAGTATTGACAAGGCCCAGGGCTTAGATAGAGTCACACTGGATAAATGAATACATGTTGAGACAACTCACCTGCACAGACACATGTCTGACATGTATATAATTTAGAGTCAGGTAAATGTTTACTCCCAGGCACTATACTTTTATAATGAATAAGACATTTAATACAGGAATCTCAAATACATTTGGGTGCACAGTAGAAAAAGTAGTTACATGGATATTTCTTGAAAATCTAAGAAAACATTTTCTATGAATTCTCATGTATCCAAATATATACATTTGAGGGGAAATTGTAGAAACCGTTTTTGAGCAATTTTACACATTTCCACAGCAAATACACAAGTGATGCTTTCAGCAACTCCCCCGATAAAATGGTTTAGCAACAGCATTGACATGAATGGTTCCTGATATGGCTGTCCTTGCAGAGAAAGCCTCAGTGTGAATGCTTTAAAGCCCCTGTACGTCAGTTGGGCAATTTGAGATAAAAGTGGTGTTGTTTTCTCTGTCAGGCTTTGGTGTTGTCTCTACAGCGTTACGATAACAACCCACCAGAAAGGAAGCCGTTTAAGGTCAAATAAAAGGAGCCCTCGCCATAATGTGGCGGGGACATCGATGTTAGAAATACATTTGGATTTAGTTGCCTGTTTTTATGTGTTAATTTATGTGGCTGTAACATTTCATTGAGTGAAGGATATGGTCTAAAAAAAACTATATAACCGGCTTCTGTTTGGTGTGGAGTGTGGAAATGATGCTAGATGTGCAAAAAATCAAGTTTTTAAAGGAATGTACACGATATTCGAAACTGATAAAGCCATGGTACTCAGAAGAAAAGATATACAGTGTATTCAGACCCCTTGTCACGGTTGTCTTCGTCCTCTGACGATATAACGAAATCGTCATCGGAAAATGTGGACCAATACGCAGCAGGTTCGTGAATGCTCATCTTGATTTTTATTCACTACAAAAATGAACATACAAAAATAACAAAATACGAAAACGAACAACTAACAGTCTGTCAAAGCATAGTGCTTTACACAGAACAATCACCCACAAAACACAAACACAAACACACCCTCATTTATGAGACTCTCAATCAAAGGCAGATAGAAAACACCTGCCTTCAACTGAGAGTCCCAACACCAATTCACCAGACATAGAAACAGACATACTAGACTCCACATAGAAATACCTAAACATAAACCAACACCCGGAATTACTAAAACAAACACCCTTAAACAAACACACCACCCTGAACCACATAAAACAAATACCCTCTGTCACGCCCTGACCAAACTACAAAACAATTAACCTTATATACTGGCCAGGACGTGACACCCCTTGACTTTATCCACATTTTCTTACGGTACAGCCTTATTCTAAAATGGATTAAAATGTTTTTCCCCTCATCTATCTACACACAATACCCCATAATGACAAAGCAAAAACAGATTTTAGAAATGTTTGCAAATGTATAAAAAAATCTAAACTTTCCTCAGTACTTTGTTGAAGCACCTTTGGCTGCGATTACAGCCTCGAGTCATCTTGAGTATTACGAAACAAGCTTGGCACACCTGTATTTGGGGAGTTTCCTATTCTTCTCTGCAGATTCTCTCAAGCTCTGTCAGGTTGGATGGGGAACGTCGCTGCACAGCTATTTTCAGGTCTCTCCAGAGATGTTAGATCAGGTTCAAGTTTGGGCTCTGGCTGGGGCACTCAAGGACATTCAGAGACTTGTCCCGAATCCACTTCTGCGTTGTCTTGGCTGTGTGTTTAGAGTCATTGTCCTGTTGGAAGGTGAACCTTCACCCCAGTCTGAGGTCCTGAGTGCCCTGGAGCAGGTTTTCCTCATGGATGTCTCAGCACTTTTTTCTGTTCATCTTTCCTCAAACCTGCCCTAATCTCCTAGTCCCTGCCGCTGAAAAATATCCCCACAGCATGATGCTGCCAGAGAATCTTGTTTCTCATGGTCTGAGTCCTTTAGGTGCCTTTTGGCAAACTCTAAACGGGTTGTCATGTGTCTTTACTGAGGAGTGGCTTCCGCTTGGTCACTCTACCATAAAGGCCTGATTGGTGAAGTGATGCAGAGATGGTTGTCCTTCTGGAAGGTTCTCCCATCTCCACAGAAAAACTCTGGAGCTCTGTCAGATTGACCATCTGGTTCTTGGTCACCTCCCTGATCAAGGCCCTTCTTCCCCGATTGCTCAGTTTAGCCAGGCGGCCAGCTCTAGGAAGAGACTTGGTGGGTCCAAACTTCTTCCGTTTAACCCTTGTCCTTTGCTGAAAAAATATTAATTCCATTGTGGTATGGGTCAGATTGACCCACACAGTTTAAACATACTCAAGACAGTCAAAGAATCAAGTAGAAACAGCCAACACTTTATTTTGTCTCGTCAGACCTTTCAGAAGAAGAATTACAAGAACATTTGATTTCAAAATCTCTATATTTATGAACTATTTGTTAAACATATTTCCTTCTCACAAACAAGCATTTTCTTTTTCCCCAAGAAGGCATTTTTCTTGCATTTCCCAGTAACAGTAACACTTACGTACAGTTGAAGTTGTAAGTTTACATACACCTTAGCCAAATACATTTAAACTCAGTTTTTCACAATTCCTGACATTTAATCCTCGTAAAAATTATCTTTCTTAGGTCAGTTAGGCTCACCACTTTATTTTAAGAATGTGAAATATCTGAATAATAGTAGAGACTCTCATTATTTGTTGTGTATATAACCCTCCGTTCCCCCCATGTCTGTGTGTGAAATTGTTTATTGTCAGGTTGGCACGCTTCCGGCTGGTTTGCGCTGGGTTGTGTTTTATACCTGTGCTTTGTGGCAGCCGGTACTTTGTACTTAGTTGTTGTACTTTGTGCTGCCTCACTTGTTCTTTGGGCATTTGTTTTGTGACGCAGTTGCGTTCTGTTCAAATAATTGCCTCAGTAAAGTGCTTTGTCCACTCATCTCTGCTCTCCTGCGCCTGACTTCCATGCACCAGCTACACCCACCGTTTGACAGAATTTAACACCCACAAGATGGAGTCAGCAGGAGCAGGTGCCCCTGGTATAGGGGTCGAGGAGCGCGTCCGGGAGCACGCAGCGATGCTCCACCATCTCGGCGCTGCCATGGACCACATCGTCCAAACCATGGACCTCTGGGAGAGAAAGGGAGTTCCTCCAGCTCCTCCACCAGCACAACCATGGTCTCCACTACTCGCCCCCCCTGCGCCCGGTCCCAGTGGGATTTGTCTCACCTCTTCCCCGGGAGTACGATGGGACGGCTGCACGCTGCCAGGGTTTCCTGTCGCAGCTGGATCTCTACCTGGCAACCGTCCACCCGGCTCCTTCGGGCTGTGAGAAGGTATCCGCCCTCATCTCGTGCCTCTCGGGGAAAGCCCTGGAGTGGCAAACGCCATGTGGGGAGAAGGAGATGTGGCGCTGGACCATTTCAAGGATTTCACCCGCCACTTCCGGCCAGTCTTCGACCACCCGCCCGAAGGTGAACGTCTCTTCCATCTGAGGCAGGGGACGAGGAGCACCCAGGAGTTCGCGATGGACTTTCGGGTCCCGGCTGCCGGCGCAGGATGAAACAACAGGGCCCTGATAGACCACTATCGCTGCAGTTTGCGCGAGGATGTCCGTCGGGAGTTGGCCTGCAGGGACACGACCCTCACCTTTGACCAGCTGGTGGACCTATCCATTCGGCTGGATAATACATCTACACGTTCCGCTAGCGGAACGTCTGCTCCAATATCCAATGATGGGCGGGGCGCGAAATTCAAACTCCTCTAAATCCGAAAACTTACACTTTTCAAACATATGACTATTTTACAGCTATTTAAAGACAAGACTCTCCTTTATCTAACCAAACTGTCCGATTTCAAAAAGGCTTTACAGCGAAAGCAAAACATTAGATTATGTCAGCAGAGTACCCAGCCAGGAATAATCACACAGCCATTTTTCAAGCTAGCATATCATGTCACATAAACCCAAACCATATCTAAATGCAGCACTAACCTTTGATGATCTTCATCAGATGACACACCTAGGACATTGTGTTATACAATACATGCATGTCTGTTCAATCAAGTTCATATTTATATCAAAAACCAGCTTTTTACATTAGCATGTGACGTTCAGAACTAGCATTCCCACCGAACACTTCCGGTGATTTTACTAAATTACTCACGATAAACGTTCACAAAAAGCATAACAATTATTTTAAGAATTATAGATACAGAACTCCTCTATGCACTCGATATGTCCGATTTTAAAATAGCTTTTCGGATGAAGCACATTTTGCAATAATGTAAGTACATAGCCCGGCGTTACAGGGCTAGCTATTTAGACACCCTGCAAGTTTAGCCTTCACCAAAATCACATTTCCTATAAGAAAAATGTTCTTACCTTGCTTGTTCTTCATCAGAATACACTGCCAGGACTTCTACTTCAATAACAAATGTAGGTTTGGTCCCAAATAATCCATCGTTATATCCAAACAGCGACGTTTTGTTCGTGCGTTCTAGACACTATCCCAACGCTAAATCTCGGCCACGAGCATGACGCAAAATATGACAAAAAATTTCTAAATATTCCATTACCGTACTTCGAAGCATGTCAACCGCTGTTTAAAACCAATATTTATGCAATTTATCTCGTAGAGAAGCGATAATATTCCGACCGGGAATCTGCCTGTCTGTAAACTGAGGAAAAAACCGAAAGCCGGGGGCGGGGCGTGTCACGCGCCTAAGGCTTAGTCCATTGACTGACCACTCAGCTTTTGCTCTCGTGTGCTTCAGCCAGGGCTTTGAATTACATCATTCCTGTTTTTCCCGGGCTGTGAGACTCCATTGTTGACGTGAGAAGTGTCACGTAAGAGCAGAGATCCTTTGTAAACGATAGAGATAATCAAGAAGGGCAAGAAATGTTCAGACAGGGTACTTCCTGAACAGAAGCATCTCAGGTTTTTGCCTGCCATAGGAGTTCTGTTATACTCACAGACACCATTCAAACAGTTTCAGAAACTTTGGAGTGATTTCTCTCCAAAGCTAATAATTATATGCATATTCCAGTTTCTGGGCAGGACTAATAATCAGATTAAATCGGGTACGTTTTTTATCCAGCCGTGAAATTACTGCCCCCTAGATGTAAGAGGTTAACCTGCTGGCTACCCGCGGACGTCCAGAGCGGGGTCTGTCGGATAGACAAGCTGGGAGGTGCTGCGCTCAAGGAGACCGGAGGAGGTTCCGTCTCGTGCACCATCTGTGTCCGCAGAGGTCACACTGCTGGTCGGTGCCGGGTTGGTTCCTCTGGGGGTCGAGGCAGCAGGCAGGGCACTCTGGCGTCACCCCAGGTGAGCCGGCACCATTCTCACCCAGAGCCCTCTGTTGCACACATTTTTGAATGTTACTTTTCCTGAGTTTTCCCCACATTCCCAGCATAAGGCACTCGTCGATTCAAGCGCAGCTGGGAATTTTATAGACAGATCATTCACCCATAGTTTAGGGATCCCCATTGTTCCAGTGGCTATGCCCTTCCCAGTTCATGCCTTAGACAGTCGACCATTAGGGTCAGGGTTGATTAGGGAGGTCACAAGGAGAGAATCAGTCTCTTCCTCATTGACTCTCCTGTGCTTCCCGTTGTGCTAAGCCTACCCTGGTTAGCTTGTCATGACCCCACTGCTTCATGGCAATAGAGGGCTCTCACGGGGTGGTCGTGAGAATGCTCTGGGAGGTGTTTAGGGGTTTCCGTTGATGCTACTACGGTGGAAAGTCCAGACCAGGTCTCCACCGTGCGCATTCCCCCCGAATATTCTGACTTGGCTCTTGTTTTCTCCAAAAAGAGGGCGACTCAATTACCACCTCATCGTCGGGGGGATTGTGCGAAAAATCTCCTGATAGACGCCGCACTTCCCAGGAGTCACGCGTATCCCCTGTCACAGGCAGAGACGGCGGCTATGGAAATATATTTCTCCGAATCCCTGCGTCAGGGGTTCATTCGGTCCTGTACTTTACCCGCCTCCTCGAGTTTATTTTTTGTGAAGAAGAAGGAGGGAGGTCTGCACCCGTGTATTGACAACCGATGCTCCATCAGTCTTCCAAGCCTATGTAGACGAGATTTTCAGGGACCTGCAAGGGCAGGGTGTAGTGGTATATATTTATGACATTCTGCTATACTCCTCTACATGCGCCGAGCATGTGTTCCTGGTGCGCAGGGTGCTTGGTTGACTGTTGGAGCATGACCTGTATGTCAAGGCTGAGAAATGCTTGTTATTCCTACAGTGCGTCTCCTACCTAAGGTACCGCATTTCCACCTCAGGGGTTGAGATGGAGAGTGACTGCATTTCAGCTGTGCGTAATTGGCCGACTCCCACGATGGTAAAGGAGGTGCAGCGGTTTCTAGGGTTTGCCAATTACTACCGTAGGTTTATCCGGGGTTTTGGTGAGGTAGCGGCTCCCATTACCTCACTGCTGAAGGGGGGACCGGTACGTTTGCTGAGGCGGACAGGGCTTTTGGTCACCTGAGGGCTCTGTTTACCTCGGCTCCCATGCTGGCCCATCCGGATCCCTCTTTGGCATTCATAGTGGAGGTGGACGCGTCCGAGGCTGGGATAGGAGCCGTGCTTTCTCAGCGCTCGGGTACGCCACCGAAGCTCCGCCCCTGTGCCTTCTTCTCGAGGAAGCTCAGCCCGACAGAGTGAAACTATGACATGGGAGACCGGGAGCTGTTGGCTGTTGTCAAGGCTTTGAAGGCATGGAGACATTGGCTTGAGGGGGCTAAACACCATTTTCTCATCTGGACTGACCACCGCAATCTGGAGTACATCTGGGCAGCGAGGAGACTGAACCCTCACCAGGTAAAGTGGGCCATGTTTTTCACCTGTTTTCACCCTTTCTTACAGACCAGGTTCCCAGAACGTGAAGGCAGATGCACAGTCCCGACTATATGACACAGAGGAGCGGCCCATGGATCCCACCCCCATATTCCCAGCCTCCTGCCTGGTAGCGCCGGTAGTGTGGGAGCTGGACGTGGACATTGAGCAGGCGCTACGTGCAGAGCCCACTCCTCTCCAGTGTCTTGCTGGGCGTCTGTACGTTCCGTCTGCTGTCCATGACCGGCTGATCTATTGGGCCCACACGTCACCCTCCTCTGGTCATCCAGGCATTGGTCGGAAGGTGCGCTGTCTGAGTGGGAAGTACTGGTGGCCCACTTTGGCTAAGGACGTGAGGGTTTATGTTTCCTCCTGCTCGGTGTGCGCCCAGTGTAAGGCTCATAGGCACCTGCCCAGAGGTAAGCTACACCCCTTACCCGTTCCACAACGGCCTTGGTCGCACCTGTCGGTGGATTTCCTTACCGATCTTCCTCTCTCACAGGATAACACCACGATCCTGGTCGTTGTGGACTGTTTTTCTAAGTCCTGCCATCTCCTCCCTCTGCCCGGTCTCCCTACGTCTTCCGGCACTATTGGGTGCCTGAGGATATAGTGTCTGATCGGGGTCCCCAGTTCACTTCGAGGGTCTGGAGGGCATTCATGGAATGTCTGGGGGTCTCGATCAGTCTTACCTCGGGTTTTCACCCCGAGAGTAACGGGCAGGTGGAGAGAGTGAACCAGGATGTGGGTAGGTTTCTGAGGTCTTATTGCCAGGACCGGCCGGGGGAGTGGGCGGCGTTCGTGCCCTGGGAAGAGATGGCCCAGAACTCACTCCGCCACTCCTCCACTAACCTCTCCCCCTTCCAGTGCGTACTGGGGTACCAGCCGGTTATGGCGCCTTGGCATCAGAGTCAGATCGAGGCTCCTGCGGTGGACAACTGGTTCAGGTGCGCGGAGGAGACATGGGATGCCGCTCATGTTCACCTTCAGTGGGCCATGTTGTCCCAGAAAGCCAGCGCAGACCGTCACCGCAGTGAGGCCCCGGTGTTTGCACCGGGGGACCGGGTCTGGCTCTCGACCCGAAACCTGCCCCTCCGCCTGCCCTGCCGGAAGCTGGGGCCGTGGTTTGTGGGGCCATGTAAAGTCCTGAGGAGACTGAACGAGGTTAATTACAGGTTACAGCTTCCCCCCGATTACCGTATTAACCCATCGTTCCATGTGTCTCTCCTCAGGCCGGTGGTGGCTGGCCCGCTCCAAGGGTCTGAGGTGCGGGAGGTTCCTCCACCCCCTCTGGACATCGAGGGGCCCCGGCGTATTCCGTCCTCTCCATACTGGATTCGAGGCGTCGGGCGAGTGGCCTTCAGTACCTCATGGAGTGGGAGGGGTACGGTCCGGAGGAGAGATGCTGGGTTCCGGTGGAGGACATGTTGGACCCTTCAATGTTGCGGGAGTTCCACCGTCTCCGTCCGGATCGCCCTGCACCTCGCCCTCCGGGTCGTCCTCGAGGCCGGTGTCGGCGCGCTGCATGAGCCGAGCGTCAAGGGGGAGGTACTGTAGGCGGCGTTCGGTGGTCGACGTCCCCGGTCTTCTCGCCATCAAAAATGAGTTTTAATGACTCCAACCTAAGTGTATGTAACCTTCCGAGCTGTAGGTGTGGTTTGACCTTATTTGTCAAAATGATCCCTTCAGTCTTTCCATATGTTGAACACAATGAACATGTGTGCTTTCTGCAGACGTATCTATTGCATTCTTCACAAGTGGTGCTGGTTTTACTGTCTTGTAGAGGGGGGCAGAAGAAATCGTGTAGGCCCTGGAACAATTTTGATTACATTGGAATCAGATAGTCTACCTTGACTTTGTTGTGGTTACGGTGACCATTTTATATTACCATCTTTAGACTTTCATGTCCTCTCTTTTCTGGATGAGGTTCTTGCATGCTCTCTCTTTCATCTGATGGAGGGGATGGTATGGCATACTCCTCTGGGAAAGCTCCTGGGTACCCATACATTGGAGAAAGCTCCTTGGTACCCAGACATTGGAGAAAGCTCCTGTGTACCCAGACATAATTATAAAAATGCAACCATTAACTAGTCAAAACAAAATACATCAAATACACTTGTTTATTTGGACCTGTGCAAATATCTATGCACATGAAAGCCTCCGGGTCAAAATGACCCACAACATTGGTGTGTCCACATTTTCAGTGCGTCCACATTTGTAAGTACATTTCTTGACCGTAAATAAGGAAAAGTCATTTTAATTTCATGGAGAAAAAGAGAGGGTAACTAGTATTATAGACAACTCAAATGTGGAAATGGGTCAGATTGACTTGGAATATAAGGAGGGTTAAGAATGATGCAGGCCACTGTGTTCTTTGGGACCTTCAATGCTGCAGACATTTTTTGGTACCCTTCCCCAGATCTGTGCCTGGACACAATCCTGTCACAAAGCTATACGGACAATTCCTTCGACCTCAATTCTTTGTTTTTGTTCTGACATTCACTGTCAACTGTGGGACTTTATATAGACAGGTGTGTGCCTTTCCAAATTATGTCCAATCAATTTAATTTACCACAGGTGGACTCCAATCAAGTTGTAGAAACATCTCAAGAATGATCAATGGAAACAAGATGCACCTGAGCTCAATTTGGAGTCTGAATACTTACTTAAATAAGGTATTTGTGGTTTTTATTTTTTATAAATCTGCAAAAATGTCTAAAAACCTGTTTTTGCTTTGTCATTATGTGTGTAGATTGATGAGGAAAAACATTTATTAAATACATTTTAGAATAAAGCTGTAACGTAATAAAATGTGGAAAAAGTCAAGGGATCTGAATACTTTCTGAATGCATGGTACCATAGGAACACCTAAGGTACACTATAGGTACACTATATATACAAAAGTATGTGGACACCCTTCCAAATTAGTGGATTCGGCTATTTCAGCCACAACAGCTGTATAAAATCGAGCTCACAGTCATGCAATCTCCGTAGACAAACATTTGCAGTAGAATGGCCTTAATGAAGAGCTCAGTGACTTTCAACGTGGCACTCTCATAGGACGCCACCTTTCCAACAAGTCAGTTTGTCAAATTTCTGCTCTGCTAGAGCTGCCCCAGTCAACTGCATGTGCTGTAATTGTGAAATGGAAACATCTAGAAGCAACAGTGACTCAGCTGCAAAGTGATAGGCCACAGAACGGGACTGCCAAGTGCTGAAACGTGTGGCGCTTAAAAATCATCTGTCCTCAGTTGCAACACTCACTACCGAGTTCCAAACTGCCTCTGGAAGCAACGTCAGCACAATAACTGTTTTTCGGGAGCTTCATGAAATGGGTTTCCATGGCTGAGTAGCCGCACACAAACCTAAGCTCACCATGCGCAATGCCAAGCGTCGGCTGGAGTGTAAACACATTCTCTGGAGTGATGGATCATTTTTCACAATTTTTTAAAAATTAACATTTAACTTTTATTTAACTAGGCAAGTCAGTTAAGAACAAATTCTTATTTACAATGACGGCCTACCCCGGCCAAGCCCAGACGACGCTGGGCCAATTGTGCACTGCCCTATGGGACTCCCAAACTGTAAATGGCATAGTAAATGGCATAGTGCCAACTGTAAAGTTTGGTGGAGGAGGAATAATGGTCTGGGGCTGTTTATCATTGTTCGAGCTAGGCCCCTTAGTTCCAGTGCAGGGAAATCTTAACACTACAACATACATTGACATTCTAGACGATTCTGTGCCTCCAACTTTGTGGCAACAGTTTGGGGAAGGCCCATTCCTGTTTCATTATGACAATGCACCTGTGCACAAAGCAAGGTTCATACAGAAAGGGTTTGTCGAGATCGGTGTGGAAGAACTTGACTGGCTTGCACAGAGCCTTGACCTCAACCCCATTGAATACCTTTGGGATGAATTGGAAAGCAGACTGCAAGCCAGGCCTAATCACCCAACATCAGTGCCAACATCATTAATACTCTTGTGGCTAAATGGAAGCAAGTCCCCGGAGCAATGTTCCAACAACTAGTGGAAAGCCTTCCTGGAAGAGTGGAGGCTGTTATCACAGCAAAGACGGGACCAACTTCATATTTTGGAATGAGATGCTCAATGAGCAGGTGTCCACATACTTTTGGTCATACAGTGTAAGTCAGCAAAACCATCCAATGAGCCACATGCCAAGCTAAATGTTAGATTAGCCAATAACATATATTCCAGGTACCTAATTTAAAATTAATCAAAATCAAAACACATATACCTGGGTGTCTATCCTCTGCCAAGATATATCTACTAGGTAGGTGAAAAGGTAGGGGAAAAGATAATACCTACATCATTTTAAGTCTGCCAGAGAAAATGCTCTGCTAACAGACACAGACAGTAGCATATTTGTTTTTCATATCTTTCAGACAATAGAGAGAGTTGGGTAAAAAATGCAACTGTGCACTTTGTTGATGGGAGACTTATTCCCACTGGCAGTGGAATATCTATTTTAACATAAGATGCAGCCAGCATTGCTGACATCTATTGATCAACAGAGTTTTATTGAAATGTAGAGAAGCCCCCACTTACTGCTAATTAGAGCTGATTTATAAAGGATGTTAGCACATCAGTGTTCAGGGGCCTGTGTGCCTGAAGACCAGCAGCAGAGACACCACTTTCTCCTGGTATTTCTTGTATTTATTGATCTCTTTCAAAACAGCCTACTAAAAATGCTACAATTTATCCCGTTTTTTTTGTTCTTGAAAGATGCTGCACTAGTATAAGTGAACCCAGCAGGCCTAAAGTTATACATACATAAGAAACAGAACGTGTGTTGTCGGGTATTTGTCACGCAATCTCATTTTCCGTTAATGGTTATCATTATTTTTCCATTACAGGCTTAATATCTGTTATTTTCTTATGTTTGCAATGCTAGTGAACCAAAGCAGACTAGTCAGATTACCACACACAACATAAAACAACCATATTGTACTTATCTAATCTGTCTGTATCTATAACTGGTTATCAGAATTAAATCCAACCTTTACAGCATTCATTTATGCAAACCATTGTTTCATGTTATCCTCCCCTCATTTTTCATGCTCTGTTTTGAGGTCACATCCTGCTCCCAATGGGTTGAGAGCGGTGCAGAGCTTTCTCCTAATCACTTTACTCACTTTACTGATTTGCCTCATTTATTCCAATGATAAGCACATCCATCAGGAGATTTCCCATGAAGCTTTGTGGCCATCCCTAATATTTGCCTTTGAGTTTAGCCTCTGGCGTGGACTTTCAGGGCAAACCGTGGGCCCTTCTATTCATCTCTGTCCGTTCCGCTTTTCCTCGCTCCCTGTCCTCTCCTCCAACACTCCCTCTATCCATGCACGCGCCATGACAAAGTATTTTCTGGCAGTTTAAAATCTCCATGAAACAGTCAGGTAGTGGCTGGAAACAGATGGTGGAGGAAGAGGGTTATGATTTAAAAACAAAAGGCAAATTTATTCCATTGCCACACTGAAAAAAGCAGAGGCTCTGGAAAAAAAGTGGTTGCTCGTTCCTCTTTTTAAAATCAAAAGGAAAAAGTGTCGCAGGTGTTGGGAGTTTAAAAAAAGATTTATGCTTTAATTTCCACATCGCCTGTCGTCTAATCTCTGGGCGCTGTTCAGGGGAGTCCTGACTCATCGCTTTGCACAGCTCGGTGACTCCGCTGCCAGCAGGGTACAGTAGAGAATGGGAGGTCCTGTACGCCAGGCAGAATGGAGGGGAAGCAAGGACACCCTGTTCTCCTCAGAAGGCAGAGAGAGGGTGGGTGTCACATTGGTTAATTGTCACAGGGTTCATAACTTAACACCTGGAGGGTGACTGTGAACTGAGTTGGAAATAGAATTGTGCGTCTGTTTCATTAGAAATCGAGTATGTTGTGTTGACCATAGAATGATCTCTGTGATGTTGACTACATGTCCTTGTTGCATATGTTTGAAATGAGGAGAACACTCTGTCTCTGCCTTCTATCTTCCTTCTCTTTAATACTGTATATGCTGTACTATATCCTTGCTAAATTACTATTCTATTTTATTTTAATGTTATCATTAATATTTTTAAAATATTATCCTTTCTTTACCCATTTAGTTTTTCTATTGTTGTTGCACTGTCGAGAGGTATACCTAAAAGTAAGTATTTCATTGCACCGTGTACTCCAAGTAAATCATCTGTATATGACGAATAAACAAACTTCAAGATATTCCGCTATTAGCACTGTGATAATCAGTTTCTGTCTTCTCTACAGCCACTCTTTCCAAGAATAGACTCCTAGGAGCGATGAGAGATTGTTAGAAGAGTGCCTGTATGTGGAGGAGGAGGAGGAGGAGGAGGAGGTGGAGGTGGAGGAGGTGTGGAGGCCAGTCAACATCTGGTGAGGTGTCTCAGCTACTGGAGGAATTAAGCGAAGTCGTGGGCAACTAACATTATAGGCTTGACCACAGCGGCAATTATTTCAGTAAATTCGTTACATACTCTTACAAAGCCCTCATAATTGAATTTAATTTGTCTTTATGTTAATTTGCATGTTATTACAGTTAACAGCTGTGAGTCAAAATGATGTGTGCTAGTGTGTGGATTTGAGTGTGTGTGTGCGTGTGTATGTGTTTGTGCGTGTGCATGTGTACATGTCCATGTTTGTTTACAGTACGTACATTTAGGAGAGGACCCAATTTCTCCTACTGACCCATTAGATCCATATTGTGGGCACACCTGTTTGTGAATGTGGTAGGACAGAGCTAGTTACCCCTGTGACGGAAAATACACATTCATTTCACCTCACAAGCACATTCATTTTACCTGATTTCACTTTTTCTCTCCCTCTATTCCTCTTTAATACATAATTGTAGATCCCCCTTCCCTCTTAGCATTGTTTAGTTCAGTAGCTTTCTCCCTTTTTAATGTAAGCTCCCCGCAGAAGCAGAAACAGTTTGGCCTACTAGCAGTGATTGTATTTTCTGCCTTTTTTCTAATTTACAGTGGATTAAAACTGAAATCCTGTCTTCTAAAGTATGTAAGCTGCTGCCTATTGAAGGCTTCTTGCTCATTCTGGTAATCCCTATTTGACAGTTTCTACTCCCCAAAGACCTGGTGTGTGGGTGTCCTCCTATTTCCCTGTCCAACCCTCCTCTTCCAGCCTCTCCCTATCTCCCACACTTCCACCTCCTCTTTCTGCTCTACCTCTCTCCCTCACTTCCCCTCTTTCCGCTTTACCTCTCTCCCTCACATCTCCCTCTTTCCGCTCGATGTCTCTCCCTCACTTCCCCTCTTTCCGCTCTACCTCTCTCCCTCACTTCCCCCTCTTTCCTCTCTACCTCTCTCCTTCATTACCCCTCTTTCTTTCAGGGATTTTTTTGTCACTAATTCTGTCATTTCACATTAATGTAATGTTAGGGTGTTTTCACACTTGATCCCTTTCAGCCAATTTTTGTGGACTCAGTGCAGATCGCTTAATTTTTTGTGCAGTGTGAACACTCCAAAGGAACCCAGATCTCTCAAAAGAGCTCTCGAAGCAAACCAAACTGATACCATCTTGAGACGGGGTCTGAATTCGGTTCACTTGAATTCCGTTATCCATTTCCTTTTTTTAGGGCAATGTGAATGCAAAGCTCCCCAGGTTCACTTGTTATTATTCCCACACCACACACTAATGCAACACTGGTGCCACAAAAGAGAGAAGATAATGATGTGCAGGTTCACAGGAAAAAATGTGTGCTGTGGATATTTGGATATTTGGATATGCATTAGCAATTGTCAAGGAACCACAGAAATTCCAAAATGTGTGGAGTTTTTAGTTCAGATTATTTGTTTGCAATATGTGATCAATAGTCTAAGAAAGCTTCATAAACTGTGGGTTTGAATAGTGCTAGAAGACAACCTATTTGGTGAGAATCACAACATAAGGTACAATGTATGTATTCTACCTCTTAAATGGGCAGTAGCCTACCTTGGGTGTACAATTTTCAATTACAGGATTTTTATTCTGCAGTTATTCTATTGCTATTTATTCTGTTAGCAATACATGTACATGTTAATAGTATCTTCTGATTACAATTAGTATGTCCCATATTTTAATTAAGTGCAATCTATTACCCTACAAAATGTAAGTAGGCACAGTATATCTAGCTGTCCAATACCACATTGTGATTGAATGGCTTGTCTTGCACTTTGCAAAAACCAAGAGTACATGCTAGAAAAAGATCTTGGTTCCTTTCTAGATATAGCAATGTGAATGCAAAGAGGACTTGGTCCACAAAATAGTTGAAGTGAACTGACAAAAGAGTAGAGTCCTCCTTCAAAGGCAAGGGCAGTGTAAATACAAAGGAACTGAGTTATGTTTCACACACAGGCACACACACACATGCACACACCCACACTAGTGGAGGTTGCTGAGGGGAGGACGGAATATAATAATGCCTGGAATAGTACAAATGGAATGGCATCAAACCACGTGTTTGATATATTTGATACCATTCCACCTATTCTGCTCCAGCCGTTACCATGAGCCCATCCTCCCCAATTAAGGTGCCACTACCTCCTGTGACACACACACACACAGCTTGTTTCACTGTGCTATTTCTGGTGTCTTCACTTTGATACCCTTACAGAGAAACATCACTTAGTGAAAAACATACAAGTGTGTGGCACGCAAGGGTTAGGTGGGGACAGAGCAACAGCACTGTTGGGACAGTGACAAAAAGTGCCCTGATTGGAGCTGATTAATTATTGAGAGAATGGCTTGCCCTCCTTCCCCTGACATTCTGTCAGGCTGTCTAATGAATGATGGATGAGGCCAAGGTCACTCTAGGGTAGGGAGCTCAGTGTCTGCTCTGTGTTGGCAGGCTATGGCGAGGGTTTCTAGTGCATGGTAGACAGGTCCAGACCCAGGACGGCTCTCCGAGGTCTCCAGTCTACAGCCCCAGCCCACACACACACACACACACACACACACACACACACACACACACACACACACACACACACACACACACACACACACCTACAGACAGACAAACAGACATAACTACTTATAAACACACAAACTGCACTGAATGTTGTCTCAGATCATGTTTCCAGACAAGTGTTAAAGCATGTTTTTCAAATGCTAAACATTAAAAAAAAAATGTGTTCAAATATTTACTTTTATTACGCGTCAGACTTAACTTTCTCAAAAAATAATTGACCTACAATTTAATTCCAGATACAGTGCATTCGAAAAGTATTTAGACCCCTTGACTTTTTCCACATTTTGTTACATTACAGCCTTATTCTAAAATGTATTAAATAACATTTTTTCAGCAATCTACTCATAGTACCCCATATTGACAAAGCGAAAACAGGTTTTTATAAATTTAGCAACTTTGTTGAAAATAAAAAACAGAAATACTTTATTTACATAAGTATTCAGACCCTTTGCTTTGAGACTCAAAATTGAGCTCAGGTGCATCGTGTTTCCGTTGATCATCCTTGAGATGTTTCTACAACTTGATTGGAGTCCACCTGTGGTAAATTCAATTGATTGGACATGATTTGGAAAGGTACACACCTGTCCAAATAAGGTCCCACAGTTGACAGTGCTTGTTAGAGAAAAACCAAGGAAATACCCGTAGAGCTCTGAGACAGGATTGTGTCCAGGCACAGATCTGGGGAGGGTACCAAAAAATTACTGCAGCATTAAAGGTCTCTGAGAACACAGTGGCCTCCTTCATTCTTAAATAGCAAAGAACAGAGAGATCCTTGATGAAAACCTGCTCCAGAGCGCTAAGGACTTCAGACTGGGGAGAAGGTTCAACTTCCAACAGGACAACAACCCTAAGAAGACAGCCAAGACAATGGCTTCGGGACAAGTCTCTGAATGTCCTTGAGTGGCCCAACCAGAGCCTGTACTTGAACCCGATCAAACATCTCTGGAGAGACCTGAAAGTAGCCGTGCAGCGATGCTCCCCATCCAACCTGACAGAGATTGAAAGGATCTGCAGAGAAGAATGGGAGAAACTCACGAAATATAGGTGTGCCAAGCTTGTAGCATCATACCCAAGAAGACACGAGGTGGTAATCACTGCCAAAGGTGCTTCAACAAAGTACTGAGTAAAGGGTCTGAATACTTATGTAAATGTGATATTTCTGTTTAATATTTTTTATACATTGCTTAAAACCTGTTTTTGCTTTGTCAATATGGGCTATTGTATGTAGATTGATGAGGAAAAAAACAATTTATTCAATTTTAGAACAAGGCTGTAATTTAACAAATTGTGGAAAAAGTCAAGGGGTCTGAATACTTTCCGAATGCACTGTACCTAAGCAAGTAACATATACACTTTAAAACTTTGTGAAATCATGAATTCATTCATTTAAAATCCAACGTGTTTAATAAAACCTGGGGTTCAAGAGCATTGAACTCTGTAGGGCACAGACTTGAATGACATAGGCATTGACAGGGGCCAGGGGGCAAAGGTATGACCTGCCCATCAACCAGCCAGCCAGAGAGACAGCAGGACATCCAGACTTGACCATAGTCAAGGCACATCTGTAAAACTGAGGGCAAAATGTGATTGATAAGAACAAGATTGTTTAACAGCGACAAGAAGGGACGAAGAAGGGGGATCACTTTATCAGACATTTAAACAGTATTGGCAGATGGGCAATTGAACATTGAACGGAAGTCTTGAATTGAAGCTCAGTGGGGTGGGCAAGGCTGTCAGGCAAAGGAGAGAGATGGTAAACAGGCCAGGCACAGTGGAGAACTGCTGCCGCTGACCAGCAGTGTCCAGCCAGCCAGCCAGCCAGAGACACATACACACACACACAACACACACAAAACACACACATAAACACTGACCCAAGAAAGTTCAAGCTAACAACCCCCCGATAACATAATTCTTATTTTTCGAATAGGAGGTATTTTGTCACTGTAGAGGCATGTGGTAGAATCATAGATTTGTGCCGCAAAGAAGTTTGAAATTGGCATGTCAAAACATACACATACTTAAACGGACTGTAGAGCAGATACTTTTCAGACATACTGTAGATATTTGACAAAAATAAGAGGGGAAAAAATGACTTTTATTCAAAAGCTGTACCATCTATAGTTAAATGCCATGACTAACGTTTTACAAAGTAAAGCTTAGATATTCAGGCACACAGGTTATCACTATTTCAAACAAACCTGAACAAACATCGAAAAGCAAAAGGTATTGAATTGTGGCCCTGAATGATAAGTTCGTACTCTCTGTTATCAGATGGTTAAAGAAACCCAGAGGATTATGGGTAGACATATTCCTCACTATAAAACTCCTAAGGTATGCAGAGCTGTGATTGATAAGGTGCATGTGAAGTGTCAATCAGAGCTGACTCTCTCAAGAAGAATCAGCATGATATCTACCTGCCTACGCTGGAAACTGACACCCATTCACAATGCTTTTCATGTCACACGGGACTTCCACAGAAAAACTCCTAGGTTCCAGGAAATTGTTCTAATTTCCTCGAACAAACTTCAATTTAATGTGCTACGATGGATAATGTAGGATTTAAGAAAGGTGTCTTCTGTAATATTTTGTTATTAACATTACGGCTGCACTATTGCACATTTACCAAATTGACAAACTGATAATGATAAGTTGTATGAATTCCCATTGTAGTGGTTGGCTGTATTTGCACGGTTTTCCAATCAGTAGTGCACAACACGTTACTAATAGACATGGTTTGATGCTGCTGTTAGCTGTGTCAGATTGGGTGCCACCGCAGCCCCTCGCAAAAAGACGCTGTCGGTGGCCCAGTTGACAGGTCTTTGCGCAGCGAGGAGAGCTTATGCCACCCCTGTAATCCGATACGATCAAACACCCCGAACAACATATTTCAATGATGGAAACCGAGGGAGTTTTGGGGGTGTTCTCTGCATGAAGTTTGTCCATTCACATGTGAGCATTCAGGGACAGTTGAGGCTAGTTGATGGAGGTGCTCAGATGAGCCTGGGTTGAAGTTAATCTTAAACAAACACATCTTTGCAGGACTGTGATTGTGGGGGCCATGGGTCTGGCATGGGGTCTGTTCCAAGCACTAATGGCTGACTGTCCCACTGGTAGTGGCAAAAGGCCTATCTAGTCTTGGATGTTCTCTGTCAAGGTCGTTCTTTCAATCACATTTCCTTGTGGTCTTCTTAGGTTACCATTTACACCATGTATGTGTTGTTATACACAGTTGTTATACCATTGTTGTTATTAACAGCCCCCCCCCCAAAAAAAGCATTTACAAAGTATCTGTCATGTACCACTTCATCATATGGTTTCATTGCTATTGATACCCAGAAAGTGAATTATCCTTTCCTTTGGGCCTATGCACTGTATTTCAAGTCCCCTTCATTCAGCACTTTGATCTGTCCCCATCATTTGCCACCTCAGACATCTCTGCCTTTAATGTGGCCTGTTGGGCTGTAGCTCATAAAGGCAGTGGAAGAAAATGGGTCTCCTCTCATTTATTTATCCCTGGGAGGAAGGGATGGAGAGAGAAGGTGGAGGAGGCCTAATGGTTGGGACTCAGGGGAGATATCAAACAGGCTTAGATCTGACCGTGTGCCAGGATCCTTGGGTGCCTCCCCCTCACACAGCCAACCCTGACCCATCACAGTGGTGTTCCACCCCCCACTTTCTCCTCTCCTTTTCTCTCCTCCTCTTCCAACCCAACACTCCCTCCTTGAGAAGCCCTGTCATCAGGCCCTGACCTGGGCCTGTGTTCTGCTATTAATGTATTCAGAGCTGGTTCACTCCCTCAGAAACAAATATGTGCATTGATAAAGCACTTCCCCCTGAATTTTAAGCGCATTTTGTTAAAAGAGGAGTCTAACTACATAATGCACACCTTTTATCACAAACCACAACAGTTTTATAATTAAATATATGCATTCAAGCAAAAATAGAACCTCTAAATAATTTTGTGCTCTCCTATTAGTTTATAATGGAATAACCTGCTCTATGTAGCTTTTAGACACAGTGAACTTGACTGGCTTGCTAATAAGACAGAGAGACCAAAAACCTGATAGCTGGCACAGCATGTCATTGAAGTATAGCACAGTTTTTGGATCATGAAAAACACAAAAGGTTTTAACAACCACTAGAATTGAAAAAGAGGCTAATTAAGTCCAATTGTTAACCCTCTGCTCTATGATAAATGGCAAGCATGTGAGGGATGGGGGCAATAGAACATGCAGGGTCAGAGGAAGAAGAGGAGTATAAGTCACCGTCCTCTTCTCCTCTTTCCCATGTCTCTACTGTATGCATCACCTCAAGTGTCAGATGAATGTGTCGCTGTCACACTGTATCCTCTGACATAATTAAAATGGGCAATCAGATGTCAGTAGAATTTTGGGCCATATAGCTCATTAATATCCTTCAGCCAAAACTACCACACCTGACGCCCTGTCTCCCATAGCCAGACAGACTCCCCGTTAAATCGCCAATGTTATTTCAAATGTCTTTTTAAACACTACTGTAGTTGGGCATATTTAACACTTGGTTTGGGATAACTTTGGCTGTGATTTTGGTTACAGTTATCAAAAGACATTTAATTGACATCTTATTCAGTAGGATTTGGTCACCATAGCAGCACCCACCCGTAGCACGCGCTCCAGCACGTATATCTCACTGGTCACCCCCAAAGCCAATTCCTTCTTTGGCCGCCTCTCCTTCCAGTTCTCTGCTGCCAATGACTGGAACGAACTACGACAATCTCTGAAACTGGAAACACTTATCTCCCTCTCTAGCTTTAAGCACCATCTGTCAGAGCAGCTCACAGATTACTGCACCTGTACATAGCCCATCTATAATTAGCCCAAACAACTACCTCTTCCCCTCTGTATTCATTTATTTATTTATTTTGCTCCTTTGCACCCCAGTATTTCTACTTTGCACATTCATCCACTGCAAATCTACAATTTCAGTGTTTTACTTGCTATATTGTATTTATTTTTGCCACCATGGCCTATTTATTGCCTTTACCTCCCTTATCTCACCTCATTTGCTCACATTGTATATAGACTTATTTTTCTACTGTATTATTGACTATGTTTGTTTTACTCCATGTGTAACTCTGTGTTGTTGTATGTGTCGAACTGCTTTGCTTTATCTTGGCCAGGTCGCAGTTGTAAATGAGAACTTGTTCTCAACCTGCCTACCTGGTTAAATAAAGGTGATTTTTTGTATTTTTATTAAAGATAAAAACATGTGTGATGACTGCTATAATTCAATATGTATCTTTGTGTATCTTTATGTGTAGTCTATGTTGCTTATGTGGCTACTGAACTGATGAGGTTTTAAAAGTTGTTCGAAATGATGTATTCTCAATATGAGTGTTGGGTTCAGTGCTTCCTTATTCTGCATTTCAATAGCACCCTGCCAACTTTTTATGTACGCTTTATGGATAAAAGGGCCATTTCCGAACCCGACGGCACGCCACATAGAAATGCCTCCCTTTGTCGCAGGCTTTGCTGCCTTTGAAAGTATGCGCAGGCTCGTTGTGATGCCTAGAATTGGATTATCTTAAATACTTTATTGCCTTATTGATTTACTCATGCTTTCCATTAGCACTATAGTGAGCGGGAGAACCACATTCATTTGGCAAAGTTAATTTGAGGAGGAAAAGATAAACTCCACAAAACTTTACTCATTATCCAACATTTCAGGACACAGCACTGATATCATTGAAACTGAAATGCCATAACTATTGCATTGACATTAGTTGTCGAATATGTTTTATCAAGGAAACATATGGTCCTTGAAAACAGGTTAAATTAATTACCTGATCTGTGCTCTGCTTCATTCTGTCTAAACATGAACTCATAATTAACACCCCACTAATGTTGATTAGTTCCATCGTTAATGATCAATCAAATATGTATCTGTGCTCTGTTGTGGAATAAATATATATTTCCTTCTGATTGACGTCAATGTCTTCATCCTAATTCCATTGTGCTTTCATCTGAGATTTTCTCTTCAAAACAGATACGTTTGTGTAACAAAAGGAAAATAACTCGCACCAGCATCAAAATAATAAACAAACATTTTGTTCCTTTTGGCTGTCGCAGGAACCCATAGTTTGTTAAAAATATCAGTTTATTTTTAAATAATACTTTTATAAAAGAAGTTTATGGTCTCCAGAAGCAACGGGTTGGGGAGTAGAGAGACTATATAAAGCTAAACCACTAGTCTGTAGCCCACCATGAAAAGTCTCTTTCACTTTGGACCCATTTGGCAGGTTAGCATGTGGGCTAATGCAGCCCTCCATGTCCACAGTGACACATGATGACAGTGGTTCCAGGAAAGGGAAAAATGCATTAGGTGTGTTAGTCATAGTTGTGGCGTGCAGTATGACACATTCAACCACATAATTAAGAATGATTCATTTCCTCTGATTTGTGCTCTGTGCTTTGTCCCTCACGCCCTTGGAGTTGCAAATCCTCAACAGTGTTCAGTGTAAATGATGGCTTAACTTTGTAGCATGATCCATTGCCAACCTGTCTTCCAGTAGAATAACAGTCTGATCCATGGGAGAGGAGAGAGAGAGGCGTTTGCACTCCCAGTAGCCTTCATGGTTGTCTGAGACAGCACAGGGTTTCCTTGCTATCTGGGATCTTGGGTATGTCCCTACAGCATTGAAGTGGACATTTAAAATGGTTAAGGTAAGGGTTTAAGGTTAAGGTTAGGTAAGGGTTATGGTCATGGTCATGGTTAAGGTAAGTGTAAGGGTTAAGGTTTGGGTTAGGGTTTAGGGTAGGGATGTCCCAAGGATTCATGACAGCAATAACCTTTTTCTTTGGCTTCTCCCTGACTTTACTTATCTGTCTGGCTGGAGAGAGATGGGTAGGAGGCCAAGATGAGAACACAGTTCTCTCTGATGCTCCTGGGCTGGAAGTGAGAAACATCTACAAACCACTGCATCTTGTCATAGTCTGTTAGGCTAACAGAACCAACCCAAGGCCCCAGTGGCAGCAGAAGAACTGTGTACGGAATTAACAGCCACCATTACTATTTCATTGAATCTCCGTGCCAATAAGTGTGTGGGTTTTTTATTACATGTTTTTCTCCTGTTTTGGCTCATTTACTTTGCTGAAACGTTAGTGTAGCCTTTGTGAGGTTGTTCAAGTGCATCCCCTGTGTGTCCCCTGCACAGCCAACACTGTGTGACACAGATATGCTACCCTGCTGCTCACCAGCCTTGAGAACAGATTGAGCCTGCAGCTTTTCAGAGCGGTGAGATGGCTGCACATTAACAGGCACCTATAGTGTAGATAGAAACAACCACTCAACTCCGCTCTCCTGGCTCCCCCATTTGTTTGAACGCACAGAGAATTTGTTCCATTTCTGATGACCCAGGATGAGTACCTTGATGAGGGATCAGGTCTCTATGCCAGGTTATTAAGCCATTATCTAAATGTTGACCCTGTTAACCCTTGTGTGGTGTTTGAGTCTCTGGGACCAATTTTCAATGTTTACTAAAAAACAATACAATTAATTATTTTTTCAACCTGAGACTCATTAGCCTTGGCTCATTTTTTCTGAAGAACATGTAAAAATAACACATTTTTGTGGTGTTCGGGTCCACTGTGGAAAACTATGGGTGTGGAAAACTATGGGTGTGGTGGAAATAAGTAGTGGAAATAAGTAAAAATGAAACAAAAATGTTTGCTGTGTGCTTTCACTTTGTCTTCCTCCTCCTTGGGCCTGCTGTCTGAACATAGCACCAAGAACCTGTCTGTCTTCCTGCCTGTCTGCTTATCTCCCACTTTTCTGGCACTCTTTACCCTTTGCAGTGTGTGAAACTACGCAATGACTTGCAGGAACCTGCACAATGTTTTTACAATACATAATTTTGATACATTATTTCAGTACATTGTAAAAAATGCAGTGTTTTCCCACACTCTACCCCAGCCAGGTGCAAAATACAAGATCGCCAGGTGTGCGGTGTTTCCTCTGACACATTGGTGTGGCTGGCTTCCGGGTTATGCGGGTGTTGTGTCAAGAAGCTGTGTGCTTTGGCTGGGTTGTGTTTCGGAGGACGCACAGCTCTCGACCTTCGCCTCTCCTGAGTCTGTACGGGAGTTACAGCGATGGGACAAAACTGTAACTACCAATTGGATACTATGAAATTGGGGAGAAAAAGGGGTAAAATAATAATTAAAAAAATTAAATAAAAAAAGATGGTAGTACCAGATGTTGTACTGTAGGGTTACCTGAAGAGGTTGGTCCCTGGCCTGTGGATGTCATTGTTGCATCACCTGCATCTCCTGCAGAGGGTGAAGATTTTCAGTCTAAGCTGTTGTCATCATGAAGGAAAGACTGTTGCAGATGTTACAGGTCTGATAAATCACTCCCGTTCTGTTGATCTAAACACTGCGTTGGTTAGTGCCATTAGGTCATTGGTGGAGCAATGTCATCGTGCCCCTGCTGAGATGCAAGGTTACTGAAAGCTACGCATGTTCTCTGGTGTGAAGCCTACTCCCAGTGGAGAAGAGGAGTATGATGCTTAGGCTGAGCAGACCACTCATCTGCTGGATGAATGGCAATGTAGTGATAATGTGAAGAAGCAGAGAATAGTTGAAAGTCTAAAAGGTTCTGCTGCTGACATTGAGGTTTTTGAAGATTGGAAATCCCACAGCTACTGCTACTTATTACATGAACGCTCTTGAAACTGCATTCCGAACCATTGAAAGTGCATCTGATCTGATGGCAAGGTTCATAAACACGTTCCAGAAAGAGGAAAAAAAACTTTCTGCAAATCTGCTTAGATTGAACAAATTGCTGCACAGTGTGTTTCGCAAAGGTGGAATTCAACTGTCTGAGATTAATAGCAAACACATTGAACAGGTTGTGAGAGATGCACTGCCACATGACATGGTTGTTCTTCGCATGCGGATGACCTACAAGCTAGGTGATCCACCTACCTTCTCTGAGCTGCTTCACGAGGTAAGGGAGGAGGATGATATGACTCAAGACTGTATTGTGATTTCATTTGATGTCATCAGCTGTCACTCCAGTTGTTGCTGCACTCACAGAAGTCAACAGTGGCATGGAGCTGCTGAGGAAAGAACTGAATGGATTTAAAACTGAGATGACTCGTCTTAGGTCTGTAATCCTGACACTCTCACTCAGAAGACAGATTCCGCATTCAAAGTCAGAAGGAAGAACACTGATCCATCAAGGTCCCACTAAGGATGAAGGCCAACCTGGTATCTTCTGCTATAAATCTGTAGAGGATGGACACTTCAAACGAGACTGTGAGGGCAAAGAAAATCTGAGGAAATCAACAAGCGTTTCATCAGCCAGAAACAGTCAATGGGAAACTACAGCGGGACGCAGTAAGTGTTGCTGTGAAGATACGTTCCACCAAGTGCAACAAGAAATGTGAAGAAGCAAAAGACATGCTACTTACCGGCTTAGTGGGCCCTAGCACTGTTGTTCCTGTACAGATTGAAGGCATCTATGCAAAAGCTTTACTAAATAGTGGGTCTCACATTAGCTTACTCTACAGATACTTTTACAACAAGTACTTTACACATCTGCCATTAACGCCCATCAAACACTTGGAGATGTGGGGCCTTAGCTCAGAGCAATACCCCTAAGATGGCTATTTGTCATTGAAGTTGGAGTTTTCAGGATCAGTAGTAGGTGTAACGGAGACCATAGAAGCACTTGTGTTGGTTTGTCCCACCCCAGCCGTGAAATGTGAAGTCTTTATCCTGGTTGGTACAAACACTTCTGTGGTGAGAAGGTTGATGATGGCCTGTGAAGAGAAAGGAGGTGAAGGTTTCCTGAGCACACTACGAGTTAACCTCTCTAGGGTATGTGGGACAAAATCGTCCCACCTACTCAACAGCCAGTGGAATCCCGTGGCGCGATATTCAAATACCTTAGAAATGCTATTACTTAAATTTCTTAAACATATGACTATTTTACACCATTTTAAAGACAAGACTCTCATTAATCTAACCACACTGTCCGATTTCAAAAAGGCTTTACAACGAAAGCAAAACATTAGATTATGTCAGCAGAGTACACAGCCAGAAATAATCAGACACCCATTTTTCAAGCTAGCATATAATGTCACATAAACCCAAACCACAGCTAAATGCAGCACTAACCTTTGATGATCTTCATCAGATGACACTCCTAGGACATTATGTTATACATTACATGCATGTTTTGTTCAATCAAGTTCATATTTATATCAAAAAACAGCTTTTTACATTAGCATGTGACGTTCAGAACTAGCATACCCACCGCAAACTTCCGGTGAATTTACTAAATTACTCATGATAAACGTTCACAAAAAACATAACAATTATTTTAAGAATTACAGATACAGAACTCCTTTATGCACTCGCTATGTCCAATTTTAAAATAGCTTTTTGGCAAAAGCACATTTTGCAATATTCTGAGTAGATAGCTCGCCATCACGGGCTAGCTATTTTGACACCCACCAAGTTTGGCACTCACCAAACTCAGATTTACTATAAGAAAAATGTGATTACCTTTGCTGTTCTTCGTCAGAATGCACTCCCAGGACTTCTACTTCAATAACAAATGTTGGTTTGGTTCAAAATAATCCATAGTTATGTTCAAATATCCTCTATTTTGTTCGTGCGTTCAAGACACTATCCGGGTAACGAAGGGTGACGCGCCGGCGCATATCGTGACAAAAAAATTCTAAATAATCCATTACCGTACTTCGAAGCATGTCAAACGCTGTTTAACCTCTCTAGGGTCGGCGGGACGAAATCATCCCACCTACGTAACAGCCAGTGGAATCCTGTGGCGCGTTATTCAAATACCTTAGAAATGCTATTACTTCAA
Source organism: Salmo trutta (assembly GCF_901001165.1). Classification (NCBI taxonomy): domain Eukaryota; kingdom Metazoa; phylum Chordata; class Actinopteri; order Salmoniformes; family Salmonidae; genus Salmo; species Salmo trutta. The sequence continues at coordinate 36,416,532 of NC_042963.1, forward strand.
TTTCTCAAACATATGACTATTTTACACCATTTTAAAGACAAGACTCTCGTTAACCTCTCTGGCGCATGTGGGACGAACTCGTCCCACCTACGTAACAGCCACTGAAATCCAGTGGCGCGATTTTTGAATCGTTAGAAATACTATTACTTCAATTTCTCAAACATATGACTATTTTACAGCTATTTAAAGACAAGAATCTCGTTAATCTAACCCCACTGTCCGATTTCAAAAAGGCTTTACAACGAAAGCAAAACATTAGATTATGTCAGCAGAGTGCCCAGTCAGAAATAATCAGACACCCATTTTTCAAGCTAGCATATCATGTCACATAAACCCAAACCAAAGCTAAATGCAGCACTAACCTTTTATGATCTTCATCAGATGACACACCTAGGACATTGTGTTATACAATACATGCATGTCTGTTCAATCAAGTTCATATTTATATAAAAAAAAAGCTTTTTACATTAGCATGTGACGTTCAGAAAAAGCATAACCCCCGCAAACTTCAGGGGAATTTACTAACAGTTTGCTAAATTACTCACGATAAACGTTCACAAAAAGCATAACAATTATTTTAAGAATTATAGATACATTACTCCTCTATGCACTCGATATGTCCGATTTTAAAATAGCTTTTCGGATGAAGCACATTTTGCAATAATCTAAGTACATAGCCCGGCATCACAGGGCTAGCTATTTAGACACACACCCAGGTCAGCCTCCACCAAAATCACATTTCCTATAAGAAAAATGTTCTTACCTTGCTTGTTCTTCGTCAGAATACACTGCCAGGACTTCTACTTCAATAACAAATGTTGGTTTGGTCCCAAATAATCCATCGTTATATCCAAACAGCGACGTTTTGTTCATGAGTTCTAGACACTATCAGAATGCTTCATCACGGTCTTGCGCATGGCGCATTGGCGTGACAAAAAATGTCTAAATATTCCATTACCGTACTTCGAAGCATGTCAACCGCTGTTTAAAACCAATTTTTATGCCATTTATCTCGTAGAAAAGTGATAATATTCCGACCGGAATATGCATTGAGCCTAAACAGCCGAATAAAATTTCTCCTCAGGAGCGAATCGTGCACGCGCCTCTTTCAAAGGTCCTCTGAGCCGCCACTTGCCAAAGCCGATAATGTGTTTCAGCCTGAGGCTGCCTCGTTAACCTTCAGTTATTTCCCGGGTTCTGAGAGCCTATCGGAGCCCTGGGAATTGTCACGTTACAGCTAAGATCCTTACTTTTCAATAAACAGATGCAAGACGCACGACTCCTTGTCAGACAGGGTACTTCCTGCTTGAAACCTTGTCAGGTTTTTGCCTGCCATAGGAGTTCTGTTATACTCACAGACACCATTCAAACAGTTTCAGAAAATTCAGAGTGTTTTCTATCCAAACCTGAACAATAATATGCATATTCTAGCTTCTGAGTTGGTGTAGGAGGCAGTTAAAAATGGGCACATATTTTTTCCAAAATTCTCAATACTGCCCCCTAGCCCCAACAGGTTAATCTGTCTGGGAACGTGGGACGCTTGCGTGCCACCCTAGTCAACAGCCAGTGGAATCGCGTCGCGCGAAATACAAATACCTCTATATGGTATAACTTCAATTTCTCAAACATATGACTATTTTAAACTATTTTATAGATACACCTCTCCTGAATCGAACCACGTTGTCCGATTTCAAAAAGGCTTTACAGCAAAAGCAAAACATTAGATTATGTTAGAAGAGTACCCTGCCAAAAAAAATCACACTGCCATTTTCAAAGCAACTAGCACGCTTCACAAATACCCAAAACACAGCTAAATGCAGCACTAACCTTTGACAATCTTCATCAGATGACACTCCTAGGACATCATGTTACACAATACATGCATTTTTTGTTCGATAAAGTTCATATTTATATATAAAAACAGCATTTTACATTGGCACGTAACGTTGACTAACTATTTTCCCTCAAATGCATCCGGTGAAACAGTGCTACAATTTGCTCAATTACTATTCGAAAACATTTTTAAAATGTAATATTGTCATTCTAAGATTTATAGATGAATATCTCTTGAAAGTACCTGTAATACCAGATTTAAAAATAACTTTACTGGGTAATCACACTTTGCGATAAAAGGGGATGCGATACTCAGAAAATTACCTAGTAAATACAGGTCTGCGCCATCTTGGAACAATCGCATATCACATCTAGTCTTGTATACTATTGTCAATAATCCCTTACCTTTGGTTGTCTTCATCAGAAAGCACTTCCAGGAATCCCAGGTCCACAACAAATGTATTTTTGTTCGAAAAAGTTCATCCTATATGTTCCATTAGCTTGTTGTTGTTAGTGCGTCTGAAGGCTGATCCAAATGCTCCGTCGGGCGCGGGACAGCTATTTCGACAAAAAGCATTTTTTTCCCATTTAGGTTCGTTCAAACATGTCAAACGTTGTATAACATAACTCTTCAGGGCCTGTTTCAACAAGAGAGCCAATAAGATTCGAGGGGGACGATTGTATTGTGTTTCAAAACGTTTCGAAAGGGGAGGGTAGACAGGGCCGCCGGCGTCATAATGGTGATTACCCTCATTATCCTCATGTGACCAATTTCAACAGGGTCTCATTCATTCAGTTTCCACAGTAGAAGGCTCAAATCATTTTGTAAAGACTGGGGACATCTAGTGGAAGCAATAGGAAGTGCTCAATGAACCATAGCTCACGGTGTGATTAATAGGCAAAGATGTGAAGTTGAGTCCACAATTCAGAATTCCACATCCTGTTACGATCGGTCTCGGGGTTTTGACTGCCATTTGAGTTCTGTTATACTCACAGACACCATTCAAACAGTTTTAGAAACGTTAGGGTGTTTTCTATCCACAATTATTAATTATATGCATATCCTAGCTTCTGAGTTTGAGTAGGAGGCCGTTTAAAATGGGCACCATTTTTTTTTTATCGCTTTAGCACCCCCTATCCTAGGGGAATGCCAAGAGGTTAACATCTCGTGAATGCAACCGCATTGCCAGATTTAAAAATAACTTTTCTGGGAAATCACACTTTGCAATAAACGACGTGGTATGCTCAGAAAAATAGGCCAGGCAATACATGTTAGCGCCATCTTGGAACCATCTAAAATCAAATATACTATTGTAAATATTCTCTTACCTTTGATTATCTTCATCAGAAGGCACTTCCAGGAATCCCAGGTCCACAAGAAATATAGTTTTGTTCGAAAAAGTTAATAATTTATGTCCCAATAGCTCCTTCTTGTTAGCGCGTTCCGAAGGCTACTCATAATGTACTGAAGCGCGTGGGACTTGTCGTCACGAATGTGCAAAAAATATATATTTACGTTCGTTCAAACATGTCAAACGTTGTATAACCTGTTACATCTAGGGGGCAGTATTTTCACGGCTGGATAAAAAACGTCCCTGATTTAATCTGATTATTAGTCCTGCCCAGAAACTGGAATATGCATATAATTATTAGCTTTGGAGAGAAAACACTCCAAAGTTTCTGAAACTGTTTGAATGGTGTCTGTGAGTATAACAGAACTCCTATGGCAGGCAAAAACCTGAGATGCTTCTGTTCAGGAAGTACCCTGTCTGAACATTTCTTGCCCTTCTTGATTCTCTCTATCGTTTACAAAGGATCTCTGCTCTTACGTGACACTTGTCACGTCAACAATGGAGTCTCACAGCCCGGGAAAAACAGGAATGATGTCATTCAAAGCCCTGGCTGAAGCACACGAGAGCAAAAGCTGAGTGGTCAGTCAATGGACTAAGCCTTAGGCGCGTGACACGCCCCGCCCCCGGCTTTTGGTTTTTTCCTCAGTTTACAGACAGGCAGATTCCCGGTCGGAATATTATCGCTTCTCTACGAGATAAATTGCATAAATATTGGTTTTAAACAGCGGTTGACATGCTTCGAAGTACGGTAATGGAATATTTCGAAATTTTTTGTCATATTTTGCGTCATGCTCGTGGCCGAGATTTAGCGTTGGGATAGTGTCTAGAACGCACGAACAAAACGTCGCTGTTTGGATATAACGATGGATTATTTGGGACCAAACCTACATTTGTTATTGAAGTAGAAGTCCTGGCAGTGTATTCTGATGAAGAACAAGCAAGGTAAGAACATTTTTCTTATAGGAAATGTGATTTTGGTGAAGGCTACACTGGGTGGGTGTCTAAATAGCTAGCCCTGTAACGCCGGGCTATGTACTTACATTATTGCAAAATGTGCTTCATCCGAAAAGCTATTTTAAAATCGGACATATCGAGTGCATAGAGGAGTTCTGTATCTATAATTCTTAAAATAATTGTTATGCTTTTTGTGAACGTTTATCGTGAGTAATTTAGTAAAATCACCGGAAGTGTTCGGTGGGAATGCTAGTTCTGAACGTCACATGCTAATGTAAAAAGCTGGTTTTTGATATAAATATGAACTTGATTGAACAGACATGCATGTATTGTATAACACAATGTCCTAGGTGTGTCATCTGATGAAGATCATCAAAGGTTAGTGCTGCATTTAGATATGGTTTGGGTTTATGTGACATGATATGCTAGCTTGAAAAATGGCTGTGTGATTATTCCTGGCTGGGTACTCTGCTGACATAATCTAATGTTTTGCTTTCGCTGTAAAGCCTTTTTGAAATCGGACAGTTTGGTTAGATAAAGGAGAGTCTTGTCTTTAAATAGCTGTAACATAGTCATATGTTTGAAAAGTGTAAGTTTTCGGATTTAGAGGAGTTTGAATTTCGCGCCCCGCCCATCATTGGATATTGGAGCAGACGTTCCGCTAGCGGAACGTGTAGATGTAAGAAGATAACATAAATCTTTAGGGCCTTTTTCAACCAGAGCTTCAATAATATTCAAGGCGGACGATTGCATTGTCTTACTAAACGTTTCGGATTAAAAGGGTTCCCATGGGCGCCCGCGTCATAGTAGTAATGGCCCTCCCACTGTGACCAACTTCCCAAGCCTCTCTTTCGGTCAGTTTCTACCATAGAAGACTCAAACCACTTTGTAAAGACTGTTGACATCTAGTGGAAGCCTTCGGAAGTGCTAAATGATGAATAAGTCCCTGTGTGTTTCAATGACAAAGCTTGAAAGTGATTCCACACATCAGATTTCCACTTCCTGTTAGGATTTGTCTCAGGGTTTTGACTGCCATATGAGTTCTGTTATACTCACAGACACCATTCAAACAGTTTTAGAAACTTTAGAGTGTTTTCTATCCAAATCTACTAATTATATGCATATTCTAGTTACTAGGCAGGAGCAGTAACCAGATTAAATCGGGTACGTTTTTTATCCGTCCGTGCAAATACTGCCCCCTATCCCCAACAGGTTAATCGTGAGTAATTAAGTAAATTCACCGGAAGTTTGCGGTGGGTATGCTAGTTCTGAACATCACATCCTAATATAAAAAGCTGGTTTTTGATATAAATATGAACTTGATTGAACAAAACATGCATGTATTGTATAACATAATGTCCTAGGAGTGTCATCTGATGAAGATCATCAAAGGTTAGTGCTGCATTTAGCTGTGGTTTTGGTTTTTGTGACATATATGCTTGCTTTGAAAATGGCTGTGTTATTATTTTTGGCAGGGTACTCTCCTGACATAATCTAATGTTTTGCTTTTCTCTGTAAAGCCTTTTTGAAATCGGACAATGTGGTTAGATTAACGAGAGTCTTGTCTTTAAAATGGTGTAAAATAGTCATATGTTTGAGATATTGAAGTTATAGCATTTTTTAGGTATTTGTATTTTGCGCCACGCGATACCACTGGATGTTGACTAGGGTGGGACGCAGAAGCAGAGATAAAATCTCTAAGAACTAAGAAAGCTCCTACACTACTGACCTGTGACATACTTAGAGTTCCTAGTATTGTGTCTGTTCCTATAGTGAGATATATCACCTCTATATACAAGTGGATTAGATAGTTCTATGTGTATGCCTATCCCTTATTCCCTTTGAGTTATTCTAAATAACAGAACTGAAGGGTTAGCACATTTACTGTGATTGTACACACTATGTTCTTTACCCTGGTTTACTTGTCATGAGGACATGCATTTTCTTGGTAGGGGGAGTGTGTAATGCCCTGTTAAGACATGTATTTAGAACTATAGTATTAACCTCTCTTGGGCAGGTGGGACGCTAGCGTCCCACCCGCGGTTCACACTATTCAACAGCCAGTGAAAAATCAGAGTGCCAAATTCAAAACAACAAAATGTTATAATTCAAAGTTCTCAAACATACAACTATTTTACACCATTTTAGCAATCTCCATTTCCCATTTTAACCTCTAAGGGCTAGGGGGAAGCACTGAGAATTTTGGAAAAAATATGTGCCCATTTTTAACTGCCTCCTACACCAACTCAGAAGCTAGAATATGCATATTATTGTTCAGGTTTGGATAGAAAACACCCTAAAGTTTCTAAAACTGTTTGAATGGTGTCTGTGAGTATAACAGAACTCCTATGGCAGGCAAAAACCTGAGAAGGTTTCATGCAGGAAGTACCCTGTCTGACAAGGTGTTGTTGTTCTTGCTTCTGTTTATTGAAGAGTCAGGATCTTAGCTGTAATGTGACAATTCCTAGGGCTCCAATAGGCTCTCAGAACCCGGGAAAAACCTGAACGATGACGAGGCAGCCTCAGGCTGAAACACATTATCTCCTTTTCCAAGTGTCACATCAGAGGACAATAGAATTAGGCGCATGCGCGATTTTCCCCCGTGGAGTATTTTCATTCGGCTGTTTAGCTAATTGCAGATTCCCGGTCGGAATATTATCGCTTTTCTACGAGATAAATTGCATAAAAATTGATTTTAAACAGCGGTTGACATGCTTCGAAGTACGGTAATGGAATATTTAGAATTTTTTTGTCACGTTCTGCGCCATGCGCACGACCGTGATTTAGCATTCTGATAGTGTCTAGAACGCACAAACAAAACGCCGCTGTTTGGATATAACGATGGATTATTTGGGACCAAACCTACATTTGTTATTGAAGTAGAAGTCCTGGAAGTGCATTCTGACGAAGAACAGGAAAGGTAAGACCATTTTTCTTATAGGAAATGTGATTTTGGTGAAGGCTAAACTTGCTGGGTGTCTAAATAGCTAGCCCGTGATGGCTGGGCTATGTACTTAGAATATTGCAAAATGTGCTTCATCCGAAAAGCTATTTTAAAATCGGACATATCGAGTGCATAGAGGAGTAATGTATCTATAATTCTTAAAATAATTGTTATGCTTTTTGTGAAGGTTTATCGTGAGTAATTTAGCAAATTGTTAGTAAATTCCCCGGAAGTTTGCGGGGGGTATGCTTTTTCTGAACGTCACATGCTAATGTAAAAAGCTGGTTTTTGATATAAATATGAACTTGATTGAACAGACATGCATGTATTGTATAACATAATGTCCTAGGTGTGTCATCTGATGAAGATCATAAAAGGTTAGTGCTGCATTTAGCTGTGGTTTAGGTTTTTGTGACATTATACGCTAGCTTGAAAAATGGGTGTCTGATTATTTCTGGCTGGGTACTCTGCTGACATAATCTAATGTTTTGCTTTCGCTGTAAAGCCTTTTTGAAATCGGACAGTGTCTTTAGATTAACGAGAGTCTTGTCTATCCAAAGCTAATAATGATATGCATATTCTAGTTTCTGGGCAGGAGTAATAATCAGATTAAATCGGGTACGTTTTTTATCCGGCAGTGCAAATACTGCCCCCTAGCCCCAACAGGTTAAATATGTTGGGACAGTTTCTGTTCATAGTGAAGGGTGTGTGATAGTTTGGGCCAGTCAAGATGGTATATGGGTGGTGTGCAGATGGCTTCGTGCGTTTTTCCGTTGTTGCTGGAAAAGAAAGAGAAAAGAAAGGTGAGATGTTCTACTGAAGCGGAAAAACATTTGCATTACTAAAAATAGTTTTTTACACAAATTGGGTTTAATTGCACTCTACTTTACTCAAATTAAGAAAATAAGATTTATAATTTAATATTTTTGCAAGAGAGTTGTCTCAATTTGCTTGCTGTTTGGCTGGATTAACGAAGGTTCCAGACGCTTCGGGATCTAGCTTGGATTCATCGGATCGGGAGCTGGAGAGGACAGTTTGGTCTGAGGGAATTTGAGGACTTTGTTGACGCTGGACATCGGTTTTAGGATGCATACAGGGCACTTTCTGCCAAATGGATTATAAATAGATAACGACCTTGGAACTGTTGGCTTCATTTTGTTTCTACTAAACAGTGAGTAACTGTGGCGTTAGCCTAATGTTTTTTTGAACTCCAACAGTGCCAAAGAACATTTTCAGTTTAGCACCCGGGTTTAGGTTTAGGCTGTCTTAAAATTGTATTGTGTCATGTGTATTGCAGGTTGTATACAATTGTATCATTCATCATTCATTATTTTCTATATAAACATTATATCTGTAGGTAAGAACCCTGGTCTCTGTTTTTTCCCTAGCGAGTTAAATCATACCAGGTTTATTATATGCTGTGTCTTTTTCACCATACTTACTGCATTGATGTATCTGAGCCTGTGGTGAGAGGGTTCCATTCACTTCTCTGCGATATGTGGGACGGTAGCACCTCGACAATAGCCAGTGATATTGCAGGGCGCCAAATTCAAACAACAGAAATCTCATAATTAAAATTCCTCAAACATACTAGTATTATACACCATTTTATAGATAAACCTCTTGTTAATCCAAACACAGTGTCCAATTTCAAAAAGGCTTTTCGGCAAAAGCAAACCATGCTATAATCTGAGGACAGCACCCCATGAAACAAACACAGACAATCAGAATTCAACCCGCCAGGCACAACACAAAAGTCAGAAATGACATATAATTCATGCCTTACCTTTGAAGATCTTCTTCTGTTGGCACTCCAATATGTCTCATAAACATCACAAATGGTCCTTTTGTTCGATTAATTCCGTCGTTATTGATCCAAAATGTCAATTTATTTGCGCGTTTGATCCAGAACAACACCGGTTCCAACTCGCGCCACATGACTACAAATTATCTCATAAATTACCTGTAATCTTTGTCCAAACATTTCAAACAACTTTCCTAAAACAACTTTAGGTATTTCTTTACGTAAATAATCGATACAATTTAAGACGGGATAAACAGCGTTCAATTGGGAGGAAAACAATGTGGAGCATGCTTTCTGGTCACACGCCTCTATCAAACAGTACACTTCCCTCCAGCCTCGTTCTGAACAGCCGGACTTCTTCATTACACAAAGGAAAAACCTCAAACAATTTCTAAAGACTGTTGACATCCAGCGATAGGAACTGCAAGCAACTGCCTTAGAAATCTAGGTTCCCAAAGAAAAGCATTGAAAAGAGAGTGACAACACATTTTTTTCCTGGTTGGTTTGTCCTCGGGGTGTCGCCTGCCAACTAAGTTCTGTTATACTCACAGACATCATTCAAACAGTTTTAGAAACTTCAGAGTGTTTTCTATCCAAATCTACCAATTACATGAATATCCTAGCTTCTGGGCCTGAGAAACAGGCAGTTTCATTTGGGTATGCTTTACATCCGGACGTGGAAATACTGCCCCCTATCCCAAAGAAGTTAACAACAGAAAACAGTAACAAGTCAGGTAAGAAAATTCAAAGAAGCAGTACATGCATAGAATAAGCCATGTTTTGTTTTGTTTTTCTGAGGCTCACTGTTTCAGTTGCAAAAAGTCAACTGCATTAAACTGAATGAAGGAACTCCTGAATAAACAGCAATGAAAGGATGGCAGTACAATATGCAAATGCAAGCTAATACTGAAGTTGTGTGCATGTTCATGGAGCCATGTCCTACCCTGCAAGGATATTTATTTTAGCAGAGTAACCAGATTAGACCAGAGCGTATCTGAAATTAAAGCTTCAATATTGAATGTGTCCAGGCCGTACAGCTTTTGACTGTGGAACAAGGTAGTGTTTATTTTAAGTGCATCACTATGATTGCTGGCTGGTGGCAGCAACATTCAGTGTTCCTGCGTCCTCTCTCCCTCTCCTAGAATTGAGCAAAGCTGTTTTCAGGTACCGTTAGGGTCCCTTGTGTTGCATGTTCTAGGACACGTTCTGCACCTTTCACATTCACTCGGTGTGGTGCCTAAAGCATTAACAACCTCATAAGAATACCCTGTACCACAATGATTAAGCACATTGATTTTCCTGTAATTGCTATGCTTCACACTCTTTTGGGGGCTGCGGATAGCGAGAACATTGGTTATTTAAGGAATAATGGCTAAGCGCTATTTACATTGCTCTGTTTGTAAAAGAAAGGGTAATTAGGTGAGAGTGCGAGGTATGAGCCACTGCATCTGGCCCCCAATGAGAGGCTCTGTGTGTGTGATTAGCTGCCAAGAACACCCCCAGATGGCACCTATTACCTGAGTGCATTAATTAAACATCCAAGCAAGCCCCCTGCTTTAGAGTCATGCACGGGGCTGAGGACACTAGCTGATGGCTGGCTGCCGGGCTCTTCCTCACTCTAAGCCGGGCCGGCTGCATTGTAGCATCGGTAGCCTCTCAGCTGCATCGGGTGTCTGCCACGTGCCTGTAGTCGCGACTGGCGAGGGTCAACAAAAAGACAATTATAGCAAGTACTGATCAACAATTGGAGTCACACTTACACGTTAGGAATAAGCACTCTCCGTTAGTAGTGCTATAGAGAGCATTGTAATGGAGTTTTTTTTCCCACTGGCACAGGCGAACAGTGGAGAGGGGTAGCAGTCGTGGTGCAGTGGAGAGTCAGATGGCCGTCGGTTGAGAGGTTCCCATAAAACGGGGTGTCCAAGGTAAGTGTCCATTTCCTATAGTTCTGGGCCATGTTTAGCATTTAGTTTGAGGATGGAGAAGGTGATAGGGATTGGCAACAGCAGTCACAATTTCACTTTTGTCCATGCCAATCTGTGGAATCACAGCATACCATGCAAAGGAAGGAAATAGTCCATGCAATTAAATTACATTTCACACATGAATATGTAAGAAGTTAAGTGAAAGGCAATCATTGTAAGTTATACACAGCATACAAGATTACAAGGCACTCATAAGGGCATGATAGCGAATAATAAGACATGTTGATACGTAATATAATAAACATGATAATATAAATACAAGGCAAAATGGCAATCTCTAGTTTAGCAAGAGTCAGTGTCACTTGTGACAAATACATGTAGAAATGATGATTCTTTACTGATGCATCCAATGTGACATGAGAAGGATATGCAACACTGTCAGAACAACTAGGACAATCAACCTATTATCATGTACTTATAGAATACTTATTTTTGCTTACGTGAGTTTCAGTGTTTATCGTTACTTTTTTCCATGGCTGTTATTAAAGAGGATTGCCTGATATGTTGCTATCTCTGCACCGTGCCAAGCACCTGGCACATGCACCTTGACAGAAGGTTTCAATCCGATCATGTAAATACTCCATATTACAGATCTTAAATGACAGGCCTAATGCAAAGACTTTACATAAATGGTCTTTCCCCAACAAATCACTCATGTAAAACAATGCCAAAATGCACATGGGAAATGCTGGTATTGTGTGAGCCTGTAACTCTCAACGCACAGCATCGCATCATATGGGAGGTTTCAATAGAAAGCTGAAATCCCTCGCCTCTCCACACTGACTCTACAAAATGATGTGGATATTTAGGTGTAATCCAAGCTATTTTAGCCGGCGGAGACAGAGGAGAGTGAGAGAGCGATTGAGGGGCTGTGGCTAAATATATCTGGGAGAGAGGGAGGGAGCGCCACAACAGAGCAGGTACACAGCTGCTTGGTGATAGATAACAAATTGTCACAGCGGAGGTAACATGCACTAGGGCACTGTAGCATTCATTTGCTAATTTCAAAATGTTCCACCCAGTAGAAGTAGTGAGTTTGTTGTTGCACTGTAATTAATATCTCTCCTTTTTTCAGTTAACAGGTAGGCCTAGGCTGTTCCAGCGCATAAGTTAATACTTACTTCTCCTCTTGTGTGAGGCTGAAGCAGGATGCACAGTGAACCATTTCAGATTCCCCTTGCTGCTACCCCCATCACTACCTAAAATATAGCTCACACCATCATGTCATTCAGCCGCCATGGTGAGCAGGAAATTAGATTACTTCTGACAAAGACTGATCTCTTGGCCGTGAATACATTTGTAAAGTTTTGTGAAAATCTCATGTTAAATCCCATTTTAATAAGAGAAGCAGGGACTAGACACTGGGAGGTGTTGTTCCTATAGGAGCCTGCTCTGGCCATGTGTCAAAGCTGAAATATTTATGGTGGAACATTGAAACCCATTCAATATTAATGTCTGGGTGCTCTGGAATGGAGTGTACATCTCAAAAGTGGGGTAGAAAAAATATAGTATGTGGTCTGGAATTCATCTCTTGGTATTTGCATGGACCAGGCTCACCCTTGTCAAAGCACCTAACACTTTCATCATCACTCACAGATACACAATATCCAGTGAAGCACTAAGCTATTATCAAGAAACGTAAAGCATCTCTTTCACATAAATTAGTGTGCAGATTACCTCTTAAGTATGTCACTGTATGAGAAGAGATAAGATGCAATATGATGTCTATTGAAAAGTGCTATTAGTGTCCTGTGATTTTACTCCTTTAGATTTCTCACAAAGCTATGCCCTCGACCAGGTAGGGGTCAGAAGCTGTCAAATGTATAATTATGTGAATTTACATGAGCAAAAACTCTACTCGACCTCACTCTTATGTTTTGACACGACACATATATGCTAATATTTCAGTGTCTGTACTTGAATAGTATCCCACATACTGTATTACCATAACCATTTACTTTGAGTAAAATATGCACTATTGGATAGACATTCACATTTCCATTTTATTTCAATCAATAGAGATTATTTGAATAACTAGAGAGCCCTAGAATTACATGGACAATACACTGAAGTTAATCATTTATCCCTTACATTCAGTGTTTTTCCCCCAAACACATTTTGAGAAAATGTCCCTCCTTCAATTGTGTATTTCCCTGAAACTGAATATTCTTTCCCTGGCACGATTGCCAAATCATGACAGGCTATTTCAACTTTGTCTAAGAGTACTTAGCGTTCCAAAGACATTTATTACCATGGAGATGGAGCCATTATCCTCTGCAACAATTCATTTACTTTCAATAGAGATATTGAGATTTTGTCTGAAAAAGATTTGTCCTAAAACTATTGGACAAATATATTCCCCCTATTGTACAACACAGCCTATCTTACAAGATAACAAGACTAACTAAATTAATAATAATCAACCAACCAACAAACAAAACATAATTGTTCTTTTGTAATGAGTATGAACTACTGACATAAAGCATTAGCGTTGTCAGGACATTACCTATTCCGGAAAAACTGAAAAGCATTTGTTGGTGTTTACTGATCAGGTCAGGCAGACATGACAAACCTTTGGCACTGAGAAAACAAACGTATTGTTGCCTTGTTTCACAGGCTGTAGTGTTCCCATGTAGAATGAATTCGGAAAGTATTCAGACCCCTTGACTTTTTCAACACTTTGTTACGTTACAGCCTTTTTCTAAAAATGTTCCCTCAATCTACACACAATACCCCATAATGGCAAAGCAAAAATTGTTTTGAATACATTTTTGCAAATGTATTCCACCTTTACTCAGTACATTGTTAAAGCACCCTTGGCAGCGATTACAACCTTAAGTCTTCTTCGGTATGACGCTACAAGCTTGGCACATCTGTATTTGGGGAGTTTCTCCCATTCTTCTCTGCAGATCCTCTCAAGCTCTGTCAGGTTGGATGGGGAGCGTCGCTGAACAGCTATTTTCAGGTCTCTCCAGAGATGTTCGATCAGGTACATGTCCGAACTCTGGCTGGGCCATTCAAGGACATTCAGAGAAGCCACTCCTGTGTTGGTTGTGTGCTTAGCACCGTTGCTTCGGTTGAGGTCCTGAGTACAGGTTTTCATCCAGGATCTCTCTGTACTTTGCTCTGTTCATCTTTCCCTCGATCCTGACTAGTCTCCCACTCCCCGCCGCTGAAAAACAGGTTTCAGGTTTCCTCCAGACGTGACGCTTGGTATTCAGGCCAAAGACTTCAATCTTAGTTTCATCAAACGAGAGAAACTTGCTTCTCATGGTCTGAGTCTAAGTGCCTTTTGGAAAACTCCAGGCAGGCTGTCATGTGCCTTTTACTGAGTGGCTTCCGTTTGGCCATTCTACCATAAAGGCCTGATTGGTGGAGTGCTGCAGACATGGTTGTCCTTCTGGAAGGTTCCCTCATCTCCACAGAGGAACTCTGGAGCTCTGTCAGAGTGACCATCGGGTTCTTGGTCACCTCCCTGACCAAGGCCCTTCTCCCCCGATTGCTCAGTTTGGCTGGGCGGCCAGCTCTAGGAAGAGTCTTGGTGGTTCCAAACTTCTTGCATTTAAGAATGATGGAGGCCACTGTGTTCTTCAATGCTGCAGTGTTCAATGTTTAGAGACCCTTCCCCGGATCTGTGCCTCGACACAATCCGGTCTCGGAGCTCTATGGTCAATTCTCATGGCTTGATTTTTGCTCTGACATGCACTGTCAACTGTAGGACCTTGTACAGACAGGTGCGTGCCTTTACAAATCATGTCAAATCAATTTAATTTACCACAGGTGGACTTCAATCAAGTTGAAGAAACATCTCAAGGATGAGCAATGGAAATAGGATGCACCTGAGCTCAATTTCGAGTCTCATAGCAAAGGGTCTGTATACTTATGTAAATAAGGTGTTTCAGTTTTTTATTTTTACTAAATCTGCAAACATTTCTAAACCTGTTTTCGCTTTGTCATTAAGGGGTATTGTGTGTTGATTGATGAGGGGGGAAAAGTATTTAATCCATTTTAGAATAAGGCAGTAGCTTAACAAAATGTTTGAAAAATTCAAGGGTCTAAATACTTTCTGAATGCACTGTATTTACTTTGAAACAATATCACATCTGATGCCATCGTAGCCCCAAAATGTGTAGTTATTTTTAACGCGTGCAGATTGCTTTCCCATTCCCCCTCCAGCCCGGGCCATCCTAGCTACTCCTGTATCCTTCCCCTTCCGTACCATCCAGCCCCTGCCCGCCCTAACCACCCCACTGTCCCTACCCCAGGCGTGGTCTATGGATCCCAGGCATGACAAGGACCTGCCAAACATCAGCTCAGTCAGATCCCCCAAGCTGACAAGACAATCCATCTTCACCTGCTGCAGAGTAACTTTACACCAGAATCTGTCATCAGCCCCCCCAACCCCCCGTCTACCGCCCTCTGCCAAGGAGAACTAAAATATAACTGTAAAAAAATCCTCTGCCCTCTAATTGTCAGCAGTGAGGTAAAAAATGAATCTTCAAAATAGATAGTCAAAATTGATTTTGGTTAGTCTGGTGTCACAGTGACTAGGTCTCAGGTATGCCCGCTACTGCAACAGCAACGACATGCACTGAAACTCTCCCTTATCCACTTTGTCCTTCCTTACTACTTCTACCACCACACAACTAATAACTATAACCATATGATAGTAATAAAGAAGGGCTGTAATAATTTAATCCAGTATATTTAGAGGGCAAACAGTGAGGTCCTGAATGTTCACACAGTGCCATAGAGCCAATAAGCAGAGTCAGGCTTGCAGCACTAACAGGATTAAGCACCAGGAGTTGATGTCTTTTACGGCCGCTGGCAGGCTCGGGCTTGGAAATAATGGGATCAGTTCCCCAGCACTTCATCATGGGAGAAACCACCTCTTCCCACATTAGGTCTCCGTGAGAGGCTCCGCTGCACGCGTAGGCCCACAGTCGCACTGGAACACACCCGTGATAAATACACATTGAAACAACAAACAGTTTCCAGAGGGGAGTATTTCACACGAGCGAGTGGCAAACATTTTAACAAACACACAGCCTCAGAAAGGTTAAAGGTTCATGGAGGAGGAGCAGTCAATTACCTGTCTGTGAGCACACTGTGTCACTGACTGACCAACTAACAGCAGGCAGCCTTACAGAACAAGGTTCATGCATTTGGTACATATTGCGAATGTAAGATTTCTTCAGCGATGCCTCTTGCCATGTTCACAATTAGAGGGGTTATTCCTCCAACTATATATTTTTCATCTGCTGTAAGTTAAAAGAGAACGGCGGCTACCTACGTTGCAGATTATGTAAAAGAGGGTAAAACTAGAGGAAAGATGAACATGAAGGGTTATGAAGGTGGATCATTAGGAGTTAGTGGGATATAATGAGATTTGCTTTGATGCCACGGTGCTCAGAAGAGATTTGCCAGATGGCAAGCGCATTCTTTGATTGTCAAATCACAAGCCTTACAGTCACAAAAATAAATATACATGAAATATGTCACAACAGCTAAGGACAGGAGGAAGATCAAGGCTCAGCCTTGGGGTCACATTCCACTCCATACAGTGAGCATCTCGTGCATAAGTAGGACATGGAGTGTCACTGCAATTTATCAATCTTGACAATGCATGTGTTATGGAATGATTCCATCCCTGTAACGATGTTTAGTATATTGTTGGTTTGTGATTACAGTTGTGTTGACTGTACCTAGACATAACACTCATTGATTTGAAGTTTGCTATTCATCCAAACAACAAATTAAATACAACACAACAAATATGTTATAAAAGTGAAATAAATAGGATACAATATGACAAAAAGTCCAATGTTTGCTCAGCATCAGCAGTTCTCTGTGCTTATCTTCTTAGCAATCCATTTTCTTGTGCAGGGGAAATGTGAAGGTCAGAGGATTGGAATCATAGAATTAATAGGATCTGTGTTTTGTGATTTCAGAATCGAAATTGGTTTTGCAAGTTATGGGTGAATACATATAGCTAGCTATATAAGAAAGGGGGGAACATGTTTGCATGAATGATTTTTTTTTATTATCATAGAGCTTTTGCTGGCTTAGGCTCTGGCCAGCATTTTTCATGGATATCGTTCACTATTTATGGAACCAGCAGAAATGTTCATACACACTGATAACTGTTTGGGTTGTTTACAACTGAAAGGTTGTACATCGTGTTTGTATGAGCGTACTGTAACTCAACATTATAAATTACCAGTAAATCTGTCAATAACTGGAATTGCATCATTTATACTTTTTTTATATTTTATTATTTAACCTTTATTTAACTAGGCAAGTCAGTTAAGAACAAATTCTTATTTACAATGACGGCCTACCCCGGCCAAACCCTCCCCTAACCCGGACGACACTGGGCCAATTGTGCGCTGCCCTATGGGACTATAATCATTGGTCATTCATAGCCTTCTGGACAGTGGTAGCACTGTAACTTTACAGTATGAATTGCTACACTTGCATGGTATATTACGCCTTAATGGTGCAGTCAGACCTTTGATTATTTGATGCCACCAGGGCCACAATAATTTGCCCCCTCTCTGATTTGTCCGAGTGTGACCCCCTCACCATGGGTTGCTGCAACTAGTGTTGCCACTACCTGCCACTAACTGGGTGGGGTCACCCCACCGGAATCCCCACCAGCTAGGTACAAGGTCGTCAAGGTTCTCATTAGCAGCTTTGATAAATTCCTTGTATATTATGTTCACCCATCAGGGGGCTTTGGCTTTGTAGGACCAACCCTGCCAGGCAGGCTCAGAATCTTGAGAGGCGGTGCTGCTTTAGTGGGTCGATGACCGCATTTATATTTCTATTTTGGCTGCATATAGGCTACTTACAGTAGGCCCATAAAACAGATAAGGACTTTTCCTTAGTGTATGGGCTGCACAGGTGGGTGTCTAGGGTATAGGGTTGGGGACTGTTCAATCATGATAGGAAAATAAATAAAATAAACAATATTTATCATTTATTTTCAAATGTATATCACATATCTCCACAAAATTGAAAGCTCTCTCTCAACCCCTGCTCGCAGACACACATGGGCGCTGGGATTTGCAACCATTTTCCTTTTTCACTCACTTAAACTCCATACTTTTCCAAACACAAAAACATATACACCTTCCATCACAATACACCCACACAAACCCACATACTGTGCCTTCTATGTCCTCTGTTTTTCTGTGTTTTTATCCCTACCATGTTGATTCTGAGTACTTTTGTGTTCCAGTTCCTTATATTTTAAGATGATAATTTCTTTAAATGATCATTTCTTCTAATGGTGTCTTATCTATTCATAAAATACTATAAATAGAAAGTCGAAAGTCAATTAAACAATTGGCCTTTCCTTAATATTAATGACCCCTCTCGCTCCCCCTCCTATATCATGTTATTCTGGGGATGTACCGTATGCTGAACAAGAGGCCTACACATTCTTCCTACCTCATTCCAACCTAGAATGGCTGCTATTTCATTTGCAAAATAAACAGCAATTAATGCGAGTGAATAGAATTGGGCACAGGAGAGAAATGAGGCGATGATGTTTTGATGGAGGGTTTCTAAGCGTGCTCGGCTTCTTTCATGTATAATAAAGTAAAAACACAGGTTCTCTCAAGCAGGTATTTCATTACCAGTCCCCCTGGCCTAATCAGCAGGCACTCTAGGACCTGATTTCACTATGTTTATCCAAAGGCTTCAAGACAATGGTGACAGAAATTACCATAAGGGGAAGAGTGTGTCACATAGAATTCTGCCTGTGTGATATGTGGAGGTGTATTGTGTTAATGCTTTGGGTCTGTTTGATTAAGATTCATTGTTGAAATGAAACCATGTTGTTGTTATTTATAATTGTTATTACTTTATGTTGCTTAATTTTTTTTTTTAACATTCAGGCATAATGTACCATGAAAGTGTAACAATTTATACTGTAAAGGGGTCGAGTGTGTATGAGTATGTGTGTGTGTATGTATCCCACATCTGTTGCTATGGGGTAATGATGTTAGGAACTATATGTGACTGACTAGCTGGATTCGGTTTTATGTAGTGACATTTGAAATTGTGTTTTTTACATTGGATAAAAGTAGAGACTCAGAGCTAGAAAATGGTATATCACACACTACAATTGAGGAACAATGGGAAAGTAATTCTGCTTTGAAAAATAATAAACTTGAAAACCCACTTTTGAGAAAATGGCCCTTGAATGTTTTGGTAAACCTACTAGAGAGCTCCTCTTTGTCTACACCCATTCAACATCGTTCACTCCCTCTTAAGCCTTAGCCTCACCCATCTCTTAACTTCTATAGGCTACCTGCGGGACACAGCCAGTGAAATAACAGGGCGGCAAATTCAAAAACAACAAAATGTCATAATTTAACTTTCTCAAACATACAACTATTTTACATCATTTTAAAAATACACTTCTCCTTGATGTAACCACATTGTCCGATTTCAAAAAGGCTTTACAGCGAAAGCAAAACATTAGATTATGTTAGGAGAGTACATAGACAAAAATAATCACACAGCCATTTTCCAAGCAAGGACATGTGTCAATATAACCCAAAACACAGCTAAATGAAGCACTAACCTTTGACAATCTTCATCAGATGACACTCCTAGGACATTATGTTACACAATACATGTATGTTTTGTTCGATAAAGTTCATATTTATATCCAAAAACAGCATTTGGCGCATGATGTTCAGAAAATGTATTCCCACCAAAACGTCTGGTGAATGTGCACATCAATTTAGAAAAATACTCATCATAAACGTTGACAAAATATATAACAATTATTTAAAGAATTATAGATAGACTACCCCTGGATGCAACTGCTGTGTCAGATTTTAAAATAGCTTTACGGAGAAAGCACATTTTTTTATATTCTGAGTACATAGCTCAGCCATCACGGTGAGCTATTCAGACACCCGCCAAGTTCGGGGCAACCTAAACTCAGAATTAGTATTAGAAATATTCTCTTACCTTTGCTGATCTTTGTCAGAATGCACTCCCAGGACTGCTACTTCCACAAGAAATGTTGTTTTTGTTGAAAATAATCCATATTTATGTACAAATACCTCCGTTTTGTTCGTGTGTACAGATCACTTATCCAAAGGCAAAATGCGCGAGCGCGGAACGAGAGACGAAATGTCTAAATGTTCCATTACCGTACTTAGAAGCATGTCAAACGCTGTTTAAAATCAATCTTTATGGTATTTTTAACGAAGAATTGTGATAATATTCCAACCGGACAATAGCATATTCATTCAAGAAGAAAAAGAAGGAACGGCGTGCTCGCGTGACCACGCATATCCAATCCCTTTGTTGCCAGGCAGACCACTCAGTAACTGAGCTCCTATTATCTGCCCAGTGACAGGAAAATGCTCAAACCACTTTCTGAAGGCTTTAGACAGCCAATGGAAGCCTTAGGAAGTGCAACGTCACCCCACAGACACTGTAGATTTGATAGAGAATCAAAAGAAGAACTACAATTCTCAGAATTTCCACTTCCTGCTTGGAATTTTCTCAGGTTTTTGCCTGCCATATGTGTTCTGTTATACTCACAGACACCATTCAAAGAGTTTTAGAAACTTCAGAGTGTTTTCTATCCAAATCTACTAATAATATGCTTATTCTAGTTTCTGGGCCAGAGTAGTAACCTGTTAAAATTGGGTATGTTTTTCATCCGGCCGTGAAAATACTGCCCCCTAGCCCAGACAGGTTAAGGATTCACATGTGATGCCATGTACTAAACAAACAAAGACTAAAGGCTGGTTTATACTATGTACACTACCGTTCAAAAGTTTGGGGTCACTTATAAATGTCCTTGTTTTTGAAAGGCACATTTTTTGTCTATTAAAATATCATCAAATTGTTCAGAAATACAATGTAGACATTGTTAATGTTGTAAATGACTATTGTAGCTGGAAACAGCAGATTTTTTTATGGAATATCTACATAGGCGTACAGAAGCCCATTATCAGCAACCATCACTCCTGTGTTCCAATGGCACGTAGTGTTAGCTAATCCAAGTTTATAATTTTAAAAGGCTAGTTGATCATTAGAAAAACATTTTGCAATTATGTTAGCACAGTTGAAAACTGTTGTCCTGATTAAAGAAGCAATAAAACTGTTCGTCTTTAGACTAGTTGAGTATCTGGAGCATCAGCATTTGTGGGTTCGACTACAGCTTCGAAATGGCCAGAAACAAATACCTTTCTTCTGAAACTCATCAGTCTATTCTTGTTCTGGGAAATTAAGGCTATTCCATGCGAGAAATTGCCAAGAAACTGAAGATCTCATACAACGCTGTGTACTACTCCCTTCAAAGAACAGCGCAAACGGACTCTAACCAGAATAGAAAGAGGAGTGGGAGGCCCCGGTGCACAACTGAGCATGAGGACAAGTACATTAGAGTGTCTACTTATCATATCTCAGACTGGCCAATAAAAATAAAAGATTAAGATGTGCAAAAGAACACAGACACTGGACAGAGGAACTCTGCCTAGAAAGCCAACATCCCAGAGTAACCTCTTCACTGTTGACGTTGAGACTGGTGTTTTGCACTAGTTACATTTCTAAGTGACCCCAAAGTTTTGAACGGTAGCGTATATCGACAGTTGTCGCAGTGACGTCATGAACATTCTATTGAAGTGCGACATCAAACTTGGTGTTGTCGTTATGAAAAATTTTTAACACAAAAACAACAGTCAGCATGACATCAGCAGCCTGGTGTTCCAAAATAGCATAACTAGTGCATTTAACACCAATAAACCCTCCTGTTTAAAAATGTATTTAATATATGTCAATCTAGCAAACCAGGCAACTAAAAGCAACTTTCTGAACAATGTTTTGGTTTGTTTCTAGCTTGTTAGCTAGCTAGCTAGCTAATTCAAATAATGACCATATCATATAGCTGAGAATGTCTTCACTTTAGCTCATTTGTCTTCATTATTAAAGAAAAATAAACTCCAAACAAGATCATTATTTACAAGTTAATGTTGAGCCAATTACAGAAAATAGCTTGTGGGTGTGGGACGAAATAAATAAAAGAGGAGACAACATTCTCTGTGTTCTCTTTCGACTCCTTCCGCATATTTGCAATCAAACGCAGAATTTTCTCCATCTCCTTAGCGATCATACTCTATTACCATCGAGCATTCCACTGATTTGGTCCTCCAGAGAGTGGAGAGCAACACTTTTGCAGTTCTACTACGTTTCTGTCTTTTTCCGTGGCTAAACCAACTATTTACAGATGGCATACAAGTTTGTTATTAAGGGAAAATAATGTTCGAGAAGGCATTTCTGCCCCCCAAAATGCATTATAATAAATAAAATAAAAATGCCTCTCCTGTGAAGTAGTGACAGGCGACATACGCCTACTTTCCTGAAACAAGTCACATATAGGATGAATCACAATAATTGTTTGCTAAAATAATAATTGCATGCCAAAAATGTAATTTTTGTAATGGCAATCCTGGTTATAGGTAACAGTCCTTCACATGAACTGCCAACATTATTATGCATATTATTTGTTAATAATGGAAATTAAGATATGCAAGATTTTTTAACCCCTGGTCGGGCTCCATCCCGTATGCGGGACGGACATCCAGCGAAAAATCCTATCGCCATTAGCATAAAAACATTTTTTTTAAATATTTTTTCAAATATAGGACTATGTTATATCATTTTATAGATACACCTCTCCTGAATCGAACCACGTCGTCCGATTTCAAAAAGGCTTTACAGCAAAAGCAAAACATTAGATTATGTTAGAGGAGTATATCGTAAAAGTAGCCACATAGCCATTTTCCGACCAACCACATGCATCACAAATAACCAAAAAACAGCTAAATGCAGCACTAACCTTTGACAATCTTCATCAGATGACACTCCTAGGACATCATGTTACACAATACATGCATGCTTTAGTTTGATAAAGTTCATATTTATATATAAAAACAGCATTTTACATCGGCACGTAACGTTGACTAACTATTTTCCCTCAAATGCGTCCGGTGAAACAGCGCTACAATTTACTAAATTACTATTCGAAAACATTTTTAAAATGTAATATTGTCATTCTAAGATTTATAGATTAGCATCTCTTGAAAGCACCTGCAATGCCAGATTTAAAAATAACTTTACTGGGTAATCACACTTTGCGATAAAAGGGGATGCGATACTCAGAAAAATAGGCTACCGTTACAGGTCAGCGCCATCTTGGAACAATCGCATATCAAATCTACTCTTGTATTCTATTGTCAATAATCCCTTACCTTTGATTATCTTCATCAGAAAGCACTTCCAGGAATCCCAGGTCCACAACAAATGTATTTTTGTTCGAAAAAGTTAATCCTTTACGTCCCAATAGCTTGTTCTTGTTAGCGCGTTCTGAAGGCTGCACCAAAAGTTCCGTCGGCCGCAGGACTCCTCTTTCAATAAAATGCTTTTTTTTTTTTTTTGATTCGTTCAAACATGTCAAACGTTGTATAACAAAAATCTTTAGGGCCTTTTTCAACCAGAGCTCCAATATGATTCAAGGGGAACGATTGCATTGTCTTTCAAAAAGTTTCGAAAGGGGAGGGTAGTCAGGGGCGCCGGCGTCATAATGGTGATGGCCCTCCTCATGTGACCACTTTCCACAGCGTCTCATTCAGTCAGTTTTCACAGTAGGAGACTCAAACCACTTTGTAAAGACTGGGAACATCTAGTGGAAGCAATAGGAAGTGCTCAATCAACCATTGCTCACGGTGTGATTTATAGGCAAAGTGATGAAGTTGAGTCCGCAATTCAGAATTCCACATCCTGTTACGATCGGTCTCGGGGTTTTGACTGCCATATTAGTTATGTTATACTCACAGACACCATTCAAACAGTTTTAGAAACTTTAGGGTGTTTTCTATCCACAAGTATTAATTATATGCATATCCTAGCTTCTGAGTTTGAGTAGGAGGCCGTTTAACCTGTTGGGGATAGGGGGCAGTATTTGCACGGCTTGCACGGCTTCTTGCCTCTGTTTATTGAAGACTGGGGATCTTTGCTATAACGTGACACTTCCTACGGCTCCCATAGGCTCTCAGAACCCGGGAAAAAGCTGAATGATGTAATTCCAGCCGCTGGCTGAAAAACTTTAGCGCTTTTGGATGGTGGTCGATCAGAGGGCCATCAGACTGAGGCTCGTGCACGAGGGGATCCCATGCTTTTACTTTCTCTCTCTCTGAACGTAAACACGCTTTGCCGGTCAGAATATTATCGCTTTTTTATGAGAAAAATGGCAGAAAAATTGATTTTAAACAGCGGTTGACATGCTTCGAAGTACGGTAATGAAATATTTAGACATTTTTTGTCACGAAACGCGTCAGGCGCGTAACCCTTATTTACCCTTTCGGATAGTGTCTTGAATGCACGAACAAAACGCCGCTATTTGGATATAACAATGGATTATTTGGGACCAAACCAACATTTGTTATTGAAGTAGAAGTCCTGGGAGTGCATTCTGACGAAGAACAGCAAAGGTAATAACATTTTTCTAATAGTAAATCGGAGTTTGGTGAGTGCTAAACTTGCTGGGTGTCTAAATAGCTAGCCCTGTGATGCCGGGCTATCTACTTAGAATATTGTAAAATGTGCTTTCACCGAAAAGCTATTTTAAAATCGGACATAGCGAGTGCATATAGGAGTTCTGTATCTATAATTCTTAAAATAATTGTTATGCTTTTTGTGAACGTTTATCGTGAGTAATTTAGTAAATTCACCGGAAGTGTTTGGTGGGAATGCTAGTTACATGCTAGTCACATGCTAATGGTTTTTGATATAAATATGAACTTGATTGAACAGACATACATGTATTGTATAACATAATGTCCTAAGATTGTCATCTGATGAAGATCATCAAAGGTTAGTGCTGCATTTAGCTGTGGTTTGGGTTTATGTGACATTATATGCTAGCTTGAAAAATGGGTGTCTGATTATTTCTGGCTGGGTACTCTGCTGACATAATCTAATGTTTTGCTTTCGTTGTAAAGCCTTTTTGAAATCGGACAGTGTGGTTAGATTAACGAGAGTCTTGTCTTTAAAATGGTGTAAAATAGTCATATGTTTGAGAAATTGAAGTAATAGCATTTCTAAGGAATTTTAAATAACGTGCCACGGGATTCCACAAGCGTCCCACCTAGCCCAGAGAGGTTAAAATGGGCATGAATTTTTTTCAAAAATCGCTGTAGCGCCCCCTATCCTAGGCGACCGTCAAGAGGTTAATACTGTGCCTTTTTCCACATTTTGTTTGGTTTAAAAAAAATAAGAAAATTAAATAGAATTCTCAGGAATCTAGACACAGTACCCCATTATGACAAAGCAAAAACAGGTCATTTTATTTTTGTATGATATATATATATATCTATATATATATATATATATATTTACATAAGTATTCAGACCCTTTGCTATGAGACTCGAAATTGAGCTCAGGAGCATCCTGTTTCCATTGATCATCCTTGAGATGTTTCTACAATTTGATTGAAGTCCACCTGTGGTAAATTCAATTGATTGGACATGATTTGGAAAGGTACGCAACTGTATATATAAGGTCCGACAGTTGACAGTGCATGTCAGAGCAAAAACCAAGCCATGAGGTAGAAGGAATTGTCCTTAGACCTCCGAGACAGGATTGTGTCGAGGCACAGATCTGGGGAAGGGTACCAAAACATTTCTGCGGTATTGAAGGTCCCCAAGAACACAGTGGACTCTATCATTCTTAAATGGAAGATGTTTGCAACCACCAAGACTTTCCCTAGAGCTGGCCGCCCAGCAAAACTGAGCAATCGGGGGAGAAGGGCCTTGGTCAGGGAGGTGATCAAGAACCTGATGATCATTCTGATAGAGCTCCAGAGTTCCTCTGTGGAGATGGGAGAACCTTCCAGAAAGACAACCATCTCTGCAGCACTCCACCAATCAGGCCTTTAAGATAGAGTGGCCAGACGGAATCCGCTCTTCAGTAAAAGGCACTTGACAGCCCGCTTGGAGTTTGCCAAAAGGCACCTAAAGACTCTCAGACCATGCGAAACAAGATTCTCTGGCCTGAATGCCAAGAGTCACATCTGGTGGAAACCTGGCACATCCCTACGGTGAAGTATGGTGGTGGCAGCATCATGCTGTGGGGATGTTTTTCAGCGGCAGGGACTGGGGAGACTAGTCAGGATCGTCGGAAAGGTGAACGGAGCAAAGTACAGAGAGGTCCTTGATGAAAACCTGCTCCAGAGCGCTCAGGACCTCAGACTGGGGCGAAGGTTCACCTTCCAATAGGACACGACCCTAAGCACACAGCCAAGACAATGCAGCAGTGGCTGAATGTCCTGCAGGGGCCCAGCCAGAGTCTGGACTTGAACCCGATCTAACATCTCTGGAGAGACCTGAAAATAGCTGTGCTATTTGTGCTTGAGAGGATCTGCAGAGAAGAAGACTCGAGGCTGTAATCGCTGCCAAATGTGATACAACAAAGTGCTGACTATAGGTTCTGAATACTTATGTAAATGTGATATTTCAGTTTTTTTATTTGTATAAATTTGCACAAAAAAATAGAAACCTGTTTTTGCTTTGTCATTATGGGTTATTGTATGTAGATTGATAAATCTATTTAATCAATTTTAGAATAAGGGTGTAATCGTACAAAATGTGGAAAAAGTCAAGGGGTCTGAATACTTTCTGAAGGCACCGTATATATGTATAAGAACAACAAATATTTGGGGGATTGGAAATGATGTAGATAATTACATTGATGGAAGCCTTCTACCTTTTTTACAAAAACATTTTTTTTTTTGATTGAACCTCCCTGCAGTGCCAGTCCAGATGGGCAAAATGTGTACTTTGGAGATTATTTAATTGGTTCCATTATGCCAGGCAAGATCAATCAAGCACAACTAATGTGAAAGAATGTAATGTGAAAGATACTAATGTGAAATGCTAATGTGAAAGAAACTATTTGAACCCAGGTGTGATGTTTAGAGATCTGTGTATGCTGCCCCTGAACATCTGGTGTGCCCTCCACCATGTTTACAGCACTGCCGTTATGTTAAAGCCATTTGTAAGGCTGTCAGGTGTGACTATAATTTAAGATCTCATTTGCCTTTCTGATTGCCGTGTCTTGGTTGGTACGGATAATTATAGCCCTGTGTTATCAGTGCTCTAACCACCCTTGTGTTATCAGAGCTCTAACCACCACTGTGTTATCAGGGCTTTAACCACCCTTGTGTTATCAGAGCGCTAACCAGTTCTGCCGCCATCCTCAGATAGCATGTGGACGCTATTAGTCAAATACATACATATTTCTTTGTTCGTTTTGAGACTGGTTTTGTCAAGTAGACGTTCAATAACTCTGGCGTATGTTAATGAATAATGTTTTAAATTGCATGTGTGAATGTATTAACATCATGAGGGATACTACTGACCAGTGGTGTAAAGTACTTAAGTAAAAATACTTTAAAGTTGTACTTAAGTCGTTTTCCGGGGTATCTGTACTTTACTTTATATATTTTTTACATCTTTTACTTTTATTTCACTGCATTCCTAAACAAAATGTTCCCTAACACCCAAAAGTACTTGTTACATTTTGAATTCTTAGCAGGACAGAAAAATTGTCAAATTCACGCATTTATCAAAAGAACATCACAAATTCTTGTGTTGGAGTGTGCCTCTGGCTATGCGTAAATTTATAAAATAAGAAAATGGTGCTGTATGTTTGATTGATAAAAGGAATTTGAAATGATTTATAGTTTTACTTTTGATAGTTAAGTATATTTTAGCAATTAAATTTACTTTTGATAATTAAATATATTTAAAACCAAAAACTTTTTGACTTTTACTCAAGTAGTATTTTACTGGGTGAATTTCACTTTTACTTGAGTCATTTTCTATTAAGGTGTCTTTACTTTTACTCAAGTGTGACAACTGTGTACTTTTTCCATCACTGCTATTGACTGTATGTACGTACAGATTTGTTGAGATAGTTGTCTCAAAGTTGATAATGTCTCAAACCTATACTTGACTTGTTGCATGTCCAGGAAAAACATTTTACCGTAAAGATTATGATGGATAAGTAGATAAAATGTGCTTTTCGGACACCCAGGCAACATTATATTCACTATATATACAAAAGTATGTGAGCACCCTTCAAATTAGTCAATTTGGCTATTTCAACCACACCCGTTGCTGACAGGAGTATAAAATCGAGCACACAGGCATGCAATCTCCGTAGACAAACATTGGTAGTAGAATGGCCTTACTGAAGAGCTCAGTAACATTCAACGTGGCACCGTCATAAGATGCCACCTTTCCAACAAGTCAGCTGGTCAAATTTCTGCCCTGCTAGAGCTGCCCCGGTCAACGGTTTTTGTGAAGTGGAAACGTCTAGGAGCAACAACGGCTCAGCCGCGAAGTGGTAGGCCACATAAGCTCACAGAATGGGACTGCTGAGTGATGAAGCGTGCAGCGAGTAAAACTC
The DNA here is from genome assembly GCF_901001165.1 of Salmo trutta. Classification (NCBI taxonomy): domain Eukaryota; kingdom Metazoa; phylum Chordata; class Actinopteri; order Salmoniformes; family Salmonidae; genus Salmo; species Salmo trutta. The sequence continues at coordinate 36,444,910 of NC_042963.1, forward strand.
ATCTGTCCTCGGTTGCAACACTCACTATTGAGTTCCAAACTGCCTCTGGAAGCAATGTCAGCACAATAACTGTTTGTCGGGAGCTTCATGAAATGGGTTTCCATGGACGAGAAGCGTCCAAAGTTTGGTGGAGGAGTAACGTTCTGGGGCTGTTTTTCATGGTTCGGGATAGGCCCCTTTGTTCCAGTGTAGGAGAACTTAACGCTACAGCATACAATGACATTCTAGACGATTCTGTGCTTCCAACTTCGTAGCAACAGTTTGGGGAAGGCCCTTTCCAGTGCACAAAGCAAGGTCCATACAGAAATGGTTTGTCTCGATCGGTGTGGAAGAACTTGACTGGCCTGCACAGAGCATTCTGTGAAGAAAACCCATCAGTACACTGGAGTGCAATCTGCCACCATGATTTTAACGACTATACACAGGGGGGAGAGGTAGTCAGGGGGACAGGGAGCTGGAGCCACCCCTGTCCCCATGATGATGCGGTGCCAGCCAGGCCATGGTTCAGCACAGAGCATTGCTTCTGATTTGAACTGATAGTTAAGGGTTTACTTCTCACAACAGGTGTGTAAGCATGCCAGCCAACACTGAATAAAAAATTAAAACGACCCATGGGAGGTTAATCTTGAATTGGTTGGAGTATGATGACTGAAGGTTTGTATACACAACTGTCATAATGTTTGTTGCTGATGTTTTAAACACATTTTATGAATATCAATTTTTTGAGTTGATCTAATTTTACACTCAATCTACCCACTCATGTATTATGTGTGGGAAAGCGGCATGATGTATTGAACATTGCTAACATTATGTGAATGGAACATGATAAAGAGAGAGAAGAATCCTTGAGGACTAGGAGAGTCTGTATGACAGATATTTAGGAGGAAAAAAGAGATGGAGATTATTCTACACTGCAAAGTGTTAGAGAACACACTTTGGGTGCCCATTAAACCTAAGTGCTGAGTCTAGAACTGAGGGACATCAAACATTTCTAAATGTAAAATACCCTTTCGCACAGAGTAAAAACTAAGCTGTGCAGCATTTACATGCAGTTTAAGCACTCCTAAAAACATAAAATTGGTCTAAAGATGACATCTGAGATATGGGTATGATTTGAAACAGGTTATCACGGCAGAGATCTGGTCAGAGATGTAGGAAGAGAGAATCCATTAATATACAAACGATTTATCACGTCTATTACCAAACATAGAATTCTGTGTGTTTTAGTCATAGTTTTAGTCATAGTTTATTTTTTATAAAGTAACAGGATGCTGTCCTATACAGCTGGCAGACTTAGAATTGCATTACTTTTCACTGGGGCAGGTCTCCAAATAGAACAATTACAACCAAAAAAGCACAGTTAAAGCACTGATGAAGATAGTTGTATAATGCATCATATCATCAAGCAGAGAAGCGTTGAAGTAGACCATGTTATGTTTATGCATCATATAGTTAATGTTGTTTTGTGCCACAATATTTAAATCTGTTGCAGAATGTTATCTCCTAGATGAAATCAGTGGACACCAATCTTAAGACTTTTGAAAGTGCTTTATCTCACTAATGGACAGATAAGGTATATAGGTATATACTTGGACATGGTGCACTCACAGTCGTAAAATGTGTACTGGAGTGTTGGCTAATCCCTGTAGTTTGTCCCTCTAGTTATTCCTCTCATCTGATAATGCTTCCTGTAACTGCTATGAAAGACACAACCCCAAGGCCGTTGTGTCGATGGATCTAGCTAGGTCTATTATTAAGGCTGTTGTTATCAATAGATCCATCGTGCTCACCACCCCTGCTTCTGTTCTGTTATCAGTGAGAGCCATATCTAGCGCTGTCTGTCTGTCTCGCTGGGACCTACTGCAAGAGACAGGCTTTTAGACTCACTGTTTGTCTGCAGGTGGTTGCCTGTAGGCCATCCATCCACACCACAACCTTGACACTAATGAGTCAATGAGCACGGAAGTTTTGTGGGTTTTTTGTCTTCGTTTCCTGGCAGCTCCAATCGCAGAGAGGGGTGGAGGCTTGGGGGAGGGGGAGAGCAAAAGAGAGAGAGAAAAGGGGGGAGGAGAAAAAGTGAGGAGAAATGGAGGGAGAGGTAAATGAAAGGACGAGAAGGAGTGAGGAGTGGGATGAGTACAAATCAAATCAGGATAAGAGAGGAGGATAAGAGAGGACGGAGAGGAGAGGAGAGAGATTGTGTTAGCCTGTGATCCCAGTGGGACTGGCTGTGCTTGGATGTTGACAGTCCTGAGAGCCCCTGTCCTTCAGCATGGTGTTTGTGTCTGCAGCATTATCTTCAACTTACCACCGAGTAGCAGCCATTCATGCCCACAGAACACTACTTGCATTTCAATGGCTGCAAGCAAGAGCACTACTTCCCTTTCTCTCTCTCTTTCTCTCCCTCTCCATCTCTCCTTCTCTGTCCTCTTCCCTTCTCTCCCCTCCCTTCTCTCTCTATCTGTCTATTTCTCTCTCTCAACAGCCAGTGTAATCCTATGGCGCGATATTCAAATACCTTAGAAATGCTATTACTTCAATTTCTCAAACATATGACTACTTTACACCATTTTAAAGACAAGACTCTTGTTAATCTAACCACACTGTCCGATTTCAAAAAGGCTTTACAACGAAAGCAAAACATTAGATTATGTCAGCAGAGTACCCAGCCAGAAATAATCAGACACCCATTTTTCAAGCTAGCATATAATGTCACATAAACCCAAACCACAGCTAAATGCAGCACTAACCTTTGATGATCTTCATCAGATGACAATCCTAGGACATTATGTTATACAATACATGCATGTTTTGTTCAATCAAGTTCATATTTATATAAAAAAACAGCTTTTTACATTAGCATGTGACTAGCATGTGACTAGCATTCCCACCGAACACTTCCGGTGAATTTACTAAATTACTCACAATAAACGTTCACAAAAAACATAACAATTATTTTAAGAATTATAGATACAGAACTCCTTTATGCACTCGCTATGTCCGATTTTAAAATAGCTTTTTGGTGAAAGCACATTTTGCAATATTCTGAGTAGATAGCCCGGCCATCACAGGCTAGCTATTTTGACACCCACCAAGTGTGGTACTCACCAAACTCCGATTTACTATTAGAAAAGTTTGATTTCCTTTGCTGTTCTTCGTCAGAATGCACTCCCAGGACTTCTACTTCAATAACAAATGTTGGTTTGGTTCCAAATAATCCATAGTTATATCCAAATAGCGGCGTTTAATTCGTGCGTTCAAGACACTATCCGAAGGGTGACGAAGGGTGACGCGTCCGATGCGTTTCGTGACAAAAAATGTCAAAATATTCCATTACCGTACTTCGAAGCATGTCAAACGCTGTTTAAAATCAATTTTTATACTTTTTTTCTCGTAAAAAAGCGATAATATTCCGACCGGGAGTCGTTGTTTTCGTTCAAAGACTGAAAAGAAAAACATGGAGTCTTCTCATGCACGCGCACCCAGTCTCATTGTTCTCAGATTGACCACTATCCAAATGCGCTACTGTTTTTCAGCCAGAGACAGCAGAGTCATCATTCACCGTTCTGCCGGCTTCTGAGAGCCTATGAGAGCCGTAGGAAGTGTCACGTTACAGCAGAGATCCTCAGTTTTCAACAAAGAGAGTGTAGAAGGCCAAGAAATGGTCAGAGACGGCACTTCCTGTAAGGAATCCTCAGGTTTTGGCCTGCCAAATGAGTTCTGTTATACTCACAGACACCATTCAAACAGTTTTTGAAACTTTGGAGTGTTTTCTATCCAAAGCTAATAATTATATGCATATTCTAGTTTAGGGCAGGAGTAATAATCAGATTAAATCGGGTATGTTTTTTATCCGGCCGTGAAAATACTGCCCCTATCCATAACAGGATAAAATGAGAAAGTTCAGCATTGTTGCTCCTTTCCCTAGGAGTGGCCATCCTGCAAAGGTGACTGCAAGAGCACAGCACAGAATGCTCAATGAGGTTAACCTCTCTAGGGTATGTGGGACGACATCGTCCCACCTACTCAACACCCAGTGGAATCCCGTGGCGCATTATTCAAATACCTTAGAAATGCTATTACTTCAATTTCTCAAACATATGACTATTTTACACCATTTTAAAGACAACACTCTCGTTAATCTAACCACACTGTCCGATTTCAAAAAGGCTTTACAACGAAAGCAAAACATTAGATTATGTCAGCAGAGTACCCAGCCAGAAATAATCAGACACCCATTTTTCAAGCTAGCATATAATGTCACATAAACCCAAACCACAGCTAAATGCAGCACTAACCTTTGATGATCTTCATCAGATGACACCCTTAGGACATTATGTTATACAATACATGCATGTTTTGTTCAATCAAGTTCATATTTATATCAAAAACCATCTTTTAACATTAGCATGTGACGTTCAGAACTAGCATTCCCACCGAACACTTCCGGTGAATTTACTAAATTACTCACGATAAACGTTCACAAAAAACGTAACAATTACAGAACTACTTTATGCAATCGCGGTGTCCGATTTTAAAATAGCTTTTCGGCAAAAGCACATTTTGCAATATTCTGAGTAGATAGCCCAGCCATCATGGCTAGCTATTTTGAACACCACCAAGTTTGGCCCTCACCAAACTCCGATTTACTATTAGAAAAATGTTATTACCTTTGCTGTTCTTCGTCAGAATGCACTCCCAGGACTTCTACTTCAATAACAAATGTTGGTTTTGTTCAAAATAATCCATAGTTATGTTCAAATATCCTCTGTTTTGTTCGTGCGTTCAAGACACTATCCAAAGGGTGATGAAGGGTGACGCGCCCGACGCGTTTCGTGACAAAAAATGTCTAAATATTCCATTACCGTACTTCGAATTATGTCAACCGCTGTTTAAAATCAATTTTTATGCTATTTTTCTCTTAAGAAAGCGATAATATTCCGACCGGGAAACCCTGTTTACGTTCAAAGAAGATAAAAATATGGTGTCGCCTCGTGCACGCGCCTCAGTCTCATTGTCCTCTGATCGACCACTATCCAAATGCGCTAATGTTTTTCAGCCAGGGGCTCCACAACATCATTCACCGGTTTGCCGCCTTCTGAGAGCCTATGGGAGCCGTAGGAAGTGTCACGTTACAGCAGAGATCCTCAGTTTTCAATAAAGAGAGTGTAGAAGCCCAAGAAATTGTCAGAGACGGCACTTCCTGTAAGGAATCTTCTCAGGTTTTTGCCTGCCATATGAGTTCTGTTATACTCACAGACACCATTCAAACAGTTTTAGAAACGGTAGGGTGTTTTCTATCCAAAGCCAATAATTATGTGCATATTCTAGTTTCTGGGCAGTAGTAATAACCAGATTAACTTGTTGGGGATAGGGGGCAGTATTTGCACGGCCAGATAAAAAACGTACCCGATTTAATCTGCTTACTACTCCTGCCCAGTAACTAGAATATGCATATAATTGTTTGATTTGGATAGAAAACACCCTACAGTTTCTGAAACTGTTTGAATGGTGTCTGTGAGTATAACAGAACTCATTTCGCAGGCCAAAACCTGAGAAGATTCCAAACAGGAAGCGCTCTCTCTGACTTTTTCTTGGCCTTCTTGATCATCTCTAACCAAAACAGGGGATCTCTGGCATAACGTGACATTTTCTAACGCTCCCATAGGCTCTCAGAAGGCGCCAGAACGATGAATGATGGCTTTGCAGGCCATGGCTGAAAAACATTAGCGCATTTGGTAAGTGGTCGATCTGAGGACAATGAGACTGGGGGCGCGTGCACGAGCCAACGCCATGTTTACTTTCTCTCTCTTTGAATGAAAACAACAACTCCTGGTCGGAATATTATCGCTTTTTTACGAGAAAAATAGCATAAAAATTGATTTTAAACAGCGTTTGACATGCTTCGAAGTACGGTAATGGAAAATTTTGACATTTTTTGTCACGAAACGCGACGGGCGCATCACCCTTCTTTACCCTTCGGATAGTGTCTTGAACGCACGAACAAAACGCCGCTATTTGGATATAACTATGGATTATTTGGAAGTCCTGGGAGTGCATTCTGATGAAGAACAGCAAAGGTAATCAAACTTTTCTAATAGTAAATCGGAGTTTGGTGAGTACCACACTTGGTGGGTGTCAAAATAGCTAGCCTTTGATGGCCGGGCTATCTACTCAGGATATTGCAAAATGTGCTTTCACCGAAAAGCTATTTTAAAATCGGACATAGCGAGTGCATAAAGGAGTTCTGTATCTATAATTCTTAAAATAATTTTTATGTTTTTTGTGAACGTTTATCATGAGTAATATAGTAAATTCACCGGAAGTGTTCGGTGGGAATGCTAGTCACATGCTAGTCACATGCTAATGTAAAAAGCAGTTTATTTGATATAAATATGAACTTGATTGAACAAAACATGCATGTATTGTATAACATAATGTCCTAGGATTGTCATCTGATGAAGATCATCAAAGGTTAGTGCTGCATTTAGCTGTGGTTTGGGTTTATGTGACATTATATGCTAGCTTGAAAAATGGGAGTCTGATTATATCTGGCTGGGTACTCTGCTGACATAATCTAATGTTTTGCTTTCATTGTAAAGCCTTTTTGAAATCGGACAGTGTGGTTAGATTAACGAAAGTCTTGTCTTTAAAATGGTGTAAAATAGTCATATGTTTGAGAAATTGAAGTAATAGCATTTCTAAGGTATTTGAATATCGCGCCACGGGATTACACTGGCTGTTGAGTACGCGTCCCACTGGCCCAGAGAGGTTAAATCGGGTAAGTTTTTTATCCAGCTGTGCAAATACTGCCCCCTATCCCCAACAGGTTAAGAAGAATCCTAGAGTGTCAGCTGAAGACCTACAGAAATTTCTGGAACATGCTAACATCTCTGTTGATGAGTCTACAATACGTAAAACACTAAACAAGAATGGTTCATAGGAGGACACCATGAAAGAAGCCACTGCTGTCCAAAAAAAACATTGCTGCAACTCTGAAGTTTGCAAAAGTGCACCTGGATGTTCCACAGCACTACTGACAAAATATTCTGTGGACAGATGAAACTAGAGTTGAGTTGTTTGGACGGAACACACAACACTATGTGTGGAGGAAAAAAGGCACAGCACACCAACATCAAAACCTCATCCCAACTGTAAAGTATGGTGGAGGAAGCATCATGGTTTGGGGCTTCTTTGCTGCCTCAGGGCCTTAACAGCTTGCTATCATCGACGGAAAAATGAATTCCCAAGTTTATCAAAACATTTTGCAGGAGAATGTTAGGCTATTTGTCCGACAATTGAAGCTCAAGAGAAGTTGGGTGACATAACAGGACAACAACCCAAAACACAGAAATAAATCAACAACAGAATGGCTTCAACAGAAGAAAATCCACCTTCTGGAGTGGCCCAGTCAGAGTGCTGACCTCAACCTGATTGAGATGCTATGGCATGACCTCAAGAGAGCAGTTCACACCAGACATCCCAAGAATATTGCTTGACTGAAACAGTTTTGTAAAGAGTAATGGTCCAAAATTCCTTCTGACCGTTGTACAGGTCTGATCCACAACTACAGAACACCTTTGGGTCAGGTTATTGCTGCCAAAAGGAGGGTCAACCAATTATTGAATCCAAGGGTTCACATACTTTTCCCACCCTGCACTGTGAATGTTTATGCGGTGTGTTCAATAAAGACATGAAAACATATTGTTTGTGTGTTATTAGTTTAAGCAGACTACTTCTACTTTTCCAAACGGCGTCAACACCACAACACCACAGCCACTGCTAGCTAGCCAACTTTACCAACTAGCAGTACTGTAGAAACTAAATACATTACAACAGAACGTTTGATTAGTGTAATGTTAGCTACATAGTTGTCTTTGTATCAAAGATAAAGGTAAACGCAGCCATTGCTAGCTAGCCAACTCTACCAGCTAGCAGTACTGTGTCATTTTTAGTCAATAAGATTTTTGCAACTTAAGCTTAACTTTCTGAACTTTCGAGATGTGTTGTCCACTTGTGTAGCTAGCAGCACTGACGTTGTGTTAGCTAGCCAACGTTTAATTACTTCTGCGTTATGAAAGGAACTAGACACGGACACGAATGATGCATTGGTAGTTTGTTGTAACCAAGTATTGGTGCTAACCATGTGTTATTGGATGCTAGCATGCTAGTTCGATACGGCGTCATAGGATACGGTGCACTGGGTGGGTTTCGCGGAAGAATACTGTACCAAGTTATCTAGCTGAAAAAACTAAGTTTGAGCCTACTCCTGGAAATATTGAACCACTGTAGTTTACATCAATTATAATTTCTAAAGTGGAAGTTGGAAAAGTTCTATTTGAGTGTTTCAGTGAATGGTTAGTGAGGGAGGCCCTGCTCTCTCGCTTCCCCAGTTGTTTAGTTAATTTTCATTCCAATCTCTTTTGCATTAGCATAGCCTCTCCTGTAGCCTGTCAACTATGTGTCTGTCTATCCCTGTTCTCTCCTCTCTGCACAGGCCACACAAATGCTTCACACCACGTGGCCGCTGCCACTCTAACGTGGTGGTCCCAGTGTGCACGACCCACGTGGAGTTCCAGGTCTCCGGCAGCCTCTGGAACTGCCGGTCTGCGGCCAACAAGGCAGAGTTCATCTCAGCCTATGGTACCCTCCAGGCCCTCGACTTCTTGGCGCTGACGGAAACATGGATTAGCACAGAAAACACTGCTACTCCTACTGCTCTCTCCTCGTCTGACCACGTGTTCTCACATACCCCGAGAGCATCTGGTCAGTGGGGTGGTGGCACTGGAATCCTCATCTCTCCCAAGTGGGAATTCTCTCTTTCTCCCCTGACCCATCTGTCGATCTCCTCCTTTGAATTCCATGCTGTCACAGTCACTAACCCATTCAAGCTTAACATCCTTATCATTTATCGCCCTCGAGGTTCCCTTGGAGAGTTCATCATTGAGCTTGACGCCTTGATAAGTTCCTTTCCTGAGGATGGCTCACCCCTCACAGTTCTGGGTGACTTTAACCTCCCTACGTCTACCTTTGACTAATTTCTCTCTGCCTCCTTTCCACTCCTCTCCTCTTTTGACCTCACCCTCTCATCGTCCCCCCTACTCACAAGTCAGGCAATACGCTTGACCTCATCTTTACTAGATGCTGTTCTTCTACTAATCTCACTGCAACTCCCCTCCAAGTCTCCGACCACTACATTTTATCCTTTTCCCTCTCGCTCTCCTCCAACACTACTCACTCTGCCCCTACTCAGATGGTATTGCGCCGTCGCAACCCTCGCTCTCTCTCTCCTGCTACTTTCTTCTCTTCCATCCTATCATCTCTTCCCTCTGCTCAATACTTCTCCAACCAATCTCATGATTCTGCTTCCTCAACCCTCCTCTCCTCCCTTTCTGCATCCTTTGACTCTTCATGTCCCCTATCCTCCCGGCCGGCTCGGTCCTCCCCTCCTACTCCGTGGCTTGACGACTCATTGCGAGCTCACAGAACAGTGCTCCGGGCAGCCGAGCGGAAATGGAGGAAAACTAGCCTCCCTGCGGACCTGGCATCTTTTCACTCCCTCCTCTCTACATTTTCTTCCTCTGTTTCTGCTGCTAAAGCCACTCTCTACCACTCTAAATTCCAAGCATCTGCCTCTAACCCTAGGAAGCTCTTTGCCACCTTCTCCTCCCTCCTGAATCGTCCTCCCCCTCCCCCCCTCATCCCTCTCTGCAGATGACTTCGTCAACCATTTTGAAAAGAATGTCGACGACATCCGATCCTCGTTTGTTAAGTCAAACGACACCGCTGGTCCTGCTCACATTGCCCTACCTTATGCTTTGACCTCTTTCTCCCCTCTCTCTCTCTCCAGATGAAATCTTGCGACTTGTGACGGCCGGCCACCCAACAACCTGCCAGCTTGACCCTATCCCCTCCTCTCTTCTCCAGACCATTTCCGGAGAACTTCTCCCCTACCTCACCTCGCTCATAAACTCGTCCTTGACCACTGGCTATGTCCCTTCCGTCTTCAAGAGAGCGAGAGTTGCACCCCTTCTCATAAAACCTACACTCGATCCCTCCGATGTCAACAACTACAGAACAGTATCCCTTCTTTCTTTCTCTCCAAAACACTTGAGCGTGCCGTCCTTGGCCAGCTCTCTTGCTATCTCTCTCAGAATAACCTTCTTGATCCAAATCAGTCAGGTTTCAAGACTGGTCATTCAACTGAGACTGCTCTTCTCTGTGTCTCCGAGGCTCTCCGCACTGCTAAAGCTAACTCTCTCTCCTCTGCTCTCATCCTTCTAGACCTATCTGCTGCCTTTGATACTGTGAACCATCAGATCCTCCTCTCCACCCTCTCCGAGTTGGGCATCTCCGGCGCGGCTCACTCTTGGATTGCGTCCTAACTGACAGGTCGCTCCTACCAGGTGGCGTGGCGAGAATCCGTCTCCGCACCACGTGCTCTCACCACTGGTGCCCCCCAGGGCTCAGTTCTAGGCCCTCCTCTATTCTCGCTATACACCAAGTCACTTGGCTCTGTCATATCCTCACATGGTCTCTCCTATCATTGCTACGCAGACGACACACAATTAATCTTCTCCTTTCCCCCTTCTGATAACCAGGTGGTGAATCGCATCTCTGCATGTCTGGCAGACATATCCGTGTGGATGACGGATCACCACCTCAAGCTGAACCTCGGCAAGACGGAGCTGCTCTTCCTCCCGGGGAAGGACTGCCCGTTCCATGACCTCGCCATCACGGTTGACAACTCCATTGTGTCCTCCTCCCAGAGTGCTAAGAGCCTTGGCGTGACCCTGGACAACACCCTGTCTTTCTCCGCTAACATCAAGGCGGTGACCCGATCCTGTAGGTTCACGCTCTACAACATTCGCGAGTACGACCCTGCCTTACACAGGAAGCGGTGCAGGTCCTAATCCAGGCACTTGTCATCTCCCATCTGGATTTCTGCAACTTGCTGCTGGCGGGGCTCCCTGCCTGTGCCATTAAACCCCTACAACTCATCCAGAACGCTGCAGCCCGTCTGGTGTCAACCTTCCTAAGTTCTTTCACGTCACCTCGCTCCTCCGCACACTCCACTGGCTTCCAGTTGAAGCTTGCATCTGCTACAAGACCAAGGTGCTTGCCTACGGAGCTTGCCTACGGAGCGGCACCTCCGTACCTTCAGGCTCTGATCAGTCCCTACACCCAAAGAAGGGCACTGTGTTTATCCACCTCTGGCCTGCTAGCCTCAATACCTCTGCGGAAGCACAGTTCCCACTCAGCCCAGTCAAAACTGTTCGCTGCTCTGGCACCCCAATGGTGGAACAAGCTCCCTCATGACGCCAGGACAGCGGAATCAATCACCACCTTCCAGAGACACCTGAAACCCCACCTCTTTAAGGAATACCTGGGATAGGATAAAGTAATCCTTCTAACCCACCTTTGGGTTAGATATAGATGTACTATTGTAAAGTGGTTGTCCACTGGATATCATAAGGTGAATGCACCCATTTGTAAGTCGCTCTGGATAAGAGCGTCTGCTAAATGACGTAAATGTAAATGTGTTTGTTTATTGTTGTGACCTAGATGAAGATCAGATCACATTTTATGACCAAGTTATGCAGAAATCCAGGTATTTACAAAGGGTTCACATACTTTTTCTTGCCACTGTATAAAGAACGTTGCCAACCAAACAGGTACCGCAACAATCGACCTGGCCTCTACGCTCCTTCACTCAACCCTCACAAAGGGTCAAGGCACAAGGGTAACAAGTGTGACAAGAGTCACTCGAATCCCTATCCAGGACCTGCTCGATCAAGAAACAAGCGCACAGATTTTGACTATAGACTCAGATACAAATGTTGTGATGCACAAGGTAAGCAACATCGCAATAGCAGTTTCCACTCAAACTCCGGTAGAGGACCCACTTGGTCACAAAGTACGCACGTCTGTCTTGACAATTGACACATAACACACCACACGGTTGTGAACACCCACTCCACTTTGTTGGTGATATGACAAGAAAAAACGACTCAAACAGGCCATACCTCAAAACAGTCTTAGAAGACTTCTTTACCTGTGATGTGCTGATCGATTTCAAGTTCGACAATTTCCCTCATTTCGCAAAACTCAAAAGGGCGGTGGACCCAGCAAAACATTGGTTAAAAATGGAACGATGTGACACTAAACTTTGAGGTTTCACTCACGCTACCTCGCCTCTTACCATGCATCTCCAACGAAAAATGAACTTCCAGAGCGTGTCACTTATCCACCCTGTGTAGGTGACTAACTTTGACACCGAGCAGATGCTGATTGGGATAGATTTAATTGAACGTTTGGTACCTGTAATGGATTGGAAAAACAACCAAGTATGGTCACAAATAACCATGCCACCTCCACTGACACCACCACCTCGAAGGCTACCTGCAATACATTACGCAATGACAAAGAAACAGCGACATCAACAGACAAACCCCTGGTGAACTTGGTCATGAGTCCGACATTAGTGGCAGATGACAGTATGACAAGTTCAACTTGAAAGTTGACCGAACATGAGGTTTTCCTGTGTGGCTTGGGTGAACTTCCAGCCGACACATACCGCCCTCCACTGATTGGCGGCATGTGCCTTAATGGCACAATGGCTGAGGATGCCATACTGGCAACCTGGTCACAGCAATCAATTTGGAAATGTTCAATATTTCAAAAGCGGTTAAATGCCACTGCTTTGTTCCGAAAACGTTCAGATTCCCACTGGGAATAACTCCCCAGATGACACTCACTGCTTTAGGGGTGTGTGCGCTATCACTCCACATTGGCTCCAAGGAAGTATCTCACTACCTACTGGTTATCGCAAGCCTCCCACATACAGTCTATGTGGACATTTTGGTGAGATTGGGTGCTAAACTCGATACCATAAACCAAGTTCTGTGGTCTTTGGCGCAGCCAGCTCAAAACACCTTTTCTTTCGACCCTGTGCGGGTGGCGTCCGGGCAGACTATTCCTGAAGCTTGCAAAGTGGTAACTGAGTCCGCCGTGGTGATACCGGCATGAACAACAGAGGTTTCTGTAAGACTGAACCTGGTGCCCGTGCTACCGAATGGAAGGCACTTCGGCATCCTTCCAACCCTCTCCGTGACTATTGGACTTGGGGCTAACAATGGTAACCTGCTAGGTCTCTGACCTCCTCCCTATAGGCTGTCTCATTATTATCGGTGACCACTGTTGTGTCATCTGCAAACTTAATGGTGTTGGAGTCGTGCCTGGCCATGCAGTTGTGGGTGAACAGGGAGGGGGGCTCCAGTGTTGCAGAAGGAGGTGTTTAGTCGCAGGGTCCTTACCTTAGTGATGATCTTTGAGGGTACTATGGTGTTGAACGCCGAGCTGTAGTCAATGAATAGCATTCTCACATAGGTGTTCCTTTTGTCCAGGTGGGAAAGGGCAGTGTGGAGTGCAATAGAAATTGTATCATCTGTGGATCTATTTGGGCGGTATGCAAATTGGAGTGGGTCTAGGGATAATGGTGTTGATGTGAGCCCTTACCAGCCTTTCAAAGCACTTCATGGCTACGGACGTGAGTGCTACGGGTCTGTAGTCATGAAGGCAGGTTGCCTTCATGTTCTTGGGCACAGGAACAATGGTGGTCTGCTTGAAACATGTTGGTATTACATACTCAATCAGGGACATGTTGAAAATGTCAGTGAAGACACCTGCCAGTTAGTCAGCACATGCCCGGAGCACACGTCCTGGTAATCCGTCTGGCCCCGCAGCCTTGTGAATGTTGACCTGTTTAAACGTCTTACTCACGTCGGCTACAGAGAGCGTGATCACACAGTCGTCCGGAACAGCTGATGCTCTAATGCATGCCTCGGTGTTGCTTGCTTCGAAGCGAGCATAGAAGTAATTTAGCTCGTCTGGTAGGCTCGTGTCACTGGGCAGCTCGCGGCTGTGCTTCCCTTTGTAGTCTGTAATAGTTTGCAAGCCCTGCCACGTAAGACCAGCGTCGGAGCCAGTGTAGGATGATTCAATCTTAGCCCTGTATTGACGCTTTGCCTGTTTGATGGTTCATCGCAGGGCATAGCAGGATTTCTTATAAGCTTCCAGGTTAGAGTCCCGCACCTTGAAAGCGGCAGCTCTACCCTTTAGCTCTGTGCAATTGTTGCCTGTAATCCATGCCTTCTGCTTGGGGTATGTATGTAAAGTCACTGTGGGGACGACGTCCTCTATGCACTTATTGATAAAGCCAGTGACTGATGTGGTGTACTCCTCAATGCCATCGGAAGAATCCCGGAACATGTTCCAGTCTGTGATAGCAAAACAGTCCTGTAGTTTAGCATCTGCTTCATCTGACCACGTTTTTATAGACCGTGTCACTGGTGCTTCCTGCTTCAATTTTTGCTTGTAAGCAGGAATCAGGAGGATAGAGTTGTGGTCGGATTTACCAAATGGAGGGCGATGGAGAGCTTTGTACGCGTCTCTGTGTGTGGAGTACAGGTGATCTAGAATTTTCCCCCTCTGGTTGCACATTTAACATGTTGATAGAAATTAGGTAGAACTGATTTAATTTTCACTGCATTAAAGTCTCCAGCCACTAGGAGCTCCGCCTCTGGGTGAGTGGTTTCCTGTTTGCTTATTTCCTTATACAGCTGACTGAGTGTGGTCTTAGTGCCAGCATCTGTCTGTGGTGGTAAATAAACAGCCACGAAAAGTATAGCTGAAAACTCTCTAGGCAAGTCGTGTGGCCTGCAATTTATCACAATATACTCTACTTCAGGTGAGCAAAATCTAGACTTCCTTGTCTAATTTATTGTCCATTGATTGCACGTTGGCGAGTAATATTGAGGCATCCCGCTCTGTGTCCTCTGTACCTGCATCTCTTCCTCTTGCAAATAACTGGGATGTTGGCCTTGTCGTGTGTTAGGAGAATGTCCTGCTTGTTGAAGAAAAAGTCTTTGTCTAATCCGAGGTGAGTGATCGCTGTCCTGATATCCAGAAGCTCTTTTTTGCTGTAAGATACAGTTGCAAAAACATTATGTACAAAATAAGTTACAAATAACGCGCCCGTAAACTGCTGCCATTTCTTCCGGCGCCATTTTCTCTTTCTCGAACAAGCTCTTCTCATTCAATCGCTGCCCGTTCGGGTATGCAAATTCCCTCGCAGAATTCAACATATTCCTACACAAGGCAGTGCAGGAAGCAGCTACCAGAGGGACATTTATCAATGTTGACGATGTTCTCATGAGGAGTGAGACATGGTCTCACCACCTCAAGGAGATAGATCACGTTCTTACCCAAGTAGATGCAGCCGGGGATAAATTGACAATCATGAAAGGACAGTTGTGCAGGAATAAAGTAAACTATGTTGGACATCTGGTGGGTGCTGAGGGCAACCTGCCACAATCTAGCAGAATCCAGGCAGTCCGCAACATCAAAACACCAACAAACCTTCATGAGGTGTGCAGTTTCTTTGGAGTATGTAATTACTCCCGGCAGTTCATCGAACATTATGCCGATTTGTCAAAGCCTTTGACCCGTCTTCATTTGGAAAGCCACTCAAAACAAAGCTGTGACTTCCTTGAAAAACATGCTTTGTGAGGCATCCTGCCTGGTATTACTCAACAAAGACAATACATTATTTTTGGAAGTAGGTTTCTCAGAGCACTGCCTTAGTGGAGACATGTGCAGACAAGACAGACGTGTTTGCTTACGCAAGCAAAACACTCACCCCTGCTGAACATAAATACTCAGACTGCAAAAAAGCATTGCTGTCAACAGTCTGGGCAGTCAAACACTTCACCAGTTATATGGCTGTCCTTACCGTCATCTAGACCGCTTGCAAGCTGGTGTAGGATTGGTATGGCACAACAACAATCTGTGCAAACCACTTCAATTTCAGCTGGGCAATAAGACCAGCCAGTATGCAGAAGTTGCTGGTATACTTATCACCCTGTAAACTGCTGTGAAACACGACTTGCAATCTGCACCGACTCAAACTATCCCGGACTCACCTTCTTATGCCACTTGCCGTTTTGGAAACAACAGCCTTTGACTACTTCAAGTGGCAAAGAAGTGAAGAACAAAGAGCTCATTCTAGCATGTGACAACCTAATAACCAAACACGACATACAGGTGTATTGGTAGAAAGTCAAGAGACACTCCAAATTACCTGGTCGTGACAAACTTGTCATTGACAATGCCGATAGCATGGCGAAATCTGGTGCAATTCACAGCACTCCTTGGGTGTTCGATGCTCGGGACACCCTGATCACCGGTGCCCCCATGGTGTCTGCGGTCACGCGTAGCCATGTAGTACTGCAGGAAACATCTTTGCACGAACATAATGTGTTGCTAACTCATTCATTCCAGAATGGTGACCTGGTAGCAATATGTCGTAGAAATTCTTACACAGGGACACTCGAAGTCAATCTTAAATGAATCATTGTTTATTTGTCAGCGCGCTGGAGAGGTTCCAACTAACTCAATGTACCACAGTACACATGTTAATCAGGAGCTCTCCCTGGGCAGTCCTAGCAGTTGTTTTATATATGGCTATACACAGACAAGTTATATTTGCATGATTTAGCATAATTAATTAATCATTACCGTTTTGTTTCATTCATGTGACAGACCAATACTGGTTCCTAACATGTGACAGACCAATATCTCACCAGGCTTGTTCTCTCTAAGCTGAGACCTTGAAACTGAGATATCTTTTGTTCGTTCTCAAAACAAGGTTTGGGCGCACTGCCAAATTGCAGCTACTGACATTGAGGATTTGTACAGTCAACCACTTGCATTAACACAGAAATACACAGAAAAAGCGCAAACATTAAAATTCCATTACAAATGCAACACCAAGATGAGACCCTTGCCACTTTAATGGCTTTCTTGTCTGATCCTGTCAATCACCCAGTGACCGAGCTGGCTTTGGCAGACTCACACCACTTGCGTTCGCTGTACGCCACTAAACAGCACCTCACACTTGTCGATGACTGTTGCGTCAAAAGACAGGTATTCAAGGCATTCACATTTTCAACTGATTTCAAAGATAAAACACCAGCAGGTGGCGAAAGAGTGTATGCATTGTGGAACCCATCATTAGCTTGTGTTTCCCTGGGGAACATATACACTGGTGCACCTTTGTGATAGCAGGTGGTGAAATGTTTGGTGAAAAAGCATTTCACTGGAAGTCCTTCATGGAAGAGGAGACTCTCATTCATACACATTCAGCTCATTTAGGATTCTGGAGACTCAACCGGTAGGCACATGGACATTGTTGTGTAAAATTGTTGCCAGTTAGGTGTTTATTTGTGTTGAGAATTGAGACCAATTGTCTAATTTAGTATATTGTATAATTTAGATAATGACTACATTGAGATTATATATTTAATTTGAAGTAATGTACATTTATTTTTGTGTTTTGCCTTTAACCTCTTACATCTAGACGTTTCGCTAGCGGAACACCTGCTCCAATATCCAATGATGGGCGTGGCGCGAAATACAAACTCCTCTAAAATCCCAAAACTTCCATTTTTCAAACATATGACTATTTTACACCATTTTAAAGACAAGACTCTCCTTTATCTAACCCTCCTGTTCGATTTCAAAAAGGCTTTACAGCGAAAGCAAAACATTAGATTATGTCAGCAGAGTACCCAGCCAGAAATAATCAGACACCCATTTTTCAAGCTAGCATATAATGTCACAAAAAACAAAACCACAGCTAAATGCAGCACTAACCTTTGATGATCTTCATCAGATGACAACCCTAGGACATTATGTTATACCATGCATGCATGTTTTGTTCAATCAAGTTCATATTTATATCAAAAAACAGCTTTTTTACATTAGCATGTGATGTTCAGAACTAGCATACCCCCCGCAAACTTCCTGTGAATTTACTAAATCACTCATGACAAACGTTCACAAAAAACATAACAATTATTTTAAGAATTATAGATACAGAACTCCTCTATGCACTCGATATGTCCGATTTTAAAATAGCTTTTCGGTGAAAGCACATTTTGCAATATTCTCAGTAGATAGCCCAGCCATCACGGCTAGCTATTTAGATACCCAGCAAGTTTAGCACTCACCAAACTCAGATTTACTATAAGAAAAATGTTATTACCTTTGGTATCTTCGTCAGAATGCACTCCCAGGACTTCTACTTCAATAACAAATGTTGGTTTGGTCCCAAATAATCCATAGTTATATCCAAACAGCGGCATTTTGTTCGTGCGTTCAAGACACTATCCGAATGGTAAAGAAGGGTTACGAGCACGACGCATTTCGTGACAAAAAAATTCTAAATATTCCATTACCGTACTTCGAAGCATGTCAACCGCTGTTTAAAATGCTGACATAATCTAATGTTTTGCTTTCGTTGTAAAGCCTTTTTGAAATCGGACAGTGTGGTTAGATTAACGAGAGTCTTGTCTTTAAAATGCTGTAAAATAGCCATATGTTTGAGAAATTGAAGTAATAGCATTTCTAAGGTATTTGAATAACGCGCCACGGGATTCAACTGGCTGTTGAGTAGGCTGTTCACCTAGCCCAGAGAGGTGAACACACATTGGCTGCTTTTGTAGGCTGAATCATAGAACAGCTATTTCAATGTTATGGGATACATTTTCATCATTGTTTTTGATGGTGGGCCACTCTGGTAGGCCTATATTATGATAAAATAGCCACAGTAGCCTACATGGCCAATGTTAAAACTGTAACTTAAAGCGGGTACAGCCTCAATGTTTACAGTAAATGCGCGTTGGAAGTTGCACAGCATTTTCACAATGTTCAAGTTTGCGCTCAGCAGACTTGAAATTTGCTCAGTGCTGAATTTTATTTTGGAGGGAACATTGGTTGTGACACCCACCCCTTCAGCCTCAGCATGTTTGCACTTTATGAAAACAAATTAATGGCAGTCCTGAATCATTAAAGACCCAACTAATTGTTTTCCCTTGCTCAGAGGCATGAAAGATGGCGAGCAAAAAAGCATCAAACTCCAAATTACGCGGGAAGCACAGAGAGAACAGTCCTAACCACTAATTTCTGTCCACTCCAGTGTTTGCAGATCATTTTGTGGATGTTTACATTACTCAAACCCATATTATTACTCAAACCCATATACAGAAGGCCTCCCACGTGGTGCAGTGATCTAAGGCACTGCATCGCAGTGGTAGCTGTACCACTAGAGATCCTGGTTCGTGTCCAGGCTCTGTCGCAGCCGGCTGCGACCGGGAGACCCATGGGGTGGTGCACAATTCGCCCAGGTCGTCTGGGTTAGGGGAGGGTTTGGCCAGCTGGGATGTACTTGTCCAATTGTGCTCTAGAAACTCCTGTTGTGTGCCGGGCGCATGCCAGGTGTACAGTGCTTCCTTTGACACATTGGTGTGGCTGGCTTTTGGATTAAGCGGGCACTGTGTCAAGAAGCAGTGAGGCTTGGTTGGATTGTGTTTCAGAGGATGCATGGCTCTTTGCCTCTCCCGAGTCTGTACGGGATCTGCAGCGATGGGACAAGAATGTAACTAAGGACTATTAAACGCTGGTCTGACCAATCGGAATCCACGCTTCAAGATTGTTTTGATCACGTGGACTTGGATATGATTCCGGTTAGCCTCAGCGAATAATATCAAAGTATACAGTGGTTGCTTCACTAAAAGTTTTGCGATTATGCTGTGGTACTTAGAGGTAATTTGTGGTTTAGTACGGTACCTTGCGTCGCCACTTCATTTCTCCAGACCGGCAAGGGGGAGTTAGAGCACTGATTATGCTTTTGGGTCCTACTGTGTCTCTAACTGGCAATGAATGGGCAACAAAAACCTAAATAGAAACTGATAATTGTGCACGACTTCAGTATTACTCACTAAAACTGTTGTTACATTAAGGTTTTTATTTTATTTGTATTTATTATTATTTTGCTCTTACTGTAGTAGTGTAGCCCACTCCCGACCGATCACGTTGGTCTAAGACACTGTGTAGTATCTGTGATCTATATCTGTTTATATGAGTTACTATGCTGTTACTAAGCAGTAATATATTATGGCAGTGTTATGTTACTACACCTAATAGGAAATGCACATGCGCACTATTGGGCCGGGGCTGTAGAGCACAATCAAATCAAATCAAATGTATTTATATAGCCCTTCGTACATCAGCTGATATCTCAAAGTGCTGTACAGAAACCCAGCCTAGAACCCCAAACAGCAAGCAATGTATGTGAAAGAAGCACGGTGGCTAGGAAAAACTCCCTAGGAAAAACTCCCTAGAAAGGCCAAAAACCTAGGAAGAAACCTAGAGAGGAACCAGGCTATGAGGGGTGGCCAGTCCTCTTCTGGCTGTGCCGGGTGGATATTATAACAGAACATGGTCAAGATGTTAAAATGTTCATAAATGACCAGCATGGTCAAATAATAATAATAATCATAGTAGTTGTCGAGGGTGCAACAAGCACGTCCGGTGAACAGGTCAGGGTTCCATAGCCGCAGGCAGAACAGTTGAAACTGGAGCAGCAGCACGGCCAGGTGGACTGGGAACAGCAAGGAGTCATCATGCCAGGTAGTCCTGAGGCATGGTCCTAGGGCTCAGGTCCTCCGAAAGAAAGAAAGAAAGAGAGAAATTAGAATTAGAGAGAGCATATTTAAATTCACACAGGACACCGGATAAGACAAGAGAAATACTCCAGATGTGACAGACTGACCCTAGCCCCCCGACACATAAACTACAGCAGCATAAATACTGGAGGCTGAGACAGGAGGGATCAGAAGACACTGTGGCCCCATCCGATGATACCCCCGGACAGGGCCAAACAGGCAGGATATAACCCCAGAAGAGGTTTTCACTAAACAAAACAAACTGTACTCCTGTCTCCTGCCTGGTCATTTCTCCACAACACAAATATTACACACTGCATAGCAGTGCAAGCTGTGTTACAGATGCTGGTTCAATACCCGTGCCGGCCTTGACTGGGAGACCCATGAGATGACTGTAGGTTTTTGGCTTCTCTCCCTTTAAAAACAGAAATACATAATTCTAAAAAACAAACTGGCTTTATTTAAAAAATATTAACAATGTCTCACCCCATGTTCAAGAATTGCCTTTTTCACAATCATTTTACGTTATTTGAAAATTAAATAATCTCCAAAAATATATATATATTTTTTAACAAATCAATTATTATTATTAATTTAGAATTATATAAAAGCCCCTTGGATATTCTCACAGATATATGATTAACCCTGTTATTAGCAGGACAATATATATATTGGTCATGGCTCCAGAGTGGCGCACAATGGGAATGCCTTGCAGTTCTCCAGCTGTTTCCACTATTTATTATGTATCACATCCGACCGTGATTGGGAATCCCATAAGGCGGCGCACAATTGGCCCAGCGTTTCTCTCCCTCTAAAAACAGAATCAAATATGTTGGCCTTTGTTCAGATTACAATCGCTCACTTTAGGTTTTTTTAAAACAAAATAACCTCCAAAATATTGTTATATATTATCAAGTTGATGGCACAGTCATATAGCAGCACCTACATAAAGCTGAGTGACTCACTCATTCATGGCTTTGGATCAAAATAAATAATTACAAACCCTCTTTCTGATAGTCTTTAACAACCTGGACACCATGTACAGTATTATAATAGCCCATTATGGACAATTAGCAGGACGATATACCTTTACCAACCCCTCTCTGTATTTTGATACTTTGTGGATGGGGCCTCCGCAGTGGCGCAGCTCTCTAAGTCACCGCAATGCAAAATTAGTTGCTACAGATGCAGGTTCGATACCTGTGCTGGCTGCTACAGGGAGACGCATGAGGCGGCTTTTGGTTTTAATTTAGAATCCCCCAATCCTCTATATGTAATAATTGGAGGAGAGTCACGTCATATTTTTCGATATACTGTAGGCCTACCGTAAGTGACAAGAGTCTCACTAGTGTTGAGTAACGTGCTGTTAAAAGTGGTGTAGGTCTTATTTATTTAAAGAGCATATTGAAGTTAGAAGCAATAGCCTACAACTATTTAAGCACCGCTTCGCACTGCTCTGAGACAAACATTGGGACTGGTCTTGATAAATCAATGAGATTTTCATTTTCTCCGTTTGGGTACTGGTTGACCTCTCTAGGGTAGGTGGGACGAAATCGTCCCAACTACGTAACAGCCAGTGGAATCCTGTGGCGCGTTATTCAAATACCTTAGAAATGCTATTACTTCAATTTCTCAAACATATGACTATTTTACACCATTTTAAACTACAACATATGTATATATGAAAAAAACGTGGGAATTTACTTGTTTTTAGATAATTCGTGTTAAAGGTTAAAAAAAAAATTTGTATAAAAAAAAAACTATTTTTGTAAGAAATGATCTAATCATTTGTTTTCTAATCTTTTAAATGATATCAAATTCAACCTTTCATTTTTTTCCAGTGATGAAAAGATGGATGTCTTGTGGTAGGGTGGGGTATGCAAAATGGGTCAACTTTAAGCACCTCTATCTCCTGAGTGTTTTGGAATTCAGGTCCAAAAAGTAACTTCTGACCATTTCTTCCATTGCCAAACATGTATGGAATTCATATGGATTTATCCAAAAATATTCTCAGAACCTCCCTGCAACCTGAAAAATAAAAGTTCCCAGAACAGGCATAATTTTCACTTCTGTTCTCAGAAAAAAAAAAAAATGTTTTACCGTTCAGGAAACGTATGGATTCGTTCCCACAACCAATGTGAAAAACATAACGGGAATATAATCTGTACCTATTTGACTTGGGAAATCAGGTAGTGATTGCCCATACTGGGTACGATTTTACACACAGGATGGGAGCCCCTGGCTCCAGCTCCAATAGAGAGACCCTGGACGTGACAGAGGTGTATAGGAAGTGGTAATACACGTAGGAGGGCAGCATCCCCAATAACAGACACAGATAGAATAACGGTAGAGCTGTTATTGTCTAGTCTAGTGGCCTTGTACTGTAATGATGGTTTATGCAACATTCTGGTGAAGTGTTCTTAGGGTATATTTCCAGCCCTTCAAGTTTAAATACATTAATAGCACATTCTCATGCAATGTT
Source organism: Salmo trutta (assembly GCF_901001165.1). Taxonomy (NCBI): domain Eukaryota; kingdom Metazoa; phylum Chordata; class Actinopteri; order Salmoniformes; family Salmonidae; genus Salmo; species Salmo trutta. The sequence goes on from NC_042963.1 coordinate 36,467,959, forward strand.
GGTGCAATGTTATGGCTACCTAGGTCCTAAACTGATTGTCTTTTGTTTTCTTAAGAGCGCCCAAGGCTATGACTGAGGGTGTGTAAAGATGAGTGTTGATGAAGCATAAACTGTGGATTAGAGTGGACAAATGAGCAGTAAATGGGTCAGTGAGGGAGTGAAGTACTGAGCCATGCATCCATTCTCTGGTCTGACTCAAGCGCCTGTCAGACGGACGAGGCAGATGGGAGACATAAAATGCTCCATTCCTTGACAAGGTAGTCTGTCAATGTTACGGAAAACAGTCACAGGGGTAATGTTTTCACAAGACATTTAATGTCTCCTTCATAGAAGTCCTGGATGTCATTCCCATTAGATTGATGTACAGATATACAGTAGATGGCTATATTATGGGCACACGTATGTGTATTAAATAGCCGTATGCTTTGGCTGTGGTATCCTCAATGCCACTTTTGCATTATGAAGCCAAACAATTAGCTCAACACACTTTATTCCAAATCCCCAAAGTAATCATCTGTATTAAATGTCATTTTTTTCTAGGATTCTGTACTGTCTTCCATTGAAAGTAGGTGCCCTTAGCATGAATCAGCAAGCAATGATTAGCAGAGAGAAGTAGCTTCGACAGCTTTGATCTGCTGATAACATCTACCCAAATCTAAGCCGCTTAATAACCCCCTATATATACATATCCTAATATTCTCTCTCTCTCTCTCTCTCTCTCATAAATGTGTGACTTAACCACAAATGTCAAATATGACATAAACCTGTGCTTTATGGGAGACATAATTACCACTTTATGAAGGCCTTATAAATCCTATTAAACTGAGGCTTCACAAAGCATTTATAACTCTGTCATGCATCTTGGTAGAGCATTGCAATGCCAGAATATTGAGTTCGATTCCCAGTACCACCCATACGTAAAAATATTTTCACACATGACTGTAAGTCGCTTCAGATAATATAATATATAAAATTTAGCAGGCGCTTTTATGTTTCACTAAAACATTTCTTGGATGGTGTAAGGCTCTGGGTGTAGTGGGTGCGAAGTCAGGCGCAGGAAGCAGAGAGTACAGGGTAGTGCTTTATTTGCACACACGGCGAACATAAGCCACCCCACGAAAATACAGGGCGCACACAAAACAAATGCCCCAAACACTGGGGACTGAAACAGTCCGGAGAAAACCCACGACTGAAAACACGTCAGACACAAGCGTGCACAGTAGCAACACAAACAATCCCGCACACACAGCAGGCGGGCCTACTGGCGAAAATAACCCGACTAATCAGCCTAACACAAAACAGGTGAAACCAATAAACAGAAAGGGGAAAAAAGGGAATCAGTGGCAGCTAGTAGGCCGGTGACGACGACCGCCGAGCATCACCCGAGCAGGAAGGGGAGCTACCTTCGGTAGGAGTCGTGACAGACAACCTCTTTCCCTCTTGGGTGCATAGTTAATATTGGATCTGACCTCAACTTTCCCCAAAAAAACTTTGGTAGGGCCTTTTAAAATCCGTTTTCATTTTTTACCTACTTCTGTTTTTTTTCCCAAATTCCGTTTTCATCGCTTTCGTTTTTCCAGGTTTTGGATTATCCACCTTTTTTGCAAACTTTTATTTATTTATTAAAAAACAACTACATTTGATTTTCTGTGTTCACAACAATGCTTAAACCACATCAGGGGATGACTTTTGAGGTCTGGGAAAAATCTAAGAAACTTTTTTAGTGTAGTTGCCCTTTAATTCAGTGAGCATGCCCTGCACTGTTGTTTGGTTATCTGGTTTTCTGTAGTGCAGTAAGCACACATGTGCTGTGATTTGGCCACCAATGGAATGGGTGGACTAAATGGCTGTATCAGAGCCCCATGAAATGACACCATATACATTCTACAGACCCTACAATACTTTTACTGCGACACCCACAATAGTTCTTGCTCTAAGCCAATATGTATTCCATATACAGTGATTTGCATTGGGGGCATTTATTTGACCTTGGAACATATTTTAAAACCCAAATTGAATGCAAATGTCAGACAATTATTGATGCTTTTTACTATTACGTGGGGCACGTTTATATTCAAAATTTGTGGCCTGGAAGTACTTTTTTAGTGTTGATGAGTTGGCAAATCAACTGTCCACTTGTGGCTAGCAGGCTCAGCTAAATACATGAGATTTGTAAATGAAAGAGGAATATAATAATATGAAGTGAATGGAGTTTCTCATCTTCCTATTTTGTGTTTCTGCCACAACACAGAAAGGACCTTATCCAAATGGTGTGACAAAGGCATTTCCTAACAGACCTGCTAAATTTCTTTGTTCTTACTTGGAACCAACATGCAGTTCCTAAAGCAGGAAGAGAGGCAAGAACCATTGTCCACCAGCTCAGGAACAAGCTACACAGTTGTCAGCCCTGTGTAATGTTCAACGTAATTGCATTGCTGGACTTTTTTAAACTTCATGTATTTGTATTGTTTCAAAAATGTACAAATGAAAGGACATGTATAGTTTAAACATGTATTTAATGTTTATTTGTTTTAGCTGTTAGTGATAATTCCCTAAGTGTTAATACATTTGTGTTTACATCATTAAGCCTTTATGTATGTGTTATAAATTACCAAATGGGTCTGATTTTATAGTACCGTAATTTCCGGACTATTAAGCACACCTGAATATAAGCCGCACCCACTGAATTAATTTTTTTTATTTATTTTGAACATAAATAAGCCACACATGTCTATAAGCCGCAGATGCCTACCGGTACATTGAAACAAATGAACTTTACACAGGCTTTAAAGAAACACGGCTTGTAACAAAAATAAATAGGCTTTAACGAAACACAGCTTGTAACAAAAATAAATAGGCTTTAACGAAACACGGCTTGTAAAAAAAAATTAAAAATTAGCAGTAAGCTTTAGTTGTCTTTTTGCACTGAGTCAATTCCTCACGCGGCTGTTTACAACGTCTTATCATCGACTCATTAAGACCAAGCTCCCGTGCAGCAGCTCTATTTCCCTTTCCAACAGCCAGATCAATCCCTGTAACGGTTGTCGTCGGGAATGGAGGACCAAAATGCAGCAGGAATGTGGATGCTCATCTTGTATTTATTTTCAAACAAAGTGAACACCAAAAGAAGAACTCACGAACAACAAAACAGTCTTGTCATGCTCACACACGCAAAACAAGAAACAATCTCCCACAACACCAAACCAAACAATTACCCATATATAGGACTCTCAATCAGAGGCAAACGAGAAAGCACCTGCCTCCAATTGAGAGTCCAACCCCCCATCAACCTAAACATAGAAATACAACAAACCAGAAAGAACATAGAAATACAAAACATAGACCAAAACCTGGAAATAATAAATAAAACACCCTACTACATACACCACCACCCCGAAACACATAAACAAAATACCCTCTGCCACGTCCTGACCAAACTACAATAGCAAATACTCCCTAAACTGGTCAGGACGTTACAATCACCTTCAACTTGAAAGCTGCATCATATGCATTTCTCCGTGTCTTTGCCATGATGAGGGTGACAAAATGACTACCGCAATCAGAATGATGGGAAGTTTGAGAGCGCTCGATTTAATCTAAACAGTAAACAAAAAGTTCTTTGACCTTAACCCGTTCGGCAATTTCATTGGTCTAATGAAAGCTTCATGCCGCCAAAAAACTGAGCACGTCACAGAATGTGTTTTTTTTTTAGAAAAACATTTGAAAGCGGGAAAAATCCATATATTAGCCGCGTCATTGTTTAAGCCGCGAGGTTCAAAGCCTGGGAAAAAAGTTGTGGCTTAAAGTCCGGAATTTACGGTAAGTATAGTGTCATATGATACAAGGCATTTATGCATGCGTTATCAATTACCAAATGGGTCTGACTTTATTGTAAATACAGCGTCATATGATATAAGGCATTTATGTATGTGTTATGAATGACCAAAGTTGTCTAATTTTAAATTAAGTACAGCGTCATGTGATATAGTCTTTATGAAGGTGTTACGAATGACTGAATGTGTCTCACTTCAAACTAAGTATTACATGACACTTAATAAAGTGTCAATAAATAGGTTATTAACATTCTGCTGCTTAATGAAGGTTCATTCATGATCCACAGGTTACTGTAGGGTGTGAAAGGTATTTGAATGGGTTGATGGACGTGCAACGTGCGTGCGTGCGTGCATGCGTGTGTGTGTGAGAGAATCAAGCTGATTTGGAGTAGTTCAACCTGAGTTTACTACACCAGGAATTCATTTTCTGTTCCCAGGGCTTGATTACAACCTGTTACAATGGTGCAACCTGTTACATTTTGTGGCTTATCTTTCAGCTGGGGAGTGGGTGAATGTGTCAAAGATCGGACTGGGCCCAGCACCGCGTGGTATGGCTAGTTTTTGTTGTGTGCATGTTTGTGTACTGAGGAACATGTAACTTGGTTCCAGAAGAAAGACACTTTCAATTTCTTTAAATTGGGTGCTTTTATCAAGGTAAGTGTTTCTTGTTGAAATGTCGTCCCCAGGCTATTCCACTCACAGAACATATTATCCTGGGATATCAACCATTAAAAATTGGCCTTAGTGGTAGTGACCATAGAATTTTATAGGAGTGACCTTACCGAGTAAAGTATTTGTCATCGTTACTACTTAACACAGTCAAAGTCATAATTATTGCTAAACCCTGACCATTTCCACAATTTATCTTCAAATGTGATTTTAAACCTAACCCTAACTATGAAAGCCAAGTTTGATGCGTTGGTCCACCAGATCTGTGGAAGTGTCTGAGAACAAGATTAGGTGTAATGTGACTAACCTGACATCATTTTAAAGTGTATGCCATCCTTCAGCGTAACATGTCACCCTTTATAAAGCACATGTTTATGTCATAATCGACATAGTGGGTTATGTCACATTTGATATTGGTGATTATGTCACACAGTTAGGGCACATTTATGAACCCTTTATAAAGCATGACATATGGTTATAGATGCTTTGTAACACATTTATGTAATGCCTTTAAGAGCTGAACATAATTTAAAGCGGGACCCTGGACTCATACTGTACCATTCATACAGCATTCCTCTGAATGGGGTATGACACAGGAAGGCGTATGACAAGCTCCTTTCGGTCCCCCATTTCCTTCAGTAGCATCCATTCTTTAGTAACTGCCGCATAAGACTTTGGTTTAGAATTGATGAAATCGAAGATAACCATTTGCATTATTGGCAGATGAAGTTAAACCTACCATAACCACCCTCATTTCATACTGGGTGACTGCCAAAATGGGACTGCTTGTTTCATGATCCTTTGTTGTGCTAGATGAATATATGACGTTGGTGTTATGGCCTCTAGCAAGGTATAGACACGTTGTAGAGTGCCTTTGTAAAGTGTTGCTAACGTACAATACGTACAATAGATAAAATGGCACTGACAAATAATCATAGTTTTCAAGTAAATTCTGTGTCCCTATACGACTATTCCACATCCGTGGTGGCTGGTGGCTCCTAAATATTTCATTTTAGTGATGACATGCACACAGACCCAGTTTGACTTTGATTTATATATTCTTTCTCTCTGCTCCCTTCAATTTCTGGATCTCTGAGCGGAGCCTTCATCCCCCATATGACCGTCTGTCAGTCAGAGTTTCGACATTTCATTCACGGCTTGATTATGTCCCAGTCTTGGCCACAGGGTATGCTTTCAGCTCCCCTAGACCTTTTCACCTCTTATCTATCTGTTTATTTGGCTACCAGCACTCTCCGCAAATCCCTTTAAAGAGTGACTGCCTTTAAAAAGCAAAGAATCCCTTTGAAAATGGCCTAGGTGGCATCGATATGAGTCAGAAACTGTTATTCTAGTGTCAAAATTGACTACAAAGTGTGTATAGGATCATTTTGGTCATTAAGTCAGTTTAGTCAAAAACAGAGTTTGGAACATCTGTGCATCACACCGGGTAAATGAAGGTTGGGTTTTGATTTTACGATGTCCATTTACCCACTAACATGGGGTGAACAGCTGCGATGATTGCTCTCTTTCCAATAGCATAGACTGTGAGACAGACCTGCCAAGCAGCTCTGACTATTTACATAAGACAACACATCACACATTTTTTTACTTGAGAAATACTGCAAAAAACACCTTAGTTTGATGTAAAATTGCGTAACTAAAATATGCATTTCAAAATGAATTACAGATTTCTTGAGTTATCTTATATTCATTCTGGAGATTTTGTGGAAGTGAAGTAGGCTTCCTCATCTACAGTGTCTCATGGTGGACAAACATCATTAACCAACGCGGAATTGGTCACGAGGTATTGCTCGCCTGAGGTAGAGTACCTTATGATAAGCTGTAGACCACACTATCTAACAAGAGAGTTCTCATCTATATTATTCGTAGCCGTCTATTTACCACCACAGAACGAAGCTGGCACTAAGACAGCTCTCAACCAACTCTATAAGGCCATAAGCAAAGAAATAAATGCTCACCCAGAAGCGGCGCTCCTAGTGGCCGGGTACTTGAATGCAGGCAAACTTAAAACAGTTTTATCAAATTTCTACCAGCATGTCACATGTGCAACCAGAGAAAAAATTAATCCTAGACCACCTTTACTTCACACACAAAGATGTATACAAAGCTCTCCCCCACCCTCCATTTGGCAAATCTGACCATCATTCTATCCTCCTGATTTCTGCTTACAAGCAAAAACTAAAGCAGGAAGTACCAGTGACTCGTTCAATATGGAAGAGGTCAGATGACGCGGATGCTACACTACAGGACTGTTTTGCTAGCACAGACTGGAATATGTTCCGGGATTCAACCAATGGCATTGAGGAGTACACCACCTCAATCATCGGCGTCATCAATAAGTGCATCAACAACGTTGTCCCCACAGTGACTGTACGTACATATCCCAACCAGAAGCCATGGATTACAGGCAACATCCGTATTGAGCTAAAGGCTAGAGCTGCCACTTTCAAGGAGCGGGAGACTAATCCGGATGCTTATAAGAAATCCCGCTATGCCCTCAGACAAAACATCAAACAAGCAAAGTGTCAATACAGGATTAAGATTGAATCCTTCTACACCTGCTCTGACGCTCGTCGGATGTGACAGGGCTTGAAAACTATTAAGCACTACAAAGAGAAACCCAGACGTGAGCTGCCCAGTGATGCGAGCCTATCAGACGAGATAAATGCCTTTTATGCTCGCTTCGAGGCAAGCAACACTGAAGCATGCACGAGAGCACCAGCTGTTCTGGATGACTGTGTGATAATGGTCTTGGTAGCCGATGAGAGCAACACCTTTAACCTATTGGGGGTAGGGGGCAGTATTTACACGGCCGGATAAAAAACGTACCCAATTTAATCTGGTTACTACTCCTGCCCAGTAACTAGAATATGCATATAATTATTGGCTTTGGATAGAAAACACCCTAAAGTTTCTAAAACTGTTTGAATGGTGTCTGTGAGTATAACAGAACTCATATGGCAGGCAAAAACCTGAGAAGGTTTCATGCAGGAAGTGGCCTGTCTGACAAGGAGTCGTTCTTCTTGTCTCTGTTTATTGAAGAGTGGGGATCTTAGCTGTAACGTGACACTTCCTACGGCTTCCATAGGCTATCAGAGCCCGGAAAAAAGCTGAACGATGACAAGGCAGCCTCTGGCTGAAACACATAATCGCCTTTGCCAAGTGGCCGATAAGAGGACAAAGGAATTAGGCGCGTGCCCGAGTCGACCCCGTGCTGTATTTTCTTTCGGCTGTTTACCTAATTGCAGATTCCCGGTCGGAATATTATCGCTTTTTTACGAGAAAAATTGCATAAAAATTTATTTTAAACAGCGGTTGACATGCTTCGAAGTACGGTAATGAAATATTTAGAAATATTTTGTCACGAAATGCGCCGTGCGCGTGACCGTTATTTACCATTGGGATAGTGTCTTGAACGCACGAACAAAACGTCGCTGTTGGAACATAACTATGGATTAGTTTGTACCTAACCTACATTTGATATTGAAGTAGAAGTCCTGGGAGTGCATTCTGACGAAGAACAGGAAAGGTAATCAAACTTTTCTAATAGTAAATCTGACTTTGGTGAGTGCTAAACTTGCTGGGTGTCTAAATAGCTAGCCCTGTGATGCCGGGCTATCTACTTAGAAAATTACAAAATGTGCTTTCACCGAAAAGCTATTTTAAAATCGGACTTATCGAGTGCATAGAGGAGTTCTGTATCTATAATTTTTAAAATAATTGTTATGCTTTTTGTGAACGTTTATCGTGAGTAATTTAGTAAATTGTTAGTAAATTCATCGGAAGTTTGCGGGGGGTATGCTAGTTCTGAACGTCACATGCTAATGTAAAAAGCTGGTTTTTGATATAAATATGAACTTGATTGAACAAAACATGCATGTATTGTATAACATAATGTCCTAGGTGTGTCATCTGATGAAGATCATCAAAGGTTAGTGCTGCATTTAGCTGTCTTCTGGGTTTTTGTGACATTATATGCTAGCTTGAAAAATGGGTGTCTGATTATTTCTGGCTGGGTACTCTGCTGACATAATCTAATGTTTTGCTTTCGTTGTAAAGCCTTTTTGAAATCGGACAGTGTGGTTAGATTAACGAGAGTCTTGTCTTTAAATAGCTGAAAAATAGTCATATGTTTGAGAAATTGAAGTAATAGCATTTCTAAGGTATTTGAAAATCGCGCCACAGGATTCAACTGGCTGTTACGTAGGTGGGACGATTTCGTCCCGCCTGCCCTAGAGAGGTTAAACAGGTCAACATTCACAAAGAGCTGGCCCAGACGGATTACCAGGACGTGTACTCAAAGCATGCACAGACCAACAGTCAAGTGTCTTCACTGACATTTTCAAACTCTCCCTGACAAGTCTGTAATACCTACATGTTTCAAGCAGACCACCATAGTCCCTGTGCCCAAGGAAGCGAAGGTAACCTGCCTAAATAATTACCGCCCCATTGCACTCACGTCGGTGGCTGGTCATGGCTCACATCAACAGCATCCTCCTGGATACCCTAGACCCACTCCAATTCGCAAACCGCCCAAACAGATCCACAGATGATGCAAGCTCTATTGCACTCCACACTGCCCTTTCCCACCTGGACAAAAGGAACACCTATGTGAGAATGCTGTTCATTGAATACAGCTCAGCGTTCAACACCATAGTGCCTAAGAAGCTCATCGCTAAGCTAAGGACTCTGGGACTAAACACCTCCCTATGAAACTGATCCTTAACACTGGTGCCCCTCAGGGGTGTGTACTTAGTCCCCTACTGTATTCCCTGTTCACCCACGACTGATTGGCCAAACACAACTCCAACACCATCATTAAGTTTGCTGATGACACAACAGTGGTAGGCCTGATCACCGACAACGATGAGACGGCCTATAGGGAGGAGGTCAGAGAACTGGCAGTGTGTTGCCAGGACAACAACTTCTCCGTCAATGTGAACAAGAAAAAGGAGCTGATTGTGGACTACAGGAAAAGGCGGGCTGAACAGGCCCCCATTAACATTGACGGGGCTGTAGTGGAGCAGGTCGAGAGTTTCAAGTTCCTTGGTGTCCACATCACCAATGAACTATCATGGTCCAAAAATACCAAGACAGTCATGAAGAGGGCACAAAAAAACCTTTTCCCCCTCAGGAGACTGAAAAGATTTGGCAAGATCCTCAAAAGATTCTACAGCTGCAACATCGCGAGCATCCTGACTGGTTGCATCACCGCCTGGTATGGCAACTGCTCGGCATCTGACCGTAAGGCGCTACAGAGGGTAGTGCAAACGGCCCAGTACATCACTGGGGCCAAGCTTCCTGCCATCCAGGACCTATATAATAGGTGGTGTCAGAGGAAAGCACATAAAATTGTCAGAGACTCCAGTCACCCGAGTTATAGACTGTTTTCTCTGCTACCGCATGGCAAGCGGTACCGGAGCGCCAAGTCTAGGACCAAAAGGCTCCTCAACAGCTTCTACCCCCAAGACAGAAGACTGCTGAACAAAAAATTAAATTGCCACCGGTCAATTTACATTGACCCCCCCTCCTTTTTGTACACTGCTGCCACTCGCTGTTTGTTATCTATGCATAGTCACTTCGCCCCCACCTACATGTACAGATTATCTCAACTAACCTGTACCCCCACACACTGACTCAGTACTAGTGCCCCCTGTATATAGCCTCTTTATTGTTATTCTTATTGTGTTACTTTGTATTATTACTTTTTATTTTAGTCTACTTGATAAATATTTTCTTAACTCTTCTTGAACTGCACTGTTGGTTAAGGGCTTGAAAGTAAGCATTTCACGGTAAAGTCTATACTTGTTGTATTCGACGCATGTGACAATTAAAGTTTGATTTGATTTTGAAACACACCACTAAGACTGAAAAACACACCTCAGACTGAAATCTCGTTTTTCTAATTAGCAACAGAAAAACAAGTGCTCCTTAAATAGTTGGAGACCACATGATTAAATGCCATAAGGAAAAAAGGGGTTGCATCTGTTTGAGTTGTTTATGCTTTGATGATGACATTCAAGACCAAAACAGGACACTAAATATATTTAGAATACATACCTGTAGATAAAGCGTAGATGCTCCACAGCACAGAACGTCAACCCACACATTTCAACTTGCTTCACACTTGTGACGACAAGGAAATGCCTTAAATGTAAACATGTCATTTCTAAACGCCACGCCTACAGTTTGAAATTAGGTTAATGGATGATAAGCATAGGGAACATACACAAATACATATACAGTGAGGGGAAAAAAGTATTTGATCCCCTGCTGATTTTGTACGTTTGCCCACTGACAAAGAAATGATCAGTCTATAATTTTGATGGTAGGTTTATTTGAACAGTGAGAAACAGAATAACAACAAAAAAATCCAGAAAACGCAAGTCAAAAATGTTATAAATTGATTTGCATTTCACTGTTCAAATAAACCTACCATTAAAATTATAGACTGATCATTTCTTTGTCAGTGGGCAAACGTACAAAATCAGCAGGGGATCAAATACTTTTTTCCCTCACTGTAGCCTAATATTGACTTCATTATTATTCTGACTTTCCAATAGCATCAATGAAACAACCACTTCTTTCTCCTGTATCCCAGTGTCCCCTCTATTGACAATAAGGCGTTGGTCAAGGAGCAGATTGGAGGACAGACTGCTGTGCTCCTCTTCATGAGCCTTCCTGTGAGGACTCCCCCCACTTTCCTCTTGTTTACGCCCAGGGGGAGCGGGGCGTCTGGATAATAATTTGATTGCCACTCCATCCGCACTGGAAGCGGAAATGCAGAAATATGCTCCTGTATGTTTGCACATGGCAGCTGCTCAAGCTCATCTCCTTGTGGTGGCAACTACAGTAAGAGCACTATGGAACTGTCATGAGAAATGTGTGACTGCTTCAGTAATTTAGTTCTCCTTGCCCTGGTTTTAACACAAACTTCTCATGAGCTGGAAGTCAGAAATGGATCTGAACAGCTGAACCGGCACTTAGTATAGTGCCTATCAAAGGCTTCAAAGTCTGCAACCAGCAAGTATGTTTATCTGCGTCCTTTAGAAACTCCTTTTGAAATTGATATGTGTCTTATCATGTTTTATTGCATCTGTTGTGTCACCTGCCTTGGAGGGAGACGTGTGGCCTTGGCGCAGTGAGATATTATACCACATTTTTACGGCACAATTAGACACCCCCACCACTCACACATACACACACACACACACACACACAGACACACACACATACACACACACACACACCCTTGTTCCTAAGACATGCCACGTCTGCAATACGGGCTGAGCTAATTGAATGTGCCAGTCAAGTGGGACGCCACACTTATCTAATACGACCGGTACTTTGGGGCTGTGCTCTGTCGTGTTCCCGTAATAACTCCTCCACAATTACCCCCTCCTCCTCTCCATTCTCCTCCTCCTCCCTGAGCTAGCACTGAAGTAGTGTCGTTACACTGATGGTAAACTGTGCCCCCATCCTGCCTCTGGCTATCCTCTTCTCATCCCCTTTCTCTGTCAGGAGGCATCCCCAGGGCTTCAGACTGCCGTGGTTTGCATTACTCACATAATCACAGACGCTTACTGCGTAAATGCACACAGATCAGATCACAGAGAATGTGGGGGGAAAGATGCACAAAGTCACTGAGGATTCATCACTTTGAGAAGAACTGTGGTTCTGCCGTAGTCAGCAAGGGAGATGTTAATGTAGCTGGGATAATTAATGGGAGTATTGGCTTACAAACATTTGGTGATACATTATTGTGGCTTGGAGCGACCAACTTTGCTAGAGTTGTTTTTCAATAGCGTTGGTCTTATTAAGCGAGGTACTATTTTTTTTAAATTAGATACAACTAACAGCTGGATAAGAAAAACAATATTTCAGTCAGACCGTAGGGTCAGCGGCCTGCTGATTCATATTTGGTAGTCTAAGAAAATTAACCTCTCTTCTGCTTTGTTAGAGGGCAATACCAAGATAACGGAATGATGCTGAGACTCAGATTCTTCACTTTGAAATTTGGGCAGTGGCTCTGGTTCCGGATTTTCTGTAAACCTGATTTGGCTAAAGATACTGAGATTTCTGTACAGAATATTTTTTTATGTGATCGGCGATGAATGACTTTGTCTGGTGTAGCCTACAAACTTCATGTTGTACACAAATGACATGGTCGACATGTTCTAACTATTGCATTCCATGCCTCAGTAGCCTATTAAGTGTAAGCGTGATTTCATGTTATTTTTTCAGGAAGGGAGTTAGGTAACATGCGGCTATTTACTGTATATGTTGTACACAAAAGACATGACCAACATGTTCATAAAAACGAAATCGTTTTTTGTCTCAATGCAGAAAATAATGTTAGCTTACGAATACATCACACGAGTCTGTGGAATTATCAACTTTGACATTGACCATAATGAAAATAATATTTTTTTGTTAAGTTCCTTAACCTGTCAAGGTGTAGGGGGCAGTATTTTCACAGCCAGATGAAAAACGTATCCAAATTAATCTGGTTACTACTCTGGCCCAGAAACTAGAATATGCATATTATTAGTAGATTTGGATAGAAAACACTGTGAAGTTTCTAAAACTGTTTGAATGATGTCTGTGAGTATAACAGAACTCATATGGCAGGCAAAATCCTGAGAAAAATACAACCAGGAAGTGGGAGATCTGAGAATTGTAGTTCTTCTTTTGAATCTCTATCGAAACTACAGTGTCTGTGGGGTCTTGTTGCACTTTGTAAGGTATTTTAAAATCTGACACAGCGGTTGCATCAAGGAGTACTGTATCTATAATTCTTAAAATAATTGTTATGTATTTTGTCAACCTTTATGATGAGTATTTTTGTAAATTGATGTGCTCATTCAAGTTTTGGTGGGAATACATTTTCTGAACATCATGCGCCAATGTAAAATGCTGTTTTTGGATATAAATATGAACTTTATCGAACAAAACATACATGTATTGTGTAACATGATGTCCTAGGAGAGTCATCTGATGAATATCGTCAAAGGTTAGTGCTTCATTTAGCTGTGTTTTGGGTTTTTGTGACATATCTCCTTGCTTGGAAAATGGCTGTGTGGTTATTTTTGTCTATGTATTCTCCTAACATAATCTAATGTTTTGCTTTTGCTGTAAAGCCTTTTTGAAATCGGACAATGTGGTTACATTAAGGAGAAGTGTATCTTTAAAATGGTGTAAAATAGTTGTATGTTTGAGAAATTGAAATTATGATATTTTTGCTGTTTTGTATTTCGCGCCATGTTATTTCACTGGCTGTTGAATAGTGTGGGACGATCACGTCCCACCTAGCCCAGAGAAGTTAAAGGGTCATTTCAAAATTGTTCTATGTAGTAAAAAGCTAGAGCAAGATTAGTAGAAAATTAGTAGGCAATTGGTTAAAGTCACATGATGCACACTGATGCCATTAGAAACACCTTATCCTCCTCTATATTTATTTCCACAAAACATAGAAACGCGTAATTTCCACATACTGTATGTTTATGTTGTGGTGGTGCTGGAGATGTTGAATATGAAGTATATATATTTTTTACATTTCCTTTTAAATGTGCTGAGAATGTTCCAAAATCAATCAACTATCCTACACCCTTCCCAGAAAGTTGAGGGAAGGTTGTATGCAAAATAACCATTGGACAACCATGCTCTCACCAAGCTCTAAGAAACATAATGGTTCTCAGAACGTTACACGTTCTTAATCTTAATATACAGTATGTATAATGCACTTGTGCATTTTTAACATTTTTCCAAAATGGATGTGCAAAGGTAGATTGTAGATTTGAAAATATAAATAGGTTATTTATTTTCACGGGAAAAGGAAAATATGGTTCCAAAGTGAAATTGGATTGATGAGACAGACTGAAGAAACACTTGTGAGACCTTCAGATGCACCCTTGCTCCGTTCACATTGTTTATTCCCAAAGAGTGGCAGGATACGTATGATAAGTTATTGAATATCTCAATTCACGCCTTCTACTGCCTGGCATCTGACCAGCTGCTTCCAACTGGAATCAACAAATAAGTGTCACAAGTATTTCCACTGTTGTAGAGAAGGGTGAAACAGAGGGGAGAGAGAGAGATAGGGGAGGAGAGAGAGGGGCTAGAGAGAAGAATGGAGATAGAAAGAGGCAGAAGTAAAGGGAGAGGAGGTCTGGAGGAGTCAAGCGGTAGGGAAGATGGGAAAATCAATCACATCTCTTGACCACAATCAATAGCCACCACAAACCCACCAAGAGACAGAAATATTGACTGTCTCCTATTTCTGTGTCTCCTGTCATTACACAATTACATCATGTGGTGCCTGGTGTTTAGTTTACTGTACAGGCACCAATTCAATCAATTGCAGATAAACTAGTGTGGTTTCACACCAGGTAAAACATACAACTTTATTTAGCTGGTATTAGAGGCTGTTACTATCACGGACACAACACATTGACAGGAAACCACACCTGTCCTTAAAATACAGCATATTCTGAGTGAGCCTATAGTGCGGTTTTCTTTGATCTGTGAATGATTGTACCTTATCATTATGGTCTAGTGTATACGGAATGAGTTCTCTACCCTCTCCTAGTGACATTACACACACTGCTATTACTGTTGTCTACAGTATGTATACACCCCGATCAGCGTTGCTGTTTACATACCCTCCAGATAAACACATACAAACACACACACACACAGCTCTCTCCTTGAATCTCCAGATCCAGGGGCCTACCCCCGGCAGCGGCAGCACCCATGAAGCAGGGAGGTGAGGGCGGATGTCGCGGGGCCCCTTTGTGCTCTCTGACACTGTGGGGCCCTTTGAAGATCAAAAGCTTGGGGGGGAAGCAGTGGGCCCTGGTGGTCTAGCGTAATTAAAACCTGCATGAGCCTGAGACACTCTAAAAGGATAATGAGACAGGGCAGACTCTCTGCTAATCCTGCCTCATTATGTTGGGATGCAAGGGTTCAATAACCAACACTTGTGTTAGAGCCCTCCCCTCTATACTGCTGATCTGAGGTATAGTCTTTGTGAGATACTAAACTTTTTTGATCACTTTTGTGAGTGTAATATTCACTGTTAATTGCTGATTGTTTTTTCAATGTAAACATGTTTCCCATGCTAATAAAGCTCTTCGAATTAAACTGAATTGACACTTCCCCCCATACTGCTGCTCTTAGGTGTAGTGGTTGTGAGATACTTACCCCTTATAACACTGCTCCAACATGTAGTGATTTTGAAGCTGTAATTGCAACGCATACTATAATGTCATTTTCATTTATCATGCTTCAGAAAAGTTCTCTAAAACATTATTTAAAGAAGGTCATTATGGTTCAAAGGAAAGAATATACTCAGCATCTGATTTACACAGAGCGCTAGCTACAATAACTACCATGGGCCCTATGTGTAGCACTTGTGACCAAACACCAGAGAATATGAGGAATAGGTAAAATAGCCCTTCCGTGGATATAATAGGTGCATAGCCACAGCACTCTCTACTGGTAGAGGAAAGGACTGCATCCTCCTCAGTCCTCAGGCCAGATATGTGCAGTACACGGTTCTGTTCAGTATAAAGTTCTATTAATATTGTAAAGGGAAATCATTTATTGTTGTATAATTGGGGCACAATACTGAAAGAGTGTACCTATTAATGGTACAGTACTGCATTAAATATGCTGCAAAATATATACATAGGTAAACAACTAGTCAGCTTTGTCATTGAGTAGGACTGCATGTCAAAAGAGAGAGAGATCATCCAGCCAGCCTCACAATCCAATCCCCACGGTGGTCCCAATGGAGCACCCAGCCCTGAGCATGCAAAGTCATTGTGAAGACAATGGAAGGACACCACACCTCCACAGGGTTGAACTCTGTGTCCTCGCTGCTTTATGTCTTTCTCTCCTGCTCAGTCTCTCTACTGCTCAGTCTCTATCCCGCTCAGTCTCTATCCCGCTCAGTCTCTATCCTGCTCAGTCTCTCTCCCGCTCAGACTATCCTGCTCAGACTCTCTCCCGCTCAGGCTCTATCCTGCTCTGTCTCTCTCCTCCTCAGTCTCTCTCCTACTCAGTCTCTCTCCTGCTCAGTCTCTCTCTTGCTCAGTCTCTATCCTACTCAGGCTCTCTCCTGTTCAGTATCTCTCCTGCTCAGTCTATATCCTGCTCTGTTTCTGTCCTTCTCTGTCTCTCTCCTGCTCAATCTCTATCCTGCTCAGTCTCCTTCCTGCTCAGTCTTTGTCCTGCTCTGTCGCCTAATTCGTTATTTGTCTACCTCACTCTTTCAGTCTTGCCTCTCAATAGTCTCACCCTGAAATGTTTCTGACTCTCAATCTCTTCCCTGTCCCAGCTCTGTCTCTGTCTTTCTGAACCCTCTCTCTATCCTGCATTTATCTATTCCCGTCTCTTCATCTTTCTCCTATCTCTCCGTCCTTCGCTTTGTGGTAACCTGTATCTATTTTTCATTGGGTCAGTTGTTATTATTCTGCACCCTCAGCCTTATTTAAGAACACATTCATTCTGACAATGACAACCCTGCTACAGCAGCTGTGCATCTTCACCAGTCTGCTACTGCAATCAATAAGTGCCAATTTTGTCCTTGGGAACCTTGCATTGCGGCTCCTCCGCCTCCCTTCTGTTCACTCACTACCCTCCCATTGCCTCTGTTGGACATCTGTTAGCATGCTACATAACACTTTCTTCGTTTGACAGGATGACAGCTTCTATAAAGCGGCACAATGCCACTAGCTGTCAAACAGAAAATGTAACAAAAATGCTTATCTGTGTTCGGTACATAAGGGAGAAATCACCACAATTTAGACAGCGATTTAGTCAGCCGAGAACATTGACAACAGCAGTAATGAAAGTATCTGCATAGACAATAGTGTGCAGCCGACTTCATCGACCTGGCCACGGCGTTCGACTCTGTCAGTCACCGCATTCTTATCGGCAGACTGAACAGCCTTGGTTTCTCAAATGACTGCCTCGCTTGGTTCACCACCTACTACTCAGATAGAGTTCAGTGTGTCAAATCAGAGGGCCTGTTGTCCGGACCTCTGGCATTCTCTATGGGGGTGCCACAAGGTTCAATTCTCGGGCCGACTCTTTTCACTGTATACATCAATGATGTCGCTCTTACTGCTGGTGAATCTCTGATCCACCCCTACGCAGACGACACCATTCTGTATACGTCTGGCCCTTCTTTGGACACTTTATTAACCTCTCTAGGGCCGGCGGGACGAAATCGTCCCACCTACGTAACAGCCAGTGGAATCCTGTGGCGCGTTATTCAAATACCTTAGAAATGCTATTACTTCAATTTCTCAAACATATGACTATTTTACACCATTTTAAAGACAAGACTCTCGTTAATCTAACCACACTGTCCGATTTCAAAAAGGCTTTACAATGAAAGCAAAACATTAGATTATGTCAGCAGAGTACCCAGCCAGAAATAATCAGACACCCATTTTTCAAGCTAGCATATAATATCACATAAACCCAGAAGACAGCTAAATGCAGCACTAACCTTTGATGATCTTCATCAGATGACAACCCTAGGACATTATGTTATACAATGCATGCATGTTTTGCTCAATCAAGTTCATATTTATATAAAAAAACAGCTTTTTACATTAGCATGTGACGTTCAGAACTAGCATACCCCCCGCAAACTTCCGGCGAATTTACTAACAATTTACTAAATTACTCACGATAAACATTCACAAAAAGCATAACAATTATTTTAAGAATTATAGATACAGAACTCCTCTATGCACTCGATATGTCCGATTTTAAAATAGCTTTTTGGTGAAAGCACATTTCGCAATATTCTAAGTAGATAGCCCGGCATCACAGGGCTAGCTATTTAGACACCCAGCAAGTTTAGCCTTCACCAAACTCCGATTTACTATTTGAAAAGTTTGATTACCTTTGGTGTTCTTCGTCAGAATGCACTCCCAGGACTTCTACTTCAGTAACAAATGTTGGTTTGGTCCCAAATAATCCATAGTTATGTTCCAACAGCGGTGTTTTGTTCGTGCGTTCAAGACACTATCCGAATGGTAAATAAGGGTCATGCGCACGGCGCATTTCGTGACAAAAGATTTCTAAATATTTCATTACCGTACTTCGAAGCATGTCAACCGCTGTTTAAAATCAATTTTTATGCAATTTTTCTCGTAAAAAAGCGATAATATTCTGACCGGGAATCTGCAACTAGGTAAACAGACGAAAGAAAATAAAGCATGGGGTCGACTCGGGCACTCGCCTAAGCCCTTTGTCCTCTGATCGGCCACTTGTCAAAAGCGATAATGTGTTTCAGCCTGGGGCTGCCTCGATATCGTTCAGCTTTTTCCCGGGCTCTGAGAGCCTATGGGAGCCATAGGAAGTGTCACGTTATAGCAAAAATCCCCAGTCTTCAATAAACAGAGGCAAGAAGAACAACACCTTGTCAGACAGGCCACTTCCTGCATGAAATCTTCTCAGGTTTTTGCCTGCCATATGAGTTCTGTTATACTCACAGACACCATTCAAACAGTTTTAGAAAATTTAGGGTGTTTTCTATCCAAAGCCAATAATTATATGCATATTGTAGTTACTGGGCAGGAGTAGTAACCAGATTAAATCGGGGTACGTTTTTTATCCGGCCGTGTAAATACTGCCCTCTAGCCATACTGTAAATACTGCCCTCTAACAGGTTAACTTCTTATGGCTGGAATCCCGTTAGCGGGATCGATATGACAACAGCCAGTGAAAGTGCAGGGCGCAAAATTCAAAACAGCAAAAATCTCAATTAAAATTCCTCAAACATACAAGTATTATACAACATTTTAAAGCTTTACTTCTTGTTAATCCAGCCACAGTGTCTGATTTCAAAAAGGCTTTACGGCGAAAGCATACCATATGATTATGTTAGGTCAGCACCTATACACAAAAAAACACAGCCTTTTTCCAGCCAAAGAGAGGAGTCACAAAAAGCAGAATTTAGATAAAATGAATCAGTAACCTTTGATGATCTTCATCAGATGACACTCATAGGACTTCATGTTACACAATACATGTATGTTTTGTTCGATAAAGTTCATATTTACATCCAAAAATCTCAGTTTACATTGGCGCGTTATGTTCAGTAATGTTTTGCCTCCAAACTCCGGTGATTTTGCAGAGAGCCACATCAATTTACAGAAATACCCATCATATATGTTGATGAAAATACAAGTGTTATGCATGGAACTTTAGATAAATAAATAAGTTCCACAGTAAATATTTGTTTTGTTCGATAAAGTCCATGCTTTATGTCCAAATACCTCCTTTTTGTTCGCGCCTTCAGTTCACAAATCCAAATTCACGACGCGCAGGTCAGACGAAAACTCAAAAAATTCCATTGCTGTTCGTAGAAACATGTCAAACGATGTATAGAATCAATCTTTAGGATGTTTTTTATCATAAATCTGCAATACAGTTTCAACCGGAGAAATCCTTTGTCTTCAGAAATGCAATGGAACTGAGCTACCTCTCACGTGAGTGCGCATGGCTGAGTCTCATGCTCTGCTGGCAGTCCTCTCACTCAATGAGCTCTTATTCTCCCCCACTTCACAGTAGAAGCCTCAAACAAGGTTCAAAGACTGTTGACATCTAGTGGAAGCCTTAGGAAGTGCAAAATGATGCCACAGACCCTGTAGTTTGGATAGGCAATCACTTGAAAAACTACAAACCACTTCCTGGTTGGATTTTTTCTCATGTTTTCGCCTGCCATATGAGTTCTGTTATACTCACAGACATCATTCAAACAGTTTTAGAAACTTCAGAGTGTTTTCTATCCAAATATACTAATAATATGCATATCTTAGCTTCTGGGAATGAGTAGCAGGCAGTTTACTCTGGGCACGTCAGTCATCCAAGCGACTCAATACTGCCACCCATCCATAAGAAGTTTTAACCAGGTAGGCCAGATAAGAAAAAGTTCTCATTTACAATTGCGACCTCGCCAAGATAAAGCAAAGCAATGCGCCACAAACAACACAGAGTTACACATGGGATAAACAAACTTACAGTCAATAACACAAATGTAGTAAGATTAGGGAGGTAAGGCAATAAATAGGCCATTATGGCAAAATAATTACAATTTAGCAATTAAACACTGGAGTCATAATTGTGCAGAAGATGAATGTGCAAGTAGAGATACTGGGGTGCAAAGGAGCAAAAACAAAAAATAACAATATATGGATGAGGTAGTTGGGTGGGCTGTTTACAGATGGACTGTGTACAGGTGCAATGATCGGTAAGCAGCTCTGACTGCTGATGATTAAAGTTAGTGAGGGAGATATAAGACTCCAGCTTCAGTGAAAATAGGAAGCCGATTCTAGATTTAATTTTGGATTGGAGATGCTTAATGTGAGTCTGGATGGATAGTTTACGGTCTAACCAGACACCTAGGTGTTTGTAGTTGTCCACATATTCTAAGTCCGAACCGTCCAGAGTAGTGTTGCTAGACGGGCGTGGGCAGGGATCGGTTGAAGAGCATGCATTTAGTTTTACTTGCATTTAAGAGCAGTTGGAGGCCACGGAAGGAGTGTTGTATGGCATTGAAGCTCATCTGGAGGTTTGTTAATCCTCAGGTATCCTAAAATGTAAATAAACTATATTATTTCATACGGAAAGAAGTATTTTCAATAGATAGTATGTTCAATTTGAAACGGGAGTCTTGGTACAAAAACTCCACATTTTTGAAAAAACAAGCCTGAAACAATGAACAAAGACTGTTGATATCTACTGCAAGCCATAGGAATTGCAATCTGGGAGCTGGAATTACATAGAACCCATAGCTTTCCATTATAAGAGCCTGGGAGCTCAAAACAAAAAAAAAATGTCCAGTTGTTTTATCTTTGGAATTTCGCTGCCATATCAATTGTGTTATAGTTATTATTTTAACATTTCTAGAAACGTCAACATGTATTCTATCCAATGCTACCAATTATATGCATATCCTGGCTTCTAGACCTGAGTAACAGGCAGTTTACTTTGAGCATGTCAGTCAGGCAGAAATTCAGGAAAATAGACCATGGCTCTAATTATTTTTAAGACACTAACAGCTTACAGATGGTAGGCAATTAAGGTCACAGTTATGAAAACTTAGGACACTAAAGAGGCCTTTCTACTGACTCTGAAAAACAACAAAAGAAAGATGCCCAGGGTCCCTGCTCATCTGTGTGAACGTGCCTTAGGCATGCTGCAAGGAGGCATGAGGACTGCAGATATGGCCAGGGCAAAATATTGCTATGTCTGTACTGTGAGAAGCCTAAGACAGCACTACTGGGAGACAGGACAGACAGCTGATTGTCCTTGCAGTGGCAGACCACGTAACAACACTTGCACACGATTGGTACATCCGAACATAACACCTGCGGGACAGGAACAACTTTCCAAAATACACCAGGACAATCCCTCCATCAATGCTCAGACTGTCCGCAATAGGCTGAGAGAGGCTGGACTGAGGGCTTGTAGGCCTGTTGTAAGGCAGGTCCTCACCAGACATCACCAGCAACAACGTCGCCTACGGGTACAAACCCACCGTCGCTGGACCAGACAGGACTGGCAAAAAGTACTCTTCACTGACGAGTCACTGTTTTGTCTCAAATGGGGTGGCGGTCGGATTCACGTTTATCGTCGAACGAATGAGCGTTACACTGAGGCCTGTACTCTGGAGCGGGATCGATTTGGAGGTGGAGGGTCCGCCATGGTCTTGGGCGTTGTGTCACAGCATCATCAGACTGATACTGACTATTACTTATGATTTTTACCCGCCTTTGTTCAGGGACGCATTATTTAATTTCTGTTAGTCACATATCTGTGTAACTTGTTCAGTTTATGTCTCAGTTGTTGAATCTTGTTATGTTCATACAAATATTTATACATGTTAAGTTTAGATTTTTGTATTGTGTTATTGACTGTACGTTTGTTCATCCCATGTGTAACTTTGTGTTGTTGATTTTGTCGCACTGCTTTGCTTTATCTTGGCCAGGTCGCAGTTGTAAATGACAACTTTTTCTCAACTGCCTACCTGGTTAAATAAAGGTGAAATAAAAAAGTGAAATAAATAAAAGGTGAAAAAAAAGTTAGCTGAAAAGAAACGCAGTTGACAGTGAGAGGAGTTTTTAAAGTGAGTAATCAGGGGCTAATGAGTGGCGCAGCGGTCTAAGGCATTGCATCTCTGTACTTGAGGCATAACTACAGACCCTGGTTCAATTCAAGGCTGTATCACAACCGGCTGTGAATGGGTGGCGCACACTTGGCCCAGCGTCGTCCGGGTTATGGTTTGGCCGGGGTAGGCCGTCATTGTAAATAATATTTTTTTCTTAACTGAGAGGTTTTTGAGGGTCCGGTGTCTGGTGTCACTCATCGCCTTAACCATCCAGATCAATGGACGGTTACTGGAACGTAGGAGGGAGAAGAGGTCAAATTTTACTCACTCAAGGTTCACACCTAGCATCTGATGAACTCCGGGAAGTCCCAGAGAGGATCCGAGCTTACCCGAGTTCCTCCAAGAGCCTCCGAAGACTGCCGAGTTGCCTCTTCCTGAGGCGATGCAGCTCGGCAGGGCTAGGTTGCCTCCAACCGAACGCATACGCAGACCGAACTCCCAGAGTTGTCTGTATTGTGGTACTCTCGGTCATTATGTGTCTACCTGTCCCTTCAAGAGACCCAGCTCATTTGTTGTAGTGAGTACTCTGGTGGGTCTTAAAGATAATTGTTCTTCTCCCCTTACTCACCCCTCTCTCTATGCCACACTGCTGTGGGGGCAACCAGTCCAAGTCTCTCCAGGTACTCATCGACTCGGGGGTCGACGTCAGTCTCATGGACGTTACCCTGGCGTCCGAGCTGGGCATCCCCACTCAACCCAGAGGATTCCAGTAACTGGTTGACTTGGAGGGTTATGGCCTGGAGGAGAGGTGCTGGTTCTCCGTTAGGGACATCCCAGGCTTCATCTCTGAGTTCCAGCGCTGGTAGCCCGGCACCCCCTCAACCAGGTATGCGCCCAGGTAGAGGGGGGGCTACTATCACACCCTGATGTCCACCTCTGGATTACCGACTTCTGCCTGACCTGAGCCTGCCTGCCGTCCTGTTCTTTGGCCTCTGCTCTGGATTATCGACCCCTGCCTGCCTTGACCTATCGTTTGCCTTCCCCTGTGGTTGCAATAAACATCGTTACTTCACACAGCCTGCACTTGGGTCTTACCTTGATTCCTGATAGTTACTAAAGTTGCACTTAAACGCTCATTATTTACCGACGGTCTCAGACCACTCGAAGAACTGCTACGGGTGCCATTAGATTTTTTGTTCCCTTGCGAGTCACTTTATACACAGAAGATCTCTGCTAAACATAGAATAAAGATGTTTGTTTTTCTCTGTGACCACTGATAACTTCAGAACGAAGTTAATTTCTTGCGGATCATTGGGACGCTAGCGTCCCATCTGGCCAACATCCGGTGAAATTGCAGAGCGCGAAATACTATAAATATTTAACTTTCATGAAATCACAAGTGCAATACATCAAAATAAAGCTTAACTTGTTGTTAATCCAGCCGCCGTGGCAGATTTCAAAAAGGCTTTATGGCGAAAGCAAACCATGCATTTATCTGAGGACAGCGCCCAGCACACAAATGCATAACAAATCATTTTCAACCAGGGAGTTCCGACACGAAAGTCAGAAATAGCGATATAATATATGCCTTACCTTTGAAGATCTTCTTCTGTTGGCACTCCAAAAGGTCCCAGTTACATTACAAATGGTCCTTTTGTTCGATAAAGTCCTTCTTTATATTCATAAAAACTCAGTTTAGCTGGCACGCTTCAGTCAATAATCCACTCGGTTTCCCTCCTTCAAAATGCACACAAAATGAATCCCAAACATTACCAATAAACTTATCCAAACAAGTCAATCAACGTTTATAATCAAACCTTAGGTACCCTAATACGCAAATAAATTATCAAATTTAAGATGGAGAATCGTTATTGTCTTTACCGGACATAAACAAAAAGAACGCGCTCTCTCGGCCATGAGCTTGGAAACACTACAGCCAAAATGGGAGCCACTTAGAAAAGCTACAACTTCTGCCTCATTTTTCCAAAAACCAGCCTGAAACTCTTTCGAAAGACAGTTGACATCTAGTGGAAGCCCTGGGAACTGCAATCGGGGACGATTTCGCCCTATTATAAAAGTGCCAGCCATTGAAATAAGTGGTAGAATTACATTTTTTTTTTGGGGGGGGGGGTTTGTCCTTGGGGTTTCGCCTGCCATTTCTGTTCTGTTATACTCACAGACATCATTTTAACTTCTTTGGGCTAGGGGGTGGTATTTTCACATCCGGATGAAAAGTGTGCCCAAAGTAAACTGCCTGCTACTCAGGCCCAGAAGCTAGGATATGAATATTTTAGAAACTTTAGAGTGTTTTCGATCCAAATCTACCAATTATATGCATATCCTAGCTTCTGGGCCTGAGTAGCAGGCAGTTTACTTTGGGCACTGTTTTCATCCGGATGTCAAAATACCGCCCCCTATCCCAAAGAAGTTTTAACTACAAACACAAAGTTGCCAATCTCTTTGCTGTTGTTACAGTTAAGCGAAGGATAACAAGATGATTGAAATTAAATATTAGATAACTGCATTAAAATATAAATTCAGTAGGCCTAAAGGCTACATACAGTGCATTTGGAAAGTATTCAGACCCATTGACTTTTTTAATATTTTGTTACGTTACAGCCTTATTATAAAATTGATTAAATAGTTTTTTTCCTCATCAACCTACACACAATAGCACATAATGACATAGCAAATACAGGTTTTTAGAAATGTTTGCTAATCTATTAAAAACTAAACGGAAATATCACATTTATTCAGACCCTTTACTCAGTACTTTGTTGAAGCACCGATGGCACCGGTGGCAGCGATTACAGCATCGAGTCTTCTTGGGAATGATGCTACAAGCTTGGCACACCTGAATTTGGGGAGTTTCTTCCATTCTTCTCTGCAGATCCTCTCAAGCTCTGTTAAGTTGGATGGGGAGCGTTGCCGCACAGCTATTTTCACGCCTCTTCAGAGATGTTCGATCGGGTTCAAGTCCGGGCTCTGGCTGGGCCACTCAAGGACATTCAAAGACTTGTCCCGAAGCCACTCCTGCATTGTTTTGGCTGTGTGCTTAGGGTTGTTATCCTGTTGGAAGGTGAACCTTAGCCCCAGTCTAAGTCTAAGGTACTGAACGCTCTGGAGCAGGTTTTCATCAAGGATCACTCTGTACTTTGTTCTGTTCACCTTTGCCTCGATCCTGACTTGTCTCCCAGTCCCTGCCGCTGAAAAACTTCCCCATAGCATGATGCTGCCACCTCCATGCTTCACCGTAGGGATGGTGCCAGGTTTCCTCCAGACGTGACACTTGGCATTCAGATAAAGAGTTCAATCTTGGTTTCATCAGACCAGAGCAACATTTTTCTCATGGTCTGTGAGTATTTAGATGCCTTTTGGCAAACTCCAAGTGGGCTGTCATGTTCCTTTTACTGAGGAGTAGCTTGAGTCTGGCCACTCCACCATAAAGGCCTGATTGGTGGAGTGCTGCAGAGATGGTTTTCCGCCTGCAAGGTTCTCCCATCTCCACAGAGTAACTCCAGAGCTCTGTCAGAGTGACTATTCGATTCTTGGTCACCTCCCTGACCAAGGCCCTTCTCCCCCGATTGCTCCGTCTGGCCGGGCGGCCAGCTCTAGGTAGATTCATAGTGGTTACAGACTTCTTCCATTTAAGAATGATGGAGGCCTCTGTGCTCTTGGGGACCTTCAAAAGTGCATAAATGTTTTGGTACCCTTCCCCAGATCTGTGCCTCGACACAATCCTGTCTCGGGGCTCTACGGACAATTTCTTCGACCTCATGGCTTGTTTTTTTCCTCTGACATGCACTGTCAACTGTGGGACCTTATATAGACAGGTGTGTGCCTTTCCAAAATATGTCCAATCAATTGAATTTACCACAAGTGGACTCCAATCAAGTTGTAGAAACATCTCAAGGATGATCAATGTGAACAGGTCATACCTGAGCTCAATTTCGAGTCTGAAAACTTATGTAAATAAGGTTTCAGTTTATTATTTTGAATACATTTTGCAAACATTTCTTAAAACCTGTTTTCGCTTTGTCGTTATGGGGTATTGTGTGTACATTTCTGAAGGCCTATATACTGTGTTTCAATCATATTGAAATCAATTTCATGTTTAATCAATTGCTTTCTATTTCGCTATTTGTAGGCTACTCTGTAATTTATTTGTATCAATATATTTAATGATGTGTAACAACATATAGAAACAACATGTTTTTCTCCATTCCATTTATTCTATTCAAGCCATTAGAATGTGCCTGTGCTCCTATAGCTCCTCCAACCAGCCTGCTTGATGTGATTGCTAGAATTCAACTGATATTGTAGTAGAGGATTGATAGAACAATAATGCACCATTCATGACCAGTCCTTTCCCATTAATCTGTTGCTGTATTGATGTTTGGATGAAGTTCATTGGTTTCAATGGACATGACACTGCAAATGTGATTAGTGGAAAGATGAAATTGAAGTCTAGGCCCTTGTCTTGACTTGAGAGAGTTGGTAAGAAGATTTGACAACAAGACAATGCCACTGTCTTCTTTGGATGAAGAGATACATTTTTATAACATTATACATACAGTAGAGGCGATCACATCCTGATTGAGAGAAATGGAGAGAACTGTTGGCATTTATGCACTTATTCTAGACTTTTAGAGATAATGATCAAGACTCTATTTGTGAAAGCCTTTTTACTGAATGCATTCCATAAAATCCTGTCTGTTAGGGACTTTAATATCTCTCAACCACACAAAACATGACCATGTGCAGACACACACACGCACGCACACACATACACACACTCACTCACACATACCAGGGCCCAGTTTCCTAAAAGCATCTTAAATAAGACTGTTCATTGTTAAAACCTTCGTAGGAGCATTGTTAAATCTTCAAGCTGTTTCCCAAAACCATCATTACTTAAGTTGCTCTTGAAAACGATCAATCTTTACGAACTGCCTCGTAGACCTCTTGTAGAACAGCTAAGTGCGGCGTTCATTTTTTTTGGCCCTTTGGCTTTATACACAGAAGACCTCCGCTAAACATAGAATCGCATGGTTTATGGTTTATCCATCTCTGATGATGACAAATACAAAGTTGCCAATGTCTTTGCTATTAATACGAACAAACAAAGGATAAAAATATGATTTAAATGAAAACCAAGGTAACCCCGTTAAAAGATAAATACAGAAAGACCTATAGACCTATAATCTACATACATCTACATACATAGGCCAATATACACTGCTCAAAAAAAGAAAGGGAACACTCAAACAACACAATGTAACTCCAAGTCAATTACACTTCTGTGAAATTAAACTGTCCTCTTAGGAAGCAACACTGATTGACAATAAATTTCACATGCTGTTGTGCAAATGGAATAGACAACAGGTGGAAATTATAGGCAATTCGCAAGACACCCCCAATAAAGGAGTGGTTCTGCAGGTGGGGACCACAGACCACTTCTCAGTTCCTATGCTTCCTGGCTGATGTTTTGGTCACTTTTGAATGCTGGTGGTGCTTTCACTCTAGTGGTAGCATGAGACGGAGTCTACAACCCACACAAGTGGCTCAGGTAGTGCAGCTCATCCAGGATGGCACATCAATGCGAGCTGTGGCAAGAAGGTTTGCTGTGTCTGTCAGCGTAGTGTCCAGAGCATGGATGCGCTACCAGGAGACAGGCCAGGACATCAGGAGACGTGGAGGAGGCCGTAGGAGGGCAACAACCCAGCAGCAGGACCGCTACCTCCGCCTTTGTGCAAGGAGGAGCAGGAGGAGCACTGACAGAGCCTTGCAAAATGACCTCCAGCAGGCCACAAATGTGCATGTGTCTGCTCAAACGGTATGAAACAGACTCCATGAGGGTGGTATGAGGGCCCGACGTCCACAGGTGGGGGTTGTGCTTACAGCCCAACACCGTGCAGGACGTTTGGCATTTGCCAGAGAACACCAAGATTGGCAAATTCGCCACTGGCGCCTTGTGCTCTTCACAGATGAAAGCAGGTTCACACTGACAGACGTGACAGAGTCTGGAGACGCCGTGGAGAACGTTCTGCTGCCTGCAACATCTTCCAGCATGACCGGTTTGGCGGTGGGTCAGTCATGGTGTGGGGTGGCATTTCTTTGGGGGGCCGCACAGCCCTCCATGTTCTCGCCAGAGGGAGCCTGACTGCCATTAGGTACCGTGATGAGATCCTCAGACCCCTTGTGAGACCATATGCTGGTGTGGTTGGCCCTGGGTTCCTCCTAATGCAAGACAATGCTAGATCTCATGTGGCTGGAGTGTGTCAGCAGGTCCTGCAAGAGGAAGGCATTGATGCTATGGACTGGCCCGCCCGTTCCCCAGACCTGAATCCAATTGAGCACATCTGGGACATCATGTCTCGCTCCATCCACCAACGCCACGTTGCACCACAGACTGTCCAGGAGTTGGCGAATGCTTTAGTCCAGGTCTGGGAGGAGATCCCTCAGGAGACCATCCGTCACCTCATCAGAAGCATGCCCAGGCGTTGTAGGGAGGTCATACAGGCACGTGGAGGCCACACACACTACTGAGCCTCATTTTGACTTGTTTTAAGGACATTACATCAAAGTTGGATCAGCCTGTAGTGTGGTTTTCCACTTTAATTTTGAGTGTGACTCCAAATCCAGACCTCCATGGGTTGATAAATTGGATTTCCATTGATTATTTTTGTGTGATTTTGTTGTCAGCACATTCAACTATGTAAAGAAAAAAGTATTTAATAAGATTATTTCTTTCATTCAGATCTAGGATGTGTTGTTTAAGTGTTCCCTTTATTTTTTGAGCAGTATATTTCAATCATATTGAAATCAATTTCATGTTCAATCAATTGAGTTCTATTTCGCTAATTGTAGGCTACACTTTGTAATCTATTTTTATCAACATATTTTATGATGTGTAACAACATTTGCGCAATGATGTGCAAAATCTGTGATTAAGTGCATAATTATTGGGCAGTCGTTAGAATAAGCCACCTCAATATTTGACACCATAGGTGGTATTATGTCTTTAGGAGCTGATCGTCATTATTGTAAAATGAATAATGTGTATTAGGTAAGATCTGTATAGAGAAAGCTGATCCGAGAGCAGCGCTGCATTTCTTTCGATCCTATCAGTGTCGCCACATGCTCCAATGACTCACTTTGTGAACTTTCGACCCCGTCCCCTCCTCCCTTCTCCAGACCATCTATGGAGACCTTCTCCCATTCCTCAATTCCCTCATCAACTCATACCCTCTGCATCCCCTCTCTCAGAACGTTCTTCTTGGCCCTAACAGGTGAGGCTTCAAGACGGGTCACTCAACTGAGGCTGCTCTTCTCTGTGTCAAAGGCTCTCTGCTATGTCAAAGCTAAAATCTCTGTCTTCTGTTACCATCTTCCTAGATCTATCCGCTGCTTTCTACACAGTGAACCATCACCCTCTCAGGGCTAGGTATCTCTTTTCTACTACGTTTCCCGTTCCCCCCTTCTGGCACTCAGGTGGTGAAATGCATCTCTGTGCCTGGCAGATATCTCAGCTTGGATGTCGGCCCACCACCTCAAGCTCAGCCTCGACAAAACTGAGCTGCTCTTCCTCCAGGAGAATGCCTACCTGCTCAAAGACCTCTCCATCACGGTTGACAACTCCACGCTGTTCCCCTCCCAGAGTACAAAGACGCTCGCCATGACCCTGGACAACACCCTGTCGTTTTCTGCCAACATCAAAGCAGTGACTTGCTCCTGCAGGTTCATGTTCTACAACATCCATAGAGCACAACTTTACCTCATATAGGAAGTGGCGCAGCTCCTAATCCAGGCACTTGTCATCTCCCGTCTGGACTACTACAACTCGTTTTTGGCTGGGCTCCCTGCTTGTGCCATCAAATCTCTGCCACTTATCCAGAACGCTGCAGCCCGCCTGATGTTCAACCTTCCCAAG
Organism: Salmo trutta; assembly: GCF_901001165.1. Classification (NCBI taxonomy): domain Eukaryota; kingdom Metazoa; phylum Chordata; class Actinopteri; order Salmoniformes; family Salmonidae; genus Salmo; species Salmo trutta. The sequence continues at coordinate 36,498,548 of NC_042963.1, forward strand.
TTCTCCCATGTCATCCAGCTCCACCGCACACTCCACTGGCTTCCAGATGAAGCTTGCATCCACTAAAAAAACATGTTACTTGCCTACGGAACAGTAAGAGGAACTGGATCTATGCCTTGACACAATCCTGTCTCGGAGCGCTATGGACAATTCCTTTGACAGCCTTTCTGCTACATATACATACATTTTACATATACATTTTACATATAGTACAATTCAAAGGTTTGGACACACCTACTCTACTTAAATATCCATCCGTTGCAGGAACGCTGCATTGTTAAAACACTCGTAAACCTCAGTTCCATAGCTATCGGGAAACTGGACCTTGGTTTGAAGTCATGTCTGTCATTTTCTGCATTCTATCGGCAGATACATCCACACCTGGCTCAAACCATTATCAGGCCAACCAGAAAGCCATTACTGCAGTGATGGAGGAGTAGCCCAGAGGGACAATGGATGGACAGTTATATGGATGACAGGTGATGAGGTGGGCTAGGGACATGTAGGAAGGCTACATAGATTCCAATCTTTCTTGATTGTCAATACCACGCCCAAAATGATCATGTTATGGTTCAGTTGGTAAAATCATTACATCTGACCTGGAATCAACGAGGAACAGTTGTTAATAAAAAGCTGAAAAGCTTCAGCTCAACTCTTGCTCCAACATAACAAGGAGACTGGAACGTTCTCTTCATGGAAGCTATTTGATCAATAGGCATGTCATAACACCTTTGTGCCATTTCCAATATACGCTATTGTTAGTGTCTCAGTTCAGCTTTATGCAGTCTTCAGGCATGACAAAGGTTTACCTTCAACTCTGCATCAGGTCAGGTCAGTGCTGCATGTAGACAGAGCTGCGTGGGTTGCGTAGGTTGCCAACCAGAAGGCACTATGACATTTCAGTCCTTCAGCTTCCAGATCTTTCTAGCACATCCCATGTCACTTGTATTAATGCAAACCAGTTAGTATTTTATCAAATCAAATCAAATTGTATTTGTCACATGTGCCGAATACAACAAGTGTAGACTTTATCATGAAATGCTTACTTACGAGCCCTTTCCCGACAATGCAGTTAAAAAGTAATAGATAAACAAAATGATAAAAAGAAAACAGTTTCACAATAAAACAACACAATAAAACAACAATAACGAGGCTATATACAAAGAGTACCGGTACTGAGTCAGTGTACTGGGGTACGAGGTAGTTGGGGTGATTGATTGAGGTATAATGTACATGTACAGACAGTGTGGTGAAGAAGGATTAACAGCGCCTCTTCAACCTCAGGAAGCTGAAGAAATTTGGCCTGTCACCCAAATCCCTGACAAACTTTTACAGATGCACAATCGAGAGCATCCTGTCAGGTTGTATCACAGCCTGGTACAGCAACTGCACCGCCCTCAACCGCAAGGCTCTCCAGAGGGTGGTGCGGTCTGCACAACGCATCACCGGGGGCAAACTACCTGCTCTCCATGACACCTACAACACCCGATGTCACAGGAAGGCCAAAAAGATTATCAAGGACAACAACCACACGAGCCACTGCCTGTTCACACCGCTATAATCCAAAAGGCGAGGTCAGTACAGGTGCATCAAAGCTGGGACCGAGAGATTATAAAACAGCTTCTATATCAAGGCCATTAGACTGTTAAATAGCCATCACTAACTCAGTGAGGATGCTGCCGACACTGAGACCCAATCACTGGACACTTTAATAAATGTATCACTTTAATAATGTTACATATCTTACATTACTCATACCACATGTATATACTGTATTGAGACCCAAAAACTGGACACTTTAATAAATGGATCATTAGTCACTTTAAACAATTCCACTTTAAATAATTCCACTTTAATAATGTTTACATATCTTACATTACTCATATCACATGTAAACTGTATTTTATACCATCTACTGCACCTTGCCTATGCCGCTCGGCCATCGCTCATCCATATACTTCTGTACATATTCTTGTTCACCCCTTTAGATTTGTGTGTATTAGGTAGTTGTTGGGGAATTGTTAGATTACTTGTTAGATATTACTGCACTGTTGGAACTAGAAGCCCAAGCATTTCGCTACACTCGCATTAACATCTGCTAACCATGTGTGTGTGACCAATAAAATTTGATTTGATTTGATGTAGGTTTGGTTAGGTGATTGATTGAAGTACTATGTACATGTAGGTAGGGGATGAAAAGCACAAAGTCTGGGTAGCTGTTTAATTAACTGTTCAGCAGTCTTATGGCTTAAAGCCCTGTAGCCAGGAGTGTGTCACACACACTGACAATAAGACAAGATTTTTTAAGGTATTTTTTATTTAACCTTTTTTTAACTAGTCAAGTCAGATCATGCAATATAATTTGTACTGTCAAAGAGTGTCTTGCAGTGTCACAGCCAAATCAGTATCTTCACTCATTGTGATTTTCCATGTGTTTTAATGGACCAGTTCTGTAGTGTCAGGGGAGGACTCTTCATTTCTTTAGTGGGGATGGATGATAACAAGGATGGAGGACAGAGAGACCTTGACAGTTGGAGTCTACCAGGCGATTTGGCATGGATTTTAAAGCAGCTACTTGATCGTCAACAGGGAATTGGTTGTATAGTTGAATGTTTTTACAATCATGTACTACTAGCTGTCACTTTCACTATGGGTTTATACATATGGCTTTTTATAATACACTTAGTAAACACTGAGAGTGATCAGTTTACATTAGTCTCATTGTGTCAGCAAGATTTGAAATGTTCCTATTCAACCTGGGCCTACAAATCCTTGTGTGACCTAAATATCAATGCAATGTGAGCTCTAATACGCTGACAGAACATTTAAATACAAGGTAAGTTCGAGTTTATTTTACTGCCTACACAGCAAACATCCCTATTTGGTTTTCCATCAGCTTCATATTGATACCAGTGTGGTGGCATTTATACACTGCTAAAGCTGATTACACTCAAGCCACAAATATGCTTACATATTTGCAAAAATACAACTTCAACGTTGAATATGTTATTAACCACTACAACAACAACAACAACAAAAATATTTCTGAATGTTGCCTATACCGTCATGTGACACAAAAATCCACAAGCACTTGCAAATAGCGTCTGTCATAGTGCAGGAAAAAGCAGCTGAGGACAGGTATGTGGTATATTTAATTAGACATGGAGCCTTTGGGGAGCTGACGACACTGGAACTTTGTCACAGAGGGTTGATGACTACTTTCTACAAAGCTAAATAAATAAAAAAAGGTGGTTATCCCTGAGATGTGGCGGCAAAATGTGAGCCTCAATTACAGCTGCAGTTTGAGACTTCTGATTTGAGTTGTATTCACCATGGAATATGCTACATGCCAATATACATTTTTTTATTAACATTTTTGTATTTACTGTACCTATCATGGTGTTCAAAGAAGGTATTTGTTTGTTTTCACAAAGGCATTTCATTATTGAATGACTGGCACATCTTGAATATAGCCTCTGCTTCAGGAGATAAATATAAATAGGATTTAGGATAGAAACCAGTGCTTGAGCAAATAAATCTTGAGTACTAGAATGATGCCCATGAACAGCCATTTTTTAACATCTGTCAGTTGGCATAGAAACGGTGCTAGCGCTAAGGAGTGAAATGGAAACTTTAGGACTTGTGATATGTCTTTTTTTTGTATGATATGGAAAATATAATGTTGGGCTAGAACTGTAGATGTTATCTACATACAGTAGTATCTGAATTTATTTCCAATATTTGTCTTTTTCAGAGCACAGAAGAAGAACATTTGGAAAATAGAGAAAATATAATGTGTTAATGGGCTCAGATTTCTTTACCCAGTAGCTATATATGGTCCTGTCATGATCATAGAATAAAGAGTGTAAATCAGAGATATCAGTCTGTTCTTGAGTAAGGCACGTCTGAATTGAATTTGTACACAGATCAGGGAGGTGCTAACAATTAGCACACATTTTAGTGTTACATGTAATGTTCTGATTCTCCACACCTAAGCACACATACACTCACTCACGCACACATCCACACAGACATATACACTCATGCTACACACTAGTGATGCGCGGGTTGACTCATAACCCGCAGTCCCCGCAGTTATATCCGCGGGCGCGGAAATGTTTAGGATCATTGTATGGTGTGTGGCTGGTGGGCGGGTGGGTGGCAGGGCGGGTTGAATGAAGAGAAACAATACCTAAAAAAATTATTATGCAATTTATATAGTCTACATTGAGGTTTTCCTTTCATTATTTAGTATTAGTGCATACGCCTAGGGCTAAGCTTTAGGGCTTAACTGTACGCATGCCAAATGTGACTTGTTTCAGGAAACTAGGTGCATGTCTCGCATCACTACTTCACAGGAGAGGCATTTGAACGTAAACATTCATGTTTTATCTAAATGCGTTTTTTGGCAGAAATGTCTTTAAGAACATGTGAACTTTCATCATGCCTTAACAACAAACTTGTATGCCAACTGTAAATAACAATACAATTGTTAAATTAAGAGCCTAGTTGCTTTAGCCGCGGAAAAAGACAGGAAACTTCCCGCTAGCCATGATTCACTGAGATAATGGATGGGCTGGACATGCTGAGAGATGAGTTCAGATTGGTCTGCCATGTGGCACGCCTCTGTCTATAACAAAGGGCTGCTCAGTATGTGTAGGTAATCCCTACTAATGTGGATTTTTTGAAGGATATCAAGAATAATTACTTTAGTGTTGCTCTCCACTCTCTGGAGGACTGTCACGTCCTGTCCAGTAAAAGGGGTTATTTGTTATTGTAGTTTGGTCAGGGCGTGGCAGGGGGTGTTTGTTTTGTGTGGTTTGGGTTTTTTGGTTTATTTTCTACATTTTCTATTTCTATGTGTTTATCTAGTTTTTCTATTTCTATGTTGGGGTTTTGGTAGGACCTCCAATTAGAGGCAGCTGGTTGTCGTTGCCTCTAATTGGAGGACATATTTAGTTGGGGTTTGTTTCACTTGTGTTTTGTGGGTGGTTGTTTCCAGTATAGTCTGTGCACCTTACGGGACTGTTTTCATCGTCTGTTTATTTTGTGATTAAGTGTTTTCTTTAATAAATAAGAAGATGAACACTTTACCTGCTGCGTTTTGGTCCACTCAAAACGACGCCAATGACAAGGACAGAGTTTTGAAATCAGTGCAATGCCCAGTGGATGCAGAGTATGATAGCTATGGAGATGGAGAACATTCTGACATTTTATTGCAAATATGCGGAGGGAGTAGAAAAAAGAACACAAAGCAGGCTATTGTATAAAACACCTGTCTCTGGATCTTCAAACTAAGGGCAACCATGGCATCCGTGATAGGAAGGGAGAAGCGTTCATTCATGTATATACATTTGAACTCAGGTGTACACTATACCGTGAAATTCTTACTTACGAGCCCTTTCCCAGCAATGCGGAGTTTAAATAAATAAAAAAGAAAATAGTAACACAATAAAATAACTATGTGATATACAAGGAGTAACGGTACCGAGTCAATGTGCCAGGGTACGAGTTAGTTGAGGTAATACAGCTGAAGTCGGAAGTTTACATACACTTAGGTTGGAGTCATTAAAACTCATTTTTCAACCACTCCACAAATTTCTTGTTAACAAATTATACTTTTGGAAAGTCAGTTAGGACATCTACTTTGTGCATGACACAAGTCATTTTTCCAACAATTGTTTACAGACATATTATTTCACTTATAATTCACTGTATCACAATTCCAGTGGGTCAGAAGTTCACATACACTAAGTTGACTGTGCCTTTAACTTCTCTTGGGTAGGGGGCAGTATTTCCAACGCCGGATGAAAAACGTACCCAAATTAAACTGCCTACTACTCGGGCCCAGAAACGAGAATATGCATATTATTAGTAGATTTGGATAGAAAACACTCTGAAGCTTCTAAAACTGTTTGAATGATGTCTGTCAGTATAACAGAACTCATATGGCAGGCAAAAACCTGAGAAAAATCCAACCAGGAAGTTGAAAATCTGAGGATGTAGTTTTTTTTAAATTAATTCCCTTTCCAAACTACAGTGACTTAGGGGTCATTTTGCACTTCCGAAGGCTTCCACTAGATGTCAACAGTCTTTAGAAAGATGTTTGAGGCTTCTATGGTGAATTTTGAGGGAATAACAGTCGGTTCAAGCAATGGACTGTCTGAGGTCAAGTAGTTACTTCATGCGCGTTCACGCATGGCTAGCATTTTTTTTTCTTCTGTAATGAATACACTATTGTCCGGTTGGAATATTAGCGATTATTTATGTTAAAAGCACCCTAAGGATTGATTGTAAAAATCGTTTGACATGTTTCTACAAACGGTAATGGAACTTTTGAGCTTTTCGTCTATTGATTTGCACACCCGCATCGTGCCTTTGGAATAGTGTTCTGGATGCGGCAAAAAAAACGGAGGTATTTGGACATAAATTATGGACTTTAACGAACAAATGAACATTTCTTGTGGAAGTGGGAGTCCTGCGAATGCATTCCGCCGAGGATCAGCATAGGTAAGGAAAGATTTATAACACTAATTTAGATTTTTGTTGATGCCAGAAATTGGCGGGTAACTGTATAGCTTGCATTGATGGCTGAACTCTGTACTCAGAATATTAAACCATGTGCTTTCTCCGTAAAGTTATTTTGAAATCTGACACAGCGGTTGCATTAAGAAGTAGTATATCTATAATTCTTTAAATAATTGTTATATATTTTGTCAACGTTTATGATGAGTATTTCTGTAAATTAATGTGCACATTCACCGGGGGTTTTGTGAGGCGAACATTTTCTGAACATCACGCGCCAATGTAAAATGCTGTTTTTGGATATAAATATGAACTTTATCTAACAAACCATACATGTATTATGTAACATGATGTCCTATGAGTGTCATCTGATGAAGATCGTCAAAGGTTAGTGCTTAATTTTAGCTGTATTTGTGGTTTTTGTGACACCTCTCCATGCTAGGAAAATGGCTGTGTGGCTTTTCTTGTTTAGCTGGTGTCCTAACATAATCTAATGTTTTGCTTTCGCTGTAAAGCCTTTTTTAAATCTGACAATGTGGTTGCATTAAGGAGAAGTGTATCTTTAAAATGGTGTAAAATAGTTGTATGTTTGAGAAATTTGAATTAGGAGATTTTGGTTGTTTTGAATTTGCCGCCCTGCTATTTCACTGGCTGTTGGGAGTGTGTCCCGCAGGTGGGAGGGTCACGTCCCACATACCCAAGAGAGGTTAAACAGCTTGGAAAATTCCAGAAATGTATGTCATGGCTTTAGAAGCTTCTGATAGGCTAATTGACATCATTTGAGTCAATTGGAGGTGTACCTGTGGATGTATTTCAAGGCCTACCTTCAAACTCAGTGCCTCTTTGCTTGACATCATGGGAAAATCAAAAGAAATCAGCCAAGAACTCAGAAAAAAATTGTAAACCTCCACAAGTCTGGTTCATCCTTGGGAGCAATTTCCAAACGCCTGTACAAACAATAGTATGCAAGTATAAACACCATGGGACCACGCAGCCGTCATACCGCTCAGGAAGGAGAAGCTTTCTGTCTCCTAGAGATGAACGTACTTTGGTGCAAAAAGTGCAAATCAATCCCAGAACAACAGCAAAGGATCTTGTGAAGATGTTAGAGTAAACAGGTACAAAAGTATCTATATCCACAGTAAAACGAGTCCTATGACAACTTAACCTGAAAGGCCGCTCAGCAAGGAAGAAGCCACTGCTCTAAAATCGCCATAAAAAAGCCAGACTACGGTTTGCAACTGCACATGGGCACAAAGATCGTACTTTTTGGAGAAATGTCCTCTGGTCTGATGAAACAAAAATGGAACTGTTTGGCCATAATGACCATCATTATGTTTGGAGGAAAAAGGGGAGGCTTGCAAGCCAAAGAACCGCATCCCAACCGTGAAGCATGGGGTGGCAGCATCATGTTGTGGGGGTGCTTTGCTGCAGGAGGGACTGGTGCACTTCACAAAATAGATGGCATCATGATGAGGGGAAATTATGTGGATATATTGACGCAACATCTCAAGACATCAGTCAGGGAGTTAAAGCTTGGTCACAAATGGGTCTTCCAAATGGACAATGACCCCAAGCATACTTCCAAAGTTGTTGCAAAATGGCAGAACTGAAAAAGCGTGTGCGAGCAAGGAGTCCTACAAACCTGACTTGTCCTACAAACCAGCTCTGTCAGGAGGAATGGGCCAAAATTCACCCAAATTATTGTGGGAAGCTTGCAGAAGGCAATGCTACCAAATACTAAATGAGTGTATGTCAACTTCTGGGGAAAAAAAATCTGAAATAAAAGCTGAAATAAATCATTCTCTCTGCTATTATTTGGACATTTCACATTCTTAAAATAAAGTGGTGATCCTAACTGACCTAACACAGGGAATTTTCACTCTGATTAAATGTCAGGAATTGAGAAAAAATGAGTTTAAATGTATTTGGCTAAGGTGTATGTAAACTTCCGACTTCAACTGTAGCTAGCAAAATGTCTAAACAAAAACTCCACGATGCAAGGTACCATTTCACTGTACTGTTTAAACCTTCTGTATCCTGAGCATTGTTCAAATAAACATTGCTATTATATTGTGTGTGTTTACCAGAGACGGGAATGTGAAGAACAACATGACGTGCACCAAAGTCGAATTAGGATATAATGTTAGGCCAATGAGACAGTGTGCAAGTTCTAATATTCTCCTGTAGAATGCCCTGCTTTTATTTCATCACACTCACAATCATATGCTAATTTCTGTAATTAGCTTGCCATTAACTTGTAAATAATGATCTTGTTGTGAGTTTATTTTCCTGTAATAATTAATACAAATTAGCTAAACTATATGATGTGATCGTTATTTGAACTGGCCCACCTGCTAAATTAATGTTAATTAGCTAGCTAACAAGCTAGAAACAAACCAAAACATTGTTTAGAAAGTTGCTTTTAGTTGCCTGGTTTGCTAGATTGACATATACAAAATTAATGTTTAAACGGATGGGTTTATTAGTGTTAAAATCCACCAGATATGCTATTTTGGACCACCAGGCTGCTGATGTCATGCATGTGAATCCTTAAAGAAACGGGTGGGGCTAAGGCTTAAGAGGGTGTGAATGATGCTGAATGGGTGTAAACAAAGAAGAGCTCTCCATTACGCGTACCAAATCATTCAAGGGCCATTTTTTCAAAGGTGGGGTTACAAGTTATCAACTTTCAAAGCATAATTACTTTCCCTCGTTCCTCAACTGTAGTTATTGATATACAATTTTCTAGTTCTCAGTCTATACTTTAATCTAATGTAAAAAACACAATTGCTACATAATGTTGCTACATAAGACCGAATCGAGCCAGTTGGTCACATTTGTGTCTGGAAGTAGCTAGCCAACTGCTGTTGTTAGGTCAGAACACTCAGATCAACCCTACTCCTCGGCCAGAGCGTCCAGTGTGTGCTCTGAACGCTCCGAGAGCGAAATGTTCTAAATTTATTAACGGACAATCTGACAAACTCTGAGTTTATGAACGCCCAGAGCGCACTCTGAGCACACTCTGGCACTCCAGATTGAATTTACAAACACGCCCATAGTATGGTATTTTGGACCACCAGGCTGCTGATGGGACCGAATAGATCATGTCGGTCACATATCAATTGCAAGTTAGCTGTTCAGCTCACATCTGAAGGCTGGGGAGCATTTAGGACGTCTTCTACTGCGGATCGCTAAAATATCCCAATGATATGATCACACCTAAATATTATGGCAACACTATACTAAAGATGATCGCTACACCCGCAATAACAACTGCTAGATACATGTATGTGACAAATAACATTTTATTTGATGGTTTAGAAACTTGGGAAGCAAGCTCGAATTATAAGTGTAGCCTGTTATCGCCTGGACTTGTTGAAATATCTTCACACCTACAAAAAAACTGCAGGCTTCCATCATAACTGTCCATTTTTTTAAAAGAAAGAAAGAATTACAGGGGGCTGTTTGGAAAAAATGTATCCCCCTGAATAGTCCTCTGGAATAACGGACATTCTCAGATAATAAATACATGTTCAACATTATCTAGTAATACTAGTCCCGTGTGAATGGGGCTATAGATTTACTAATAACTTCTCCAGAATTAAGCATCTCTTGTAGGAAAAATTTGGACATGGAGTGGAGATTAATTTTTTCCTGCATCTTAAGAGAATGCAATGCTCAGTTAAATATGATCTGTAGATGTGCTGTCTTCATCATAAAAGCATCCTAAAAGCTGATAGTATTTCAACCAAATAAAATATGCATCAAAGCCGAACTGAAATCTTTTCAGAAACACAGCTTTTTTTCCCGTACAACCGGTCAAACTGATGTCATTTGGACATTTTGCAAAGAAAATCTTTTCTGTTTGTTTTTGCATTATTGTATTTTTACCCAGTCCCTAAATGTCTTTGCGAAAGATGACAGAGAAAACTTTACCGATGTCATCTAAATTGAAACATTAATTTTATCGTTATATTCAGTGGCGATTTTAGCATGTAAATCTTGGTGGGGCAAACAAAATATATATATATTTTTTTGATGCATGCCAGAAAAGCCACTACACAACATTAAACAATACATTCGTTGCACTATAATGGTGACAAACGGGGCTGACAAACTGTTAGGGCCTACATAAAGCTGTCCCAACAGCAGAGTCCCAACAGTAGTCCCAACACCTTACCACTGCTATACCTGGCCATCAGGGCAGCCTTGTCTGGCAGTGAAACAGTTCATTCAATCTCATTTACTGCCTTTCAAAAAAACATAGCTGATATGGCTGACTTGCTTAAACAAACGTGGTTTCTACTGACAATTGAGATGTACAAACTATGGCATAAGGGTACGAGGAGCGTATAAGAGGCAATCCGTAATTTGGATAAATAAAGGGGGCATATAAGCAGACAATGAGCGCTCTTACAATATTCAATGATGATATTTCTCTAACACAGGCTATAGGCTAAATGTGTACCACCAAGTCAGAACAGTAGGCTAAGTAACTTCGGTGAAAAGGGAGCAAATTATTAGGGTGAGGCACATGGGCTACTAACAGCTTACTAGACAATATACACTTAGTATTACTTTCTTAGCTACATTTTACATATATCTCTGACATAATTTATGAAGCAGCATACAATACATTTTTGGACTCACAGGAAGGTGGCACGGTGGTCCTTCTTGGGGGCTCTAGAAAGAGGCCCAAAATCCCAATTTCAAATTCAGAGTTGGATGATCGTTCAGTCCGAGCTAGTTTTATCCGAGTTCCCAATTGTCTTGAAATCCCTGAAGTCTGAGATTTCCCAGATCCGAGTTTCCAGAAGTCATGCTGGATTGACATCATGGCCAATGTATTCAAAATGGTCTGGCACATGGCATTAACCTGTTGGGGATAGGGGGCAGTATTTGCACGGCCGGATAAAAAACGTACACGATTTAATCTGGTTACTACTCCTGCCCAGTAACTAGAATATGCATATAATTATTGGCTTTGGACAGAAAACACCCTAAAGTTTCTAAAACTGTTTGAATGGTGTCTGTGAGTATAACAGAACTCATATGGCAGGCAAAAACCTGAGAAGATTCCTTACAGGAAGTGGCCTGTCTGACAAGTTCTTGTTCTTCTTGGCTCTGTTTATTGAAAACTGAGGATCTTTGCTGTAACGTGACACTTCCTACAGCTCCCATAGGCTCTCAGAACCCGGGAAAAAGCTGAATTATATAATTCCAGCCTCTGGCTGAAAAACATTAGCGCGTTTGGATAGTGGCCGGTCAGAGTACCATCAGACTGAGGCTCTTGCACGAGGGGATCCTATGCTTTTATTTTCTCTCTCTTTGAACGTAAACACGCTTTCCCGGTCGGAATATTATCGCTTTTTTACGAGAAAAATGGCATAAAAATTGATTTTAAACAGCGGTTGACATGCTTCGAAGTACGGTAATGAAATATTTAGACATTTTTTGTCACGAAATGCGTCGTGCGCATCACACTTCTTTACCATTCGGATAGTGTCTTGAACGCACGAACAAAACGCCGCTATTTGGATATAACTATGGATTATTTGGGACAATACCAACATTTGTTATTGAAGTAGAAGTCCTGGGAGTGCATTCTGACGAATAACACCAAAGGTAATAACATTTTTCTTATAGTAAATCTGACTTTGGTGAGTGCTAAACTTGCTGGGTGTCTAAATAGCTAGCCCTGTGATGCCGGGCTATCTACTTAGAATATTGCAAAATGTGCTTTCACCGAAAAGCTATTTTAAAATCGGACATATCGAGTGCATAGAGGAATTCTGTATCTATAATTCTTAAAATCATTGTTATGCTTGTTGTGAACGTTTATCGTGAATAATTTAGTACATTTTTTGTAAATTCACCGGACGTTTGCGGGGGGTATGCTAGTTCTGAACGTCACATGCTAATGTAAAAAGCTGGTTTTTGATATAAATATGAACTTGATTGAACAAAACATGCTTGTATTGTATAACATAATGTCCGAGGTGTGTCCTCTGATGAAGATCATCAAAGGTTTGTGCTGCATTTAGCTGTGGTTTGGGTTTATGTGACATTATATACTAGCTTGAAAAATGGGTGTCTGATTATTTCTGGCTGGGTACTCTCCTGACATAATCTAATGTTTTGCTTTCGTTGTAAAGCCTTTTTGAAATCGGACAGTGTGGTTAGATTAACCTGTTGGGGATAGGGGGCAGTATTTGCACGGCCGGATAAAAAACGTACACGATTTAATCTGGTTACTACTCCTGCCCAGTAACTAGAATATGCATATAATTATTGGCTTTGGATAGAAAACACCCTAAAGTTTCTAAAACTGTTTGAATGGTGTCTGTGAGTATAACAGAACTCATATGGCAGGCAAAAACCTGAGAAGATTCCTTACAGGAAGAGCCTGTCTGACCATTCCTTGAGCTTCTTGACTCTGTTTATTGAAGACTGAGGATCTTTGCTGTAACGTGACACTTCCTACGGCTCCCATAGGCTCTCAGAAGGCGGGAAAAAGCTGAATGATGTAATTCCAGCCCCAGGCTGAAACACATTAGCGCTTTTGGCAAGTGCTCTATCAGAGGACAATGGGCTGAGGCGCGTGTACGAGTCCACCCCATGTTTTTATTTTCTATCGTTGTTGAACCTAAACACAGATTCCCGGTCGGAATATTGTCGCTTTTTTACGAGAAAAATGGCATAAAAATTGATTTTAAACAGCGGTTGACATGCTTCGAAGTACGGTAATGGAATATTTAGAAATTTTTTGTCACGAAATGCATCGTGCTCGTCACCCTTATTTACCCTTTCGGATATGGTCTTGAACGCACAAACAAAACGCCGCTATTTGGATATAACAATGGATTATTTGGGACCAAACCAACATTTGTTATTGAAGTAGAAGTCCTGGGAGTGCATTCTGATGAAGAACAGCAAAGGTAATAACATTTTTCTTATACTGACTTTGGTGAGTGCTAAACTTGCTGGGTGTCTAAATAGCTAGCCCTGTGATGCTGGGCTATCTACTTAGAATATTGCAAAATGTGCTTTCACCGAAAAGCTATTTTAAAATCGGACAAGGCGAGTGCATATAGGAGTTCTGTATCTATAATTCTTAAAATAATTGTTATGTTTTTTGTTAACGTTTTATCGTGGGTAATTTAGTAAATTCACCGGAAGTGTTCGGTGGGAATGCTAGTCACATGCTAGTCACCTGCTAATGTAAAAAGCTGGTTTTTGATATAAATATGAACTTGATTGAACAGACATGCATGTATTGTATAACATAATGTCCTAAGATTGTCATCTGATGAAGATCATCAAAGGTTAGTGCTGCATTTCGCTGTGGTTTGGGTGTATGTGACATTATATGCTAGCTTGAAAAATGGGTGTCTGATTATTTCTGGCTGGGTACTCTGCTGACATAATCTAATGTTTTGCTTTCGTTGTAAAGCCTTTTTGAAATCGGACAGTGTGGTTAGATTAACGAGGGTCTTGTCTTTAAAATGGTGTAAAATAGTCATATGTTTGAGAAATTGAAGTAATAGCATTTCTAAGGTATTTGAATAACGCGCCACAGGATTCCACTGGCTGTTACGTAGGTGGGACGATTTCGTCCCGCCGACCCTAGAGAGGTTAAAGAATTAGAGATAATCTATTCCTTTATGCAACCACTTTGTCAGATTTCAAAATAACGTTACGGAAAAAGCAAATTGTTCAATATTCTGAGTACAGAACTTAGCCTTCAATGCTAAGCTATACAGTTAGCCTACAACCACGGCGTCGACAAATCTCTAACAATATGTTCGAAATATTTTCTTACCTTGCTGATCTTCAGCGGAATGCACTCGGATGGGCACCTACTTCCACAAGAAATTTTCATTTGTTCTGCAAAGTCCATAATTTATGTCCAAATACGTCCGTTTTGTTGACCTATCCAAGAACACTTTACAATGCCATGTGGCATGGACGCAAATCCATAGACGAAATGTTCAAAGTTCCATTACCATTTGTAGAAACACGTCAAACGACGTTTACAATCAAGCCTTTAGGGTATTTTTAACGTAAAATTGCGATAATTTTACAACCGGGCAATAGCTATTCATCCCAGAAGAAAAATATAAAAACGATGACGTCACGTGCACGCGCATCATAAGACATCTCTCCTCAGACTGGCCAATGATTGACTGAGCCAAAATGATCTGCCCGGTAACAGCTGACGGTTGAAACCAGTTCCTAAAGATTGTTGACAGCCAATGGAAGAGTTAGGAGGTGTAACGTAAATCCTATGTCACTGTAGTTTTTCAAGGGATTCAAAACAAAAAATACATTTCTATTTTCTCCCACTTCCTGTTTCAATTTTTCTCAGGTTTTCTGCCTGCCATATGAGTTATGTTATACTCACAGACACCATTCAAACTGTTTTAGAAACTTCAGAGTGTTTTCTATTCAAATCTACTAATAATATGCATATTCTATTTTCTGGGCCAGAGTAGTAACTTGTTTAAAGTGGGTACGTTTTTCATCCGGCCGTGAAAATACTGCCCCCTAGCCCCTAGAGGATAAGAGAGGTTGCATCTCTGGATGCACTAGGTATGCTGGGTGAGGTCAATGCATGTGTGGGAGGTGGAACAAAGGAGGTATCTCAGGCATGTTAAGTGGGATTGGGGCTCTGCAGTAAACTAAAACAATGATAACTATCCTAAACAACAGTATACAAGGCATATTGACATTAGAGAGAGACATAAAGTGAGGCATAAAGCAATCACAGGTGTTGATTGGGGAAGCTACAGTGAGGGAAAAAAGTATTTGATCCCCTGCTGATTTTGTATGTTTGCCCACTGACAAAGAAATGATCAGAAAAACACATGTCAAAAATGTTATAAATTGATTTGCATTTTAATGAGGGAAATAAGTATTTGACCCCCTCTCAATCAGAAAGATTTCTGGCTCCCAGGTGTCTTTTATACAGGTAATGAGCTGAGATTAGGAGCACACTCTTAAAGGGAGTGCTCCTAATCTCAGTTTATTACCTGTATAAAAGACACCTGTCCACAGAAGTACAAAATCAGCAGGGGATCATATACTTTTTTCCCTCACTGTAGCTAAGACAACAACGGGTAAGACAACAACAGCTAATCAGCTAAGACAACAACAACAGGTAAAATGGCAATGAATGGGCAGAGAGGGTCAGTTAACTACACACAGGGCCTGAGTTCGAGGCTGGAGCCAATACATAAACAAAAATAAACAAAATGGAGTACCGTGATTAATGAACAGTCCAGCAGGCATCAGCTATGTAGCCAAGTGATCATAGGGTCCAGTGAACAGCAATAGATGAAACAGGGAAGCCCCTAGGTAGTCGTTACTATGCTAGCAAGCGGGAGACATAAAAAAGTCAAAAAAGTTAGCAGGCCGGGGCTCCGACGTCCGGCAAAGGCCGGTTGAGGTCACAACGGATGGAGTTACGTTGGCAGACTAGTCGTGATGGAACTGCGGGGCTCCGTGTCGACAAAGGGTCCAGGCCAGTTGGCAAAAGAGGTATTGTAGCTGGAGTAATTTTGTTGCGCCTGGCTCGCGGCTAAGTGGTGCTAGCTTCAGGACAAGGGTGTTAGCCACTAAAGCCACTCGGTAGCAGCTAGCTAGCAGCGATGATGCAAAGGTCCAGAGCTTACGGCAAGTATCCGGTGGAGTAGTAGATTCTAGTCATGTTAGTGAAGAGTCCGGGAGGCGTCAGCTCTGTAGCTGAAGGATCACTGAGCAGGCCGGGAGGTTGGCCTGGCTCAAAGCTAGCTTCGGGGCTGTGCCACTCGGTGGCAGCTAGCTAGCTGTGATGATCAGGAGTAATGGTCCAGGGCTTACGGCAGGAAACCAGTGTAGTAGTGGAGAACAGCAGTCCGATACTGGCAGGCTGCCAAGTATTATCCAGGCTAAAAGCGGCCGGTGCCTGTGCAAGAGGTAAAGGCCGCTAGCCATGGCTAAGAATGACTAAATAGCTAGTAGCTAATTAGCTGGTTAGCTTCTGATGGCTAGCTTCTGATGGAGGTTCTGGCTATAAGGTCTAAAAATATCAGATCCATATCACATTGAGTGAGGTGAGTTGCCGGACGGTATATTTAATTTAAAAATGAAAAAGAGATTTTAAAATAAATTGAAATATAGTATACAAAAAAAGACGAAAAATACCAAATTTACACGGAGAACGACAAACAATGTCTGCACTGCTACGCCATCTTGGATCCAACCTAAACGAAGAGCCCCGCACGCTAGCAATGAATACAGCTTTTGAAGATATGTACAAACGCAGGCACCAAACACACTTGAAAATCATGATTTTATAATGTTTGTGGAAATAAATCACAGATTCCAAGGTCAATTAGCTACAGAACAATATTTCAACCTAATTAATTACACAAAAACAAATACACCCCCTCCAACACCCCTGTAGTAACAACACTTCACACTTTTCCACACGTACATACCTGCATGCAATCCTTTCTCCAATTAAATATTCACAATGTTTGCAAGTTATATAACACAGTACTAGGATGTTAGTCCATCCATAAAGATTAGAAATTAAACAAAATGAAACTGTAGGTGCAAACCTGTCTGACTTCACTCTTTCCCAAGCGTATTAGTATGTATAGTACCAGTCAAAAGTTTGGACACACCTAGTCATGCCAGGGTTTTTCTATATTTTTACTATTTTCTACAATGTAGAATAATAGTGAAGACATCAAAACTATGAAATAACACATATGGAATCATGTACTAACCAAAAAAGTGTTAAACAAATCAAAAAAAAAATTGAGACTCTTCAAAGTCGCCACCCTTTACCTTGATGACAGCTTCGCACACTCCATACTGTATGTCTTATTTCATAGTTGTGATGTCTTCACTACTATTCCACAATTTAGAAAAATAAAGAAAAACCCTGGAATGTGTAGATGTGTCCAAACTTTTGACTGGTACTGTATCTTTGTCAATTGTCTTTCTATTTTCAGTCATTGGGCTCCTAAATCTGGTATTTAGACGTCTTAATTCACTGAAAGATCTCTCACAGCTGCTAACTGGGATGGTCAGCGTGGCCTGTATGATTGCCTTCAGTGATGGGAACATATCAGGGTCTAACAATTTATACACACAGGACATGTCAGAAGTGGCATCTTTCTTTTTTTAGAGGTAATGTTTAGCAAGGACTACTTCCTCTGACTTGAGAGGAATATGCCATGTTTGTCTTGTCTCACTCTATCCTGCCTGCTCCCCTCTCTTCCTTGCTGTCTGAAGTTCTGCTTTCCTGGATATCCTATATTATTACAGAGATAGCATAGTATCAGTGCCGTAGCAATACGGAGTATTCTGAACCGACACACACAGAAGCAATATACGCACACACACACACACAATATGAACAACAGGGAAATAATGTTTACCTGAATTGAGCTAAAGGTACAATCTGGGATCATTTCTGTTCCTTAATGATATTAGCAGTTCACTCAAACTTACACCTGATTAACATTCAACTGTCTTACCATTTACTAACCACGATACCTGTGTTCCTTCTGTCCCTTTAGCAACAAAATCTAAATGCGTTCATCCATGGGGCAAACCAGATGAGGTTGGCTTAGATTGTTAATATGTAAACTATACTTCGTCTCCAATGTTTATTGTGAACAAATATATTTGCACAATGACCACTTCTTGTTTCAAACACATTGTTACAGTTTTTGTTTAGCTAGCTAGCGAATTTTAGCCGTATTTGTATTGACATAAAATCAGTCAAAACACCTCAAAACAAGACAAGCTATCAATAACATCGTGAAATATGCTGAAATAGTTAACTTATGATTCCCCACATGGCGGTGTCATTCTTGGTAGCAATATGGCTATCCAGAATCACAACAGGCTGACTTATGCCCCATGGAAGTGCACACATAGTTTTTGTGACGTTGTCAGGCAACCAATATGAAGCTAGATGCGAAAAAATTATATAGTAAACACACACACACACACAAAAAAAAATATTTACTTACAGTGTCTTTGGAAAGTATCCAGACCCATTTTTTCTCAGCAATCTCCCCCCATCTGCAATTTCACCGGATGTTGGCCAGGTGGGACGCTAGCTGCATATCCTAGCTTCTGGGCCTGAGTAACAGGCAGTTTGCTTTGGGCACCTCATTCATCCAAACTTCCGAATACTGCCCCCTATCCCTAAGAAGCTAAGGACCCTGGGACTAAACACCTCCCTCTGCAACTGGATCATGGACTTTCTGATGGGCCGCCCCCAAGTGGTAATGGTAGGCAACAACACATCTGCCACGCTGATCTTCAACATGGGGGCCCCACAGGGGTGTGTGTTTAGTCCTTTCCTGTACTCCCTGTTCACCCACGACTGCGTGGCCAAGCACGACTCCAACACCATCATTAAGTTTGCTGACGACACAATAATGGTAGGCCTGATCACCGACAATGATGAGGAAGCCTAAAGGGAGGAGTTCAGAGACCTGGCAGTGTGGTGCGGGGACAACAACCTCTCCGTCAATGTGAGCAACAACAAAGGAGATGATCATGGACTACAGGAAAAGGAGGGCCAAACACGCCCCCATTCACATCGACGGGTCTGTAGTGGAGTTGACCGAGAGTTTCAAGTTCCTTGGTGTCCACATCACCAACAAACTATCATGGTCCAAACACACCAAGACATTCATGAAGAGGGCACGACAACACCTTTTTCCCCTCGGGAGACTGAAAAGATTTGGGCATGGGTCCCTAGATCCTCAAAAAGTCTACAGCTGCACCATCGAGAGCATCCTGACCGGTTTCATCACCGCCTGGTATGGCAACTGCTTGGGCATCTGACCGTAAAGCTCTACAGAGGGTAGTGCATATGGCTCAGTACATCACTGGGGCCAAGCTTCCTGCCATCCAGGACCTATATACTAGGCGGTGTCAGAGGAAGGCCCAAAAAGTTGTCATAGACTCCAGTCACCCAAGTTAGAGACTGTTCTCTCTGCTACTGCACGGCAAGCAGTTCCGGAGCGTCAAGTCTAGGTTCAAAAGGCTCATTAACAGCTTCAAACCCCAAGCCATAAGACTGCTGAACAATGAATCAAATGGCCACCCGGGACAATTTACATTGACACCCCCCTTTGTATTTACACTGCTGCTACTCACTGTTTATTATCTATGCATAGTTATTTTACCCTTACCTACATGTACAAATTACCTCGACTGACCTGTACCCCCGCACATTGACTCGGTACTGGTACCCCCTTTATATAGCCTCGTTATTGTTATTTTATTGTGTAACTTTTTGTAACATTTTTTACTTTATTTTGTAAATATTTTCTAAACTATATTTCATGAACTGCATTGTTGGTTAACAGCTTGTCAGTAAGATTCTGTTGTATTCGCCGCATGTGGCAAATGCAATTTGATTTGTTTGCTGAGCTGCATCTTCAATTCCGTATGTCTTCCATAAATTAGTGTCACGCCCTGGCCATGGAGAGGTTTTTGTTCTCTATTTTGGTTAGGCCAGGGTGTGACTAGGGTGGGCATTCTATGTCCTTTTTTCTATGTTTTGTGTATTTCTTTGTTTTGGCCGGGTATGGTTCTCAATCAGGGACAGCTGTATATCGTTGTCTCTGATTGGGAGCCATACTTACGCAGCCTGTTTTCCTTTGGGTTTTGTGGGTGGTTACTTTCTGTTTAGTTCATGTTCCTGACAGAACTGTTTAGCTGTCGTTCATTTTCTTGTTTTGTTGAAAGTGTTCTATTAAAAGTTAATGATGTGCACTCACCACGCTGCGCCTTGGTCTACTCCTTTCGACGGCCGTTACAATTAGAGAGAAAAAAATTCAGCCTTCCAGCTATGTTTTTTCAACAGATAGCTAGCCCTCTTTATTAGTAGTTTTTGGCATATTTGGACAGTACTTGATTAGACAGTAATTGGTTAGTTAGTGATACGTTGTTGGGTGCTGAACATAGCTCCATCAGTTCGATTCAGTGTCCAGATAGCTAATCAATAACTGTACTTTCAAAACACTGCTCATAAAATTTGCTAGGTTGCTAATGAAGCAGCACTGGTAGCTAGAATGGGCAGTCCCTCACGTGAGTTAGTTAGTTTAACGTTATTTTTCAGTGCAGGTTTTTAGTCAACATATTGAAATGTAAGTTACTTGAATCTGGCTTACTGTGAGCTCAATAACTGTATAACTTCATTGTGGGCTAACAAAATGGGCTATAGTAATAGCAAGCGAACAAAGTTTACCTCCGGTTGTCCTATCTCATTTTTGCGATCTCTCCCTCAGAGAATTAACAGTCGCCCGCACGCACCGAAATATAACTTTGTGGGATGAATCAAAAATTAGTTTGGAAAACCACTTTGACTCCGCCTCCTAAAGTGCCAGTGTACACAGAATTGCTGGTTTTAGGCAGCACTAAAAAGGCAGGGCAGTCCAGGGCTCATGGTTGGAGTATTCAATGCAGTGTGTAATGCAGTGTAGCCTACCTTGTTTTACACCAGCCCAGCAGTGCAAAAGACTCGGGCTGAGACAAAATCATTCTTGGCTAAAGCCCCAAAAGCCCGGGTTTGGTGACATAAATGCTACACACACATCACAGATGTTGCTACCAGACCGTTATTCTGATTGTTTAATCCTGCACTATTTAAACACTTGCCCCCCAATCTTCCCATTTCCAAAACACATGTAAATATTGGAGTATAAATTGTGCCATCTTGTATTATACTTATGTGACAAAGTGAAAATGTAGAGTTTCCATCAACCTCACTCACGGGCAGAGTAGTGGGTGAGACCATTCACTTCAGAAAAAGGTGTGATATTAATAATGTTTCCATTCATTATGTGTTGTCAAATTCATAAAAATATTTACTGCCATTGTAGTAAGGTTGGCAATACGAGAGGTATTCAGACTTACTTTTTTTTGCATTATTTTCCTTGAAGAAACAACTAGTGGGTTTTGAGTGCTTCTCCCCTATTTGGAAAGTTTGTCTGCCTGCTCTTCAGTCTGAGAGAGATATTCTGAGAGCAGGTTGTGTGTCCTTCCTCAGTACATAAAAAATGTTTAAAACTGTATAACACAGTAGTGTCTTTTGAAAACTGGTTCACCTATCCCACAGTTAATTGTGAATGTGACTACTGTATGTATATATTTATGTTGCGGTTAATGTATAGCCTATTTCGTCAAGTTAACCAAGTATTTGCTGGCTTAGCTAGCCACGTTAATGACGAGCTAACTAGCACCATCAGTCAGTGAACTGCAACGTCACGCCAGCTATTGCTGGCAGGTGATTTATTGGTAATTCAAGAGTTCTTTAACGAAATATTAAGTGAATGTTATTTTCTTACTACGTTAAAAGGTTTATATCAAAAGGGTTCTACTTGTGCTTGGTATTTACGGATTTATGTCACTTCACATTGAGGCTCTGTATCTTTACTGTTGCTCCTATCTAAAATATATCTTGTGTCCTACCTAGCCAATGAACATGTGCCTTAACCATCCTGTCAATGCCTGTTATCACTGATATCTTTTACTGCAGGTATGTCTTACTGTATTTTTGTTATTTTATAAACACAACACATTTATACTATACGATCACTTTGTGCATTCAGTCTGAGAGAGATATTCTGAGAGAAGCCAGTGAACGTGTGGCTGTGACCGTCCTGTCAATGCCTGCCACTACTGTTTGATATCTTTACTGCAGATTTATTCCAAGTCAACCTGAAGTGTGGGTGTCCGTGTGCCTTTCTTCTGGGTAGCTATATGAGTTGGTTACACCTAGGCAGAAATGTGTATTCTAATCTACTGAGCTATTTACTTTATGTTCATATACAGTTGAAATCGGAAGTTTACATACACCTTAGCCAAATACATTTAAACTCAGTTTTCACAATTCCTGACATTTAATCCTCGTAAAAATGCCCTGTCTTAGGTCAGTTAGGATCACCACTTTATTTTAAGAATGAAAAATGTCAGAATAATAGTAGAGAGAATGATTTAGTTCAGCTTTTATTTATTTCATCAAATTCCCAGTGGGTCAGAAGGTTACATACACTCAATTACTATTTGGTAGTATTGCCTTTAAATTGTTTAACTTGGGTCAAACGTTTCAGGTAGCCTTCCACAAGCTTCCCCACAATAAGTTGGGTGAATTATGGCCCATAACTCCTGACAGAGCTGGTGTAACTGAGTCAGGTTTGTAGGCCTCCTTGCTCGCAATGCTTTTTCAGTTATGCCCACACATTTTCTATGGGGTGAGGTCAGGGCTTTGTGATGGCCACTCCAATATCTTGACTTTGTTGTCTTTATGCCATTTTGTCAAAACTTTGGAAGTATGCTTGGGGTCATTTTCCATTTGGAAGACCCAATTGCGTCCAAGCTTTAACTTTCTGGCTGATGTATTGAGATGTTGCTTCAATATATCCACATAATTTCCCTTCCTCATGATGCCATCTATTTTGTGAAGTGCACCAGTCCTTCCTGCAGCAAAGCACCCCCACAACATGATGCTGCCACCCCCGTGCTTCACGGTTGGGATGGTGTTCTTCGGGTTACAAGCCTCCCCCTTTTTCCTCCAAACATAACGATGGTCATTATGGCCAAACGGTTATATTTTTGTTTCAGAGGACCAGAGGACATCTCTCCAAAAAGTACAATCTTTGTCCACATGTGCAGTTGCAAAACATAGTCTGTCTTTTTTATGGCAGTTTTGGAGCAGTGGCTTCTTCCTTGCTGAGCGGCCTTTCAGGTTATGTCGATATAGGACTCGTTTTACTGTGGATATAGATACTTTTGTACCTGTTTCCTCCTGCATCTTCACACGGTCCTTTTGCTGTGGTCTGGGATTAATTTGTACCTTTCGCACAAAGGAAGTTCATCTCTAGGAGACAGAACGCGTCTCCTTCCTGAGCGGTATGATGGCTGCGTGGTCCCATGATGTTTATACTTGCGTACTATTGTTTGTACAGATGAACGTGGTACCTTCAGGCGTTTTGAATTTTTTTTCTGAGGTCTTGGCTGATTTCTTTTGATTTTCCCATGACGACAAGCAAAGAGGCACTGAGTTTGAAGGTAGGCCTTGAAATACATCCACAGGTACACCTCCAATTGACTAAAATGATATCAATTAGCCAATCAGAAGCTTCTAAAGCCATGACATCATTTTCTGGAATTTTCCAAGCTGTTTAAAGGCACAGTCAACTTAGTGTATGTAAACTTCTGACCTACTGGAATTGTGATACAGTGAATTTTAAGTGAAATAATCTGTCTGTAAACAATTGTTGGAAAAGTGACTTGTGTCATGCACAAAGTAGATGTCCTAACCGACTTGCCAAAGTGACTCTAACCTAAGTGTATGTAAACGTCCGACTTCAACTGTATGTCGTGACGTGACTTTCATTAATGTGGTCACTGTTATTTATCGAATCAACTATGTTTAATTGTTAGCCAATTAAATTACTCATTAACTCATTAGGAATTTGGGGCACCATGGATGAAGTTGTTTATAGAGTTACCATCTCTCTAATTCAACTCTAAAATATGTTATATATTGATAACAGTCACTTATTAATCATTACCTCATATCAGTCTCATTCTGAACATCGCAGATTTCTTGAATCTGCAAGAAACCCAACCTTTTCGGATTATTCAGTACTACACAAACGTATTTAATTATTTATTTACTAACTAACTAACTAACCAACTACATTTTAACACAGAATACACATGCACACTAGTCCCTAGTGGACTGACAATATATGACAGCTTGTTACACATATGGAGATGGGGTGGGGAAAGAGAGAGAGAGAGAAAGGGGACATTTAATAGGACTGTTCTCACATTAATCCTATACCTTAAATACAAACTGCCACCCATTTGGATTAGAAATCAATGTATTTACGTGTAGATGTCTCTGTTTGTCATCTCTCTGTTGAAACCAATCACTTTCTATGGGGAATGGCTGGATGGGTGTAAGGCTCTGGTTGTCCAGAGGTCACAATGTCCTTCATAGTTGTCTTGGTCTTGTAGTGGAGTGTTCAAATATAACCTTTTAACCTGTTATGGATAGGGGGCAGTATTTTCACGGCCGGATAAAAAACGTACCCGATTTAATCTGATTATTACTCCTGCCCAGAATCTAGAATATGCATATAATTAAACGTTCACAAAAAAACATAACAATTATTTTAAGAATTATAGATACAGAACTCCTCTATGCACTCTATGTCCAATTTTAAAATAGCTTTTCGGTGAAAGCACATTTTGCAATATTCTAAGTAGATAGCCTGGCATCACAGGGCTAGCTATTTAGACACCCAGCAAGTTTAGCCTTCACCAAACTCCGATTTACTATTAGAAAAGTTTGATTACCTTTGGTGTTCTTCGTCAGAATGCACTCCCAGGACTTCTACTTCAATAACAAATGTTGGTTTGGTCCCAAATAATCCATAGTTATGTTCCAACAGCGGCGTTTTGTTCGTGCGTTCAAGACACTATCTGAATGGTAAATAAGGGTCATGCGCATGGCGCATTTCGTGACAAAAGATTTCTAAATATTTCATTACCGTACTTTGAAGCATGTCAACCGCTGTTTAAAATCAATTTTTATGCGATTTTTTTTTTATGCCAGAAAATATATCACTGGGTCGACTCGGGCACGCGCCTAAGCCCTTTGTCCTCTGATCGGCCACTTGGCAAAAGGCGATAATGTGTTTCAGCCAGAGGCTGCCTCAATATCGTTCAGCTTTTTCCCGGGCTCTGAGAGCCTATGGGAGCCGTAGGAAGTGTCACGTTACAGCTAAGATCCTGACTTTTCAATAAACAGAGACAAGAAGAACGACACCTTGTCAGACAGGCCACTTCCTGCATTAAATCTTCTCAGGTTTCTGCCTGCCATATGAGTTCTGTTATACTCACAGACACCATTCAAACAGTTTTAGAAACTTTAGGGTGTTTTCTATCCAAAGCCAATAATTATATGCATATTCTAGTTACTGGGCAGGAGTAGTAACCAGATTAAATCGGGTACGTTTTTTATCCGGCCGTGTAAATACTGCCCCCTAGCCCTAACAGGTTAACGAGAGTCTTGTCTTTAAAATGCTGTAAAATAGTCATATGTTTGAAAAATGGAAGTTTTGGGATTTTAGAGGAGTTTGTATTTCGCGCCACGCCTATCATTGGATATTGGAGCAGGTGTTCCGCTAGCGGAACATCTAGATGTAAGAGGTTTTAAACACTCTGGTCGAAAAGGGCAATTCCATCACACAGACACTCTCTTCTAACCTCATTTGGGGCGTGGCTTAGTTAATGTGCAACGGACATGAAAACTATGATCTCGTTAGAAAACGAAAATCACATTCCTATCTTAACAAAAAAGGTTTCATCATTGTTTATATTTCCTACATAACATAAAGGATGTAAACCTGACATACACAGTGTGAAAGCTCTTCAAGTTACAGTATTTCCATTATACAGTTTTTAATAACATCACAAAATAAAAAGCAACATGACATGATTATTCTTGAGATCCCCACTGACCATTCTTAACATTCCTATCTTAGAAATATTGTTCCTAAGTTCACTCTTTGGACGTTAGAGTTTTGGGTGGCAAAATGTCTCTGTAACAAAGCCATTCCAATCTTGATACTAGAGACCAAAAGGAGTCATCTGCTGTATACAATTTAGATTGGTGTGAGGTGTCATAAAAAACCTCACACCGATCGTAAAAATCTTGACAGTTTAAGAACTAATGGCAACAAAACCTTGAAATGACATTGTGCTTTGTATTGTCATACCCCGCTGGATGTGAAACCAGATGGAAAGAAAATAATGAGCTATTTCCCCTGTTTATTTTCATGATTAAATACAGTTCTGGTTCTGGTCCCCTGGCTAGCATGTATCCCTGCGCATGGTGATCTGTTGTCTCAAGGATAGCTCATTCATCTCTTTCTCTGGTGTTATGTGTGATCCATGACTGCTTTTTAAGAGTTTTGTGTTCTTCTCATGAGTGCTTGTTAAGAGTACAAGGTAAAGAAACAGGCGTGTTTTTGCATGAGAGAAAACACTTACAGGTGCCTCTGTACAAAGAGGAACTATTGTACTCTTCATGGCTTCATGGTTAGACAAGTGCATTTCATATGTGGCCCTGTACTGTACTTTACCAGGCGCGCCGGTTCCAGTATCTCAGAAAAGGCCTGCTTCCTGGGCTTTCCACGCACGACAGTGCCTAGAGTTTACAGAGAATGGTGTGACAAACAAAAAGCATCCAGTCAGAGGCAGTCCTGTGGGCGAAAGCAGCTTCTTGATGAGAGGTCGAAGGAGAATTGCAAGAATTGTGCAAGCTAACAGGCAGAACACAGACAGGCAAATAACGGCGCAGTACAACAGTGGTGTGCAGAAAGACATCTCAAAACACACAACTCATCAGTCCTTGTCACAGATGAGCTATTTCAGCAGATGACCACACCTGGTTCCACTCCTATCAGCTAAAACAATAAGAAGTGGCTCCAGTGGGAACGTGATCACCTACACTGGACAATTGAGGAATGGAAAAACATTGCCTGGTCCGATGAATCCCAGTTCCTGTTCTGTCATACTGAGGGCAGAGTAAGGATTTGGTGTAAATAACATAAGTCCATGGCCACATCCTGCCTGGTGTCAATGGTACAGGCTGGTGCCAGTGGTGTAATGGTGTGGGGAATGTTTTCCTGGCACACGTTAAGTCCCTTGATACCAATTGACCAACGCTTCCATGCCGCAAAAAGTCAGGCTGTTCTGGAGGGAAAGGGGGATCGACTCGGTACTATATGGGTGTACCTAATAAACTGGCAGCTGAGTGTGCTGACTGTGTGCCCAGATCAGTTTAGACAGAGGCATTATGTCGACAGCAGGCCCTCTGCTCGCTCCACACTGACTCTGATCGGAGCTTTTGGTGATTTAGCAGCTAAAAGCTCTCAGGCATTTCAGATTAGAAACTGTCAGATACTCACTTGGTAGCCAACACTATTCATTATTCCATCCCATGTCTTTTTCTCCTCAATGGAGCCTTATCTGCTAAGGGCAGTCTGGCAGTCCAAGCATAAGTTGTTCTCTCTCTCTTTCTCTCACTCTCTCTCTCTTACCTCCCATCAAGTTGAGATTGAATTTGCTCCTGATTAGCATTAATCAATAGTAAAGCAGCCCACTAATTGTGAAAACCCACTGAGAGCTGACTTCTACTTTAAATTAAAAAAAGCATTAGGGAAAGTCAAAGCTCAAGTGACATCCTGACACCATGAGCCAAGTTATTCCAACAATAATCACCTAGCCAAACCAGCAGCAATGCCATGATTACTGTGTAGCTATGTATATTACCCTATGTACATAATAATTATGAACTGTACATATTTTGCCATGCATTTACCTGTGTATTGTTGCACCACATACATATGTGTATGTTGTGAATTTTTGCACATGCCAATAAGTATGCCACTGATATATTATATGTAAACTTAAGCATGTTTTTAAAACAAAATACTCTGAACAAAATATATAAACAGAACATGCCCCAATTTCAAAGATTTTACTGAGTTACATATGCATCTGTTGGTCACAGATACCTTTTTGAAAAATCTAGGGGTGTGAATCAGAGAACCAGTCAGTATCTGGTGTGACCACCATTTTCCTCCTGCAGCGCGACACATCTCCTTCGCATATAGTTGATGAGGCTGTTGATTGTGCCTGTGGACTGTTGTCCCACTCCTCTTCAATGGCTGTGCGAAGTTGCTGGATTTGGCAGAAACACAATGTCTGGCACGTTGATCCAGAGCATCCCAAACGTGCTCAATAGGTGACATGTCTGGTGAGTATGCAGGCCATGGAAGAACTGGGACATTTTCAGCTTCCAGGCATTGTATACAGATCCATGCGACATGGGGCTGTGCATTATCATGCTGTAACATGAGGTGATGGTGGCGTATGAAGGGCACGACAATGGGCTTCAGGATCTCGTTACGGTATCTCTGTGTTCCCAGTTGTTTTGAATGCGGCATTAGAGTTGGGATTATGGTTCATTGTTTAGCTAGTTAGCTAGTTATCTTAAAAAAAGACTCCACTATACAAGTAACCATTTCACTGCACCGTTTATACCTTCTGTATCCTGTGCATGTGACAAATAAACTTAGATTTTATTTGATAAACTGTGTGTTTACCAGAGATGGTAATGTGAAGAACTACATGACCTGCACCAAAGTCAGATTAGGATATAGGTCAAGGACTTGATTAATTGTATTTTTACTACTACTTTTTGTTACTACTTCACCACTTTTAGTCTTGAAATCTTTGGTTGTTTACTACACTGTGAATCCTTAAAGAGATGGGTGGGGCTAAGCCTTAAAAGGTTGTGAACAATGCTGAATGGTTGTAGACAAAGAACAGCACTCCAGTAGGTGTACCAAAAATATTCACGGGCCATTTTCTCAAAAGTGGGGTTACAAATTCATCAACTTTCATAGCAAAATGATTTTCCCATTTTTCCTCAACTGCAGTGTATTATATACAATTTTCTAGCTCTAGCTACTTTTATCCAATGTAAAAAACACAATTTCAAATGTTGCTACATACTGTAGGACCGAATCCAGGTGGTGGGTCACATTTTGGAGTGGCATTTTATTGTCCCCAACACCAGGTGCACCTGCGCAATGATCATGCTGTTTAATCAGCTTCTTGATATTCCACACTGGTCAGCTGGATGGATTATCTTGGAAAAGGAGAAATGCTCATTAACAGGGATGTAAACAAATTTGTCCCCAAAATTTGAGAGAAATAAGTTTTATATGCGTATGGAACATTTCTGTGATCTTTTATTTCAGGTCATGAAACATGAGACCAACATTTTACATGTTGTGTTTATAATTTTGTTCAGTATATAACATGTAGTCTCATTGCTCTAATACTCTGGCTGTTGCCCTCTTCATTTTCTGGATGAAAACAAATCTTCCATTATGTTTCAGAAATGGTGAAAGGTTATTAGTTCATTAATAATTCAATTAAACAAAACCCATCCTACTGTACTAGTGATAATCCACCAAATAGCATTGGCAGAATTCTAGACTATTGTAAGGGCTGTCTTCAGGAATGGACCAAAATGCAGCATAGTTAGTATTCATCTTTCAATTTAATTAGAAAGAACACTATAACAAACAAAACAAGGAAACTGACAGCCAACAGTCCTGTCAGGTGCAAACACACTAAACAAGAAACAATTACCCACAACCCCAAAGAAAAACACACACTACTATATAGGACTCCCAATCAAAGGCAACTCAACACACCTGCCTTCAATTGGGAGTCCAACCTCAATTAACTAAACATAGAAAACAAAAACTCTGCCACGTCCTGACCAAAACTAATACAATTACGCCCTCTGCTGGTCAGGACGTGACAACTATAGTGTTGCCTTGTTTTGTAAATAATGCAATGCTTGAAAAAATAACACTTTGTTGTGTGCTAAAAACAAATTCCTGCAAATAAAAAAAAATCCTGCAAATATATTACTTTGTGTATGTTTTTGGTGTTGATGTTTCAGTCAAGTTGACCTTTTAGTGTATACATTATGCATGAAAGCACTGTGTTTTTTCCATATCTATGATTCATTGAATTGGGGTCTTTTGTGGTGTTGTGGTGCCCAGATTCATCTTTGTTCCCCAAAATACCCATGTCAAATATATTTGCAGGCATATTTAAAAACATGTTTAATGATGTTCACGTGTCTATGGTACAGTGTGTGTCTTTGTTTCCTCTTATACTTCTTGACAGATTGTTCCATCCTCCACAATATTCCTCAGAAACATTAAGACTTTTATAATTGCACCAGGCTGGTGATTAAACAGTGGGAACGTGTGGCTAAATTGCTTAACTGCAGTGATAAGAAGAACAAAGACAATAGCGTTGACATTTTATTAGCTTTAGCAATAAGTCACTCTATAGTGATAAGGTGCACATTCTGCCTGAGCAGCATTTCCTCAAACAAAGAAAAGTGTGACAGAGGGTGGATAGGAAAGGGCTTAGTTCGGAAGATCAGATATGGATGGCACAGTGTAACTTTTTAGTCTAATCAATTTAATTTGCTGGAAGTTAAAGAGGGAACCTTTTTTAAGCGTGATATTTGTGCTTAAATA
Source organism: Salmo trutta (assembly GCF_901001165.1). Classification (NCBI taxonomy): domain Eukaryota; kingdom Metazoa; phylum Chordata; class Actinopteri; order Salmoniformes; family Salmonidae; genus Salmo; species Salmo trutta. The sequence continues at coordinate 36,529,252 of NC_042963.1, forward strand.
TTGCCATGTGATTGGACTGCAGAGGCTTAACACAGAGCACCATGTGGGACATAACCCTACATATGACCTATATGACCTATACATAGGCTGATCAGATGGGAAATGGACAGCCTTTAGTTGACAGCCTTTAAACATATTTTCAAGCTATACATGATTTATGTTCCTCTTATAATGTACTTGGTAATGTAAACATGTTTTTTTCATGTAAAACACATGCAATCTGGCATCGTGTAATCTGTTCAACGGTCCTAATCTTGATATATGTCCATTGGTTATTAAAGGGGAAATCTGTAATTCAAACCAGTGTAAATTGGGGTGAGGAAATGTAACCACTTTCAATTTCATCAATAGAGCTTTGGATACAAAATTATACATTTGAACCATATTCAGAGGCTAAACTGTTTGTTTACAATTACATTGTTTATTATATAACGTATATTCTTTAAGAATCTATGGGTGTGTGTAAATAATTTAAAAGTCAAACAATTGATGTAGCAATGGCAGATTGACCCTTTAAATAATTTATCATATACATGTCTCAAGAGCAAGACGCACCTGTCTTAATTATCATAACCCCAAATGAAAGGTTGCATTATTCCATTGTATATTTCTTAGTGGGTTCTAAGCTGAGATATGGAATTGTTTTAAGATGGTCATACTATGATGGATCATTTAGCTATTTGATTTAGAATTTTCAGACCCCTTTAGATATAAAAAAAATATATATATATATTAAAAATGATTTGATAAAAATATTGAATTTCGCCTTTATTACTATAGCCCAGAGAAACAAATTGAATAACACTTTATAAATGGCAAAAATACAGTCAAAAAAGAAATCATAAGAAACAAGGTTTTGAAGTGTTTGTCCTATATCTACAATATATAAGAAAGCTCAGGAAATATTTTAGTTTTTTTTTTTTACACATACAGTGGGGGAAAAAAGTATTTGATCCCCTGCTGATTTTGTACGTTTGCCCACTTACAAAGAAATGATCAGTCTATAATTTTAATAGTAGGTTTATTTGAACGGTGAGAGACAGAATAACAACAAAAAAATCCAGAAAAATGCATGTCAAAAATGTTATAAAATGATTTGCATTTTAATGAGGGAAATAAGTATTAGTTATTTAAGTTTGCTCAATTAGTTCACAACGTTGGCTAGCTAACGTTAGCTAGCTTTACTAGCTGGTGAGGTTAACGTTATGGCCTTCCATCATTGTATCTAAATATTTTCATGTCCCTTTTATTTGTTGTGTAATGTTGTACCTATGTTAGCTAGATATATGTACTTGACACTACTGTCAGTTATCTAGCCAGTACTGTCAGTTATCTAGCCAGCTAGCTCGGTAACTAGCCAAGTTAGCACCACAGCCTTGCATTAGCTAGCTACACAGCCTAGTGGCAAAAATGGTGGTGATGTAGCTATTGGTCAATAGACATCATTAACAACTGTAACTAGGCTTGTTTGTTAGCCTCACGTCTTCCTGCTAGCTTGTCAGTGAATGTTAACTAAACGTTAGCAAGTGTTAAAGTTGTAACATTAGCTAGCTGGCCAGTTATTTAACTATTTTTGACTTAGCTAGCTATACATTACTTTGACCGTACATTGACTAGGTAGCAATGCCTCCTGTAAATAGCCTCGTTGTTGTTATGTAATTTTCTTGTGTTACTTTTTGATTATATATATTTTTTTCACTTTAGTTTATTTTGTATTTCTTTTCTTAACTCCATGTCTTCAACTGCATTGTTGGTTAAGGGCTTGTAAAGTAAGCATTTCATGGTAAGGGCTACACCTGTTGTATTCGGCGCATGTGACAAATACAATTTGATTTGATATGTTTGTCCTGATTCTTGTATCCCCTGCCAAAACAAACAAATATACTGTGCAATGAAGGGGATGCTCCTTCCCCATTAACAAACATTGTCTCCCTTGGCAGAGGTCCTTACTGATAAAATCATGTACATTTTCTCTCCTACAATCTATCCCCTCTGTCTTCCCCTCTTTCTCTCTCCCTCTCTCCCTTCCTCTCTCCCCCCTCAGTGTTCCTCTGGAGAGGGGTGCCTCGGACGACTTCTGGCAGAGAGAAATGCTTGCAGTCTGGCCAATGAGATCGGGGGAAGCTCCCCAGTACCACCATCTTTTCTCACTGGAGAATGATGACGGCAAGAGTGAGGACAAATCAAATCAAATTGTATTGATCACATACATGTGTTTAGCAGATGTTATTGTGTGTGTTGCGAAATGCTTGTGTTTCTAGTTTCTAGCTTCTGGATGATAGCGGGGTGAACAGGCAGTGACTAGGGTAGTTGTCCTTGAAGATCTTTTGGCCTTCCTGTGACATCGGATGCAGTAGGTGTCCTGGAGGGCAGGTAGTTTGCCCCTGGTGATGTGTTGGGCAGACCACACCACCCTCTGGAGAGCTCTGGGCAGTTGGTGCAGTTGCCTTCCCGGGTTGGTGATACTATCCAACAGGATGCTCTCATTTGTGCATCTTTAAAATGTTGTCAGGGTTTTAGGTGCCAGGCCACATTTCTTCAGCCTCATGAGGTTGAAGAGGCGCTGCTGAAGTCATGAGTGAACAGGGAGAACACGATGGGACTGATCACACACCCCTGAGGGGTCCGCGTGTTGAGGATCAGCGCGGCGGATGTGTTGTTAACTACCCTTACCACCTGGGGGCGGCCGGTCAGGAAGTCCAGGATCTGGTTGCAGAGGGAGTTGTTTAGTTCCAGGGTCCTTAGCTTAGTGATGAGCTTTGAGGGCACTATGGTGTTGAACGCTGAGCTGTAGTCAATAAATAGCATTCTCACATAGGTGTTCCTTTTGTCCTGGTGTAAAAGGGCAGTGTGGAGTGCAATAGAGATTGCATCATCTGTGGATCTGTTAGGGCAGTATGCAAATTGGAGTGGGCCTAGGGTTTCTGGGATAATGGTGTTGATGTGAGCCATGACCAGCCTTTCAAAGCACTTCATGGCTACAGACGTGAATGCTACAGGTCTGTAGTCATTTAGGCAGGTTACTTTAGTGTTCTTGGGCACAGGGACTATTATAATGTTCTGCTTGAAACATGTTGGTATTACAGACTCAGACAGGGAGAGGTTCAAAATGTCAGTGAAGACACTTGCCAGTTGGTCAGCGCATGCTCAGAGTACACGTCCTGGTAATCCGTCTGACCCTGCGGCCTTGTGAATGTTGACCTGTTTTAAATGTCTAACTCACATCGGCTACGGAGAGAGTGATCACACGGTTGTCTGGAACAGCTGATGCTCTCATGCATGTTTCAGTGTTACTTGCCTTGAAGCGAGAATAGAAGTAATTCAGCTCGTCTGATAGGCTCGTGTCACTGGGCAGCTCTCGGCTGTGCTTCCCTTTGTAGTCTGTAATAGTTTGCAAACTCTGCCATATCTGACTAGCGTCGGAATCGGTGTAGTACGAAACGATCTTCGTCCTGTATTGACGCTTTGCCTGTTTGATGGTTCGTTGGAGGGCATAGCGGGATTTCTTATAAGCTTCTGGGTTTGTGTTCCGCTCCTTGAAAGCGGCAGCTCTAGCCTTTAGCTCAGTGCAGATGTTGCCTGTAATCCATGGCTTCTGGTTGTGGTATGTATGTACAGTCACTGTGGGGACGACGTCATCAACGCACTTATTGACGAAGCCAGTGATGTGGTGTACTCAATGCCATCGGAAGAATCCCAGAACATGTTCAAGTCTGTGCTAGCAAAACAGTCCTGTAGCTTAGCATCTGCTTCATCTGATCACTTTTTTATTACCATGTCACTGGTGCTTCCTGCTTTAATTTTTGCTTGTAAGCAGTAATCAGGAGGATAGAATTATGGCCAGATTTGCCAAATGGAGGGCAAGGGAGAACTTTGTACACATCTCTGTGTGTGAGTAAAGGTGGTCAAGAGCTTTTTTTTCAGGTTGCATATTTAATCTTACATCTAGACGTTCCGCTAGCGGAACACCTGCTCCAATATCCAATGATGGGCGTGGCGCGAAATACAAACTCCTCTAAAATCCGAAAACTAAAATTTTTCAAACATATGACTATTTTATAGCATTTTAATAAACAGGCTGTATCTGGCCTGCTCTAATGTCTCTCCCCTTTACTCTCTTTCCATCTCGCCAGGGAAGATAAAGAAATTCCTCTTGTATACTGTAATGATCCCCACAACACTCTCATGGCCATCAGGACGATCTGTGCTGGTGGAACACCCACAGTCCAGACATGCCCACCGACTGGCCTCAGTTCCATGTGCAACACACTCACACACACATTAATGGGGCCTAATGGATTGTACTGTAATATAGGATGATGTAGACTTCAACCCTGTGTTAATGTAACTTAATCTAATGTAGTTAACAGTGTTACTAGGTAATGTAGCAGACTGTATAATAGTTGTGTATGATCTAAACAATGTGACCATTGTTAGAGACTGCTGGAGGATAATATACTGGACCGGCCTGACTTGTTGTTCAATAGAGTCTCATTAAACTTCTATTTCAGGAGTGGATGCCAGAAAAGAAAAGTGAAAAGGGAAGAAAGAGAAAGAGGTAGAGGCACAATAGAGAGGAGGTGAGTATGTCTACATCTGTCTTTATTATGACCTCATGCTACAATACAACTCTATCTCAGCGATGCTAAGTAGTACTCACTTCCCATCTCATTATAATGAATCATCATTTCCTAATTACTGATTGGTTTGTTAATTGTTTTTCATTAGTGTATGGTGGATTTACAGTTGTGTTTGTGTGTGTGTGTGTGTGTGTGTGTGTGTGTGTGTGTGTGTGTGTGTGTGTGTGTGTGTGTGTGTGTGTATGTGGATGCATTCACAGACAGCGCGATCAGCTCATCGTGGGTGAACTGAGACAGAGGAGACATTCAACAGAGAAGGCTTTGTCCTGGTGACAGACACAGTGAGACACACACAAAATGGCATGTTGTACTTGGTCCCTGACAAATTAACAAATAAATAAGTACTGAATTTGCATCATGAGGTAAGAGCCTGCAATCTCTTTTGAATGCTTAGCCATGTTAAGCAATGCATGTCTGGTGTATTGATCAAGTGAGCATCTACACTACATTGAACAGCAAATTGTTTCTTAGCAAGGCAATTCATTTTCTCAGCTAGTTTCTTGTTGGGTGTTGTCTGATCTTGTTTGAGGAGATGTGGGAGCTGGCAGTGTTTTTGTTGTCTGACCGTAGATACCCCAAGCTAGTTCTTCGACTACAGAGTGGCTAGCTAAATAGTTAGCTTGGGTTTAGTAATGCAGTGTTACTAGCGTGGCAGTTGTCCGAAGTTATGTGTTGGCTTTTAATGTTTCATGGAACATTTTGGGATATATTGTCAACATTGCATTGTGGTGCACAAATGTACACACCACTGTTTGGGTATCATTGACTAGCTAGCTAGCTCGCTAATTGTCATCAGGATGTGAGCTAGCTAGTAGAGCTAGCTAGTAGCTAGCTATGTGTCAAGGTCAGCTGTTGTCTGACTCTAGCTATTTAGCTAATTCCAGGCTGAAGTTATCTGTGTAAAATTCTTCCATAACTAAATACAGCTAGCTAGCTATCTTTGCCTGTTGGTTAGCTAGCTAGCTCTCATCTGAGTGGTGTTAGCTAGATAGATAGCTATTGGAGACGAGACAGAGGTTTCAGTTTGGATAGGTCACAGCTCGGAACATAGAACTTAGATTTCCAATCTAAGAGCCGCTGCATTCTCACTTTGAATGAGACTGTATGATCTGTAATACTAATTCTGACAATCTTTTTCTGTTTCTCATTCAACAGAAATGAAATGTCAGCCAGTTAGATCCCATGTAATTAATTATCTTTCCAAATGTTTTTGTTGGAAGAGATAGCAGAAAAAATATTGGTTTTAATTAAATCAACAACACCTTTTCAAATATTCCAATGGAAGCCATAATTAATATTTCTCTGTCATCCACGTGTCAGTGTTGACAACTTATTGGAATTTGTTGAATGTCTTCTTAAAGAATCCCTATGGGAGAATGCTATACTTCTAACCAGCCTTCTCATTTCATTCTGTAATATGGAATGTTGACAGAAAAATTTATGAGGGGGAAAATTAACTTCAAGATGTATTGCTGGCTCAAAATCTATCGTCCCGTCTATAATATATAAAATCACTTTTGAGTATGCTGATTACTTAGCAAAAGGACACCTGACTAATTTCCTTCTATTTGACATATACCATCATAGGCTATGACACAATTAGTCATTTACATTTAGTAATTGTTTACCAAGATCAGAATAGCTTTCTTCCATCATTTTGATCAAGAGTAAATGCAAGCCTGTCTCCCAACAGCTGTCTTGCAGTGCTGAAACAAGGAAACATCGGATCAATCCAACCAGAGTAAAAGTAAACATTCCCAATGATGGGCTTAATTCATGAATTCAATTCCCACAATATTAATAGAAACTGTACATTTAATTTATTTTGGTATGTATTTCAGTCTCTAATACTTAAATATTTCAAGCTTGACTATCGCCCTGTAGCACTCACACCTGTAGCCATGAAATGCTTTGAAAGGCTGGTCATGGCTCACATCAACACCATCATCCCAGACACCCTGGACCCACTCCAATTCGCATACCGCCCCAACAGATCCACAGATGATGCAATCTCTATTTGCCATTTCTTCAAACAATCATCTTTATTCAATATCGATTTAATTATTGCAATAATGAGACTGGTCAACCCAACAGTCAAGACTGTTTGGCCGAGAGCCTAGCCATTACAGAAATGCAGAGTTCTTTATATAGCTGACATTAAGAATGCTAAGTCATGGCTGGTTTCACCCCTCCCTGGCTTAGTTTCCCAGGTGCAAGGTTGATTTTGAGACAATGAGGGATTGTTCTACTCCTCAGCTATCTTTAGTAAAAGACATTCTTGTCTATGTAATGCAGTCTTTAACTCATTTGTCAGCTCAAGCCATCTCTAGTGACCATACTCCCAGATTAGCTGCAGAGAACTAGAGTGGAGACCATAAAAACACAGCATTAGTAGGACAGAAATATCTTACAATTAGTTAAATATTAACTGTTAACCATTATAATCAAATAAATCAGGTAAATACGTAATTTTTCTATCACACATTCCACACTGCCCTTTCCCACCTGGACAAATGGAACACCTACGCGAGAATGCTGTTCATTGACTACAGGTCAGCATTCAACCCATTGTCCCCTCTAAGCTAAAGATAAGTACCATGACACTAAACACCTCCCTCTGCAACTGGATCTCGGACTTCCTAATGAGCCGCCCCCAGATGATGAGTGTAGGCAACAACACATCTGCCACGCTGACCCTCAACACGGGAGCTCCTTAGGGGTGCCTGCTTAGTCCCCTTCTTTACTCCCTGTTAACCCATGACTGCGTGGCCGCGCATGACTCCAACACCATCATTAAGTTTGCCAATGACATGACGGTGGCAGGCCTAATCAGCGACGATGATGAGACAGCCTATAGGGAGGAGGTCAGAGACCTGGCAGTGTGGTGCCAGGACAACAACCTCTCCCTCAACGTCAGCAAGACAAGAAGCTAAACGTGGACTACAGGAAACAGAGGGCTGAGCACACCCCCATTCACATTGCCTGGGCTGTAGTGGAGCAGGTCGAGCTCTTCAAGTTCCTTGCTGTCCACATCACTAAAGACCTATCATGGCCCAAATGCACCAACACAGTCGTGAAGAGGGTACGACAATGCCTCTTCCCGCTCAGGAGACTGAAAAGATTTGGCATGGGCCCTCAGATCCTCAAAAAGTTCTACAGCTGCAACATTGAGAGCATCTTGATTGCCTGCATCACCCCTTCGTATGACAACTGCTTGGCATCCGACCGTAAGGCGTTACATAAGGTAGTGCGTATGGACCAATACATCACTGGGACCAAGCTCCTTGCCGTCCATTACCTCTATACTGGCCAGTTTTCAGATGAACATTTTCAAAAACTCCAGCCACCCAAGTCATAGACTGTTCTCTCTGCTTCCTCACGGCAAGTGGTACAGGAGCACCAAGTCTGGGACCAAAAAAGCTCCCGGACATGATACTGATGAACAGTTAATGAAATGGCTACCCAGACTATTTGCATTGACCCCGTTTTTTTCCACTGACTCTCTTGCACTGGCTCTATACACACTCACTGGACTCTACCCACACACTCACACACACTATACTGACACTCCAACACACACACATACACACAACACAACACAACACACACTTTCACACTCTTCACATATGCTGCTGCTACTCTCTTAATCATCTATCCTGATTGCCTAGTCATTTTTACCCCAACCTACAGTTGCAGTTGGAAGTTTACATACACTTAGGTTGGAGTCATTAAAACTAGCTTGTGGAAGGCTACCTGAAATATTTGACCCAAGTTAAACAATTTAAAGGCAATACTACCAAATACTAATTGAGTGTATGTAAACTTCTGACCCACTGGGAATGTGATGAAAGAAATAAAAGCTGAACTAAATCATTCTCTACTATTATTCTGACATTTTTACATTCTTAAAATAAAGTGGTGATCCTAACTGACCTAAGACAGGTATCAAATACTTATGTCATGCAATAAAATGCTAATTAATTACTTTAAAATCATACAATGTGATTTTCTGGATTTTTGTTTTAGATTCCGTCTCTCACAGTTGAAGTGTACCTATGATAAAAAATTACAGACCTCTACCTGCTTTGTAAGTAGGAAAACCTGCAAAATCGGCAGTGTATCAAATACTTGTTCTCCACACTGTATGTAAACTTCCGACTTCAACTGTATTACCTCAATTACCTCGTACCCTGGCACATTGACTCGGTACCGGTACTCCTTGTATATCGCCTTGTTATAATTATTTTATTGTGTTACTATTTCCTTTTTTATTTATTTAAACTCCGCATTGCTGGGAAATGTCTCGTAAGTAAGCATTTCACGGTATAGTCTACACCTGTTGTATTTGGAGCATGTGACAAATACCATTTGATTTGTATACAGCTTGCCAGCTAATATAGAACCTGAAACCCCAAAAAAAATCTTTGATAAAATCTTCAATTTACCTGTAGGTGATAGATCAAGTACGGAATTACTTCTCCTCAACGTAATAGAGACATCGGAGAGACATGGTTATTTTATAAGATACACCTTCACAAACCAAACAAGGGTGATGGGACATCCATCATCGCACCTGCATAATCACATGAAGGCGCTTCGTCTCACCCATCTATTTTACTCATACATAGAGAATAAGCTACAGATAATCTGTTTATGCCGGTCTGTCACTGCAAACATCCACAGCATAAATACATCGATAGAGACCCTGTCTATGTCGGCTAGGTGTGTAGGTGCTGGGGACATGTCTTTAACCTGTGCCAGTCCCTATGCCAGTTGTCCTCAGCAGCTGTAGTGGTTCCAAGAACGATGGGGATCAGAACTTTTTGAAAATTATAAAAACTCCACCATGCTGCAATCTTGGCCTTTACCTATCTGCTGTTGGAATCACACACAGACACCATTTAAATGCTAAACCTCATTGCACATTGTGGATCCAAAATCCCCAGACTCAGTTGGCCAAGCTTGTTTTACCTTTATTTAATTAACTAGGCAAGTCAGTTAAGAACAAATTCTAATTTTCAATGACAGGGGCAGAATGACAGATTTGTACCGTGTCAGCTCTGGGATTCAAACTTGCAACCTTTACGGTTACTAGTCCAATGCTCTAACCACTAGGATACCCTGCCGCGCAGACTGAAGACAATGACATACTTGGCCTTCAAATCAAATCAAATCAAATGTATTTATATAGCCCTTCTTACATCAGCTGATATCTCAAAGTGCTGTACAGAAACCCAGCCTAAAACCCCAAACAGCAAGCAATGCAGGTGTAGAAGCACGGTGGCTAGGAAAAACTCCCTAGAAAGGCCAAAACCTAGGAAGAAACCTAGAGAGGAACCAGGCTATGAGGGGTGGTCAGTCCTCTTCTGGCTGTGCCGGGTGGAGATTATAACAGCACATGGCCTAGATGTTCAAATGTTCATAAATGACCAGCATTGTCAGATAATAATAATCATAGTAGTTGTCGAGGGTGCAACAAGTCAGTAACACAAGAATAAGTGTCAGTTGGCTTTTTCATAGCCGATCTTTGAGAGTATCTCTACCGCTCCTGCTGTCTCTAGAGAGTTGAAAACAGCAGGTCTGGGACAGGTAGCACATCCGGTGAACAGGTCAGGGTTCCATAGCTGCAGGCAGAACAGTTCGAACTGGAGCAGCAGCACGGCCAGGTGAACTGGGGACAGCAAGGAGTCATCAAGCCAGGTAGTCCTGAGGCATGGTCCTAGGGCTCAGGTCCTCCGAGAGAGAGAAAGAAAGAAAAAGAAAGAGAGAATTAGAGGGAGCATATTTAAATTCACACAGGACACCGGAAAAGACAAGAGAAATACTCCAGATGTGACAGACTGACCCTAGCCCCCCGACACATAAACTACTGCAGCATAAATACTGGAGGCTGAGACAGGAGGGGTCAGGAGACACTGTGGCCCCATCCGATGATACCCCCGGACATGGCCAAACAGGTAGGATATAACCCCACCCACTTTGCCAAAGCACAGCCTCCACACCACTAGAGGGATATCTCCAACCACCAACATACCATCTGAAGCCTTCAGTCTTCCTAGTAGCTTTGATTCTCTCAACTGGTCAACGCAACTGCATCTCACCAATGATACATGTATAATTTATCCACTTTACTCTGGAAATAACTTTTGGTATACTTACTATTCTCTATTGTTTGCCATTCAACATTCAAGTCATTACATATAGGCCTCTTGACTTTTTTCCACATTTTGTTAGGTTACAGCCTTATTCAAACATTGATGGAATTGTTTTTTTTGTTCCCTTATCAATCTGCACACAATACCCCATAATGACGAAGTAAAAACAGGTTTTTAGACAGGTTTCTCCCATTCTTCTCTGCAAATCCTCACAAGCTCTGTCAGGTTGGATGGGGAGCGTCGCTGCACAGCTATTTTCAGGTCTCTCCAGAGATGTTAGATCGGGTTCAAGTCCAGGCTCTGGCTGGGCCACTCAAGGACATTCAGAGACTTGTCCCGGAGTCATTTGTGTTGTCTTGGCTGTGTGCTTAGAGTCATTGTCATGTTGCAAGGTGAACCTTTGCCCCAGTCTGAGGCCCTGAGCGCTCTGGAACAGGTTTTCATCAAAGGTCTCTCTGTACTTTGCGCGGTTCAACTTTGCCTCAATCCTGACTAGTCTCCCAGTCCCTGCTGCTGAAAAACATCCCCACAGCATGATGCTGCCACCACCATGCTTCACCGTAGGGAGGTTCCAGGTTTCCTCCAGACATGACGCTTGGCATTCAGGCCAAAGTGTTCAATCTTGGTTTCATCAGACCAGAGAATCTTGTCTTTAGGTGCGTTTTGGCAAACTCCAAGCAGGCTGGCCACTACCATAAAGTCCTGATTGGTGGAGTGCTGCAGAGATGGTTGTCCTTCTGGAAGGTTCTTCCATCTCCACAGAGGATCTCTAGTGCTCTGTCAGCGTGACTATCGGGTTCGTGGTCACCTCCCTGACAAAGGCCTTTCACCCCCGATTGCTTAGCTTGGCCGGGCGGACAACTCTAGGAAGAGTCTTGGTGGTTCTAAACTTCTTCCATTCAAGAACGAACTGTGTTCTTGGGGACCTTCAATGCTGCAGAAATGTTTTGGTACACTTCCGCAGATCTGTGCCTCAACACAATCCTGTCTCGGGGCTCTACAGACATTTCCTACGACCTGATGGCTAAGTTTTTGCTCTGACATTCACTGTCAACTGTAGGACCTTATATAGACAGGTGTGTGCCTTCCCATATCATGTCCAATCAATTGAATTTACCACAGATGGAAACAGGATGTACCTGAGCTCAATTTGGAGTCTCATAGCAAAGGGTCTGAATACTTATGTAAATAAGGTGTTTCTCTTTTTTATTTTTTTTATTTTTTTCTAAAAAACAGTTTTTGCTTTGTCGTTATGGGGTATTGTGTGTAGACTGCTGAGGAATTGTTTTTATTTAATCAATTTTAGAATAAGGCTGTAACTTAACAAAATGTGGAAAAGGGTAAAGGGGTCTGAAGGCACTGTATATGTTGTAGGTAAGCTATTTGATTTAAGATAAGAACACTGATATTGAATCATTATCACAGGTGATCACTACCCTATCCTCCTGATTTAAAACATCATCAAACTTATCAACCCCCTCAAAAGCACTCCAGCAAAAAAGGGTCCAGTCTCTCATGCAGCTGATCAATAGTCCCATAATGTCCATACACAACAGTGTAAAGAAATCTGAAACCCCCTGGTGGCTTCAACAGTAGTCAGCACTGGGCTCCCCCATGACCTGGAGACCTGACCTGCAGTTGACCCTGAAGCTAACCACCCAGCTAATTAGCACAGCACACTCTCCAGGTCCATCCTATCTGCTCTGCAAATCAGGGTGACCCACAGCCCATCAACCATCAGGCATCAGATGACAGAGCTTCACTATCCATTGGGGGATTGCACCATCCTTTGCAAATTGCCATGGCTTGAGTACTGGTAAGTGAATATAAGGTCTTAGGAAATACAGTTGTCATTATGGAAGAAAACATGTAACACAATGTTTACAGATTACAAACTGAGAAAAACATACTATTTTTCAGTATACAGCGAATGTAAAGCAGAACACAAAATACCCTGTATGGCTTTGGTTGTAGCTCCCATGACAATTCTATATTTTACAAAGTAAAGTTAAGTCAAGATTCAAGAATAGTCAAGTGTCATATACATGCTGCCACTACTAGGCAATGGGGCTACGAGAATAAACCGTCCCTTCATCATTCCCCTAGAAGAGAAGAACTTGAATAGTCACTTTAAGTATTGACCTGGGCATTGGGCTACTCTAGCTAATCATTCTGTGTTATATAAGGTCGGTGGTCTTCCTGATTTACAGTGGGGGTCCACCTAGGTTATTTAAACATTGTCACACAAAAAAACATTAATTGTGCTCTCCTAGTTTCATCGACTGACACTGCAGTTAGGTTTATATTAGAATTGCACAATGAAACATATGTTGGAAAAAAAGACTAGTTCAAAGAGCTTACTTTATGCTTCAGTTTTTAATGCCTGTAGCTGTGTCAGGATATAAGTAGCACAAACATTGTTGCAGTGATGCTGTTTTCAGTGTAGGGACACCCTTCATGTAATTATCACCTGTGTTATTCCTCACATTGACTACTTAAGATTCTGAGCAGTGACCCCTCTCTTTGCCATTACATTCTGTTTCAGGGACATGAAAAATCTCTGGCATATAGGGGAAACCATAACCAAACAAACTAGCATGCTAGACAGCATTATTACATCACCCAGAAGCACAACAGAATGCTAATGTGACCATCAAAGGAATATTGTCCATGATGTTATGCCAATAAGAAGATCCCCTACGGGTTTCTCTTCACTTGTTGTTTGTTGTGTTTCTCTGGGATTTCCTGTCAAGTGTTGACACTGAGAAACATGTGGCGACTGTACAAGGCCGGATTCATCCTGCTAAAGCCACTTGAGTAGGATCCCTCTGAGGCAGCTCAAACTCTGGCTCTCTCAACCACTCCTCCTACCTTAACACCACAGAAATTGTTTTGTTACCTGAAACCGTCATGCGTGCCTGAATAATATCTCGTTGACGCTTTAGGGAAATCAAGTGTCAGTCTAAGCAGACGAGTACAAAACGTGTTTTGCAAAAAATAAGAAAAAAACGAAGGACACGTAAATTATAAGCAGACAGTTCCTTGGCTGTCAGAGAAAGATAAGACGAGATCGTTTCAAGCGATTTCAACCCCCCAAAGCTCTTACGCGAGTGAGAAACCTTTTTCTCTTTTGTTTTATGACTTTTATCTCCCTGTTTTCATATATATAATCTATGGGAAAGGGGCTGTTTTGAGTGCTGATAAGATATCCTGAGGGGTATCCATCAGGGCCACATCAAAAACAAAACAGAAAGATTTTGAAGAGTGGGTGTTAAAATTCACACTTAATTCTGTGAAATATACCTTCTGAGGTCTGGACTCTAGAGAACATCAATGTTGTGTTTCTTCCCTACTTGAACCATTGCCTTCTCGCTCCTGTCCAGGAAATTATCTCTGACTGCTACAGAGGTGGCTGGGGCTGGGGCTGTCATGGGAGGAAGAGGGGGAGTGTGCAGGCTGTTTGACAGCTGATGGCTGCCTCCAGGCTGAATTGTTCCAGTGGTGCTTTTGAAGTGTCCTGTCTGTATCTGGATACAGTAGCCTACAATTCATGAAAGAAATTTAGAGCAGACTTCCCTTTTCTGTACCTAGGAGCACCATGCTTGATGTTGTTTTGCGTGTCGCACACACACAGACTTTACCTATATTCCCATTGAACCTGAGCCAAGGACACCAGGGAAAGCATAGGACTAGTGACAGAAAAGGGTAAACAATACATGTCGAAGTAAATCCTCTCCACACTTACCTCACCATTGTGTGTGTTTTTGCTTCACACTTTTTGCTTCACACCGGTAACTGTATTTAATTGAATCAGGCCTATGATACAATCTTCACATTGGGACTTTGTAACGACTTGGTGATCGTGGAGGAGGAATGAGGCGCAGGAAGCAGCGAACACAGGGTAGTGGTGTTTTTAATATATACACTCACACAAAAAACAAAGGTTCCCACACACAGGGGAGAAAATACATACGGCGTCAAAACAACGTCGACACGAACATAAGCCGTCTATCAAATAAACAATCATTAATCCCGCACGAACAGGAGCGGGCCAGCTAAACTAAATAGCCCTTCTAATGGCTAATTGACCACAGGTGTCACAAAATAAAAAAAAGGGAAAAGCAAAGGGGAATCGGTGGCAGCTAATAGGCCGGAGACGACGACCGCCGAGCGCCACCCGAGCAGGAGGGGGCGCCACCGTCGGTGGGAATCGTGACAGTACCCCCCTCCTGACGTGCGGCTCCCGCAGCGCGCCGACACCGGCCTCGAGGTCGACCCGGAGGGCGAGGCGCAGGGCGATCCGGACGGAGGTGGTGGAACTCCCTCACCATAGATGGGTCCAGGACGTCCGCTGCCGGCACCCAGCACCTCTCCTCCGGGCCGTACCCCTCCCAGTCAACGAGGTACTGTAGGCCCCTCGCCCGGCGTCTCGAGTCCAGTATGGCCCGTATGCTGTACGCCGGGGACCCCCCGATGTCCAGAGGGGGCGGAGGGACCTCCGGCACCTCATCTTCGTGAAGGGGACCAGCTACCACCGGCCTGAGGAGAGACACATGAAACGAGGGGTTAATACGGTAATAGGAAGGGAGTTGCAACCGATAACACACCTCGTTTATCCTCCTCAGGACTTTGAAGGGCCCCACACACTGCGGCCCCAGCTTCCGGCAGGGCACGCGGAGGGGCAGGTTCCGGGTCGAGAGCCAGACCCTGTCTCCCGGTGTGAACACGGGCGCCTCACTGCGGTGGCGGTCAGCACTCCTCTTCTGCCGCGCACTGGCCTCCTTTAGTGAGTCCTGGACGGCTCTCCAGGTCTCCTTGGAGTGCTGGACCCAGTCCTCCACCGCAGGAGCCTCGGTCTGACTCCGGTGCCATGGTGCCAGGACCGGCTGGTAACCTAACACACACTGAAAGGGTGATATGTTAGTAGAGGAGTGGCGAAGTGAGTTCTGGGCTAACTCAGCCCAGGGAATATACCTCGCCCACTCCCCTGGCCGGTCCTGGCAATACGACCTCAGGAACCTGCCCACCTCCTGGTTCACCCTCTCCGCCTGCCCATTGCTCTCGGGGTGATAACCGGAGGTCAAACTGACCGAGACCCCCAGACGCTCCATAAACGCTTTCCAGACCCTGGATGTGAACTGGGAACCTCGATCAGAGACAATGTCCTCCGGCACCCCGTAGTGCCGGAAGACGTGGGTAAATAGGGCCTCCGCAGTCTGCAGGGCCGTAGGGAGACCGGGCAATGGGAGGAGACGGCAGGACTTAGAGAACCAATCCACAACCACCAGAATCGCCGTGTTCCCCTGAGAGGGGGGAAGATCTGTCAGGAAGTCGATGGACAGGTGCGACCATGGTCGTTGTGGAACGGGGAGGGGCTGTAACTTCCCTCTTGGTAGATGCCTAGGAGCCTTACTCTGGGCACACACCGAACAGGAAGAGACATAGGACCTCACGTCCTTAGCTAAGGTGGGCCACCAGTACTTCCCCCTTAGACTCCGCACTGTCCTCGCCTCACCAGGATGACCCGCAGTGGGTAGTGTGTGCGCCCACCGAATCAAACGATCACGAACACCGAGCGGCACATACATGCGCCCCAAGGGCACCTGCGCAGGCGCAGGTTCTAACACCAATGCCCGCTCGATGTCCGCGTCCACCTCCCATACCACAGGTGCCACCAGCCTAGACGCTGGAATGATGGGAGTTGGATCGATGGGCCGGTCCTCCGTGTCATAGAGACGGGACAGCGCGTCAGGAGATGGTAAACCTAAACCGGGCGAAAAACATGGCCCACCTCGCCTGACGCGGATTCAGTCTCCTCGCTGCCCGGATGTACTCCAGGTTTCGGTGGTCGGTCCAGATGAGAAAGGGGTGTTTAGCCCCCTCAAGCCAGTGCCGCCACACCCTCAAAGCTTTGACCACTGCTAGCAACTCCCTGTCCCCCACATCGTAGTTACGCTCCGCCGAACTGAGCTTCTTCGAAAAGAAAGCGCAGGGGCGGAGTGTCAGAGGCACACCCGAGCGCTGTGATAGCACGGCACCCACCCCAGCCTCGGACGCGTCCACCTCCACTACGAACGCTAAAGACGGGTCCGGGTGCGCCAACACGGGTGCGTCGGTGAACAGCGTCTTCAACTTCTTGAAGGCTCCGTCCGCCTCCGTCGACCATCGCAAACGCACCGGCCCCCCCTTCAGCAGTGAGGTAATGGGAGACGCTACCTGGCCAAAACCCCGGATAAACCTCCGGTAGTAATTGGCAAAGCCTAAAAACCGCTTCACCTCCTTCACCGTGGTTGGAGTCGGCCAATTACGCACGGCCTTAACGCGGTCACACTCCATCACCACCCCCGTGGTGGAAATGCGATAACCCAGAAAGGAGACGGCTCGTTTGGAAAACTCACACTTCTCAGCCTTAACGTATAGGTCATGCTCCAGCAGTCTACCAAGCACCTTGCGCACCAGGGACACATGCGCGGAGCGGGTGGCGGAATATATCAGAATGTCATCGATATAGACTATCACGCCCTGCCCATGCAGGTCCCTGAGAATCTCGTCAACAAAGGATTGAAAGACGGCTGGAGCATTTTTTAACCCATACGGCATGACGAGGTACTCATAATGGCCTGATGTGGTACTAAAGGCGGTTTTCCACTCCTCTCCCTTCTTGATACGCACCAGATTATACGCGCTCCTGAGATCCAGTTTTGTGAAGAACTGTGCTCTGTGAAATGATTCCACCGCCGTAGCGATGAGAGGTAGTGGGTAACTAAACCCCACCGTAATAGCGTTTAGACCTCGGTAATCAATGCACGGACGCAGACCTCCCTCCTTTTTCTTCACAAAAAAGAAACTCGAGGAAGCGGGTGAGATGGAGGGCCGAATGTAGCCCTGTCCCAGGGATTCCGTGACATATGTCTCCATAGCCGCAGTCTCCTCCTGTGACAAGGGGTACACGTGACTCCTGGGAAGCGCAGCGTCAACCTGGAGATCTATCGCACAATCCCCCTGTCGATGAGGTGGTAATTTAGTCGCCCTCTTTTTACAAAAAGCGATCGCCAAATCGGCGTATTCAGGGGGAATGCGCACGGTGGACACCTGGTCTGGACTCTCCACCGACGTAGCACCTATGGAAACTCCTAGACACCTACCTGAACACTCCTCTGACCAACAGGGGGTTCTGGGTGAATCTGGTGCTGACTCACCTGAGGTGACCGAGAAGTGTTCTGCCTGCCATCTCGACTCCCAGACTGGCTCCTCCAGCACCGGTCGGCCGTGTGTCCTCTCCGACCACAGCTGGTGCAGGAGGAGCCACTTCCTCCGGTGCCCCTTTGCACGGCCCCCCCCACCTCCATAGGGGTAGGGGCGGGGGTGCACGGGGGTGGAACGGGCAGGACCCTCTCCGAACGCCCGCGGGCAGCCAGCAAATTGTCCAGTCGTATGGACATATCTATGAGCTCGTCCAGGGACAGAGCTGTGTCCCGACAGGCCAGCTCCCTGCGGACGTCCGCCCGGAGACTGCAGCGGTAGTGGTCTATGAGGGCCCTGTCGTTCCACCCCGCCCCAGCAGCCAAGGTCCTGAACTCCAGCGCGAAGTCCTGGGCACTCCTCGTCTCCTGCCTGAGGTGGAACAGCCGTTCACCCGCCGCTCTTCCTTCCGGAGGGTGGTCGAACACGGCCCGAAAGCGGCGGGTGAACTCTGGGTAGTGGTCCCTCGCCGAGTCTGGACCGTTCCAGACCGCATTAGCCCACTCCAGAGCTCGGCCCGTCAGGCAGGAAACGAGGGCACTCACGCTCTCCTCCCCCGTGGGTGCAGGTCTGACGGTGGCCAGGTACAGCTCAAGCTGGAGCAAAAATCCCTGGCACCCAGCCGCCGCCCCATCGTATTCCCTCGGGAGCGCCAAACGAAGTGCGCCAGAGCCAGACGTCATGGGGGTCGAAGATGGCTGTATCGGGGGAGGTGGAGAGAGGATACCACTTCTCTCCCATCGGTCCATCCTCTCCATCATCTGGTCCATTGCCGATCCGATGCGATGGAGGACTGTCGTGTGGTGGAGTACGCGTTCCTCCATCGAGGGCAGAGGAGTGGCCGCTGCTCCCGCTGATTCCATGCCTTTTCTTATGGTGCGGGATTCTGTAACGACTTGGTAATCGTGGAGGAGGAATGAGGCGCAGGAAGCAGCGAACACAGGGTAGTGGTGTTTTTAATATATACACTCACACAAAAAACAAAGGTTCCCACACACAGGGGAGAAAATACATACGGCGTCAAAACAACGTCGACACGAACATAAGCCGTCTATCAAATAAACAATCATTAATCCCGCACGAACAGGAGCGGGCCAGCTAAACTAAATAGCCCTTCTAATGGCTAATTGACCACAGGTGTCACAAAATAAAAAAAAGGGAAAAGCAAAGGGGAATCGGTGGCAGCTAATAGGCCGGTGACGACGACCACCGAGCGCCACCCGAGCAGGAGAGGGCGCCACCGTCGGTGGGAATCGTGACAGACTTGAAACTATGTTCATTACATTATCATGGTTCACTCATGCAATTCATTTAACCTTTTCATGTGTGAGTTCCAAATATCTCTAACCATCACCCCTGTGTGAGTCTTTTCATGCGCGTGATGTCAGAATGTTCTCACTCTTCCAAAATGTGATTGTTACGCAACAGGACAGTTACCCGTGCTGCCCTCAAACCAAGGCACGCTGCCTGTTTATCATCTATAGGCTATGTTTCAACTTGTCAATTTCAAATTATTTTCCAACAAGTTTTATTTTCTAACAACATTTTGAACGAATTCACATAAGTAGTAGCCCATTTCACTGTTGCAGACAATTTATGTTTGATGCTTTAGTGAGCTGCACAAACTTTTCTCTTCAACAAAATTTTCTCTTCAACAAGAGCCCAAGTAATTCCCTAGTGATTCCCCAGATCAAGTATGAAGACATTGCACATCTCTAGGCAGAACAGGCCTTGCACAAACGTTTTCCCCTAGCACATTTTCTGGCTGGAGCCTGCATTAACTTCAGGGATGTTTTCCTTACAAATGTGACTTTGGACATGTGTGCGTTCCTATCAAAGTAAGTGGCTTATTTTCTGTATATCGTGTTATTGTTTCTACTGTAGCACACCGTATGTAAATCAAATTGTATTAATCACATGCGCAGAATACAACAGGTGTGAAATGCTTACTTACGAGCCCCTAACCAACAGTGCAGTTTAAAAAAATCTGGATATGAATAAGAGATAAAAGTAACAAGTAATTAAGGAGCAGCAGCAAAAAATAAAATAACAATACAGGGGGGTGCCGGTACAGAGTGCGGGGGCAGCGATTAGTTGGGGTAGTATGTACATGTAGGTAGAGTTAAAGTGACAATGCATAGATGACAACAGAGAGTGGCAGTGGTGTATGTGTGGGGGGGGGGAAGGGGCGGCAATGTGAATAGTCTGGGTAGCCATTTGACTAGATGTTCAGGAGACTTATGGCTTCGGGGTAGAAGCTGTTTAGAAGCCTCTTGGAACTAGACTTTGCGCTCCGGTTCTGCTTGCCGTGTGGTAGCAGAGAGAACATTCTATGACTAGGGTGGCTGTAGTCTTTGACAATATTTATGGCCTTCCTCTGACACCGCCTAGTATAGAGGTCCTGGATGGCAGGAAGCTTGGCCTCAGTGATGTACTGGGCTGTTCGCACTAACCTCTGCAGTGCCATGCGGTCGGAGGCTGAGCAGTTGCCATACAGTGATGCAGCCAGTCAGGATGCTCTCCTGCAGCTGTAGAACCTTTTGAGGATCTGAGGACCCATGACAAATCTTTTCAGTCTCCTAAGGGGGAATAGGTTTTGTTGTGTTCGCTTCACGACTGTCATGGTGTGCTTGGACCATGTTAGTTTGTTGGTGATGTGGACACCAAGGAACTCTCTACCACTCAACCTGCTCCACGGCATCCCCATTGATGAGAATGGGGGCGTGCTCGGTCCTCTTTTTCCTGTAGTCAACAATCATCTCCTTTGTCGAGTCATGTGTTCCGGTTCTTGTATACTCTGTAACAAGTACATCAACGATTTGTAATATGCTGAAAAGTGGCTAAACTAAGTTCATATTTTTCAGGCAATGAACACAGCCATCTTTCACTTTGTTTATTTGCGTTTTATAGTGAATGGCCTTCTGGGATTAGGGAGTTTTCGCCAAGTCAAACATAAACAAACATGGCTGCCATCATAAAGAATTTACCTTCTCTTAGCTTAGCTGACACCCAGCTATTTTCAAAACAATATTACATTTCTCCCTTGTGCTGACCAGAGATGTGGTACATTGTAAACTAGTCTAGCTGTTAGGTCGCTAACTTATGTTTTGTTTTTTTGTCAGCGCAACCTGTTATTTAGACTGGTTTATGGAATGAGTTTAGCTGTGGATCCCATCTTTTACAATAAAAGGTGAAATTGAGGAATAAAGTTGTGAAGACCTTTATTTCCCATCAGTACAAAACATTGTTGAGACTCTTTTCAGACAACAATGATGTTTAGATGCATTTATTGCATCATACGTTCTGTCGCTACTGTTCCAATCATATGTTTGTGATCGTATGCTGCAGGGACCACTCAACAATGATCACAAATACGTGACTGTACGCGTCAAAGGGTTAATCATGTTTACTCAATGTCACCATTCAATGAAAAGAGCTTGGCTGAAGAATTCATAGTCTTAACCATATGTCTATCACTGCAGGGCTATGACTAGCTCAAATCAGGTTTCCTGGTCCTCATGTCAATGTGAATCTGCATGTTTATAAGCATGGCTGTTTGAGACACGGAGGAAGAAAATGGCCTAATGGATCCATGTAAATGAAGATGGAGAATAAATAGACGTGGAAATTTTGAAATTGGGCTGGCACGCTAATCAGAGGCAGACGGGAGACACCAATCAGTCTTCCAGGACGGAGACCGGGCACATCCAATGGCACTTCTTATTTCCATTCTCCACGCTCGTAAATCCTGTCAGCTCCCTCACACACAGACAGCGGCTGCATTTCACGCTGTTCTCTGAGCCACAATCAGCAGAGCCACAGTCTCCATGGCTGGAGGAGAGGAGAGAAGGAATGAGACAGAGGGAGAGAGATTTATGTTTTTTTTTTATTCGGATCCCCATTAGCTGTTAAAGAAGCAGCAGCTATTCTTCCTGGCATCCACACAAAACATAGGACAAAATACAGAACACTAATGGACTTGAGGTATTGTTTAAAACTGATTTTATTGCTTGCCTGAGTTACCTGAGGTGGAAGAGAATTCCATGTAGTCATTGCTCTATACAATAGTGTGTCTCCCATCCTCTGTTCTGGACTTGGGGACTGTGAAGAGACACTTGATTGCGTATCTTGTGGGGTATGTATGGGTTTTTGAGATGTTGTAACTGACTGAACAGTCTATTCGGTACTGTCAGCACGTCAATACTTCTTACAAAGACCAACAGTGATTCAGTCAATCTCTCCTCCACTCCGAACCAAGAGAGACTGACGTGCATGTTATTGAAATTGGCAATTCATGTACATTTGATGGCCAGACGTGCTGCTCGGTTCTGGGTCAGCTGCAGCTTTTCTAGGTACGTTTTTGCTTCATCTGAACGTACAAGCTTTTCGAGCAATAGTCAAGATGCGACAAAACCAGAGCCTGTAGGACTTGTTTGTTTGCATGTGAAAACAGAGCATCTCCTTATAACAGATGGACCTCTCCCCATCTTTACAACAACATAATCAAAATGCTTTGACCATGTTTACATGGTCAAAGCAATGTACACTGAACAATCTACACTGAACAAAAATATAAACGCAACATGTAAAGCCTTGGACCCATGTTTCATGAGCTGAAATAAAAGATCCCAGAAATGTTCCATACGTACAAAAAGCTTATTTCTCTCAAATGTTGCGCACACATTTGATTACATCCCTGTTAGTGAGCATTTCTTATTTGCCAAGGTAATTCATCCACCTGACAGGTTTGGCATATCAAGAAGCTGATTAAAAAACATGATCAAACATGATCATGATCAGATGTGTCAAGTTTTGAGGGAGCATGCAATTGGCAGGGCTGATACATTAGAATTTAATGTTAATGTCTCTACTATAAGCCGCCTCAACATCACATTAGAGAATTTTTGAGTACGTCCAACCAGCCTCACAATCGCAGACCACGTGAATGGCGTCATGTGGGCAAGCGGTTTGCTGATGTAAACGTTGTGAACAGAGTGCCCCATGGTGGCAGTGGGGTTATGGTATGGGAAGGCATAAGCTATGGACACCAAACACAATTACATTTTATCTTTGGCAATTTGAATGCACAGAAATACTGTGACGAGATCATCAAGCCCATTGTCGTGCCATTCATCCGCCACCATCACCTCATATTTCAGCATTATAATGCATGGCCCCATGTCACAAGGATCTGTACACAATTCCTGGAAGCTGAAAATGTCCCAGTTATTCCATGGCCTGCATACTCACCAGACTTGTCACCCATTGAGCAAGTTTGGGATGCTCTGAATCGACGTATACGACAGCGTGTTCCAAAATCCAACAACTTCGCACAGCCATTGAAGAGGAGTGGGACAACATTACACAGGCCACAATCAACAACCTTATCAACTCAATGAGAGGCAAATGGTGGTCACACCAGATACTGTGTGGTTTATCTGATCCATGCCCCTGACTTTTTTGGGGGGTATCTGTGACCAACAGATGCATATCTGTATTTCCAGTCATGTAAAATCCATAGATTAGGGTCTAATGAATTTATTTCTGATTTCCTTATATGAATTGTAACTCAGTAAAATCTTTGAAATTGTTGCATGTTGCGTTTATATTTTTGTCCAGTATAATATAACACCAAGAAGTTTAGTCTCATCTACTTGCTCAAAAGCCACATTGTTCATTACCAGATTCAGCTGATGTCCAGTACCTACACTGGTATTATATGGTCAACAATATCTAAGGCTGCAAAAGAAAAGGGTTCTCTGGCTCTCCCCATTGGAGAACTCTTTGAAAAACCACTTTTGGTTC
Organism: Salmo trutta; assembly: GCF_901001165.1. Classification (NCBI taxonomy): domain Eukaryota; kingdom Metazoa; phylum Chordata; class Actinopteri; order Salmoniformes; family Salmonidae; genus Salmo; species Salmo trutta. The sequence continues at coordinate 36,553,094 of NC_042963.1, forward strand.
CAGGTAGAACTATTTGGGGTTCTACCTGGAACCAAAAAGGGTTCTTCAAAGAGGGTTAACCTATGGGGACAGCCTCAGAACCCTTTTTTTCTAAGAAATACAATGCTTTTGGTTTTGGATATGTTCAGGACTAGTTTATTCCTAGCCACCCATTCTAAAACGGACTGCTGACATGTATAGTGATGAATAATCTGCGTACAGGATTTGTTTAACACTAATTGCAGATCATAAGTAAATATAGAGAACAGTAAAGGGCCAAGAGAGCTACCTTATGGAATACCACACTTTACATGTTTTACGTTAGAGAAGCTTCCATTAAAGAAAACCCTATGTGTTCGATTAGATTGGTAGCTCTCTATCCATGATGTGGCAGATTATGTAAAGCCATAACACATACTTTTTTTTATGACAAATGATGGTCAACAATATCTAAGGCTGCACTGAAATCTAACAATACAGCTCCCACAATATTCGTATTATCAATTTCTTTCAGACAATCATCAGTCATTTGTTTCGGTGCAGTACATGTTGAGTGTCGTTCCTTATAAGCGTGCTGCAGGTCAGTTGTTAAATTGTTCATAGAGAAATATCATTGTATCTGGTCAAACATTATTTTCCATAAGTTTTCTAAGAACTGGCAGCAAGCTGATTGGTCGGCTGTTAGAGCCACCATTTTTGGGTAGCGGAATGACTTTTGCATCCCTCCAGGTCTGTAGACCCTGAAGAAGGCACAGCGATGCCGAAACGTTGTTGTTTTACCCAATAAATTACTGGGAGTTTATATATATATATATATATATATATATATATATATATATATATGAGTGTGTGACTCTCTTTATTTTTATAAAACACTAAACAACACAACAATATAGCACCTGGAATACTGAGAGATAAATACAAATTGAGCTTGGTTTAGATATTATTGCGCTTACCCCTGTACTCTATTCATTGGGGGATTTATTTCTTCCTGGCATTTGTTACACATCCATTATGCTCTGTGTTTGCTTATTTTAATACAAATAATATTAATATTCCAGAATGCAATGCATTCCTCCCACAGGAAAACAGCTGCTGTGCAGCAAGGCAGTTTGATGGCACTGGGTCTGACTCCCATCATGGTATTACAGTCACATGGTATCACTCTGCACAAAACCAATATCAGCATCAACAGCACTTTGGCTATACAGTAAACCATGTAACACTCCTCTGTTTTCACACCATGTGTATTGCATTGCAAGGTTATATGTTATTTTATATGTTGTGTAAGTTGTTTACTTTTGAAATGTTTTTTTCTGTGGCCTCCTTTTCTGAGATCTCAGGCTCTGAGTACTCACAATAGGAGAGGCGAGGTGTTGACATGTCACTCCATTTAAGTTGAGAGCACAGCACACATATTTAAGAGAGAGAGTGAGAAGGACAGATTGGTACCAAGAGAACAAGTGAGTAGGAGGGTGTGGGAGTGTTTGTGTGTTACACTGCTATTTTCTCTTTACAGTCTCTCTGCAACTCCTCTGATTCCTCATGAGGCCAAGACTAACACACACACCCTCTACTCTACTCTGGAGTGGCACATTTGGAGTGGCTGACCAGCGAGGAGCAGAAAAGTGTTAATGCTGTCGGGGAGGAGAAAGGCTGAGCCCTGAGTGGTTTGTTGTCTCCCTCTGTGAATTACACATTCTGTTGACAGTAGATGGGATTCAGCCATCTGAAGAATTACAGCTGTACATAGGGATGTCAAGTGCCACTCAGCGAGGAGTCTCCACTATGATCGCAATCAATATCGGTTAAAGTGGAGGTTAACAGCACAGTGACTGTCAGTAGTTTCAGCTGGTTGGTTATTGGCATCGCATCTGTCAACTATTGACACATAATTTCCCTTCCCACAGACTCCCGCCGAGAGGCTCTTAGTAACTTGAAGCAGATAACACAAAAGTTCAATTTCAATCAACAGTACTGCAAAAGCAACACAAAATATATCAGTAGTTTACGCTTTTTGCTTTCAAATAAACAACTATTTCCACAAAGAAAACAAAGAGAATTAGAGAAACCTAGGGGATTCTGCAAAAATATGAGCAAGGAAGATATCAGCAACCCAAAACTGATTCAGATTGCTACCATATAGAGGACAAAACTATAAGAATAGCTGTAAATATTGTTGTTTCTGGGGAATTTGTAAGGGTAAATACATCAAAAGCGTTCCTTATAATTTGGTCAATATATCCCAACCACAACTGAAATAACAATTTCTGTATTACTTGAAACTGTTGGTCAGTTCAGAAAGTAGCCACGCCTGGCAATTTCTTTAGTAGAACCACTGTGAGAAAGTCAGTTCTGTATCTGTCCAGATCAATTAAACGTTTTCTACATTACATAATGTCTTGTACTGAACAACACATTTCCCCAAAACGCTTTTCAACATTCTTGAACAGACTTTGAGGTAGCTTACGTTTGCTCCATTTGGTGGGTGTGGCGGGGTGTGGCTTGAAGCAATAAGTGGCGTACTTGAAGCGCAGCGGCACATTTTGAACCCACACCCCACCCCCCCATTTTTCAACTGGTCATTCAACAGCACTGTTTCCATTTAATTTAACCTTGCATTAAGTTTTTTCGTACTGAACACAGCCCTGGTGACCTTTCTACTCCAAAATGTATGAAAATACACTTATGGTGGCACCATTCAAATATAATTGTCCCCTCCAAAAATGTGCCTAACTGATTTAGTTTAGTAGCTATAACTAAATAGGCTGAAACATCGGGTTGCCCATCTGTATTTGTGCTAATCATTAGCTAGATCAATGCATCTCAAACGTTTTCAGTCATGGCTCCCTTTCATGATGGGGGAACATTCTATGCCCCCTCACCTCCCTCAATTAAATGAACTGCAACTATTGTTACACAAAAAAATTATAAGAATACATTTTATTCATCAAAAAACAGTACATACAAACACCAGTATCTGGTTTCCCTTCCATATTGAAATTTTTAAAAAAAACTATTAATGAAGGAGAAAAAACCCTGCTTACTGCTGTGCAATATCACATCCATCTCTATCAATACAGACCATTGTCATGACTCTCCTGTGATGACCCAAAAGATCAGATTGCAGTGGATCAGCTCTACAGAGCTCTATCTTCCACAGAGGGGGGAGGGATGGATGTGGGGTTTTTATGACACCTCACGTTGGTCATAAACCATAGGCAGCTGACTATTCCTTTTGGGGTCTAGTTTGGGTGATTGGAATGTCTGTGTGCCTTATGAAGAGTTTGCCACCCAAAAACTACAACATCAAACAATGGACACTGGAACAATATATTTCAACATCCGAATGTTATTAAAAAATTAATGTCTATTTTGTTATGTCATTAAAAGTAGCATGAAGATGTTATAACGAAAACATTATAACTTTAAGAGTTTCATACTGTGTATATCATGTTTACATACTTTACGTTGTGTGGAAAATATATTGCTCAAAAAAATAAAGGGAACACGTAAACAACACATCCTAGATATGAATGAAAGAAATAATCTTATTAAATACTTTTTTCTTTACATAGTTGAATGGGCTGACTACAAAATCACACAAAAATAATCAATGGAAATCCAATTTATCAACCCATGGAGGTCTGGATTTGGAGTCACACTCAAAATTAAAGTGGAAAACCACACTACAGGCTGATCCAACTTTGATGTAATGTCCTTAAAACAAGTCAAAATTAGGCTTAGTAGTGTGTGTGGCCTTCACGTGCCTGTATGACCTCCCTACAACGCCTGGGCATGCTCCTGATGAGGTGGCGGATGGTCTCCTGAGCGATCTCCTCCCAGACCTGGACTAAAGCATCCGCCAACTCCTGGACAGTCTGTGGCGCAACGTGGGGTTGGTGGATGGAGCGAGACATGATGTCCCAGATGTGCTCAATTGGATTCAGGTCTCGGGAACGGGCGGGCCAGCCCATAGCATCAATGCCTTCCACTTGCAGGAACTGCTGACACACTCCAGTCACATGAGATCTAGCATTGTCTTGCATTAGGAGGAACCCAGGGCGAACCGCACCAGCATATGGTCTCACAAGGGGTCTGAGGATCTCATCTCGGTACCTAATGGCAGTCAGGCTACCTCTGGCGAGCACATGGAGAAAAGAAATGCCACCCCACACCAAACCGGTCATGCTGGAGGATGTTGCAGGCAGCAGAACGTTCTCCACGGCGTCTCCAGACTCTATCATGTCTGTCACATGTGCTCAGTGTGAACCTGCTTTCATCTGTGAAGAGCACAGGGTGCCAGTGGCGAATTTGCCAATCTTGGTGTTCTCTGGCAAATGCCAAACGTCCTGCACGGTGTTGGGCTGTTAGCACGACCCCCACCTGTGGACGTCGGGCCCTCATACCACCCTCATGGAGTCTGTTTCTGACCGTTTGAGCAGACACATGCACATTTGTGGCCTGCTGGAGGTCATTTTGCAGGGCTCTGGCAGTGTTTCTCCTGCTCCTCCTTGCACAAAGGCGGAGGTAGCGGTCCTGCTGCTGGGTTGTTGCCCTCCTACGGCCTCCTCCACGTCTCCTGATGTACTGGCCTGTCTCCTGGTAGCGCCTCCATGCTCTGGCCCCTGCCCTGACAGACACAGCAAACCTTCTTGCCACAGCTCGCATTGATGTGCCATCCTGGATGAGCTGCACTACCTGAGCCACTTGTGTGAGTTGTAGACTCCATCTCATGCTACCACTAGAGGGAAAGCACCGCCAGCATTCAAAAGTGACCAAATCATCAGCCAGGAAGCATAGGAACTGAGATGTGGTCTGTGGTCCCCACCTGCAGAACCACTCCTTTATTAGGGGTGTCTTGCTAATTGCCTATAATTTCCACCTGTTGTCTATTCCATTTGCACAACAGCATGTGAAATTTATTGTCAATCAGTGTTGCTTCCTAAGTGGACAGTTTGATTTCACAGAAGTGTGATTGACTTGGAGTAACATTGTGTTGTTTAAGTGTTCCCTTTATTTTTTTGAGCAGTATATTTTCTGAAAGTCACGCTCCGATGTAAAATGCGGTTTTTAGATATAAATATGAACTTGATCGAACAAAAAATGCATGTATTGTGTAACATGATGTCCTAGGAGTGTCATCTGATGAAGATCGTCAAAGGTTAGTGCTGCATTTAGCTGTGTTTTGGGAATTTGTGATGCATGCTAGTTGCTTGGAAAATGGTTGTGTGGTTATTTGTGTTTATGTACTCTCCTAACATAATCTAATGTTTTGCTTTCGCTGTAAAGCCTTTTGGAAATCGGACAATGTGGTTCGATTCAGGAGAAGTGTATCTATAAAATGGTGTAAAATAGTCCTATGTTTGAGAACTTTGAATTTTGACATTTTGTGGTTTTAAATTTGGCGCTCTGATTTTTCACTGGCTGTTGAATAGTGTGGGACGATTGCGTTCCACCTCCCCTAGAGAGGTTAAACCTCTTCGCTATAGGGGGCAGTATTTTCACGGCCGAATGAAAAACGAACCCAAATTAAACGGCCTACTACTCGCATATTATTAGTAGATTTGGATAGAAAACACTCTGAAGTTTCTAAAACTGTTTGAATGATGTCTGTGAGTATAACAGAACTCATATGTCAGGCAAAAAGCTGAGAAAAATCCAACCAGGAAGTGGGAAGTCTGAGAATTGTCGTCTTTTAGACCAATTTCTATTGAAAATTCAGTGTCTGTGGGGTCAACTTGCACTTCCTAAGGCTTCCACTAGATGTCAACAGTCGTTACACAGTTGTTTGAGTCTCCTATGGTGAGTTTTCACCGAATAACAGCCGGTTCAAGCAGTGTACTGTCTGAGGTCATGTAGTTACTTCATGCGCAATCACGCATGGATAGCATTTTATATTTTTCTTCTGTAATGAATACGCTATTGTCCGGTTGGAATATTAATCGATTGTTTATATTAAAAACACCCTAAGGTTTGATTGGAAACTTTTGAGCTTTTCGTCTATTGATTTGCGCCCCCGTCTCGTGCCTTTTGGAATAGTGTTCTGGACGCGCCAACAAAACAGAGGTATTTTGACATAAATTATGGACTTTATCAAATAAATGAACATTTCTTGTGGAAGTGGGAGTCCTTCCGAGTGCATTTCGCCGAAGATCAGCAAAGGTAATAAAATATTTATAACAGTATTTTAGAGTTTTGACGACGCCGTGGCTTGGCGGTTATTAACTGTATAGCTTGCATTGATGGTTGAGCTATGTACTCAGAATATTGAACAATGTGCTTTCTCCGTAAAGTTATTTTGAAATCTGACACAGCGGTTGCATTAACCTCTTTAGGGTAGGTGGCAGCTAATCGTCCCACCTACGTAACAGCCAGTGGAATCCTGTGGCGCGTTATTCAAATACCTTAGAAATGCTATTACTTCAATTTCTCAAACATATGACTATTTTACAGCATTTAAAAGACAAGACTCTCGTTAATCTAACCACACTGTCCGATTTCAAAAAGGCTTTACAGCGAAAGCAAAACATTAGATTATGTCAGCAGAGTACCCAGCCAGAAATAATCAGACACCCATTTTTCAAGCTAGCATATAATGTCACAAAAACCCAGAAGACAGCTAAATGCAGCACTAACCTTTGATGATCTTCATCAGATGACACACCTAGGACATTATGTTATACAATACATGCATGTTTTGTTCAATCAAGTTCATATTTATATCAAAAACCAGCTTTTTACATTAGCATGTGACGTTCAGAACTAGCATACCCACCGAACACTTCCGGTGAATTTACTAAATTACTCACGATAAACGTTCACAAAAAGCATAACAATTATTTTAAGAATTATTGATACAGAACTCCTCTATGCACTCGATATGTCCGATTTTAAAATAGCTTTTTGATGAAAGCACATTTTGCAATATTCTAAGTAGATAGCCCGGCATCACAGGGCTAGCTATTTAGACACCCAGCAAGTTTAGCCTTCACCAAACTCTGATTTACTATTAGAAAAGTTTGATTACCTTTGGTGTTCTTTGTCAGAATGCACTCCCAGGACTTCTACTTCAATAACAAATGTTGGTTTGGTCCCAAATAATCCATAGTTATGTTCAAACAGCGGCGTTTTGTTCGTGCGTTCAAGACACTATCCGAATGGTAAATAAGGGTTACGAGCACGGCGCATTTCGTGACAAAAAAAATCTAAATATTCCATTACCGTACTTCGAAGCATGTCAACCGCTGTTTAAAATCAATTTTTATGCCATTTTTCTCGTAAAAAAGCGATAATATTCCGACCGGGAATCTGCGTTTAGGTAAATAGACGACAGAAAATAAAGCACAGGATCGACTCGTGCACGCGCCTAAGCCCATTATCCTCTTATCGGCCACTTGCCAAAAGCGCAAATGTGTTTCAGCCTGGGGCTGGAATGACATCATTCAGCTTTTTCCCGGGCTCTGAGAGCCTATGGGAGCCGTAGGAAGTGTCACGTTACAGCAAAGATCCTCAGTCTTCAATAAACAGAGACAAGAAGAACAAGATCTTGTCAGACAGTCCACTTCCTGTTCAGAATCTTCTCAGGTTTTTGCCTGCCATATGAGTTCTGTTATACTCACAGACACCATTCAAATAGTTTTAGAAACTTTAGGGTGTTTTCTATCGAAAGCCAATAATTATATGCATATTCTAGTTACTGGGTAGGAGTAGTAACCAGATTAAATCGGGTACGTTTTTTATCCGGCCGTGTAAATACTGCCCCCTAGCACTAACAGGTTAATAGTTCCACTTCTCCTTCAAAGTCTCACTTACATTGCTACATATTAAAGTCTCAGCTTGTCCCATGCACACACATTAGTACATTAACCTTATAATCACTCGGTTATACATTTTCAGGGTGAAATCATTTAGTCAAACCTTTAATCATATAATTTCCAATACACAAACACAGGATCTGTGCTCCAGTATTCTCTTAGGGAGTTCTTTACTATCCCCATGAGAAGGACTGTCAGCAGGAAGGTATATATTTCACTAATTGTGGTTGTCACCCATTTAGCAAGTTTCCCCCTCACTCCTGGCTCTCTCTTCTCCTGTAGCTCCAAGGAATAGCGATTGGTCTCCTCTACTGTGTCTCCCACCAGCTCCTCTGTCAGAAACAACTTGAAGCTGCCTCAGTTGAAAATGGCAAGGGGCGTTGCACTCCAGACTGGGACTCGTCAAAGCAATCAGCAGGGCCAGGATGGGTGAAATGGCTGGCAGCCTTCCAGATACCACAGAACTCCTGTACTTCATCCACTGTCGGTCTGCCTCCATCACCACCAGCATCTTTAAAGGGAACTGGGACTTTGTCAGTGGTTAAGGGGTCCTCAGATTCAGGATTCTCAATGGCTACAAGGTTGGCGGGCAGCTCCTCGCTGTCACTGTCAGAATCTGATTCCTGACTTTCATACTCGGACTCGTTGTCAGAATTTTAAAAAATCTCCAGAATTTCCACACTTGTAAGTTGTCTCCTTTTGAAAGGCATTGCTAAATGCTACAGCTTAGCTCACTAGCTACATACATAAACAACAACACTGAACCACTGAATGGCTCAGAGTGGGAGTGAGAGGTTTCGTGGTTGACTGCCAGCACGTGCCACTTGTATCAATAAATCACAATCAGAAAATGTTTTGTGTGGTAATTATTTATATATTTACTGTTTTATTCACATGTTTTCAATTACAGGTGACAAATCATGAATTCCGATTCTTGCATAATATGTGTGTAAAATACTTTTTTGAAGGTTGTACTGATTATGATGAGCTAAGCTAATTCCAGCTGTGTAGCCATGTTTGTTGACATACAATGCATTCTGTGTTTCACATAATTGTCTGTTTGAACAAAGATGTTATAACGAAATGAGGTGACAAACGGTTCACTCATTTTTTGAGGACTTCCGGAAATGAATGGTGGGATGTGAATGGTGGTAGACGACACACCCCTTCAACATGCATACTATAAACAGACCAAACTCATCTTGTCTTCTCTTATTATCTTTGGTTTCTGTGAGGAAAAAAAGCATGGCTGCACGCTGAAACTAATCATCGTCAGATTACTTTTGATTTATAGAAAGTGTTTTACTACATTTTTTCAATCAATGGTGAGCTCACCCGTGATGTGATAAATTATACATAGTAATTGCTATTAGCTAATTCATATTGTAATTTATGTCAGCCGAGAGTTAGAAAATATGACCACTTGTGTTGCGTCAATCTTTCCTCAGTTAGTGCTAGGACAAATTTAACCTACATTTTTCCGGTTAGGATGATTGTGTTATGCTATAGATACTTCTGTGAATATCTGAACATTGCATCCAAAAACTGCTCACATTCTGGACATAACTTTGTAAGGACTGTGTTTGTGTAAATAGTTTCTGAAAAAAAGTGTGGCATGCTCAAATGCTGATTGTTGTGTCATTCGAAACTGTCCGTTCTAAATAAGCATTCTAAATAAGCGTTCTAATCACACGGGTGTGATCGTACACTTCAGGGACCACTGTAGAATGATCACACCCGTGTGATGGTATGTGTGAAAGGGTTAAACACATTTTTCCCGTGGTGCCCCAAATTCCTAATGAGTTAATTGTTACATGATTAATTTAACCTCTCTGGGCTATGTGGGACGATTTCGTCCCACCTACGTAACAGCCACTTCAATCCAGTGGCGCGATTTTTGAATCGTTAGAAATGCTATAACTTCAATTTCTCAAACATATGACTATTTCACAGCTATTTAAAGACAAGAATCTCGTTAATCTAACCCCACTGTCCGATTTCAAAAAGGCTTTACAACAAAAGCAAAACATTAGATTATGTCAGCAGAGTACCCAGCCAGAAATAATCACACAGCCATTTTTCAAGCTAGCATATCATGTCACATAAACCCAAACCATATCTAAATGCAGCACTAACCTTTGATGATCTTCATCAGATGACACACCTAGGACATTGTGTTATACAATACATGCATGTCTGTTCAATCAAGTTCATATTTATATCAAAAACCAGCTTTTTACATTAGCAGGTGACGTTCAGAACTAGCATTCCCACCGAACACTTCCGGTGATTTTACTAAATTACTCACGATAAACGTTCACAAAAAGCATAACAATTATTTTAAGAATTATAGATACATTACCCCTCTATGCACTCGATATGTCCGATTTTAAAATAGCTTTTCGGATGAAGCACATTTTGCAATAATCTAAGTACATAGCCCGGCATTACAGGGCTAGCTATTTAGATACCCACCCAGTTCAGCCTCCACCAAAATCACATTTCCTATAAGAAAAATGTTCTTACCTTGCTTGTTCTTCATCAGAATACACTGCCAGGACTTCTACTTCAATAACAAATGTTGGTTTGGTCCCAAATAATCCATCGTTATATTCCAACAGCGACGTTTTGTTCGTGAGTTCTAGAATGCTTCTTCGCGGTGTTGCGCATGGCGCATTGGCGTGTCAAAAATGTCTAAATATTCCATTACCGTACTTCGAAGCATGTCAACCGCTGTTTAAAACCAATTTTTATGCCATTTATGTCGTAGAGAAGTGTTAATATTCCGACCGGGAGTATGCATTGAGCCTAAACAGCCGAATAAAATTTCTCCTCAGAAGCGACTCATGCACGCGCATCATTGAAAGGTCCTCCGAGCATCCACTTACAAAAGGCGATAATATATTTCAACCTGAGGTTCCCTCGTAAACCTTCAGTTATTTCGCGGGCTCTGAGAGCCTATTGGAGCCCTGGGAATTGTCACGTTACAGCTAAGATCCTTACTTTTCAATAAAAAGAGGTAAGACGCACGACTCCTTGTCAGACAGGGTACTTCCTGCTTGAAGCCTTGTCAGGTTTTTGCCTGCCATAGGAGTTCTGTTATACTCACAGACACCATTCAAACAGTTTTAGAAAATTCAGAGTGTTTTCTATCCAAACCTGAACAATAATATGCATATTCTAGCTTCTGAGTTGGTGTAGGAGGCAGTTAAAAATGGGAACATATTTTTTCCAAAATTCTCAATACTGCCCCCTATACCAAACAGGTTAATTGAGTAATAATTAAACGTAGTAGGTCATTATTCAATAAATAGCAGTCATCACATTAATGATATCACGTTTGAAGGTAACACCCAGGTGCAGACAATGTCAAAGTACAAAATTTGAACACAGGCAGGCAAAGGTACCGGATGGCAGGCAGGCTCAGGGTCAGGTCAGGCAGAGGTCGGTAATACAGAGTAGTGGGGCAAAGGTACTGGATGGCAGGCAGGCTCAGGGCAGGCAGATGTCGGTAATCCAGGGTAGAGGGAAAAGGTACAGGACGGCAGGCAGGCTCAGGGTCAGGGCAGAAAGAAAGGACAAAACCGGGAAAAATAGAAAATAGACAAGGCAGGAGCAAGGGGAAAACCGCTGGTAGGTTTAAGGAACAAAATGAACTGGCAACAGACAAACAGAGAACACAGGTATAAACACAAGGGGGAAATTGGGGAAGATGGGCGACACCTGGAGAGGGGTGGAGACAAGCACAAAGACAGGTGAAACAGAACAGGGCGTGACAAATGATAGTCACGTCACGTCCCGACACTAGGGTCGGCCAATTTCTTTTGAGATTTTCTCAATTGAAATAAAATCTAAAGATGGTTCTGGAAGTATTCTTTGAGTGATTATCAGGTTGCATAAACATGATGAGTGCTTTACCCCACAATTCTTGCATAAATAAACATAAATAAGGAGGATAAGTTGCTGCTGCTGGTCAGTCTGTGAGTCAGGCAGGCTAACTCTGACTGGGGAAAGAAACAGGCTTGCTTGAGCCTACTGCCTGAGGTTCACAGAAACAACCCTTCTCTCATTCTGTGACTTACTCGATACCAATTGTTTCAAAGTTTATAATACTACCAAAGTTGTCTTTGAAATCACAAAATTGAGCCCAATATAACTGTTACCAATTATCACTTGTTTTGAGAAATCGTGTTCACACGGGAGATTCACATCTAGTCACTTCGCAATAGAAACTTTCTCTATTAGAAAAATATCATGTTCTATATAATTCTTATTTGTGCAAAATGTGACTTTACTTCTTTATTTGTTACAAGTTAGCTCACATAATTAAGGGTTTGTTAGGAAGAGAAAGAGAGGAGCTATTGGAGCTATTGCGCCATTCTCCTTACAAGCCTCGCACAACTTTTTTCCCTTCACAAACCAAGGCTTCTGAGGACTGGCCAAACCAAAAGTATAATTAGCTGCGGGGGGGTGTCCAATCACAAAATTAGGAATTAAGTAGTACTGAGGAGTGTAAAGCAGTGAGAAAATAATTTCCAATCTATAAAATTCATCATGGTATATTATTGAGGGGGTAAAATTGACCTGTCTCTAATATGGGGGGGGAGGGCTCATGACTCCCCTGTCCCCCGCAAGTTACGTGCCTGCTCATGGATCAAACAGTGGTTTGCCCTTCAAAGCAGGCCATATCCATGTCTTTCCCCACTAAAGAGTGAAAAGTAATCCACACACGAGTCATATTGATCCCAATGGTTTTACCCAACTGAAAAGATAAAAGGAAAAGATAAAAGAGGGACACTTCCCCCTCTGCTCTCTCCCTTTCTTACACATGTACACACACATGCATGCACGCACACACACACACACACACACACACACACACACACACACACACACACACACACACACACACACACACACACACACACACAACCCTACCAACAAAGAAAGAGAGAGCTAACAGTGTGCCGGTGAGTGTATAACTAGACAAGTTATCAAAAAGACATGACAACCTTTGGCTTTGGTCTGAATTGTCTGAATTCGGATGTGTGTTAAGGGAGTTAATGAGTATATCAGACCAACAAGGCATACAAATCTTTCAGAGCTGTGGCTCCACAGAAGGCATGGTGCCAGTTATGTATTGATAGACATTAAAGATGTCTGCTACGTCCAGCATTCAGTTGGCAAATGTGAGCTACAAACATAAATAATACAGTCTGACATTTTTTTTTTTTCTCTGAGTGTGTGGTAATCTGAAAAACATGACTCTCTCCTCTTGTAATTTGTTTGACGTTGTTGGTATACAGTATAAAAAAGTCTCTGCGGCACTCTGCCTGTGTCCATAGTCCCTGTTCACTTCTTATCACTAAGCCCTGAGGTGTGACACCAAACCACTAATAACTTTCCACTTTTTGTCATCATTCTTGCATGAAATTGGCTATTAGATGATTCTCAGGGACAAAGAGGGACTCTAATACAACAGGACGTGCACTGCAACTATTTGCTGGAAGATGCACAAAATACATACAGTATGCCTGACGGACACACACACACACACATACCAATCACTACTTTCAAAGTCAAATCCTGAAGTGGAATATGTTCCACCTATTGCTAATGCTGAAGGAGAAGCAAGGTGGAAGGGCATGAACATCTGAGGATGCACAAGTATCCCCTTGAGGCAGGAGACTGATTTTGCTCACTACCATTGTCATTGTTTGAATATAGTAAGTGAGTCTGTCTCATGAAACAAAAAACAAATTTGATATGGGTTGGCTGGTAGCCTAGCGGTTAAGCACGTTGGGCCAATAACTGAAAAGCCGCTGGTTCAAATCCCCAAGCTGACTAGGTGAAAAATATGTTGATAAGCCCTTGAGCAAGGCACTTAACCTTAGTTGCTCTGCTAAATGAGTGAAAGTGTATTAATATTGCTAGGAATGGCATTTGGGCTGTGTACTGTGCATTTTGGTTCATTTTATTTCTTCTGTATGAGTTTAAGGTTTTTAACTGATGTGATTAAATCTGCATATCAAATCAAATCAAGTTTATTTGTCACGTGCGAAGAATACAACAGGTGTAGACCTTACAGTAAAATGCTTACTTACAGGGTCTAACCAATAGTGCAAAAAAGGTATTAGGTCAACAATAGGTAAGTAAAGAAATAAAAACAACAGTAGAAAGACAGTGAAAAACAGTAGCGAGGCTATACTCTATGTTCTCTTTACATCAATATTGCTATCATTCTCCACTCTATTGTTATTACTTCACTCTGAAAATGTCTTGCTAGCATTGGTCTCTTTTCGGTTAGACAGTCAGTGACTCAAAAACAGTCTACGGTACCACTTTAGGTCTGTCTCTACCTCACTGCATTTTCCTGCTTTCCTGCTCCAGTGCAGTAGCATGCTATTCATTCCATGGTTATTGACTGGACAGCGAGAGAGGGGCAGAGAGGGAGAGGAGGCGATGGGGAGAGTGTAAGAGAGACAGATAGATGGAGAGTAGTGAGAAAGAGAGACAGAGCACACTATTTTCGGCTGGCATTAAAGCGGCGTTTGTGTCAAACGAATGCTCTTTAGGCAATTTTGACTTGTAAAAGCCTGCTATTTTCCAACCCTGGTGCCAGCGTTGGTAATTTACCTGTCTTATACAGTGCCTTCAGAAAGTATTCACACGCTTTGATTTTTGCCACATTTTGTTGTGTTACAGACTGAATTTTAATTGGATTAAAATTAGATTTTTTTGGTCACTGGCCTACACACAATACCCCATAAAGTCAAAGTGGAATTATGTTTTTCAATATTTTTACAAATGAATTCAAATTAAAAGGCTGAAATGTCTTGCGTCAATAAGTATTCAACCCCTTTGTTATGGCAAGCTTAAATATGTTCAGGAGTAAAAATGTGATTAACAGGTCACGTAATAAGTTCCATGGTTCCATGTGTGCAATAATTGGCTTAACATAATTTTTGAATGACGACCTCATCTCTCTACCCCACACATACAATTATCTGGGAGGTTTTCCAATGCCTCGCAAAGAAAGGCACCTATTGGTAGATGGGTAAAAAAAGAAAGAAGACAGTGAATATCCACTGAACACGGTGAAGTTATTAATTACACTTTGGATGAGGTATCAATACACCCAGTCACTACAAAGATACAGTCATTGTTTCTACCTGAGTTGTCAAAGAGGAAGGAAACCACTCAGGGATTTCACCATGAGGAAAATAGCAACTTCAAGACAGTTAGAGAGTATAATGGCTGTGATAGGAGAAAAAATATAAATGGATCAACAACATTCGTAGTTACTCCACAATACCAACCTAATTGATAGAGTGAAAAGAAGGAAGCCTGTACAGAATAAAAATATTCCAAAACATGCATCTTGTTTGCAACCAAGCACTAGAGTAATACTGCAAAAACATGGTAAAACAATTACAGTGAGGGAAAAAGTATTTGATCCCCTGCTGATTTTGTATGTTTGCCCAATGACAAAGAATTTATCAGTCTATAATTTTAATGGTAGGATAATTTGAACAGTGAGAGACAGAATAACAACAAAAAAAACAGAAAAACGCATGTCAAAAAATGTTATAAATTGGATTGCATTTTAATGAGGGAAATAAGTTATTGACCCCCTCTCAATCAGAAAGATTTCTGGCTCCCAGGTGTCTTTTATACAGGTAACGAGCTGAGATTAGGAGCACACTCCTAAAAAGGAGTGCTCCTAATCTCAGTATGTTACCTGTATAAAAGACACCTGTCCACAGAAGCAATCAATCAGATTCCAAACTCTCCACCATGGCCAAGACCAAAGAGCTCTCCAAGGATGTCAGGGACAAGATTGTAGACCTACACAAGCCTGGAATGGGCTACAGGACCATCACCAAACAGCTTGGTGAGAAGGTGACAACAGTTGGTGCGATTATTCGCAAAGGGAAGAAACACAAAAGAACTGTCAATCTCCCTTGGCCTGGGGCTCCATGCAAGATCTCACCTCGTGGAGTTGCAATGATCATGAGAATGGTGAGGGAATCAGCCCAGAACTACACGGGAGGATCTTGTCAATGATCTCAAGGCAGCTGGGACCATAGTCACCAAGAAAACAATTGGTAACGCACTACGCCGTGAAGGACTGGAATCCTGCAGCGCCCGCAAGGTCCCCCTGCTCAAGAAAGCACGTATACATTCCTGTCTAAAGTTTGCCAATGAACATCTGAATGATTCAGAGGACAACAGGGTGAAAGTGTTGAGTTCAGATGAGACCAAAATGGAGCTCTTTGGCATCAACTCAACTCGCCGTGTTTGGAGGAGAAGGAATGCTGCCTATGACCCCAAGAACACCATCCCCACCGTCAAACATGGAGGTGGAAACATTATGCTTTGGGGGTGTTCTTCTTCTAAGGGGACAGGACAACTTCACCGCATCAAAGGGACAATGGACGGGGTCATGTACCGTCAAATCTTGGGTGAGAACCTCCTTCCCTCAGCCGGGGCATTGAAAATGGGTCGTGGATGGGTATTCCAGCATGACAATGACCCAAAACACACGGCAAAGGCAACAAAGGAGTGGGTCAAGAAGAAGCACATTAACCTGTTTAGGACAGGGGGCAGTATTTTCACGGCCGGATAAAAAATGTACCCGATTTAATCTGGTTATTACTCCTGCCCAGAAACTAGAATATGCATATAATTATTTTATTTGGATAGAAAACACCCTAAAGTTTCTAAAACTGTTTGAATGGTGTCTGTGAGTATAACAGAACTCATATGGCAGGCCAAAACCTGAGAAGATTCTATATGGGAAGTGCCCTGTCTGACCATTTCTTGTCCTTCTATAGCCTCTTTATTGAAAATAGAGGATCTCTGCTGTAACGTGACATTTTCTAAGGCTCCCATAGGCTCTCAGAAGGTGCCAGAACGGGGAATGATGACTCTGCATTCCCTGGGCGAAAAACAGTAGGGCTTTTGGAAAGTGGTCGTTCTGAGAACAATGACACGGGTTCGCGCGTGCATGTGAAGACTCCATTTTCTATTTTCAGTGTTTGAACGAAAACGAGGTCTGCCGGTCGGAATATTATCGCTATTTTATGAGAAAAATCGCATAAAAATTGATTTTGAACAGCATTTGACATGCTTCGAAGTACGGTAATGGAATATTTGACATTTTTTGTCACGATACGCGCCGGCGCGTCACCCTTCAGATAGTGTCTTGAACGCAAGAACAAAACGCAGCTATTTGGATATAACTATGGATTATTTGCAACCAAAAAACCTTAAAAATGCTATAATTTCAATTTCTCAAACATATTACTATTTTACACCTTTTTAAAGACAAGACTCTTCTTTATCTAACCACATTGTCCAATTTCAAAAAGGCTTTCCAACGAAAGCAAAACATTAGATTATGTCTGGAGAGTACCCAGCCAGAAATAATCACACACCCATTTTTCAAGCTAGCATATAATGTCACAAAAACCAAAACCATAGCTAAATGCAGTACTAACCTTTGATGATCTTCATCAGATGACACTCCAAGGACATTATGTTTATATCAAAAACCAGCTTTTTACATTAGCATGTGACGTTCAGAACTAGCATACCCACCGAAAACTTCTGGTGAATTTACTAAATTACTCACGATAAACGTTCACAAAAAACATAACAATTATTTTAAGAATTATAGATACAGAACTCCTTTATGCAATCGCGGTGTCCGATTTTAAAATAGCTTTTCGGTGAAAGCACATTTTGCAATATTCTGAGTAGATAGCCCGGCCATCATGGCTAGCTATTTTGACACCCACCAAGTTTGGCACTCTCCAAACTCAGATTTACTATAAGAAAAATTGGATTACCTTTGCTGTTCTTCGTCAGAATGCACTCCCAGGACTTCTACTTCAACACCCAATGTTGTTTTGGTTCCAAATAATCCATAGTTATATCCAAATAGCTGCGTTTTGTTCTTGCGTTCAAGACACTATCCGAAGGGTGACGCGCCGGCGCATATCATGACAAAACATTTCAAAATATTCCATTACCGAATTTCGAAGCATGTCAAACGCTGTTAAAACAAAATGTTTATGTGGTTTTTCTCGTAAAATAGCGATAATATTCCAACCGGGAGACGTTGTATCCGTTCAAACACTGAAAATAGAAAATGGAGTCGTCACATGCACGCGCGCACCAGTGTCATTGTTCTCAGAACGACCACTTTCCAAAACCCCTACTGTTTTTCGCCCAGGGACTGCAGAGTTATCATTCCACGTTCTGGCGCCTTCTGAGAGCCTATGGGAGCCTTAGAAAATGTCACATTACAGCAGAGATCCTCTATTTTCGATAAAGAGGCTACAAAAGTCCAAGAAATGGTCAGACAGGGCACTTCCCATATAGAATCTTCTCAGCATTTGGCCTGCCATATGAGTTCTGTTATACTCACAGACACCATTCAAACAGTTTTAGAAACTTTAGGGTGTTTTCCATTAAAATCAAATAATTATATGCATATTCTAGTTTCTGGGCAGGAGTAATAACCAGATTAAATCGGGTACATTTTTTATCCGGCCGTGCAAATACTGCCCCCTATCCCAAACAGGTTATCCAGAAAGCTGTAATCGTTTCCAAAGGTGCTTCTACAAAGTATTGAATGTGAATACTTATGTAAATGACATTTTTCTGTATTTCATTTTCTAGAAAAGTGCAACAATGTCTAAAAACATGTTTTCACTTTGTCATTGTGGGGTATTGTGTGTAGATGGGTGAGAGAAAAAAATATATTCAGGCTGTAAAACAACAAAATGTGGAATAAGTCAAGGGGTATGAACACTTTCTGAAGGGATTGCATCAACTCACTTGAGCTGAGATTGGAGGGGTAGAAATAATTGTGGTGTGTCCTTATTAAAAATGTGTGCCAATGTGCCAATTTCAAACAGTGTTACTCACCAAAAGCTGGTCTTGGCGGTAATTCAATTAGTTAAGGCATTGATTTTGTCAGCGGAGGCGCATAGTAGCCCAATCAGTAGCCTATAACCAATGTTTTATTAAAATATCAGGAGCAGCAAAACAGCAGACAGACATTCACGTTTTTTTTATATTCAACATTATTTTTGTCCATGCAGCTTCTTTGAAAAGTTTAGCCTCATTAGGCCTATATGTGATGCCCACTTAATGAAATGTCCGCTTTCATCTGTTGGACCTAACTGTCTTAGCGTGGGAATTCCGATTGCCGTCCTTTTCTGCTAAATCTGCTTGTTTGTTTACCTTTCACGTGGCAAAATCACTAACCGGCCATATAAATGGCGATGTGTAGGCTAATATTTTATAACATTTGGGAAATGTCCAAGTGTCCATTGCTCGAACAGGCAGTGCATTTTTTCGAAATGTGAATATTTCCATGTTGAAGTCAATAAAAAACTAGATTGGCTACAAGTTTGTTAAAACTAGGCTTATTCTACAGTTACTGTATACTGTTTAAAAACACATTTAATGGATAGGACAAACATCCATGCCTCCTACTGAATAGCCCGTAGGCCTATGTATGCAAACATTGCCTAATGCTCATGGAACAAGATATGTGATTTATGATATCATACTTTTTTTTCTTTGTTTAATTTGATTAAAAACAAAACTTATTAGAAAGATTCAGCATGGGTTTATGGTGAGAACCTACATGGGTCGAATGCAATACAATTTAATCTGCTATTTCTGGAGAAGTGCCAATATGATCTGGAAGATGGTTCCAAGCATTACATTTGCAAGCAGGGGAGTGAACATTCCCCCTTTCTCTTTCTATTGGATCTTTTTCTAGCTCTTGTGAAAAGTTTGGATGTGCGTAAAACTCTCCATAGTCTAAGTTGCCTCGTCTGTATTATACGCACATGGGGAGCAGCTATGGTGGCTGTAACTGTATTTAGACATAGCCTAGCTAAAACAATTCTTGTTTCCTTTTTATTAGAATTTGATTAGAATTATACATTGTCTTTGTATGCCTTGTGCATAGCCTATTGACTACGTTTGGCATGTCCATGTCCAGACTGCAACATACAGTAGGCCTTTTACATACAGTATATCAGTGTGAATGCTATAGCCTATGTGTAACAATGTATTTCCATATTGAAGCAATGCAATTAGAACATTGTGGACTGCAAACATGTTCAAAATATTTAGCAAAAATGGATGGGGCAGGCTATTTAATGAACTAGGCTATAATGGACTCACATTTGAATTAGAGCTGATGACAACGCAATATATAAAATATGTAAATACACAACTTGAAGCAACCACATATTTAACCATGGAGCATGTTCTGATTGGCCAGTGAAGGGCCATGCCTCGACACACCCACAACTTGTTTATTCATCAAAACCCAGCCCTTTTGCACCACCGCCAGCTACTGGACCCATAATTCTGGTTGTGAAAATAGCTCAACCATTTCTGACACACCCCTGAACCAATATTGCTCCGGCCGGCGATAAGATTTACCATTGCGTTAAGTTTGTTAGAATAGAGCCCAGAGAGTGGATGAGAGAGAGAGAGAGTGTGTGTGTGAGAGGGAGAGAGAGAGACAGAGAGAGAGAGAGAGAGGTACGTAGAAACAGAGAGTCTGCAGAGATTCCTGTGATGTGTTTTAAAACACCATTAAAGGGCTCCAAATCACTGGCAGGACACATTAAAGGGGAAAAGGGGTCCTTTCACTTTGATTTACTCTGGAGCCATCACTTATCCCCGCATGGCAATTACTATCGTCCTGTCGGGCCATGACCTCACCCCAGTCCTGTAAACGCAATTACAATTCAGGGCCCCGTCTGTGTTCCCCCACGTGCCATCCATCCAATCCTCTAGGAGCGAGAGGGGGGGGGCTGTCCATGTGAACTGCCTGCTTATAATTTAAATGAAGACAACAGTGTTTACGAGCTACCAACATAACCACCCCCCTACTCCCCTCTTGGTGTATCTTGATCTCTAGATGGACTTTCTCAACATGACTTTCTCAGTGTCACATCTTTTCCACTGTGTACCAACAAACAAACTGGGAATTTGGAGTCATATCAATACTGAAGCTCTAATAAGGGAAGCAGCTGATTGTGGATAACTTCCACAACACATTGGAAGAGGTGTCAGTTTCCCTACATCTTTTCCATCACAGGAATGATTAGGTAATATGCTAACACAACCATCCAAAAGGGAGTGGAAGGTGATCTATTCTGATAGAACATGAGAAACACATTACGTGTTCTAAAAATAGTCTGTGTAGTGTTGGTGTTGCATTGGCATTCTTTTTCAAGCTCTCTGTAGATGGAAGCCATCGTCTTGCATTTCCTTTGTTTATTCCCATCGATTGATGTTGTGGCAGATGCATGTATAATGTATTTTTTAGTGTGCCCATAGCCACCTTTTGAATCCTCAGGGCATAGGTAGAATCATTAGAACTCATTAGAACTAGGCTACTGTGGGAGCTCACCTTGCTACAGTCATCCCTCCTCCTGTCCCTCCCTTAAAGGTGTCCACTTCCTGTTTGAGTGAATATGGGTTATATGGTGATAGAGTGACAATGAGTCATTCTTGTAGTGACGGAGGGGTTGACGACAGCTGCTGTAGTATACCTGAATGAATAATTAATCCTCCATATTGTCTGTGTTCTCATTCTTCATGCTTATCTCACAGTTGGTCCTGGGAACAAATATTGTTAATGTGCATTTTACAGAAAAGCCAAAGAAATAATATAATTTCATAATTGTGTCTTTAATGTGCATATTGCCATGTTTCTAGCCCATTTATTTTCAAATGTCTGAGATTCACAGTGCAGGAATAAAAAAAAACACATAGTGAGGCAGTAAATAAATAAATATATAAACAAGTAATGGTAGAGTTAATTCATCTTTGGCTTTTCACTTACAAATGTCACCTTGATGGTGCACTTATGTCAGAGCGTGGCGCCGGTGGAGACCTGGGGGCCTGGGGAGCCAAAGAGGATTTGTAGACAGCAAAGGATGCTTGGCAAGAGAGCTGTCTGACAATCCACAACGACAAGCCTGTCATATGGCAAAACACCAGCTCACACTGCTCAGAACTCCCATCCCCCTCTGGCACTGAGCACTGGGCAAGAGTGGGAGTACAAGAAAATACATATTTATCCCCTCTCCAGAAATATGATGTTTTGTTTTAAAGTGCTTCGGGAGGGGGGTGGGGGGCACAGAGATTTCTGCTAGAGTGAACAAACATAGCTGGAGGAATTTGTTTATATTTAATCATATTTAAACATGATCTTGTTCTGCAGGGGTGGGTGCTGAACTCCCTCGCTCTTTTCCAAGGTGCATGGTGGCGGATCTCATTTCACTCCAACACTGAAGATGTCAGACGATGAGCTTTATCTTTATTGAAGAAGCATTTAATATCTGGTTAACATGTTCAGTAGATATTGAGAATGGCACAGTGAATCCATTCAGCCTACATCAGCTCCACATACATGACGTAACCAGAAAATGTACAGTTGAAGTCGGAAGTTTACATACACTTAGGTTGGAGTCCTTAAAACACGTTTTCAACCACTCCACAAATTTCTTGTTAACAAACTATAGTTTTGGCAAGTCGGTTAGGACATCTACTTTGTGCATGAAACATGGAATTTTTCCAACAATTGTTTACAGACAGATTAATTCACTGTATCACAATTCCAGTGGGTCAGAAGTTTACATACACTAAGTTGACTGTGCCTTTAAACAGCTTGGAAAATTCCAGAAAATGATGTCATGGCTTTAGAAGCTTCTGATAGGCTAATTGCCATCATTTGAGTCAATTGGAGGTATACCTGCGGATGTATTTCAAGGCCTACCTTCAAACTCAGTGCCTCATTGCTTGACATCATGGGAAAATCAAAAGAAATCAGCCAAGACCTCAGAAACAAAATTGTAGACCTCCACAAGGCTGGTTCATCCTTGGGAGAAATTTCCAAACACCTCAAGGTACCAAGTTCATCTGTACAAACAATAGTACGCAAGCATAAACACCATGGGACCATGCAGCCGTCATACCGCTCAGGAAGGAGACTTGTTCTGTCTCCTTGAGATGAACGTACTTTGGTGTGAAAAGTGCAAATCAATCCCAGAACAACAGCAAAGGACCTTGTGAAGATGCTGGAGAAAACAGGTACAAAAGTATCTATATCCACAGTAAAATGAGTCATTTACATTACATTTAAGTCATTTAGCAGACGCTCTTATCCAGAGCGACTTACAAATTGGTGCATTCACCTTATGATATCCAGTGGAACAACCACTTTACAATAGTGCATCTAAATATTTTAAGGGGGGGGGGTTAGAAGGATTACTTTATCCTATCCCAGGTATTCCTTAAAGAGGTGGGGTTTCAGGTGTCTCCGGAAGGTGGTGATTGACTCCGCTGTCCTGGCGTCGTGAGGGAGCTTGTTCCACCATTGGGGTGCCAGAGCAGCGAACAGTTTGGACTGGGCTGAGCGGGAACCATGCTTCCTCAGAGGTAGGGGGGCCAGCAGGCCAGAGGTGGATGAACGCAGTGCCCTTGTTTGGGTGTAGGGCCTGATCAGAGCCTGAAGGTATGGAGGTGCCGTTCCCCTCACAGCTCCGTAGGCAAGCACCATGGTCTTGTAGCGGATGCGAGCTTCAACTGGAAGCCAGTGGAGAGAGCGGAGGAGCGGGGTGACGTGAGAGTACTTGGGAAGGTTGAACACCAGACGGGCTGCGGCGTTCTGGATGAGTTGTAGGGGTTTAATGGCACAGGCAGGGAGCCCAGCCAACAGCGAGTTGCAGTAATCCAGACGGGAGATGACAAGCGCCTGGATTAGGACCTGCTCCGCTTCCTGTGTGAGGCAGGGTCGTACTCTGCGAATGTTGTAGAGCATGAACCTACAGGATCGGGTCACCGCCTTGATGTTAGTAGAGATCGACAGGGTGTTGTCCAGGGTCACGCCAAGGTTATTAGCACTCTGGGAGGAGGACACAATGGAGATGTCAACCGTGATGGCGAGATCATGGAACGGGCAGTCCTTCCCTGGGAGGAAGAGCAGCTCCGTCTTGCCGAGGTTCAGCTTGAGGTGGTGATCCGTCATCCACACTGATATGTCTGCCAGACATGCAGAGATGCGATTCGCCACCTGGTTATCAGAAGGGGGAAAGGAGAAGATGAATTGTGTGTCGTCTGCATAGCAATGATAGGAGAGACCATGTGAGGATATGACAGAGCCAAGTGACTTGGTGTATAGCGAGAAGAGGAGAGGGCCTAGAACAGAGCCCTGGGGGACACCAGTGGTGAGAGCACGTGGTGCGGAGACAGATTCTCGCCACGCCACCTGTTAGGAGTGACATGTCAGGTAGGACGCAATTCAAGCGTGGGCCGCGCCGGAGATGCCCAACTCGGAGAGGGTGGAGAGGAGGATCTGATGGTTCACCGTATCAAAGGCAGCAGATAGGTCTAGGAGGATGAGAGCAGAGGAGAGAGAGTTAGCTTTAGCAGTGCGGAGAGCCTCCGTGACACAGAGAAGAGCAGTCTCAGTTGAATGACCAGTCTTGAAACCTGACTGATTTGGATCGAGAAGGTCATTCTGAGAGAGATAGCAGGAGAGCTGGCCAAGGACGGCACGTTCAAAAGTTTTGGAGAGAAAAGAAAGAAGGGATACTGGTCTGTAGTTGTTGACATCGGAGGGATCGAGTGTAGGTTTTTTGAGAAGGGGTGCAACTCTCGCTCTCTTGAAGACGGAAGGGACGTAGCCAGCGGTCAAGGATGAGTTGATGAGCGAAGTGAGGTAAGGGAGAAGGTCTCCGGAAATGGTCTGGAGAAGAGAGGAGGGGATAGGGTCAAGCGGGCAGGTTGTTGGGCGGCCGGCCGTCACAAGATGCGAGATTTCATCTGGAGAGAGAGGGGAGAAAGAGGTCAAAGCACAGGGTAGGGCAGTGTGAGCAGGACCAGCGGTGTCGTTTGACTTAGCAAACGAGGATCGGATGTCGTCGACCTTCTTTTCAAAATGGTTGACGAAGTCATCCGCAGAGAGGGAGGAGGGGGGGGAGGAGGATTCAGGAGGGAGGAGAAGGTGGCAAAGCGCTTCCTAGGGTTAGAGGCAGATGCTTGGAATTTAGAGTGGTAGAAAGTGGCTTTAGCAGCAGAGACAGAAGAGGAAAATGTAGAGAGGAGGGAGTGAAAGGATGCCAGGTCCGCAGGGAGGCGAGTTTTCCTCCACTTCCCTCTGCTCAAGGTTTGAGCAGAGGGAAGATATGATAGGATGGAAGAGGAGAGAGTAGCGGGAGAGAGAGAGCAAAGGTTGGGACGGCGCAATACCATCCGAGTAGGGGCAGAGTGAGAAGTGTTGGATGAGAGCGAGAGGGAAAAGGATACAAGGTAGTGGTCGGAGACTTGGAGGGGAGTTGCAATGAGATTAGTGGACGAACAGCATCTAGTAAAGATGAGGTCAAGCATATTGCCTGCCTTGTGAGTAGGGGGGGAAGGTGAGAGGGTGAGGTCAGGTGGGCAGACGAGGAGAGAGCAGTAGGAGTAGCAGTGTTATCTGTGGTAATCCGTGTTTCCGTCAGTGCCAAGAAGTCGATGTGCTGGAGGGTAGCATAGGCTGAGATGAACTCTGCCTTGTTGGCCGCAGACCGGCAGTTCCAGAGGCTGCTGGAGACCTGGAACTCCACGTGGGTCGTGCGCGCTGGGACCACCAGGTTAGAGTGGCAGCGGCCACGCGGTGTGAAGCGTTTGTGTGGCCTGTGCAGAGGGGAGAGAACAGGGATAGACAGACACATAGTTGACAGGCTACAGAAGAGGCTATGCTAATGCAAAGGGGATTGGAATGACAAGTGGACTACACTTCTCGAATGTTCAGAAAGTTAAGCTTACGTTGCAAAAAATGTATTGACTAAAATGACAGATGATACAGTACAGCTGGCTGGTGAAGTAGGCTAGCTAGCAGTGGCTGCGTTGTTGACTTTTTTGAACGTGTAGCTGGCTAGGTAACCTCGATAGTTTCAGTACTACACCTTATCATGATACAAAAGCAACTATGTAGCTAGCTAACATAGCACTAGTCAAGACGTTCCTTTGTAATGTATTTAGTTTCTACAATGCTGCTCGTCAGTAATAGTTGGCTAGGTTTGGAAAAATGGCGTCGCGGGGGACGAAAATAGCTGGCTAGCTAACCTCGATAATTACTCTAAACTACACAATTATCAAACTATGACAAAGACAACTAACACTGCACTAGTCAAATCAAACCCATGCAGCTCTAACATTGAAGAAACCACTCCTAAATTCTCTCTCCTTTAATCCAATTACATGCTGCCTGTTTCGCCAACATACATGTTGGTATTTATCATGTGTGGATGGAAATATGCATTGGTCACACAGACATAGGGGTAGCAAAGGCAGATTAATGTATGTCTTAATCTATTGGTACCATTTGACATGCCAGCCATTGTTCTTCAATGTTTTTTATATTCAGAGCTGGCATGTGGGGTCTTAATTATTGTGTTGAGCGGTCAGGTATTTTTTTATGTAATGTAAGGAGAGGTCTTTATGTTGTGTATACTGTAGGTAGCTTTAGATATACTGTAGCCTATACAGTATACTGTAAATAATAGTCTTCATATCTGTCATTAAACAGATATAACGTTATGGTTAACAAAAAAGCATAACTGGAAAACGTTAATTCTTACACCACAGGATGAGGTTGTAACTCATGTAATCTAATTGTTGCACAGTCCCTACATGTTGTACAGCACTCCCCCATCCAATTAATATGGTTCAATGGTTCCAGAGATGAAATGACATTAGAAAGCCTTCCATCTGCATGGCAAACCCAAAACTCTAGGCCCAGAATAGGCCCCCAATACATTGCATCAGCACCAATCGGCCCTGGCCTTTACCAACATTACACCACCTGAGAAATTACAACCTGGGGGTGACATTTAGCATCACACAGTGGCCCAGCCTGGAATGGGGGAGGAAACTGTGCGTCAGCAGGTTACATGTCCTGCGCTGCATGTTGGGTCCACAGCAGCACCTTCATCTGTTTCTCCCATAATGCAATTTGCTTTTAATTTCCTAATGTTCCTCTAATCACCCAGGCCGGGTGCAGCAGGGCTAATAGAGGGGTCATGAGTTGATGTCTGTCCAGAGGATCTAGAGGCTTTAATGGGAACCAGAGAATGCAAACTCCATTATACCAGACAGCCTGCAATGCTGTTAGAAATGGCAGGCCCAAGGAATGACCATTTGTTGCGTTGAATACGGGAAATATTTGCTGGTCTGTTGGATATTTCATGCATGTAACCTACTGTATGTTTTTTTTTCTTTGCCAATGCAGGGACTCAAGATAAAGCTTCTAATGAATTGCATCTGCAAGTTGTTATGTTTGGCCCACCACTCCCTCATGGACACAACATTCTCTCACTTGCATGTGAAATCTTTTTCCAAGAAATGTTCCAACTTAAATACAACTTAAACAAATTGCACCAAAATATTCATGAGGATCATGTTATGGGAAAAATGGCATGAGGGGGAGTTGTTTTTAGAATTCAGCCCAGAAATATGAATGAATAATAGATCTAAGTGTGGAAGATGTCAGTGAAGAAGATTTATTCCAAACAATTACCCTTCCCACCAAAATCATCTGTTACATGAGCATGCAAGCAAATGCTCTTTACCCTTCACAGGCAAATCTTAGAAATGTGTTTCATTTACGCAATTAAAGCACTCTTGACTTGGTGCAATACCTACATTTTCAGACTTTGAGCACACATTTTGTATTCAGATCTCACCATCTCCAAATCTTCAATAAAAACTTTCCCTTAGATATGCTTATGTATGCTAGATTTTAGATCAATGGCATAAAGCCCTCAAAGAAAGGAGCAGGGGGAAAACATCCGCTGTGAGGAACTTAAATAAGAAGCCAGGAGCTAGCATCTGTTTATATTCTCTCTCTTCTAAACTCCAAGCGCCTTTCACTAAAGGACCTTACGGCCAGACGCAAACAGAAAATATTTATTGGGGATGTTCAAACTGGTGTTTGTCTGTTGAAAAACAATCTTAATTAGAACTTTTGAAGTGCCGGGCAAAAATCCAAAGTCGTTATTTGTGGCTGGCATTTTATCCTTAAATCGGTTTCTGAACAAACCAGTTTGTCATGAATTTAATAAATGTTTTCTTACTACACATTTTCTTCCTGTATTTTCCTGTATATGCCTCTTCCAGTTGCCATACTCCCATGGGCATGATAAACAGTTGGGTAGTAGCTGACCATCTTTCCCTTTGCACACAATGCATAGCAAGCAGCATGCATGAGCGTTTATTGTTTTGTATGGTTGAGGGTCAAATCTCATTATGTGAGCAATCTGTTTTCACCCATGAATCATACCTATCTTCAGGAAATATAAAAGGCTAAAGATGGCTATGAAGCTGATAGGTGGTTAAATTGACTGATGATATTAGTCAAGCATGAATATTCTGATTTGAATCATTTTAAAACAAATATCTTCAACAAATATAATGAGAAAAGAATGAAAGTCTTCAGGGCCAGTTGAAGGAGCAGACACTCTAAAATGTTGGAATGCAGCCGGCATTTAATAAAACCAAACTTTTGTTCAATCTGTCCCATGAATAAGTAGAGCAGAGACAGAAGGGTGAGGGGTTGGCTGAAAATGGCTCTCAGTATCTATCTTCCCTTCCTTTCCAAGACAACTTTTCCAATCCATTTTGTCCTTAAGCTTTAGCCGAGCGTGGAGAGTGAGTTAAGAAAAGCCTGTTTATGCATATAAAAGGAGAGATGGGTCGCGTGCTCAGCCGACAGAGGCGAGGGGAGGTGCGTGTGGGAGTAAACTAGGTTCGGATTCAGCAGGCCTCTTCACCATCATCAAAGCTCTACTCCACGCTTCCACCAGGATAAAGCTAATCCCTACACACTGCTCCTCCCAGTGTGGTGCAAGGCAAGGCTATTATAGTGATTTAATATTCATTTTTAGATTTTTATCTTAAATTCAGTTAAGTTTCAGTTAGTTTTCAGACTTGATTTACTAGTTTTTATTCAGTTTCAGTTTGACAAAAACATAGCCTATGCGTGGGAGGATAGGAGCCATTTATGTGTTGTAGGCCTATAGCTGATTTCCGGGGGGGTATGCCACTTCTTGCCATTTGGGGAAAGTAGAACATAGGTTTGGTTAGGTTTAAATTATAAATCAATCCTAATGTGATTTGGATTTAAAAGTACAAGCACCTAGACTGGTGCAAGAAATATGGAGGAAGGAAACTCTCTTGCCCATGTTTACACCAATCCAATATTTTTTTTACTTTAGTAGTTGATGTAAGAATAATCAAGTACCTTTACCTTTCTCTGACAGAAAGAGAGAGGAAAAGACAACATATTAAGTCATGTCATATTAGTAAAGGGAGCATGTCAGGATGTCAATGATGTTGACGCCAACAAACCTGAAGCGTTTGACCCTCTCCACTGCAGCCCTGTTGATGTGAATTGAGGCATGCTCTCTCTACTGTCTCCTGTAGTCCATGATCAGCTCCTTCGTTTTGTTGACTTTGACGGGCAGGTTATTTTTCTGGCACCACTCCGCCAGGGCTCTCACCTCCACCCTGTAGGCTGTCTCATCGTTATTGGTAATCAGGCCTACCACTGTTGTGTCGTCAGCAAACTTGATGATTGAGTTGGAGAAGTGCATGGCCACGCAGTCATGGGTGAACAGGGAGTACAGCAGGGGGCTGAGCACGCACCCCTGTGGAGCCCCCGAGTTGAGGATCCGTGTGGCGGAGCAGTTGTTGCGTACCTTCACCACTTGGGGTCGGCCAGTCAGGAAGTCCAGGAACCATTTGTACAGGGAGAAATTCAGACCCAGGGTCCTGTGCTGAGTGATGAGGTTGGAGGGCACTATGTTGTTGAAGGCTGAGGTGTAGTCGATGAACAGCATTCTTACATAGGTTTTTCCCTTGTCCAGGTGGGATAGGGGAGTGTGCAGTGTGTCAATATGCGAATTGTAGTGGGTGTCGAATAAAAGTGGAGGTGATATGGTCCTGAATTAGGCTCTCAAAGCACTTCATGATGACACAAGTGAGTGCTACTGAGCAATAGTAATTTACTTCAGTTACCTTTGCTTTCTTGGGTACAGGAACAATGATGGACATCTTGAAGCAAGTGGGGACAACAGACTGGGAAATAGAGAGATTGAATATGTCTGTAAATACTCCAGCCAGCTGGTCTGCACATGCTCTGAGGACACAGTTTGGGATGCCATTGTCGGGACTTTGGATTGATTGTGACGGCTGCTGTTCATCAAATGATTAACTGTTTATAATTACGTGATTAAATGACTCAGGCAATTATTTATTCAGTAACCTGGGGCACCATGGGAAAATTTGGCTTTACTGAGTTTCTATTTCCCAAATTAACTCAAAGAATATCAGAGCATCGATTTTACAATAGTCGCTAACTGATTAATTGATTTCCTCTACAATCTCATTATTAACTTCGCATAATCCGGGAATCTGCACAAACCCAAGTCCCACTAAATAAGTCCGTACCACACCAACTGAGTTGGTTATTTATTTACTAACAAGCTAAAATGATAATATAAGATACACATACACAAACACACAGACTAGGCTATTGATTAGAATTTAGTACAATGAAACAGGTCCCTGGCGGGCCAACACAATATGACACAAAATTGTTACACAAAATTAAGATTTAAAAAGAGAGTGAAAGAGAGAGTGCACAAGAGAAACTATGCTTATTTAACCCTAACCTTGCCCCGAACTGCCGCTCTTATGGGTCAGAATATAATGATGTAATTATGTGTAGAAGGTCTCCAATGGGTGTCTCTTCATGGAACGGGTTTTGACTTCTCCTCTGATGGCGACACTTCTGTTGTTACCGGGTGTAACTCTCTGATTGTCCACAAGATGTCAGTTTACTTTCTCTTAGTGGTCTGTTTCCTCGCCCTTGTTCTGAAAGAGAGGTCTTCTGAGGACAGCTAATCAGCCATATAGGTGGTTACAGCGTGTGAATTAAAGCAGTGTAGACACACGATTTCTTAGATAGAATAACCCGATGATCCTGCTTGAATTCACCCTCTTAAACACAGCTACTCATCCGTAGCATAGATTGTTAACCTCTCTGGGCCAGTGTGACGTTTGCGTCCCACCCTAGTCAACAGCCAGTGGAATCGCATGGCGCGAAGTACAAATACCTCAAAAATGCTATAACTTCAATATCTCAAACATATGACTATTTTACACTATTTGAAAGATAAGACTCTCGTTAATCCAACCACATTGTCCGATTTCAAAAAGGCTTTACAGCGAAAGCAAAACATTAGATTATGTCAGGAGAGTACATAGCCAAAAATAATCACACAGCCATTTTCAAAGCAAGCATATATGTCACAAAAACCCAAACCACAGCTAAATGCAGCACTAACCTTTGATGATCTTCATCAGATGACACTCCTAGGACATTATGTTATAAAATACATGCATGTTTTGTTCAATCAAGTTCATATTTATATCAAAAACCAGCTTTTTACATTAGCATTTGACGTTCAGAACTAGCATTCCCACCGAACACTTCCGGTGAATTTACTAAATTACTCACGATAAACGTTCACAAAAAACATAACAATTATTTTAAGAATTATAGATACAGAACTCCTTTATGCAAATGCTAAGTCAGATTTTAAAATAGCTTTTCGGCGAAAGCACATTTTGAATATTCTGAGTACATAGCTCGGCCATCACAGGCTAGCTATTTTGAAACCCACCAAGTTTGGGGCAACCTAAACTCAGAATTACTATTAGAAAAATTGGATTACCTTTGCTGTTCTTCATCAGAATGCACTCCCAGGTCTTCTACTTCAACAACAAATGTTGTTTTGGTTCCAAATAATCCATAGTTATATCCAAATACCTTTTGTTTGTGCGTTCAGGTCACTATCCGAAGGGTAATGCGCGAGCGCATTTCGTGAAAAAAAAAAGTCAAAATATTCCATTACCATACTTAAAAGCATGTCAACCGTTCTTTAAAATCAATTTTTATGCTATTTTTCTCGTAAAATAGCGATAATATTCCAACCGGACAACGTTGTATTCATTCAAAGACTGAAAGAAAAAAATGGAGAAGTCTCGTGAACGTGCATCTCCCTGCCAGATAGATCTTGTGTCTGAGCCGTTGAATTGCAACTCCACTTTGTCCCTGTACTGTCATTTTGACTCTTTGATTGCCTGACGGAGGTTGTTGCTGCTCTGTATGTAAACGTCCCTGTTCCCAGTCAACTTGCCGTGGTTAAATGTGGTGGGTCTTGCTTTCAGTTTTGTGTGAATGCTGCCATCTATCCACAGTTTTTGATTTGGATAAGTTTTAATCGTCACAGTGGGAACAACATCCTATATGCACTTCCTGATGAACCCAGTCTCCGATTCAGTGTATACGTCGATACTATTCTCATAGGCGACCTGGAACATTTGCCAATCCGAGTGATAAAAACGGTCTTGAAGCATAGATTCCGATTGGTCAGACTACGTTGAACAATCCTTACCGTGGCTGTTTCCTGTTTAAGTTTGTGCCTATTGGTGGGGAGGAGCAGAATTGAGGCATGATCTGGTTTTCCAAAGGGAGAAACCTTGTAGCCGTCCCAGAAGGGAGAGTAGCAGACTGTGCGGTTTCCAGTGTGCACATAGTCCAGTGTAGTTCCTTGAGAGTCATTGAGGTGTCGGCTTGGGGGTGAATATACACTGAACAAAAATATAAATGCAACATGTAAAGGGTTGTTCCCATGTTTCATGAGCTGAATTAAAAAAACGCAAAAGTTTCCATACTCACAAAAAATATATTTCTCTCAAATGTGCACAAATTTGTTTACATCCCCCTAAGTGATTATTTCGCCTTTGCCAAGATAATTCATCCATCTGACAGGTGTGGTATTATCAAGAAGCTGAATAAATAGCATGATCATTACACAGGTACACCTTGTACTAGGGACAATAAAAGGCCACTGTAAAATGTGCAGTTTTGTCACAAAAGAATTTCCACAGATGTCTCTGTTTTGAGGGAGTGTGCGATTTGTATACTGACCGCAGGAATGTCCACCAGAGCTGTTGCCAGAGAATTTATTGTAAATTTCTCCAACATAAGTTGCTTCCAAAGTCAATTTAGAGAATTTGGCAGTACGCGCAACTGACCTCACAAACGCAGACTACGTGTATGGCTTTGTGTCGGCCAGCGGTTTGCTGATGTCAACGTTGTGCTCCATGATTGTGGTGAGGTTATGGTATGAGCAAGCATTGGCTACGGACAACAAACCCAATTGCAAGTTATCAGTGGCAATTGAATGCACAGAGACACCATGACGAGATCCTGAGGCCCATTCTCGTGCCATTCATCCGCCGCCATCACCTCATGTTTCCGGATGATAAATGCAAGGCCCCATTTTGCAAAAATCTGTACCCAATTTCTGGAAGCTGAAAATGTCCAAGTTTTTCCATGACATTCATACTGACCAAACATGTCACCAATTGAACACATTTGGGATGCTCTGCATCGATGTGTATGACAGCGTGTTCAAGTTCCTGCCAATATCCAGTAACTTCACACAGCCATTGAGAGGAGTGGGACAACATTCCACAGGCTACAATCAACAGCCTGATCAACTCTATACGAAGGATATGTGTCGCGCTGCATGAGGCAAATGGTCATCACATCAGATACTGACTGGTTTTCTGATCCACACCCCTAAGGTATATGTGACCAATAGATGCATATCTGCATTCCTAGTCGTTAAATCTATTGATTAGGGCCTAATGAATTTATTTCAATTGACTGATTTTCTTATATGAACTGCAATTCAGTTAAATCTTTGAAATTATAGCATGTTGCATTCATATTTTTGTTCAGTATACATAGCAGTGATGATGACTAAATAAAATGATCTCAGTATGTAATACAGTCGGCATTTAATGGTGAGGTATTCCAGATCGGGTGAACAAAAGGACTTCTGTTCCTGTAAATTACCACAATCACACCATGAGTTGTTGAATCATGAAACAAACTCCTCCGCCTTTCTAATTCATGGAGTTCTTTCTTCCTGTCCGCATGATGAACGGAGAACCCCGCTGGCTTAATGGACAGTCACAATATTTCCAGAGAGAGACATCGTCACGACTTCCGCCGAAGTCGGTCCCTCTCCTTGTTCTGACGTCACCGGCCTTCCAGCCATCGCCGATCCACTTTTCATTTTCCATTTGTTTTGTCCTTGTCTTACACACCTGTTTTCAATCCCCCAATTACTTGTTCATTATTTAACCATCTGTTCCCCCATGTGTGTATGTGAGTGATTGCTTATTGTATTGCGGTCCGTAATTGTGGCCTTGTATTTATTGACGTGTATGTTGATTATTTGTTTGAGTAAAATTGCAACATTACTCATATCTGCTGTCCTGCGCCTGACTCATCCACACCAGCTACACACAGACGCATTACAGACATGATTCCGTAAAACAGAGTATGCTACAGTACAAAGCAAGCATCCCATTTCCTGATATTTTAGGGGGTACATCAAAGAGAGCGACCCACCAAACATTTTGCTCCCTGCTTTTACATGACCATCCTTTCTGGTCTGGAATTGTAGAATTTTTTTTATTATAATTTTTGTTAGCGGTTATATCACCTTCGTAGTTTTGTTTTTGTCCGACAGTTATTCTATCATCTATTGTCGCCCTGTATGTCTGCCTAGTTGAGGGCCTCTCTTCAGCCGCCTCCTGTTACCTGCTGCACTGCTCCCCGCCTGCCCTTGTCTGTCTCTCCCAGTCTGGTACAAGTGCCACTCTCTCTCTCCCCGGAGCTTTGCTCGCCTACATCATACGCATACATCGCTGACTTTTTTATTGATCTGCTGTTGGACTATTTGATTTGTGATTTTTATGGCAATAAACAAACATGTTGATGTTGTTCATTTTGCTGTTTTCTACCCTTGGCTTTTACAATATTAGCATTACCTTTAGAGCCCGTTGCTCTGTGAATGAGGAAATATATGACTGTTTCTCCCTCGAATTTAGTGAGAAACCACACGCTTGCTCCGTAAATACAGGTGAAAACTATGTACATTTCTCCCAAACAACATGGGAGAAATCGGACTCTTGCACTGACATGTCAGAACTGTTCTCCTGGTACTTAACCATGTCTCTGGACTTTACACATCTCCTGAAATATGTGGCGTTAAAAACTCTGGTGACTCTGGATTGTTGTTCAAGTGCTGTCTGTAAATCCAAGTGTTGTAACCCCCGATCTAGACTTGCTATTATCTTGCTGCATCTACTGTCTGGAAATGTGCAATCTAACCCAGGTCCTGACATTCTTAATCCTGCCAAATGAAGTAGTCAGAGTGGCCTGAAGTTTCTGCAAATGAATGTAAGAAGTCTTCTGCCGAAGCTTGATTTTGTGAATGTATGGATGAAAACTACCGACCCTGATGTATTTATGCTTTCTGAAACCTGGCTCAAAAAATCTATTACAGAGAAAAATATTGGCATAAATGGTTACAATGTTTTTCGTACAGATCGTACATCCAAGGGTGGTGGTGTTGCTGTATATGTAAAAGACAAGTTCTTGGCGGTAGTTCTGATTTCTGTTACTAGACCTAAGCAATTTGAATATCTGTCTTTGAACCTAAACCTTGGCTCATCTATAAATATTGTTGTATCTTGTTGTTATAGACCTCCATCTGCTACTGCTGTCTCTCTGGATTGTATTTTTGAATTGTTATCACAGAATGTCAATTCTGAATTTGTCCTGATGGGTGATCTGAATCAGGACTGGTTTACATCTAGCTCTGATCAACTCAAAATTCTATTCTATTTCTTACTTCCACAACGCATTCCAGGATGTATGCAAGAGGCATGCCTCTTTTAAAAAATTCAGGATTAAGGGCAGAGAGAACATCACTGATGAATTTACTAAAATCATAAGGGAACAAAATGCTATGTGGGCTAAAGTAAGAGGGTCTGGTTCGGCGGATGATTGGATGGCTTTTAAATGGCTTTGAAATATGGGTGTGGAAATGATCGGTAAATTGAAAGCAGACCACTAGCAATTTAAACAATCCATCCAAATTTTGTGAAAGGTTTGGAGTGCAAAAAAGATACACAGCTTCCCAAACAATTGTTGGTAGACACACAGATTATAACTGAGAGAACCTCCATTCTGAAAGTCTTAAATCAGCATTTTCTAGATGCAGGCAGTTTATTTGAAAAGGTCAAAGGTATAATTGTACCCTTGTGAATTTACATGACACCCCTGTGCACTCCTTCACCCGGTTCTCCTTTTGCTCCTTCTCTGTTTCAGAAGTGCGTAAAGCCCTGAAAGAAATTGATAGAAAAAAGTCCCCTGGACCTGATGATCATCACCATCATCATTGCTCCCCCTTAACATGTATTTTTAACCTCAGACTTGATGTTAAGGAAATCCCCAATTTATATCAAATCAAAATCAAATGAAATGTATTTATAAAGCCCTTCTTACATCAGCCGATGTCACTAAGTGCTGTACAGAAACCCGGCCTAAGACACCAAACAGCAAGCAATGCAGGTGTAGAAGCACGGTGGCTAGGAAAAACTCCCTAGAAAGGACAGAACCTAGGAAGAAACCTAGAGAGGAACCAGGCTATAAGGGGTGGCCAGTCCTCTTCTGTCTGTGCCGGGTGGAGATTTTAACAGAACATGGCCAAGATGTTCAAATGTTCATAGATGACCAGAAGGGTAAAATAATAATAATCACAGTGGTTGTCGAGGTTGCAACAGGTCAGCACCTCAGGAGTAAATCAATGATCGGCTATGAAAAGCCAACTGACAGAGTATCTCTACTGCTCCTGCTGTCTCTAGAGATTTGAAAGCAGCAGGTCTGGGACAGGTAGCACGTCCGGTGAACAGGTCAGGGTTCCATAGCCGCAGGCAGAACAGTTGAAACTGGAGCAGCAGCACGGCCAGGTGGACTGGGGACAGCAAGGAGTCATCAGGTCAGGTAATCCTGAGGCATGATCCTAGGACTCAGGTCCTGTGATAGAGAGAGAGAAAGAAAGAAAGAATAAAAGAGAGAAAAAAAGAGAGAAAGATAGTGAGAATTAGAGAGAACATATTTAAATTTACAAAGGACACTGGATAAGACAGGAGAAATACTCCAGATATAACAAACTGACCCTAGCCCCCTGACACATAAACTACTGCAGCATAAGTACTGGAGGCTGAAACAGGAGGGGTCGGGAGACACTGTGGCCCCATCCGACAATACCCCCGGACAGGGCCAAACAGGCAGGATATAACCCCACCCACTTTGCCAAAGCACAGCACCCACACCACTAGAGGGATATCTAGTTATAGAAATCTGCTTTTGTACTGCCTCTCCTGAAAGGTGGAGATCCTTCACTACCTGACAACTATCGACCCATATCAAAATTGTCTGTACTGTCTAAGGTAGTGGAGTCCTTAGTTAGTAGGCAGCTGAAGGTCTACCTCCAAGAAAATAATATCTTAAATGGAATGCAATCAGGTTTTAGGTATGGCCACAGCACTGTTTCAGCAACATTGAAGGTTTTAAATGACATCAACTTTGCTCTTGACAAGAAGTTACATTGTGTGTCCGTCTTTACTGATTTGTCGAAGGCATTTGAGACCGTGGACCATGCATTGTTAGTGCACATTTTAAAATGTTGTGGAATTACTGGTCATGCTCCAGATTGGTTTATAAATTACCTATCAAATCGTACACAATGTGTAATGGCGGATGTTTGTAAATCTGAGTCCAAAGAGTTCTCAGGTGTTTCGCAAGGTTCTATTTTGGGCCCACTGTTGTTAATTTTGTATATCAACAACATTGGGGATCATATTGAAACAGCAGATTTTAATTTTTATGCAGATGACACTGTTCTTTATTCAAGTGGTAGTAGTTGATCTTCAGCTTTTGAAAATGCCCAAAGAGCATTTAACATCATACAACAGAATCTGTATGAATTAAAGCTGATTCTGAATTCGGGAAAAACAAAATGCATGGCATTTTCAAATGTTATTAATCATGTCATTGCTACCTTGGTTGGACTTACTATAGAGCAAGTCGAAGTGTACAAATATTTGGGTGTGTGGGTTGATGATATGCTGAGCTTCACTGTGCATGTGGAGAACTTGATAAGGTAGCTCAAGCTGAGAATAGGTTTTTATTACCGGCATAAGGCTTGTTTTTCTCTGGAGGCCAGGAAAGAGCTGGTACGATGTACATTACTGGCGGTTTTAGATTTGAGTGATATTATTTATATGCAGACCTCAACCACTAACCTGAGAGCACTTGATTAAGTATATCATGCGGCCCTCAGGTTCCTTACAAATCAAAAACGTCTAGCAGATTGTGAACTCTACAGCGCTGTTGGCTGGTCGTCATTGAACTTGCGTAGGCTTAAACACTGGTATACACTGATTTATAAGGCCAAACTGGTTAAAATGCCATTTTATCTCTGTTCTTTTGTAATCAGGTCAGTAAATAAATATCAATTACGGTCCTATTCTCATTTTCTTTTAACAGTACCACGAATTAGAACAGGTCATGGTAGAAATAGTTTTAGTTACTCAGCTCTGTGGTCCTGGAGTTCTCTACTGAACATTTTAAAACTTGATGATCTAGTCTCGTTGGTGGAGTTTAAAACCTCTTACATCTACACGTTCCGCTAGCGGAACGTCTGCTCCAATATCCAATGATGGGCGGGGCGCGAAATTCAAACTCCTCTAAATCCGAAAACTTACACTTTTCAAACATATGACTATTTTACAGCTATTTAAAGACAAGACTCTCCTTTATCTAACCAAACTGTCCGATTTCAAAAAGGCTTTACAGCGAAAGCAAAACATTAGATTATGTCAGCAGAGTACCCAGCCAGAAATAATCACACAGCCATTTTTCAAGCTAGCATATCATGTCACATAAACCCAAACCATAGCTAAATGCAGCACTAACCTTTTATGATCTTCATCAGATGACACACCTAGGACATTATGTTATACAATACATGCATGTCTGTTCAATCAAGTTCATATTTATATCAAAAACCAGCTTTTTACATTAGCATGTGACGTTCAGAACTAGCATTCCCACCGAACACTTCCGGTGATTTTACTAAATTACTCACGATAAACGTTCACAAAAAGCATAACAATTATTTTAAGAATTATAGATACAGAACTCCTCTATGCACTCGATATGTCCGATTTTAAAATAGCTTTTCGGATGAAGCACATTTTGCAATAATCTAAGTACATAGCCCGGCATCACAGGGCTAGCTATTTAGACACCCTGCAAGTTTAGCCTTCACCAAAATCACATTTCCTATAAGAAAAATGTTCTTACCTTGCTTGTTCTTCGTCAGAATACACTGCCAGGACTTCTACTTCAATAACAAATGTAGGTTTGGTCCCAAATAATCCATCGTTATGTTCCATCAAGACGTTTTGTTCGTGAGTTCTAGACACTATCCCAACGCTAAATCTCGGCCACGAGCATGACGCAAAATATGACAAAAAATTTCTAAATATTCCATTACCGTACTTCGAAGCATGTCAACCGCTGTTTAAAACCAATTTTTATGCAATTTATCTCGTAGAGAAGCGATAATATTCCGACCGGGAATCTGCCTGTCTGTAAACTGAGGGAAAAACCGAAAGCCGGGGGCGGGGCGGGTCACGCGCCTAAGGCTTAGTCCATTGAGTGACCACTCAGCTTTTGCTCTCGTGTGCTTCAGCCAGGGCTTTGAATTACGTCATTCCTGTTTTTCCCGGGCTCTGAGACTCCATTGTTGACGTGCGAAGTGTCACGTAAGAGCAGAGATCCTTTGTAAAAGATAGAGATAATAAAGAAGGGCAAGAAATGTTCAGACAGGGTACTTCCTGAACAGAAGCATCTCAGGTTTTTGCCTGCCATAGGAGTTCTGTTATACTCACAGACACCATTCAAACAGTTTCAGAAACTTTGGAGTGTTTTCTCTCCAAAGCTAATACTTATATGCATATTCTAGTTTCTGGGCAGGACTAATAATCAGATTAAATGGGGTACGTTTTTTATCCAGCCGTGAAAATACTGCCCCCTAGCCATAAGAGGTTAAACACTTGATTGATGTCAATATCATTGGAGAGTGTAATTGTCTTTAGGACAGCTGTTTTTTAGTCAAGACATTTGTGTTATTTTAACGTAATATGTAATTGTTGTACTGTATGTGTGTCTATGGTTTTGTCTAATGTTGTGTTAGTGTATGTAAGTTGTTTAGTCTGAAACTTTGTTCCCCTTACTGCGATTGGAGCAGGTCTCTCTTGAATAATATATGTTATCTCAATGACAAAAACCTGTATAAATAAAGGTAAAATAAATAAATAATTAAGTACCTGATGTCACTCCTTGCCCTGAGCTCATCCAAAAGTTTCTTTACGTAATATCTAATTGATCTTCTAATTACGTCAAGGATTTGAGATCTATGGCTAATAAGCAGGTTTGGTATACAGTAGTGTGTTATCATACTGCTGTGGTGTGCTTGCTCATGGCCAATAAGTGGTACAATACCTACTGTGCTTTGGAAACCCCGAGCTCTCAAGAATTGAAGGACTCCAGCAGAGAGGAAGAAACTACAAACAGCAGGAGTACATTCTGTGTCTAAGTAGAGCCCTTCTCTGCAATAATGCACATTTGGAATGCAGTGAACACAGCCCAGATTTCCCACAGTGCCAGAGCAGTTACCTTCCGCAAGGACAATGATCAAAAAGCCCAACCTGAAAAGACATTTGTTTTAAAACAAGGTGAAACACAGACTCGCTTCTCCCAAGGCAGGTGTATTGTTAGAGTTCTCAGTGTGATACACAGATCAGAGATGTCCCCTGAACAGGTGATATAATGAATATTAATAATAACTGAAAACTTTTAATGCCAGTTATGTTATTTATCGTACTATAGTTTGGGTTTGTTAAGACCTATAAGACCAAAAAGTATTTGATCCCCTGCTGATTTTGTACATTTGCTCACTGACAAAGAAATGATCAGTCTATAATTTTAATGGTAGGTTATTTGAGCAGTGAGAGACAGAATAACAACAAAAAATCCAGAAAAACGTATGTCAAAAATGTTATAAATTGATTTGCATTTTAATGAGGGAAATAAGTATTTGACCCCTCTGCAAAACATGACTTAGTACTTGGTGGCAAAACCCTTGTTGGCAATCACAGAGGTCAGACGTTTCTTGTAGTTGGCCACCAGGTTTGCACACATCTCAGGAGGGATTTTGTCCAACTCCTCTTTGCAGATCTTCTCCAAGTCATTAAGGTTTCGAGGCTGACGTTTGGCACCTCGAACCTTCAGCTCCCTCCACAGATTTTCTATGGGATTAAGGTCTGGAGACTGGCTAGGCCACTCCAGGACCTTAATGTGCTTCTTCTCGAGCCACTCCTTTGTTGCCTTGACAGTGAGTTTTGGGTCATTGTCATGCTGGAATGCCCATCCATGAGCCATTTTCAATGCCGTGGCTGAGGGAAGGAGGTTCTCACCAAAGATTTGACAGTACATGGCCCAGTCAAATGATGCGGTGAAGTTGTCCTG
Organism: Salmo trutta; assembly: GCF_901001165.1. NCBI lineage: Eukaryota > Metazoa > Chordata > Actinopteri > Salmoniformes > Salmonidae > Salmo > Salmo trutta. Next base: position 36,594,515 of record NC_042963.1, read on the forward strand.
TCCCCTTAGCAGAAAAACACCCCCAAATCATAATGTTTCCACCTCCATGTTTGACGGTGGAGATGGTGTTCTTGGGGTCATAGGCAGCATTCCTCCTCCTCCAAACACGGTGAGTTGAGTTGATGTCAAAGAGCTCCGTTTTGGTCTCATCTGACCACAACACTTTCACCAGTTGTCCTCTGAGTCATTCAGATGTTCATTGGCAAACTTCAGATGGGCATGTATATGTATTCTTGGGCAGGGGGACCTTGCGGGCGCTGCAGGATTTCAGTCCTTCATGGCATAGTGTGTTACCAATTGTTTTCTTGGTGACTATGGTCCCAGCTGCCTTGAGATCATTGACAAGATCCTCCCGTGTAGTTCTGGGCTGATTCATCACCGTTCTCATGATCATTGCAACTCCACGAGGTGAGATCTTGCATGGAGCCCCAGGCCGAGGGATATTGACAGTTCTTTTGTGTTTCTTCCATTTGCGAATAATCGCACCAAATGTTGTCACCTTCTCACCAAGCGATTGTCTTGTAGCCCATTCCAGTCTTGTGTAGGTCTACAATCTTGTCCCTGACATCCTTGGAGAGCTCTTTGGTCTTGGCCATGGTGGAGAGTTTGGAATCTGATTGATTGATTGCTTCTGTGGACAGGTGTCTTTTTACAGGTAACAAGGTGCTCCTAATCTCAGCTCGTTACCTGTATAAAAGACACCTGGGAGCCAGAAATCTTTCTGATTAAGAGGCGGTCAAATACTTATTTCCCTCATTAAAATGCAAATCAATTTATAACATTTTTGACATGCGTTTTTCTGGATATTTTTGTTGTTATTCTGTCTCTCACTGTTCAAATAAACCTACCATTAAAATTATAGACTGATCCTTTTTTTGTCAGTGGGCAAACGTACAAAATCAGCAGGGGATCAAATACTTTTTTTCCCCACTGTATGGTGCATACTGTACTTGACTATCTGAAAAAAGTATGGCGGTGTCTTTCCCAATGACATGGCCGAGTTTTGAATCATTATGACATTTGTATTTGTATTTATTGTGAATCCCCATTTGCTGCTTCCAAGGCAGCAGCTACTCTTCCTGGGGTCCAGCAAAATTAAGGCAGTTATACAATTTTAAAACATTACAATACATTCACAGCAGATTTCACAACACATTAAGTGTGTGCCCTCACCCCCTACTCTACTACCACATATCTACAATACAAAATCCATGTGTACATGTGTGTATAGTGCGTATATTATGCCAGTAGTTCAAACAGACAGCTCAGTGCATTCAACATGTCAATACCTCTCACAAATACAAGTAGTAATGAAGTCAATCTATCCTCTGCTTTGAGCCAGGAGAAACTGACATGCATATGATTCATGTTAGCTCTCTGTATACATCTAAGTGCCAGCCGTGCTGCTCTGTTTTGAGCCAATTGCAAGTTCCCTCTTTGTGGCACCTGACCACACGACTGAACAGTAGTCCAGGTGCCACAAAACTAGGGCATGTATGACCTGCCTTGTTGATAGTGCTGTTAAGAAGGCAGAGCAGAGCTTTATTATGGACAGACTTCTCCCCATTTTAGCTACTGTGGTATCAATATGTTTTGATCATGACAGTTTACAATCCAGGGTTACTCCAAGCAGTTTAGTCACCTCAACTTGCTCAATTTCCACATTATTCATTACAACATGTAGTTGACGTTTAGGGTTTAGTGAATGATTTGTCCCAAATAGAATGCTTTTAGTTTTTGAAATATTTAGGACAAACTTACTCCTTGCCACCCATTCTGAAACTAACTGCAGCTCTTTGTTAAGTGTTGCAGTCATTTGAATAGCTGTAGTAGCTGACATGTATAGTGTTGAGTCATCCGCATACATAGACACACAGGCTTTACTCAAAGCCAGTGGCATGTCATTAGTAAAAATTGAAAAAAGTAAGGGCATAGACAGCTGCCCTGGGGAATTCCTGAATCTACATGGATTATGTTGGATAGGCTTCCATTAGACAGGTAACTCTATCCACAATATAGCAGGGGGTGTAAAGCCATAGCACATACTGTATGTTTTTCCAGCAGCAGACTATGGTCGTTAATGTCAAAAGCCACACTGAAGTCTAACAAAACAACCCCCACAATCTTTTTATCATCAAATTCTCTCAACCAATCACCAGTCATTTGAGTATGTGCTGAGCTTGTTGAATATCCTTCCCTATAAGCATGCTGAAAGTCTGTTGTCAGTTTGTTTACTGTCAAATCTATATTTTTTATTATTTTATTTCATTTTTATTTAACCAGGTAGGCCAGTTGATAACGATAAAGATAAAGCAAAGCAGTGCGACAAAAAACAACAACACAGAGTTACACATGGGATAAACTGTCAATAGCATTGTATCTGGTTAAACAGAATTGTTTCCAAATGTTTACTAAGGGTTGGTAACAGGCTGATTGGTCGGCTATTTGAGCCGATAAAGGGGCGTTAATATTCTTAGGTAGGGGAATTACTTTTACCTCCCTCCAGGCCTGAGGGCAAACACTTTCTAGTAGGCTTAAATTGAAGATATGGCAAAAAGGAGTGGCAATATCATCCGCTATTATCCTCATTAATTTGTCTTGCCATTGTTATTTTTTTATTTAACCTTTATTTAACTAGGCAAATCAGTTAACAACAAATTCTTATTTACAATGACGGCCCACAATGGCCAAATCCGGCCGCCCTATGGGACTCCCAATCACAGCCAGTTGTGATACAGCCTGGATTCGAACCAGAGTGTCTGTAGTGACGCCTCTAGCACTGAGATACACTGCCTTAGACCGCAACAATCATTTGTTCACCTCTTCCACACTTACTTTACGGAATTCAAAATTACACTGCTTGTCTTTCATAATTTGGTCAGATATACTTGGATATGTAGTGTCAACATTTGTTGCTGTCATGTCATGCCTAAGTTTGCTAATCTTGCTTATGAAAAAAATATTAAAGTAGTTTTACCCTGGAGATGTTTTGAAGGATCATGTGGTGAATAATTGATCTTGTAAATTATATTTAATTAGCCTCTGAGCACTAAATGAAAACAACACTAAATGAACAGCACTAAATGAAAACAACTTCAGTCAATAGCCCTCCACTGTGACCTCACTAAAGACTGCACAGGTTATAACCCACATTGATTGTTCATACACAACAGAAAAACAACAAAATGTGTAGGCCTACTTTTTGTTTGGAATGGCAAGGTGATGCAAGGTATACTCGGTAGTACACATGCTGTGTAGTGAATCTGAACCTTGGAAAGTGGGCTTTGAGAACTTCTGTCTCATACATCATAAAAAATTACGTTTATATTTGCTTAAGGGGAAATAAGGTTGATGACCTCGGGAATACACTGAGGGATACTTCTAAAGGCAAATTAATCAGAAGACTGCAAGATCAGGACCTTTTTTCTATTTGTGGCACGTTAATGACAAATAGTGTTAGTTAAGAGGAGGCCTGTGTGTTTGGACTAGTTTTAATATCATCCAATACTGTATACAAATTGCTGTCTTGACAAAAACATAAACCTGTGTAAGCAATTCATTAGTGCTCCTTGGCTCTCAGAAATAATGCCATTGTATGCTAAAGACAATGTTCAAGAGAAAGACATGTTCAAGTAGTGTCTTGTCGTCCTTGCTGCAACTAAAATGCTGTTGATGTGATTCACAGGTTAAAATGTTTAGTGGAGGGTTCAATGTGAGAGAGGCAGGGTCATGGAAAGACAAGGTGTACACAAGTAATAGATTTCTATGGCAGGTGCTGTCACATGGCAGAAACAGTCTCATGAAGAGTCTCATGAAGACTCTATAAGCAATTTTGTGTGCCCTACCTTGGTGTGTAAATGAAGTTAAACACCTCAAGGTGCATTGACGAGAGCATTCAGTGCACAGTTGATTACAGATGAATGCCTAGAAAAAAATAGCTTGTTCTACTTACAGTACACTTCATGCGCCACAATGCAAGCAAAGTTCAAGTGCAACACATGCAAAGTTCCCCCTTCATCCCTCCCTCTCTCTCTGTCTCTCTCCCACTCTCCATCCATCCCTCTCTTCTGCCCTCTCTCCCTCCCCCTCCATGCCTCTCTCTCCCTGTCACGCCCTGACCATAGAGAGCCCTTGGTTCTCTATGGTGTAGTAGGTCAGGGCGTGACTAGGGGGTGTTCTAGTTCAATATTTCTATGTTGGTGTTTTGTATGGTTCCAAATTAGAGGCAGCTGGTAATCGTTGCCTCTAATTGGGGATCATATTTAGGTAGCCTTTTTTCCCACCTGTGTTTGTGGGATATTGTTTCTGTTGGTGCTTGTGTCACCACGTAGTCACGTTATGTTGCTTGTTTATTGTTTTGGTTAAAGAAGTTTCACTTTAAATAAATATGTGGAACTCAACAAACGCTGCGCCTTGGTCCGTCTCTTACGATAACCGTGACTCTCTCTCCCCTCCATCCCTCTCTCTCTCCCCTCCATCCCTCTATCTCTCCCTCTCCCACCCTCCATTCCTGTCACTCTCCACCCTCCATTTCTCAATCCCTCCCAATCCTCCCATAGGCCTTCTGTGGCGGTGCTCTAAATAGGATGGAACCAGACCATTTTCTGCTCTTATGGATTAATCAATATGTTTGTTTTCTGTTTCCTGCCTGTGTCTGCAACCTTCCTGTGCCCTATTAGAATACCAGCCAGATGAACTGATACCGTGGTATCATGGACTATGTCAAAACTCTCATTTTAGGCATTTTAGTTTTATGCACCTAGACTGACATATTGGTTTATACCTATAACAGTTATGGTGTTGCACTACAGTTATGAGTAGCATTTTGTTTTGCATCAAATGCAGTTTATTTTACCTATCAAAAATAGTCTTATTTAATTCCAGGAGCTATCTTCATGAACATACCATGGGGAAAGGTGTGGGTAGAAAGGCGAGAGAGGGAATTTTGCCTATAACCACCTTCTTGCTGTCAATGGAAATTCTGAATAGCAAACACTCATTAATACACAGCTGCAGTGGAGAAAGGTAAACGGAAGTTAGGAGGAGATTATTTAGGGCCTGTGGACTAAAAGACTCTTCAACCATTTTCCCTAATTAAAAGCAAAGAAAATGATTTGGCTTTACTCAGTATGGCCCTCTTTTTCTTCCATTCCATCCATCCATCCCTTACTTTTGAATCAGTTCAGAGAGAGGGTAATACAAGAGACCTCATACCCCTCTGACACCTTATTTTATTTTCCATTCAGATGTGGAATCTTTAACAGATGGTAGCAGTTGGAACGGTATAGCATTATGTGGAACAAGGAGATCTTAAGAGGGGATGTGTTGGGTGGTCTATGTTTCCCCATTTAACCCCCTGCTGTTGTTTCTTGTTTACCCTGGGCAAGGCCAAAAATCTAAAGCAAGAGCTTAATGTAATTCAACACACCGGAGGACCATGTACTGAACAGCCTTGCAAAGCAGCATTAAAAGATTGAGCAGGAGTCTGCTCACAACTCAACAATTACTAATGCAAGATGCCTTGAGTCATACCACTGCTGCCCTCGCTGCAGTGCAAGACCGGGAAGATACCAAAATAATTCTACAGATTAAAAAACGGTTTAGTTGTAGTTGAATTGATTATACATGTTACAATTCACAGTGAATATCTTACCATAAATTACAATACGACAGTGTAATAGCCATAACGATGACCAGCCATAACCAATCAAAACAGTAAATCCCCAAATTCTAGTCATGAGACTGCCTTTCCTCCAGCTTCTGAGAGGCCTCTCATCCCTGCTGTGCTTAAGTTATTCGGAGGTCTGTGGAAGTGAAGTACCTTGGATGACAGGGAACTTTCCTAGACAGCTGTCTCTCTCCCCCACATGAAAAAACTGGGGGCTCCCCTGCCAAGGCGTCAGTCCACCCCCATCTCCCAGGCTTTTGGCCTGGGCACTCAACGCGGCCTCGCCCAGAGCTGGCACACATGGCGCGGGCCACACACAGCAGCAGGCCCGGGTGACAGATGGAGCTCACGGAGAGAGATGGCCCGATTGGCTGCAGTAGACAGACGTGGTGCTAACCACCCCACACAGAGAGGATGGTGTCCTGAAACATTGTAGTAGACACCTGATTGAGGAACTTGAAGGTAGGGATGTTACAAATGGAGAATTTTTCTTAAAGTTTAAACTGCAATTTCTTTATCGGTTTTCCGTTAAAAAAATAATATACACGTGAATTCAAAATGCAGCTGCACTGATGCCAGCAATGGATTGAGTCTCACAGTGCATCCCTTTCAGAAGGTTAAGCATTGCACCTTTACTACAATTACTGTACCTCAATTCCACCATTTGAAAGATAAGACTCTCATTAATCCAACCACTTTGTCCGATTTCAAAAAGGCTTTACAGCGAAAGCAAAACATTAGATTATGTCAGGAGAGTACATAGCCAAAAATAATCACATAGCCATTTTCAAAGCAAGCATATATGTCACAAAAACCCAAACCACAGCTAAATGCAGCCTTAACCTGTTGGGGATAGGGGGCAGTATTTGCACGGCCGGATAAAAGACGTACCCAATTTAATCTGGTTACTACTCCTGCCCAGTAACTAGAATATGCATATAATTATTGACTTTGGATAGAAAACACCCTAAAGTTTCTCAAACTGTTTGAATGGTGTCTGTGAGTATAAGAGAACTCATATGGCAGGCAAAAACCTGAGAAGATTCCTTACAGGAAGTGGCCTGTCTGACCATTTCTTGCCCTCCTTGATCATCTCTATCCAAAACAGGGGATCTCTGCTGTTACGTGACACTTCCTACGGCTCCCATAGGCTCTCAGAAGGCGGGAAAAAGCTGAATGATGTAACTCCAGCCCCAGGCTGAAACACATTAGCGCTTTTGGCAAGTGCTCTATCAGAGGGCCATCAGACTGAGGCTCGTGCATGAGGGGATCCCATGCTCTTACTTTCGCTCTCTTTGTATTAAAAAACAATTTCCCAGTCGGAATATTATCGCTTTTTTACGAGAAAAATGGCATAAAAATTGATTTTAAACAGCGGTTGACATGCTTCGAAGTACGGTAATGGAATATTTAGAATTTTTTGGTCACGAAATGCGTTGTGCTCGTCACCCTTCTTTACCATTCGGATAGTGTCTTGAACGCACGAACAAAACAGAGGATATTTGGATTTAACTATGGATTATTTGGGACCAAACCAACATTTGTTATTGAAGTAGAAGTCCTGGGAGTGCATTCTGACAAAGAAAACCAAAGGTAATAACAGTTTTCTTATAGTAAATCTGACTTTGGTGAGTGCTAAACTTGCTGGGTGTCTAAATAGCTAGCCCTGTGATGCCGGGCTATCTACTCAGAACATTGCAAAATGTGCTTTCACCGAAAAGCTATTTTAAAATCGAACTCATATGGCAGGCAAAAACCTGAGAAGATTCCTTACAGGAAGTGCCCTCTCTGACAATATCTTGTTCTTCTTGTCTCTGTTTATTGAAGACTGAGGATCTTTGCTGTAACGTGACACTTCCTACGGCTTCCATAGGCTCTCAGAGCCCGGGAAAAACCTGAATGATATCGAGGCAGCCCCAGGCTGAAACACATTTGCGCTTTTGGCAAGTGGCCGATAAGAGGATAATGGGCTTAGGCGCGTGCATGAGTCGAGCCCGTGCTTTATTTTCTTTTGTCTATTTACCTAAACGCAGATTCCCGGTCAGAATATTATCGCTTTTTTTACGAGAAAAATGGCATAAAAATGTATTTTAAACAGCGGTTGACATGCTTCGAAGTACGGTAATGGAATATTTAGAATTTTTTTGTCACGAAATGCGCCGTGCTCGTAACCCTTATTTACCCTTTCGGATAGTGTCTTGAACGCACGAACAAAACACCGCTGTTTGGATATAACTATGGATTATTTGGGACCAAACCAACATTTGTTATTGAAGTAGAAGTCCTGGGAGTGCATTCTGACGAAGAACACCAAAGGTAATCAAACTTTTCTAATAGTAAATTGGAGTTTGGTGAAGGCTAAACTTGCTGGGTGTCTAAATAGCTAGTCCTGTGATGCCGGGCTATCTACTTAGAATATTGCAAAATGTGCTTTCACCAAAAAGCTATTTTAAAATCGGACATATCGAGTGCATAGAGGAGTTCTGTATCTATAATTCTTAAAATAATTGTTATGCTTTTTGTGAATGTTTATCGTGAGTAATTTAGTACATTTTTTGTAAATTCACCGGAAGTTTGCGGGGGGTATGCTAGTTCTGAACGTCACATGCTAATGTGAAAATACTGCCCCCTAGCCCAGACAGGTTAACGACGATGACGTAGAGTGTCGACTCCAAAATAATTGATTCCTCGACTGTTTGCACATCGCTTCCCATTTGTGAATATGAAGATTCGATTCCGCTATGAATCGACTCCTAAGATTCAGTAATTTTGGAACGGAGAGGACTGATTAGCTGCCATAGAGAGCTTTTGAGGGATATATAGAGAGAGGGAAGAAACACAGTATAGGCAGGTTGGCCACCAGACAGACAAAGTCAGAACCGTGCACTAGGCCTATCTATTGTCAATCAAAAGTTGTATCTTGCAATGGAAGGCTGTGTCTTGCAATTTCTTGGCTTGCAATGTCTCATAACTTCAGGAAAGCCTATCATCGATGAATAGGCTAGGATATTCTACAGGCAACAGTCCAAAGACTGAACAGACACTCGCATCATTAGCGAAGAGAAAGAACAGGCGAGCCAGCGTGAGGGGGGCAGGCAGAAAGAACCGTTCGCATATATCTTGGTAATCTTTACCTTGCAAATTCACCAAGTAGCCAAAAAGTTTTCCTCTTCCTCTCTAGTTTTATTTAAATTACAGAACTTTCCCCAGGCCTTCATAGCTTATCGTCTAGTTTGGCTATAACATGGAAAATAATATTTTGTGATAGCTGCACTCAGATACAAAAATGTGTGGAGATAAAAAAAAAAATCCGTTTTGTTAAGGTTAAGGATCCCAATTTCGTGTTGTGGATGTGCTGTGCTCTGTTGTGGTGATTTTCTCTGCCTGACAATGACAGGGGATTGGTATCTGAAGAGAGAGAATTTCAAATGTCTCTGGTTGATGCAAGAACGATCACCTCTCTTTTCGATGTCCCATGTCGTTTGTCTCTGATGGGAGTCCTGGACACTTCAGTGGTTTCTGTGGATTATCTGCAATATTGTTGTCTTAACAGTCATAAGCAGTCCACAAGATAACATGAAAAAAATGCTGGTGGTATATTTGGAATATGTAATATCTGTAATGGCTGTGCTCTAATACTTTTCTCAACCATTGACGACGTGATGATGATAGGTGAGCCCAGATTTCACAAGATCAGAGAGTTTCTAGCATTACAAACCTAAAAGTACAATCACAATCATACCTTTATCACTCCCTCATTAACACTTACAGTCAACACCTGTTGCTTTTTTTCCTTTTCTCCCCAATGCAGAAATGGGAAAAGTGAAAATATCTGTATTTATTTCTCTTTCTATATCTCTCTTTGTGTTTCTTTCTCTCTCTCCCTCTCTCTTTCCCTTGTCTTTGATGTTTGTTCTACTTTGAAGATTGGTGGGAGAAGTCAACAGCCACATACTGTACATGTAGATTTGTCTGTGTGGAGAAACACACAGAGGAGCCACCATTCATCAAGGACATCATGATGACATACGGTACGTCTTAAAAAAAGGCAGCATGTACAGTATAATCCGCAAACAGAATTTGGTAATTAGCCTGCTTTGAAGGCTGAGATGTAGAACTTGCGGTTCAAATGATAAGACTTTAAGAGCTTTTCGTATTTGCTTATATCATCAAACACAGACAGTCAGTGGACATGGCAGATTATTAATATTTTATTCATTACCCTCTTCTCAACTTTGTGTTTCAACATGCATGCTACATACTGTACAGCACATTTCTCAGCTGGATTCTGCTTCTTTATTATGGGATGCAAGCATCAAAACTGCATGGTATATGTGACTTGTTTCAGGAAACTAGGTATATGTCACGCATAAATACTTCACAAGAGAAGCATTTGGACGTAAACATTTTTTTTATCAAAATGCGTTCTTGGGCAGAATTGCCTTCTGGAACGTGTATCCTGTGCATGTGACAAATAAACATAGATTTTATTTGATATAGTGTGTGTTTATCAAAGACGGTAATGTGAAGAACAACATGACCTGCGCCAAAGTCAAATTAGGATATAACGTTTGTCTCATTGGCCTATGTCCAAGTTCTAAAATTCTCTGGTGGAATGCCCTGCTTCTATTTCGTTACACTCACAACCATAAGCTATTTACTATAATTAGTTCACCATTAACTTGTAAACCATGGTCTTGTTGCGAGTTTATTTTCCTGTAATAATGAATACAAATTAGCTAAAGTTAAGATGCTGTCAGCTATATGATATAGTCATTATTTGAACTGGCTAGCCAGCTAACTTAATGTTAGCTAGCTAACAAGCTATAAAGGAACCCAAACATTGTTTAGACAGTTTCTTTTAGTTGCCTGGTTTGCTAGATTGACATATACTAAATTCCTTTTTAAACAGATGGGTTTATTGCTGTTTAGATGCACCAGTTATGCTATTTTGGACCACCAGGCTGCTGATGTCGTGAATCAGTGTACTTTTGTCATTTTTGTTACAAGTACAAAAACAATCAAAGAAATGCATACAAAAATAACCCCAAACTACAGTCCCCATCCACCTGTATGCATCCTCTTTCCTCATCCAGAAACTATGTATCCCACCCCGCCTAGCCAAACTTATAAATCCTATCATTGGATGGTTTGTTTCCCAAGGGACACCACAGGCCATCATAGCTGACCTAAATTGTAAATATAGAAAAAATGTGTTGCCTGGTAATGTGTATGTGTCTTTCAAATGTTGAATTGTTCTCAAACCATTACTGTCCATGATATCGGTAAGGGTACAGATTCCACGTTTGTACCATTGGGGAGATGCAAATGGATGCCAACCAGATCGCAAGGCATTATTGTGAAATATTGGAGGAATCCCAGTTACATTGTTCTTACATTTTGCGCCGAATATTGTGTAAACAAAAATAGGACCAAAACTTAGTTTAAATTGTTTAATGGATATATCAGTGAAGAACACCTCTTCCAGGGCAATAGGAGACACCATATTTATCTCTCTATACTCAGTCAGGAGGCAGAAGAATCATGTCTAAACCAATTTAGGATGGGACGAAATGTTAGTGCTTCGAAATACAATTTCAAGTTTGATATGGATAGTCCTTCTACGTTTTTCCCTCTTTGTAAATTTGTTAAAAAAATGTACATTACATTTTAGTTAGTTAGCAGACACTTTTATCCAGAGATACTTACAATTAGTGCCCTCATCTTAATATAGCTAGGTGAGACAACAACACATCACATCCGTATCAAGTACATATCAAGTCAGTGCTCGTGGGAAAAGAGAAATGGCATTTTTTTCTTTTTTAAAGAACTCCATGTGAGTTATTTAAGATACTCTTCAAAGAGGTAGAGTTTTAAATGTTTTTGAAAGATGAGCAGGGACTCTCCTGTCATGACATTAGGGGGATGCTTATTCTACCATTTGGGTGCCAGGACAGAGAGGAGATTTGACTGGGCTGAGTGGGAGGTGCCCACCCGTAGGAGTGAGAGGGCCAAGAGATTAGAGGTGGCGGAATGGAGTGCTCGATTCCCCATACTGCTCCATATGCAAGCACCAGGGTTTTTAAGATGACGCGAGCTTTGACTGGAAGCCATTAGAATGTGCGGAGGAGCGGGGTGGCATTGGATAACTTCAGAAGGTTGAACACCAGGCGTGCTGCGGCATTCTGGATAAGTTTCAGTGGTTTGATGGCACAATCGGGGAGCCCAGCCAACAGCGAGTTGCAGTGGTCTAGAAGGGAGATAACAAGTGCCTTGATTAGGACCTGCAACACTTTCTTTGTGAGGAAAGGTCATACCAAGGTTGTTCAGCATGAACCTGCCCGACTGAGCAAGTCACTGCTTTGATGTTTGCAGAAAATGACAGGGTGTTGTCCAGGGCCACGGCAAGGTTTTTAGCACTTTGGGAGGGGGACATCATGGAGTTGTCAACAGTGATGGAGAGGTCTTGGAGTGGGCAGGCTTTTCCCGGGAGGAAGAGCAGGTCCATTTTGTCAAGGTTGAGCTTGAGGTGATGGGTCTACATCCAAGCTGAGATATCTGCCAGGCATGCCGAAATGCGTGTCACCACCTGTGTGTCAGAAGGAGGGAAGGAGAAGAGGGGTTGAGTGTCATCCACATAGCAATGATAGGAGAGACCATGTGAGGATATGACAGAGACGAATGACTTGGTGTAAAAAGAAAAGAGGAGAGGGCCTAGAACCAAGACCTGGGTGTCACCAGTAGTGAGAGCACATGGTGCAGACACATATCCTCTCCACGCCATCTGGTAGTAGTGACCTGCCAGGTAGGATGCAATCTAGGAGTGTGCAGAGCCTGAGACGGCCAACCCTGAGAGGGTGGACAAGAGGATCTGAGGGTTCACTGTATCGAAGGCAGCGGATAGATCTAGGAGGATGAGAACAGAGAAAGAGTCAACTTTGGCAGAGCGGAGAGACTGTGACACAGTTGACTAAGCTGCCTTGAATCCTGACTGGTTAGGGTCAAGAAGATAATTTTGAGAGAGATAACAAGAGAGTTGGTCAGAGTTAGCAAGCTCAAGTGTTTTTGAAAAAAAGAAAGAAGGGATACTGGTCTGTAGTTTTTGACGTCAGAGGGGCCAGGCCGAGTGTTGGTTTCTTGAGGAGGTGAGCGACTTTGGCCTGCTTGAAGTCAGAGGGGACGCAGCCAGGGGTCAGGGATGAGTTGATGAGGGAAGTGAGGAATGTGAGAAGGTCTCCTGAGATGGTCTGGAGTAGGGAGGAGGGGATAGGGTCAAGTGGGCAGGTTATCGGGTGGCCAGACATCATTAGTCGCAGGATTTCATCTGGAGAGAGAGTGGAGAAAGAGGTAAAGGTGTAGGGTAGATCTGTTTACCTTGCCATATAAAATATAGAACATGTATATTTCTTCCCTTTATTTTATTTTAATACACAGTGCCTTCGGAAAGTATTCAGACCCCTTGACTTTTTCCTCATTTTGTTAGGTTACAGCCGTATTCTACACAGCCTCATCAATCTACACAAAATACCCTAAAATGACAAAGCAAAAACAGATTTTTAGACATATCACATTTACATAAATATTCAGACCTTTTACTCAGTACTTTGTTGAAGCACCTCTGACAGTGATTACAGTCTTGAGACATCTTGGGTATGACGCTACAAGCATGGCACACCTGTATTTGGGGAGTTTCTCCCATTCTCTGTAGATCCTCTCAAGCTCTATTGGGTTGGATGGGAGTGTTGCTGCACAGCTATTTTTAGGTCTCTCCAGAGATGGGCCACTCAAGGACATCCAGAGACTTGTCCCGAAGCCACTCCTGTGTTGTCTTGGCTGTGTGTTTAGGGTTGTTGTCCTGTTGGAAGGTGAAACTTCATCCCAGTCTGGAGAAGGTTTTCATTAAGTCTCTCTCTGTTCTTTGCCCTGTTCATCTTTGCCTCAACCCTGACTAGTCTCCCAGTCCCTGCCGCTGAAAAACATCCCCACTGCATGATGCTGCCGCCCCCATGCTTCACCGTAGGGATGGTGCCAGGTTTTAGACCTATCTGCTGCCTTTGATACTGTGAAGCACCAGATCCTCCTCTCCACCCTCTCCGAGTTGGGCATCTCCGGCGCGGCCCACGCTTGGATTGCGTCCTACCTGACAGGTCGCTCCTACCAGGTGGCGTGGCGAGAATCTGTCTCCGCACCACGTGCTCTCACCACTGGTGTCCCCCAGGGCTCTGTTCTAGGCCCTCTCCTATTCTCGCTATACACCAAGTCACTTGGCTCTGTCATATCCTCACATGGTCTCTCCTATCATTGCTATGCAGACGACACACAATTCATCTTCTCCTTTCCCCCTTCTGATAACCAGGTGGCGAATCGCATCTCTGCATGTCTGGCAGACATATCAGTGTGGATGACGGATCACCACCTCAAGCTGAACCTCGGCAAGACGGAGCTGCTTTTCCTCCCGGGAAAGGACTGCCCGTTCCATGATCTCGCCATCACGGTTGACAACTCCATTGTGTCCTCCTCCCAGAGTGCTAAGAACCTTGGCATGACTCTGGAACACACCCTGTCGTTCTCCACTAACATCAAGGCGGTGACCCGATCCTGTAGGTTCATGCTCTACAACATTCGCAGAGTACGACCCTGCCTCACACAGGAAGCGGCGCAGGTCCTAATCCAGGCACTTGTCATCTCCCGTCTGGATTACTGCAACTCGCTGTTGGCTGGGCTCCCTGCCTGTGCCATTAAACCCCTACAACTCATCCAGAACGCCGCAGCCCGTCTGGTGTTCAACCTTCCCAAGTTCTCTCACGTCACCCCGCTCCTCCGCTCTCTCCACTGGCTTCCAGTTGAAGCTCGCATCCGCTACAAGACCATGGTGCTTGCCTACGGAGCCGTGAGGGGAACGGCACCTCCGTACCTTCAGGCTCTGATCAGTCCCTACACCCAAACGAGGGCACTGCGCTCATCCACCTCTGGCCTGTTGGCCCCCCTACCTCTGAGGAAGCACAGTTCCCGCTCAGCCCAGTCAAAACTGTTCGCTGCTCTGGCACCCCTATGGTGGAACAAGCTCCCTCACGACGCCAGGACAGCGGAGTCAATCACCACCTTCCGGAGACACCTGAAACCCCACCTCTTTAAGGAATACCTAGGATAGGATAAAGTAATCCTTCTAACCCCCCCCCCCTAAAAGATTTAGATGCACTATTGTAAAGTGGTTGTTCCACTGGATATCATAAGGTGAATGCACCAATTTGTAAGTCGCTCTGGATAAGAGTGTCTGCTAAATGACTTAAATGTAAAAAATTTAAATGTTTCCTCCAGACGTAATGCTTGGCATTCAGGCCAAAGTGTTCAATCTCGGTTTCATCAGACCGGATAATCTTGTTTCTCATGGTCTGAGAGTCTTTTTGTGCCTTTTGGCAAACTGCAAGCGGGCTGTCATGTGCCTTTCACTGAGGAGTTGCTTCTGTAGGGGTGAGGAGTGCTGTAGAGGAGTGCTGTAGAGATGGTTATCCTCCTGGAAGGTACTCCCATCTCCACAGAGGAACTCTGGAGCTCTGTCAGAGTGACCATCGGGCTGTTGGTCACATCCCTGACCAAGGCCCTTCTCCTACGATTTCTCAGGTTTGGCCAGGTCTAGGAAGAGTCATGGTGGTTCCAAACTTCTTCCATTTAAGAAGGATGGCGGCCAATGTGTTCTTGGGGACCTTCAATGCTGCAGAAATGTTTTGGTACACTTCCCCAGAACTGTGCCTTGACACAATCCTGTCTCGGAGCTCTTTATTCTTTATTTATTTTACCTTTATTTAACTAGGCAAGTCAGTTAAGAACAAATTCTTATTTTCAATGACGGCCTAGGAACAGTGGGTTAACTGCCTTGTTCAGGGGCTGAACGACAGATTTGTACCTTGTCAGCTCGGGGATTTGATCTTGCAACCTTTCGGACAAGTTCTATGGACAATTCCTTAGACTTCATGGCTTGGTTTTTGCTCTGACATGTACTGTCAACTGTGGGACCTTATATAGGCAGGTGTGTGCCTTTCCAAATCAGGACCAACCAATTGAATTTACCACAGGTGGACTCCAATCAAGTTGCAGAAACATCTCAAGGATGATCAATGGAAACAGGATGCACCTGAGCTAAATTTAGTCTCACAGCATAGGGTCTGAATACTTATTTAAATAAGGTATGTTTTTTATTTTTAATATATTTGCAAAACTTCTAAAAACCTGCTTTCACTTTTTCATTATGGGGTATTGTGTGTATATTGCAGAGGATTTTTATTTATTTAATCCATTTTAGAATAAGGCTGTAACGTAATTTTTTGGGGGAAAAAGTCAAGGGGTCTGAAAACTTTCCAAAGGCACTATAGTTTGTGTTAGATTACATTGCAGGAAGAAAGACGTCATAGTAAGTATAACAAGGCTTATCACACAGGCATGGACTGTGAACTTCTTTAAAGAAAATAAATAAAATCGGTACAAAATAGTTAGTAAGGGAGCAAACTTCCAGAGAGAGCTTTAGAGCTCTATTCAATCCGTATCGCGGAAGTTCAGCGTGCCTGAATGATTGAAAATGAAAGACAATGTTCCCGCGTTAGAGGAGACTGCATTCACCATAAACCCTGCATATGTCGGCTCAATTGGAAATGACCTTTACATGTCTATTGCGCAATCGGTAACACTCCAGCGATACAGATTCAATAGAGCCTTTCGACTAACTTATTATAATTAAAATGTTCCTTTGCATAACTCTGATCTCCATTCAAATGTTTGAGGATATCTGGATTTTTTGCCAAATCATTTAAATGACAAACTGTGTCCCCCTTGGACAAGCCACACAGCGCGTCTCTGAGCAACTTGTTTCCCCTCTCCTCTTTGATCTTGTAAGCAAGTCCCACTCTCACACAGCAACTAATCCTATTATTGGTGGGATAAAACTGAAATCGCACATTTTACGGAATGTTGTAAAGATATTTCCCAACATGCAATAGAGATGACACTGTTAGTGAACAAGAACTGAGAGTATAGTCTCAACAATAATGCTGAGCATCGCTACCTTGGGAACATGCTGTACACCACAGGAGGCTGCTGAGGGGAGGACAGCTCTTAATAATGACTGGAATGGAGTGAATGAAATGGTATCAAAACCATGTTTTTGATGTGTCAGTACCATTCAATTTATTCCGTTCCAGCCACTACTATGAGCCTGTGCTCCCCAACGAAGCTGCCACCAGCCGTCAGTGTTGTACACTATACACTACCGGAACAACGTCAAGTGGTACAGATGAAGTCGGGAGTTTACATACACCTTTGCCAAATACATTAAAACTCAGTTTTTCACAATTCCTGACATTTAGTCCTACTAAATATTCACTGTCTTAGGTCAGTTAGGATCACCACTTCATTTTAAGAATGTGAAATGTCAGAATAATAGTAGAGAGTGATTTATTTCAGCTTTAATTTCTTTCATCACATTCCCAGTGGGACAGAAGTTTACATACACTCAATTATTATTTGGTAGCATTACCTTTAAATTGTTTAACCTCTCTGGGCCAGTGGGACGCTTGCGTCCCACCTACTCAACAGCCAGTGTAATCCCGTGGCGCAATATTCAAATACCTTAGAAATGCTATTACTTCAATTTTCAAACATATGACTATTTTACACCATTTTAAAGACAAGACTCTCGTTAATCTAACCACACTGTCCGATTTCAAAAAGGCTTTACAATGAAAGCAAAACATTAGATTATGTCAGCAGAGTATCCAGCCAGAAATAATCAGACACCCATTTTTCAAGCTAGCATATAATGTCACATAAACCCAAACCACAGCTAAATGCAGCACTAACCTTTGATGATCTTCATCAGATGACAATCCTAGGACATTATGTTATACAATACATGCATGTTTTGTTCAATCAAGTTCATATTTATATCAAAAACCAGCTTTTTACATTAGCATGTGACTAGCATTCCCACCGAACACTTCCGGTGAATTTACTAAATTACTCACGATAAACATTCACAAAAAACATAACAATTATTTTAAGAATTATAGATACAGAACTCGTTTATGCACTCGCTATGTCCGATTTTAAAATAGCTTTTTGGTAGGTGGGACGCAAGCCCATAGAGGTTAAACAGCTTGGAAAATTCCCGAAAATTATGTCATTGCTTTAGAAGTTTCTGATAGGCTAGTTGACATCATTTGAGTCAATTGGAGGTGTACCTGTGGATATATTTCCAGGCCTACCTTCAAACAGTGCCTCTTTGCTTGTCATCATGGGAAAATCAAAAGAAATCAGCCTGGTTCATCCTTGGGAGTAATTTCCAAACGCCTGAAGGTACCACGTTCATCTGTACAAACAATAGTACGCAAGTATAAACACCATGGGACCACACAGCCGTCATACCGCTCAGGAAGGAGACACTTTCTGTCTCCTAGAGATGAACGTACTTTGGTGCGAAAAGTGCAAATCAATCCCAGAACAACAACAAAGGACCGTGTGAAGATGCTGGAGTAAACAGGTACAAAAGTATCTATATCCACAGTAAAACGAGTCTTATATCAACATAACCTGAAAGGCCACTCAGCAAGGAAGAGGCCACTGCTCCAAAACCGCCATAAAAAAGCCAGACTACGGTTTGCAACTGCACATGGGGACAAAGATCATACTTTTTTGAGAAATGTCCTCTGGTCTGATGAAACAAAAATATAACTGTTTGGCCATAATGACCATCGATATGTTTGTCGGAAAAAGGGGGAGGCTTGCAAGCCGAAAAACGCCATCCCAACCGTGAAGCACGGGGGTGGCAGGATCATGTTGTGGGGGTGTGTCACATCCTGACCAGTTTAACAAGACATTTGTGGAGTGGTTGAAAAACAACTTTTTGGCTCCAACCTAAGTGTATGTAAACTTCCAACTTCAACTGTATATATATAGGTCCATTATAATTTCTACATAATTTTTGTCTAGTTTTAGACGTTCCAAGAGTGGGCTGGATTTTTGATTTATTTTTTTCATAATAATTATTTCCCCTCTGAAGTTTTTTTTTTACCCATAATAATAATTTCCCCCCTAAACCTCCCATGGGCCAGATTGAATGGGCTCGTGGCCCGGATCTGACCCACGGGCCGTAGTTTTCCCACCCCTGATTTATGGTATGTCATGATAAGTCCAAGGCTGTAACATAGGTGTCCCATACCTACTTATTTGCTCTCACCTAAAATTCTCCCCAAGTTACAGAATAAACCACGTAAGTGAGCTATCCTTGTGAAATGAACCAGTGGTAGGGTTACAAGGTAATTATGGAGTTTCATGGTTCAAGACATCTGATGATCAGTTCAGAGTGTTCTCATCTTCAAATGATAATTCTCACACAAATTGCAGGCTTTCAGATCCATTTAAATGTATTCAATTTTTATCCAATGAGTAGTTATTCACTTCCTTTTATTGCCTTTGAGATTACAGCACACTGTGACCTGAGCGAGACAGTAAGAGAGAGAGTAAAAAGAAAGGTTATGGATGATGTCTCCTTAGGAGTGATGTGGCGCCAGCTGGAGAGTCATCTCCTGATGTATTATCTGCTGCTCCCTGTGAAAACACTGTTTCTTCCAGGAAGCTCAGCTCATATTGCAACTGTTGCCCTGATATGAGTTGCAGAGGTAAGAGGGACCAACCAACTCTGACCCCCTTATTTGGCACATGTTTTAAAACCCTGTTTGTTACTGTAGCTTACTGTACACTGAATTAGGAATCGGGGTTAAAACAATGGCAAGAATAAAGCCTAAGAACTGCTGATAGTGACAGATCAGGCCCGAAGCAGGGCTCTCTTCAGGAACAGAAGCAGGGACCCTTCAGACAGTCTTAGAACTGCATTTAATTCAGACAGTAAAAACAGCCACTTTTATGTCTTACTTTTATGTGTCAGGGTGGTGGGTAACCATGACATACATCGGGTCAGAAAACCCAGATAAGCACCATCTTCATCATAAACTTACAGTATGTCACATACAGTATGTTGGAATAACACATTTATTTTTACAAAGCTTTCCCCCACAGCAAAAGCTATTTCTACCAATAAAAACCCACCACCCACCAGTATCTTTATCTATCTCATGGAAAGCTGAGATAGGGAGGGCACCTCACTCAGAGACATCGGTCAGAGAGACTGCACTGTAGGCTACTCCACTTGACTACTCCTGACTGGCTCGCCGGAATAATAAAGTTGCCTGACAGCAACTGAATATGCAGCTATTATACACACCATCTTGCTGTAGTGTGATCTTCATTGGGAAAGGTTGGGGATGGAGAAATAAAAATGGGAATCAGTGAAGAGGGAGAGAAATGGCTGGTCAGCAGTAAGGATGTGATCAACCATGGTCTGGGAGTCTCCTCATATCTCAGAGAGGACGGTGGACAGGGTCTGCAGGACAATGGAAATCTGCACCTCAGCTCCCCAGATAACATACAGTGGTGAAATGTCATGACACGGCAGGAATGACACAGACCACTGGCATCCATAAACACCCCGAACACACCTGCAATGTCCAATGGATGGATACTGTAGGTGGAGGAGGGAATGAGAGGGAGGGAGACTTGGAAGATGCTGCAGTGACATTAGGCTGCTGCTTGGTAGAATGGATTGCCCTGAAAGAGCAGAGTTAACAGAAAACAGCAAGGGAGATGCATCACATGGCCTGGGCTGGAGAAAGTGTCGGCACGACGCCGTATCAGGGGCCCTGCTCTGTGATTGGCTCTGCTTCCATTGTCATTTGTTAACTTCACTCCCCACCCTGAAAGAACACAGTCAGCCCTGGAGCAGCGTGGATAATCTTGACAAGAACCTATCGGAGGCATCTGTTAACATGGAGCGTGCTGCTTTGTAATTTTATGTGGCTGTTGTCGTTAGTACGCTTGGTTGAGCAGCCACCACTTCGACACTGGGAAGAAGGGAGGTAGTACGTTAACCATTTATGTTTTACCCAGTTTAAAGTTGTGATATTTTTGGTGGAAATAACTTTGTATCAATTTCAATGAACTCTACATAAGTTTAAAAGATCGGATCAAAACTGAAAAGAATAACTTTCAGATGAGACTCAATGGTCAAAACAATAAAATAGGATCATGTTGAGGTGTTTGAGCACCATAGAAATCTACAGAAAAAAAGAGTAATCTTCCACAGATATACTTTATTAACTTGAGTCTTATTGAACTGACACTAAAAAGCCAACCTGCATACTCCTCTGAAAAGGTGCGGGTTATAAATTAAATGAAAAGGAAAATAGAAGGGATGTAAGGAGGAAGAAAGAGGGGGGTTAAACCACAGCGGAGTGGTGTATTGATCAAACGTCACAATGTACCGCAGACCCTAGGGCGTATTTAAAACACCTATGAGACCCTTTACCATCCCATGACCCTCAGGGCATGTCTCGATCTCTCTGGAACCTTCCCCCACTGGACTCATTAGAAATTGATCTGGCATGGCTGAGATCTGGCATGGTTGTCAGATCAATAGACAGCTGCTTACTTTAGATGGGAGTTTTTTATCAGCTCAGCTGAAGGGGAGTTGTGTGTTGGGGCTAGGGGGGTTTGGGGATTCAGCGTTTGACTTTAGCCTTGATGTGGCTCTCACAAAAGCATCCCTGGACATTTGGGTTAACCCCTTGGCTCCAATGCTAAGCTTTGTTTCTTAGTGACTGTGTAATTCTCAGATGAAAATTATCCCTTTTTTTGTGATAAAGGAAAAGCATCTTCTATTTTGCCTTGAAGGTTAATACTGCAGGTCATTTAATTCTCTAAGGAGGAAATTAAACAGTGAAAGTAAGCCTTGGAATATCTGTATGCATGGCTCCATTACTTCTATCCGATAATACATCTTTGTTTTTCTTATTATGCTGTGCTAACTTCCATCACAGTTAGCAGTCCAGGAGTCATACACAGAGATAGAAGTTGTTTAGTAAATGGGTCTGAATGCTGTAGCATGCTGTTTTTCTCTCTTTCTTTTATTTTCCTCACCCCAGTGCTGTACCATGTGTGAGTGCATAAGAGCATCTTCTTTTTTTCTCCCCTAAGGGATAAAAGTCACCTTCTCCAAATCTCATTGAACGGAAAGTCACACAGAAAATAAAAGCTACACTCTATATTCCGCCAGCACACAGAGTTCAAGCTTAGAGGGAGCAGGGATGCTACTGCTTAGTTCTCTCTCTGTCAGCAGGAAAATAGAGTGAGAGAGAGGGAAAGAAGGAGAGAAAAGAGTCAAGGCAGGTCAGGGTATTATAAATAACATTAGAGACATTTTTCTCATTTACAAAAGCGGGATGTATTTGGGGAGAATCTCTCGCTCTTTCTTCTCAGGTTTCCTCTTTCTCTTACACTTTATCTATTGCTCTCTCTCTCTCTCTCTCTCTCTCTCTCTCTCTCTCTCGTGCATTGTGTCTCATCCAGAAAGATTTAAAAAGAGGCGGTCGAGAGACAGGTCGTTTTAAATCATCTGAGAAAATGTGAGGGGCATGTGAAATTTGGTGCCGTTCAGGCACATGAGATGCCTTTGATTGACACATATTTATTTCTCAAGGGTTTTGCTGAAATGATTTTGCCCTTTTGGCAGAGCAATGTCCCATAATTTTGTGTGATGCACTTCGGTTTTCAGAACCCAAAGGACCAGACACACAACATTGTTTGGGAGATGGGTGAACACACACCTTGAGGAAGAGGTGGAAGACTACAGGGCACATTAAACATGTTCATGGTATGTTTTTATTTTACACAAAGTATCTCTATGCCAAGGTGTAAGCAGTAAATTATTTTCTCTGTTATGTTCTCATTGTAGTCCACTTCAAACAGACTTCAGACTTTCTCATTATAATAAAACACATGTCAAATGCATGCCACAACAAACCGTTGTTATATGATTATAATTATTTCCTATAGAGCACACAGCACATGACACCCTCCCACAGACAGGATGTGTGTGAGTGTGAGTGATGTGTGAGTCTGTTAAAGAAAGAAATGAGAAAGAGAGAGAGAGAGAGGTCTTCAGCTTGACCATGGTTACCATGGAAACCTAGTATATGCAGTGTTGATTGATGGCTGGTGTTATTTGAAAGCTGACTCACCTCGTCATTGAGCCAGGCTTGAGACGGTACTGCATGGCATGGCATGGCACGGTGGTTAAGATATTAGTGTGGAGAGTGCTAATGACTGGAGACGTGCATATATGAGAGGTGCATACATTAGGGGGCGGGGGAGCAGGGCTTGTCTGAATACCCAGTTTTATAATATGTGAAATTTTGAAAATCTACAGTACTTTAACACACAGAAACAGTACTCCCTCCACATAATTCATATCATAGGGCTAATAGTACTGTAGGGCTCTTTTTACTTGCACACAATATAGCTGGTTCACCCCATCCTGCCCCTAGGGGTCCACGGTCCTGTAGTGCCCCAACCCAACACACCCCACTCAGCTTTAGGATCACAACTGTCACAGCGGTCGATGAAAGGGGACCAAGGCGCAGCGTGTAGAGTGCTCATTCTTACTTTATTTCACGACAACACTTAAACAAAATAACAGAACGACAGCCAACAGTTCCGTAAGGTACTCAGACAAAACGGAAAACAACTACCCACAACCCCAAAGGAAAAACAGACTGCCTAAGTATGGCTTCCAATCAGAGACAACGAAAGACACCTGCCTCTGATTGGAAAGCATACCCGGCCGAACATGAAAACCAACCATGAAAACCAACACATAGGAAATTATAACTAAAAATTATAACTAGAACAAACCCACATTGAAACAGAAAACCCAAAATACCTACAAAACAACCCCCCCTGCCACGCCCTGACCACTCTACTATGGCAAATGACCTCTTATAAGGGTCAGGACGTGACAACAACATACGCAAATATGTCCCCTTTTGTGCTTTACACCTCCAGCAGAATAATAACATTTCACTGGCATATAGCAAGTTCTATGGATGGTCTTGAACTGCAGTAATTTATGTCTGAGATTATATGAACATAACTGGGCATTCTAACATATCTGTATCCATTCATCATCATCATCATCAATAGTGTCTCCCAGGTCTTCCTCACATTTTTGTTTTACATGTTTTATGTCATCGGGAAAAGCCTCTCTCAACCCTTCATACAGTTTGGAAATCAACTTTTGAGGTTTGTTAGATTGCCTAAAAATAGCATCTAGTTTGTCCAATGTTTTCTGGACAGAGAGAATAAAGTGTTGTATCTGCAAAAATTCACCTCACCTCTGTCACAGACTGGTCTTCCCCGGCTGTCTGACTCTGCTGAAACCCCTTTCACCATCTGATCCTCCTAAAATGAGGCATGACAATGAATTACCTTGGTGAACATTTACACATTTTATTATCCAAGAATATAATCTGTCACGATTCTCTAAGACAGAACCCAGAAGCAGACCAGGACAAGGTGAGTAAAATGAAGGTGAGTATTTATTGGTAGTCTTGATGTGTAATTTGAGTGATCCAGGAGACGGAGCGGCAGTGGAGGTGAGTTGATGAGAGTAAATGGGTTGATCCAATGAAGTCACTGTATCCACCGACGGCCAGGCAAGGGAGTTGAATGTTCCGGGAGAATGATGTTCGTTGCTAACGATCCGGCATTGAATGGATGTCAGCTCAGGGCTTAAGAAGAGGTGATGATCAGGACCAGGTGTGCAGAAGGTTGATGAGATGCAGGTGCGGGTAATCACTAGATCTCCCGCCTAACTGTGTTGCCTAGCAACCAGACAGGGTGCGTTCAGGAACCTTAGACAACACTCCAAACAAAAAACACAGTCAGCTCAGGCAGAAACAGACTCAGGAAGCGGGATTCCTGACAATAATCAATGGTTCAATAATTGAAATGACCATGTAAATTTCAGCTTAAACTGCTGTCCTGTAGCTACTGTAGGTCTACCCATCAATTATAGATGGAACTTTGTATCAGTCACAGAATATACTGCAAAATTCACCTGAGCTCCCTAGACTGGTTTTCCCTGGCTGTCTGAGCCTGCTGGGACACCTGTCACCATCTGATCCTGCTAAGACTTGATGAGCATTGTGTTGTGTACTGACTGCACTAGAGGGCTGCGTTCCCATGGGATACCTGCGGGCCCTGACAGAGATCATTGTGGCGTGGTCGGGAGTGGGCGGTCAGACAGATGATTTTGGGATGAAAATATTTTTGTTGTCCCACAGATTATTTTGAAACGATCCTCTTTCTGCTCAGTATGCGTTAGTCTACCTATTGTATTAAAAGCACATATTTTTCACATTATTCACACACTCAGAATTCGCTGCTTCTACTTCAGTAGCCTACCTCTCCTAGTTGGGCGTGAGAGTTCAAGTGTGCCTAGTATGTGTGGTCTCATTGAAATAGAGTAGGCTGCCTACATGGGCGGAGAACCACGTGGCAGTTAACTTGAATATGAAATTAACTTAAATATGATTAGACTAGTTTACTACAGTGTCTGTAAATAAATATTGATAATGAAAAGACGTGGAGGGCGCTCAACCAACGTGAGTCGATGTGCAATAAAAAGTGTAATCATGATTGAAAATAAATAGGCACAACGCGCACATAGGTTCAGCTACAATGGTGAGTGAGTGTTGCACCTTTTCACTTTCAATAAGTATGGATTACCCATTTATTTGTCTCTGCCTGCAAATCGTCCTCCTCAAAGGTAGGCTATATCCTATAGGACTATGCAAAACGTAGCAAGTGTCACTGTCATCATTCTTGCTGCCTCCAGTTCAGTAGCCATGCCTGCGAGATCAGGTGCGCGGGTGGTCTCAATTAAATAGAGTAGTCTATATCCTATGTACAGTATACATGGGCGGAGAAGCACGGGACAGTTATCTTTCCAAGGAAATGTACTTCCAAAATAGGTGTATGATTAGGCTATAGTTTACTACATATTTATAGAAATAGGCCTGAAAATTGATCACCCATATTCTGAAAATATTCACACTCCTAACAGGTAGGCTATAAAAATAGCTCAAGAGAAAGTGCAAGTCTCTCCAACTCTGCTCTCTTCAAACTACATCTAGCATATTGGCTGATATAGCCCAGTAATACAATATAAGGGCCATGTGAGAATCTCTGACTAAATTAACCTATTTGTTTAGTTATTTTTGCGCATTTGATATTGCCTTTAAGGTGCAGGACTGCGGTTGGATTTGGGACCAGTTCTTGCAGTAGCAAGTGGGAGACGGACAGAAAGCCAGCTGTGGGAGCAGGCTGAAGAAATTGGTCCTGCTCAGACCTCTACTGTGCATCATGACAGTGAAGCCTGTAACGTTAGAGCTGTTTATTACTGTGTCAGTGTGAAAAGTAGGGAATTAGCTAGGGAAACTGACAGATCAATAATGTTACATTGACATACTGACTAATACAACTCACAATGCACAGAAAAAAAAACGTCAGAATATCAATCTTCAATCGTTTGGCCGATTCAGGTCTAGTTTGATTGAAGCAAAAATCATAGCTAATATAAGTCAACTTTCGGCTAGCTCTCTCTCTAATGGTACATCAACCTGCGAAAGCTTGCCAAGTTAATTTACTTGTGAAACGTGACAAAACAAAGGCTATAAAACATGTCCATACAAACAACTGCTATCAGATAGTAATAATAGCCTCATATCGCTATCTGACAGATAACTAGAGGCTAGAGCTGACCTGGCTGTGGTGGCTACTCACTAGCGTAGCTTATTCATTCACCTCAGTCGAAGGGGATGAAACATTAACTAACGTTACACATTAGTTACAATACTAGCTCAGCACTGCGAATAAACACTAGTTTCCTTGCCAGCTACATCCATCAACTAAAGAGTAGCCCGTTTCTGTTCCTTTTACAACTCGGTGAAGGAGCGCAACGCATACACTAAAATATGCTCAACTCTCCCGTGCTGATCCAGTCAGACTTCCAGAAGCTTTGCCTTCGACCGCTCGGAGGTGTCCGCATGGTCCTAAAGCACACCGTTGCCTTGTTTTGTACCACATTCCAATGATAAAACTGGGGGGACAATAATTCAATTTCAGTGCTGATCAAGTCTTAGCAGGATCAGATGGTGACAGGTGTCCCATGTCCTCCCTCATTCCACTGTGAAAGTTGTGCCCCTGGTCTCTAGTAGTGTTGGTCAGTGTCTCTGGTAGTGTTGGTCAGTGTCTCTGGTAGTGTTGGTTAGTGTCTCTGGTAGTGTTGGTCAGTGTCTGTAGTAGTGTTGGTCAGTGTCAGTAGTTGTGTATTTTGGTCAGGTTCTGGATTCCTCCTCTCCTCTTCTCCCCCTCCTCTTCTTCTGTAGTCCACATGGTGATGGATGGCTTCATTACTGGCTGATTTTCCTGGCTGCTTATTTATCTAGAATGTTTGTCTGATTGTCTCACGCTCTCCACTGACACTGATTACATGTGCAAACAATGTGTTTACCAAATTCTCCCCATAACAAGATGACGATAAGAACAGTATTTTCCTCCTAATGAGCTCCTAAAGGCAATATGCTGGCATTCTGGAACAATCAGCAGGCGGGATGGAGTTGATCAATGGAACCAGTAGGGGCAGGAGATTGGGGGCTGTGTAACATACACAGGCACACACACACACACTACACTGACTATTATTACCATTAGTATTTATCCTGCACCAGCCACTTTCTAACCCTGTTCTATTATTATGATTATCATTAGTATTTATCCTGCTACTAGTCACTTTTACCCCTGTTTGCATGTACATGCCTACCTCAATCACTCCAGTACTGCTGCACATTTTATTACATTAAAAAAAAATTTTAACCTTTATTCAACTAGGTAAGTGAGTTAAGAACAAATTCATATTTACAATGACTGCCTAGGAACAGCAGGTTGACTGCCTCATTCAGAAAGACAGATTTTTACCTTGTCAGCTCGGGGATTTGATCTAGCAACCTTTCTGTTACCAGCCCAACACTCTAACCACTAGGCTACCTGCCGCCCCAATGATACTGGCATTGACCTGTATATAACTGCAATGTCATGTTTCTCTTTTTTTTCTTTCTTTTTAATCTCTTGTATTTCATGTGTGATTTTGTTCTTATCCTGTTGGGGCTAGGGGGCAGTATTGACAATTTCGGAAAAAATATGTGCCCATATTTAACTGCCTCCTACTCAAACTCAGAAGTTAGGATATGCATATTATTAGTAGTTGGATAGAAAACACTCTGAAGTTTCTAAAACCGTTTGAATGGTGTCTGTGAGTATAACAGAACTCATATGGCAAGCAAAAACCTGAGAGAAATCCTACCAGGAAGTGGACATCTGGATGCATGGGCTCTCTTCAAGTCGTTTCCTATTGAATACACGGTGACGTAGTAATAACACTTCCTACGGCTTCCTACACTTCCTACAGCTTCCACTAGATGTCGACAGTCTTTACAAAGTTGTTTGAAGCTTCCACGATGAACAGAGCCCGAATGACAAGGAGGGGAAGTTGTTGAGGCATGGGGTGACATCACTTCTTGGGGCGCGTTCACGAGGGTGGATCCTCCCGTTCCAAAACCTTTTTCAAGACACAGGAACCGTCCGGTTGAAATATTATTGAATCTTCACGTTCTGAAGGCCCTAAAGATTGATGTTTTACAACGTTTGACATGTTTGAACGAACGTAAATACAACTTTTTTTACTTTTCGTCGCGACATCGTCCGCGCGCTTTCTACACTTGGAGTAGCTTACTGGACGCACGAACAACAAGGAGTTATTTGGACATAAATTATGGACTTTATTGAACAAAACAACATTTGTTGTGGACCTGGGATTCCTCGAAGTGCCTTCTGATGAAAGTGATCAAAGGTAAGGGCATATTTCTAATGCAATGTATGATTTTAGATGACTCCAAGATGGCGGCTATCTGTATAGACTAGTGTATTTTTCTGAGCTCAGTACTCAGATTATTGCAAAGAGTACTTTCCTCATGAAGCTTTTAAGAAATCTTTCACAGCATTTGCATAAAGGAGATGTTCATCTATAATTCTTTGAATGACAGTTTATTTTGTATCAATGTTTATGACAAGTATATTTGTAAATTGTGGCACTGATTCACCGGCAGTATTTGAGGGAAAATATTTTCTGAACGTCATGCGCCAATGTAAAATGCTGTTTTTATATATAAATATGAACTTTATCGAAAAAAAATGCATGTATTGTGTAACATGATGTCCTAGGAGTGTCATCTGATGAAGATCGTCAAAGGTTAGTGCTGCATTTAGCTGTGTTTTGGGTATTTGTGATACATGCTAGTTGCTTTGAAAATGGCTGTGTGATTATTTTTGGCAGGGTACTCTCCTAACATAATCTAATGTTTTGCTTTCGCTGTAAAGCCTTTTTGAAATCGGAGAACGTGGTTCGATTCAGGAGAAGTGTATCTATAAAATGGTGTAAAATAGTCATATGTTTGAGAAATTGAAGTTATAGCATTTATGAGGTATTTGTGATTAGCACGACACGATTCCACTGGCTGTTGACTGTTGACCACCTTGCCCAGGGAGGTTAACTATATCATTACCTTTAACCTGCATTGTAGGGGAAAGAGCTCACAAGTTAACCTCTCTGGGCCAGTGGGACGCTTGCGTCCCACCTACTCAACAGCCAGTGTAATCCCGTGGCGCGATATTCAAATTCCTTAGACATGCTATTACTTCAATTTCTCAAACATATGACTATTTTACACCATTTTAAAGACAAGACTCTCTTTAACCTGTTTGGGATGGGGGCAGTATTGAGAATTTTGGAAAAAATATGTGCCCATTTTTAACTGCCTCCTACACCAACTCAGAAGCTAGAATATGCATATTATTGTTCAGGTTTGGATAGAAAACACTCTGAATTTTCTAAAACTGTTTGAATGGTGTCTGTGAGTATAACAGAACTCCTATGGCAGGCAAAAACCTGACAAGGTTTCAAGCAGGAAGTACCCTGTCTGACAAGGAGTCGTGCGTCTTGCATCTGTTTATTGAAAAGTAAGGATCTTAGCTGTAACGTGACAATTCCTAGGGCTCCAATAGGCTCTCAGAACCCGGGAAAAACCTGAAGGATGACGAGGCGGCCTCTGGCTGAAACAGATTATCGCCTTTGGTAAGTGGCCGATCAGAGGACCATTGAATGAGGCGCGTGCACAATTTGCCCCGTTGAGAAATTTCATTCGGCTGTTTAGGCTCATTGCAGATTCCCGGTCGGAATATTA
This sequence comes from Salmo trutta, assembly GCF_901001165.1. Classification (NCBI taxonomy): domain Eukaryota; kingdom Metazoa; phylum Chordata; class Actinopteri; order Salmoniformes; family Salmonidae; genus Salmo; species Salmo trutta. The sequence goes on from NC_042963.1 coordinate 36,624,422, forward strand.
TCGCTTTTCTACGAGATAAATGGCATAAAAATTGGTTTTAAACAGCGGTTGACATGCTTCGAAGTACGGTAATGGAATATTTAGACATTTTTTGTCACGCCATGCGCCATGCTCGTGACCGTGATGTAGCATTCTGATAGTGTCTAGAACTCACGAACAAAACGTCGCTGTTTGGATATAACGATGGATTATTTGGGACCAAACCTACATTTGTTATTGAAGCAGAAGTCCTGGCAGTGTATTCTGACGAAGAACAAGAAAGGTAAGAACATTTTTCTTATAGGAAATGTGATTTTGGTGAAGGCTGAACTGGGTGGGTGTCTAAATAGCTAGCCCGTGATGCCGGGCTATGTACTTAGAATATTGCAAAATGTGCTTAATCCGAAAAGCTATTTTAAAATCGGACATATCGAGTGCATAGAGGAGTTCTGTATCTATAATTCTTAAAATAATTGTTATGCTTTTTGTGAACGTTTATCGTGAGTAATTTAGCAAACTGTTAGTAAATTCCCCGGAAGTTTGCGGGGGGTATGCTTTTTCTGAACGTCACATGCTAATGTAAAAAGCTGTTTTTTGATATAAATATGAACTTGATTGAACAGTTATGCATGTATTGTATAACATAATGTCCTAGGTGTGTCATCTGATGAAGATCATAAAAGGTTAGTGCTGCATTTAGCTGTGGTTTGGGTTTATGTGACATGATATGCTAGCTTGAAAAATGGGTTTCTGATTATTTCTGGCTGGGCACTCTCCTGACATAATCTAATGTTTTGCTTTCGTTGTAAAGCCTTTTTGAAATCGGACAGTGTGGTTAGATTAACCTGTTTGGTATAGGGGGCAGTATTGAGAATTTTGGAAAAAATATGTTCCCATTTTTAACTGCCTCCTACACCAACTCAGAAGCTAGAATATGCATATTATTCAGGTTTGATAGAAAACACTCTGAATTTTCTAAAACTGTTTGAATGGTGTCTGTGAGTATAACAGAACTTCTATGGCAGGCAAAAACCTGACAAGGCTTCAAGCAGGAAGTACCCTGTCTGACAAGGAGTCGTGCGTCTTACCTCTTTTTATTGAAAAGTAAGGATCTTAGCTGTAACGTGACAATTCCCAGGGCTCCAATAGGCTCTCAGAGCCCGCGAAATAACTGAAGGTTTACGAGGGAACCTCAGGTTGAAATATATTATCGCCTTTTGTAAGTGGATGCTCGGAGGACCTTTCAATGATGCGCGTGCATGAGTCGCTTCTGAGGAGAAATTTTATTCGGCTGTTTAGGCTCAATGCATACTCCCGGTCGGAATATTAACACTTCTCTACGACATAAATGGCATAAAAATTGGTTTTAAACAGCGGTTGACATGCTTCGAAGTACGGTAATGGAATATTTAGACATTTTTGACACGCCAATGCGCCATGCGCGACACCGCGAAGAAGCATTCTAGAACTCACGAACAAAACGTCGCTGTTGGAATATAACGATGGATTATTTGGGACCAAACCAACATTTGTTATTGAAGTAGAAGTCCTGGCAGTGTATTCTGATGAAGAACAAGCAAGGTAAGAACATTTTTCTTATAGGAAATGTGATTTTGGTGGAGGCTGAACTGGGTGGGTATCTAAATAGCTAGCCCTGTAATGCCGGGCTATGTACTTAGATTATTGCAAAATGTGCTTCATCCGAAAAGCTATTTTAAAATCGGACATATCGAGTGCATAGAGGGGTAATGTATCTATAATTCTTAAAATAATTGTTATGCTTTTTGTGAACGTTTATCGTGAGTAATTTAGTAAAATCACCGGAAGTGTTCGGTGGGAATGCTAGTTCTGAACGTCACATGCTAATGTAAAAAGCTGGTTTTTGATATAAATATGAACTTGATTGAACAGACATGCATGTATTGTATAACACAATGTCCTAGGTGTGTCATCTGATGAAGATCATCAAAGGTTAGTGCTGCATTTAGATATGGTTTGGGTTTATGTGACATGATATGCTAGCTTGAAAAATGGCTGTGTGATTATTTCTGGCTGGGTACTCTGCTGACATAATCTAATGTTTTGCTTTTGTTGTAAAGCCTTTTTGAAATCGGACAGTGGGGTTAGATTAACGAGATTCTTGTCTTTAAATAGCTGTGAAATAGTCATATGTTTGAGAAATTGAAGTTATAGCATTTCTAACGATTCAAAAATCGCGCCACTGGATTGAAGTGGCTGTTACGTAGGTGGGACGAAATCGTCCCACATAGCCCAGAGAGGTTAACGAGATTCTTGTCTTTAAATAGCTGTAAAATAGTCATATGTTTGAGAAATTGAAGTAATAGTATTCAAAACGATTCAAAAATTGCGCCACTGGATTGAAGTGGCTGTTACGTAGGTGGGACGAATTCGTCCCACATGCGCCAGAGAGGTTAACGAGAGTCTTGTCTTTAAAATGGTGTAAAATAGTCATATGTTTGAGAAATTGAAGTAATAGCATTTCTAAGGTATTTGAATAACGCGCCACAGGATTCCACTGGCTGTTACGTAGTTGGGACGATTTCGTCCCACCTACCCTAGAGACGTTAATGGTGCTCTGTGGGATGTTCAAAGTTTCTGATATTTTTTTATAACCCAACCCTGATCTGTACTTCTCCAAAACTTTGTCTCTGACCTGTTTGGAGAGCTCCTTGGTCTTCATGGTGTCACTTGCTTGGTGGTGCCCCTTGCTTAGTGGTGTTGCAGACTCTGGGGCCTTTCAGAACAGGTGTATATATACTGAGATTATGTGAGAGATCATGTGACACTTAGATTGCACACAAGTGGACTTTACTTAACTAATTATGTGACTTCTGAAGGTAATTGGTTGCACCAGATCTTATTTAGGGGCTTCATAGCAAAGGGGTGAATACATATGTACACAGTACTTTTCTGTAAAATTTCTGTTTCAAATTCTTTGAAGCAAGTTATTTTTTTCATTTCACTTCATCAATTTAAACTATTTTGTGTATGTCCAATACATGAAATCCAAATCCAAATCTATTTAAATTGCAGGTTGCAACAAAATAGGAAAAACACCAAGGGGGATGAATACTTTGCAAGGCACTGTATATATAATTTGATCAATGTATATGCCATTTGGACATTTCTTATGCCATTTGGACATGGTTCACTGACTTTTGGGTTCAGAAGCCGACTTCCTATGATCATCCATGACAAATGGATATACATCCTGATCTGGTACTTTCAAAACTTATATATGCCATTTGGACATGTTTTATGCCATTTGGACATGGTTCACTGACTTTTGGGTTTGGAAGCTGACTTCCTATGATCATATATGGCAAATGGACATAACCTCCTGATTTGGTACTTTCAAAACTTATATATGCCATTTGGACATTTTTTATGCCATTTGGACATGGTTCACTGACTTTTGGGCTCTGGCTGACTTCCTATGATCATATATGGCAAATGGACAAAACATAGACCTCATGGACAAACTCAATAAAATAAGACAAATGTATGTGCATATGGTTACTAAATATGTATAAATGACAAAGAAAATGATTTCTTTTCGAAAAACGTTCCAAGAACCTCTGTTGAAAAAAAAATGATATTTTGAAAATTTCACCCTTGAGACCTGACTTTGTGATCATTTCCCATATGAAATCCTACGGTGGAGTGTGCTCGCCCCTATGGTATTTTTGGTTTATGACACTAGGTATTGGCAATGTTCCGGTTGCAATATGTTTTTGATGAACTGCCGACCATTTGAGTGGTATTTGTGATTGTGTACATGGTTCGCCCAATGCCAATAAGATGCCATTCATTTTTTGTCCATTTCATGGGAGTCTTCCCTTACCATTGTTCCTCAAATGCAGTGTATGATATACCATTTTGTAGCTCCGAGTGTCTACTTTTATCCAATGTAAAAAACACAATTTCAAAAGACCGAATCCAGGTGGTGAGTTACATTTGCTATTTTATATGGCAGGCATTGTCAAGCAGTGTTCAAACCACCAGCACTAACTGGAGGTTGAACTGCAAGAAAATTCCAATGAAATGTAACATTTTACTACCACTCGTTTCTAATCTGTCTAAATAAAGGTGGAATTTAACCAAAAATATTATCCATATGCCCTTCTCATCGATCAAAATGTAGGCTATAAACCATTTGCCATTTATATACCATTGATTGTGTGAGAAACATAGTTTTTGTGTTTTGATACTACTTTTTACATATATTGAACCCCCAAACACTCTCTTAACCTCTCTGGCGCATGTGGGGCGAATTCGTCCCACCTACGTAACAGCCACTTCAATCCAGTGGCGCGATTTTTGAATCGTTTGAAATACTATTACTTCAATTTCTCAAACATATGACTATTTTACAGCTATTTAAAGACAAGAATCTCGTCAATCTAACCACACTGTCCGATTTCAAAAAGGCTTTACAACGAAAGCAAAACATTAGATTATGTCAGGAGAGTGCCCAGCCAGAAATAATCAGACACCCATTTTTCAAGCTAGCATATCATGTCACATAAACCCAAACCACAGCTAAATGCAGCACTAACCTTTTATGATCTTCATCAGATGACACACCTAGGACATTATGTTATACAATACATGCATGACTGTTCAATCAAGTTCATATTTATATCAAAAAACAGCTTTTTACATTAGCATGTGACGTTCAGAAAAAGCATACCCCCCGCAAACTTCCGGGGAATTTACTAACAGTTTGCTAAATTACTCACGATAAACGTTCACAAAAAGCATAACAATTATTTTAAGAATTATAGATACAGAACTCCTCTATGCACTCGATATGTCCGATTTTAAAATAGCTTTTCGGATTAAGCACATTTTGCAATATTCTAAGTACATAGCCCGGCATCACGGGCTAGCTATTTAGACACCCACCCAGTTCAGCCTTCACCAAAATCACATTTCCTATAAGAAAAATGTTCTTACCTTTCCTGTTCTTCGTCAGAATACACTGCCAGGACTTCTGCTTCAATAACAAATGTAGGTTTGGTCCCAAACAATCCATCGTTATATCCAAACAGCGACGTTTTGTTCGTGAGTTCTAGACACTATCAGAATGCTACATCACGGTCACGAGCATGGCGCATGGCGTGACAAAAAATGTCTAAATATTCCATTACCGTACTTCGAAGCATGTCAACCGCTGTTTAAAACCAATTTTTATGCCATTTATCTCGTAGAAAAGCGATAATATTCCGACCGGGAATCTGCAATGAGCCTAAACAGCCGAATGAAATTTCTCCACGGGGGCGAATCGTGCACGCGCCTCATTCAATGGTCCTCTGATCGGCCACTTACCAAAGGCGATAATCTGTTTCAGCCAGAGGCCGCCTCGTCATCCTTCAGGTTTTTCCCGGGTTCTGAGAGCCTATTGGAGCCCTAGGAATTGTCACGTTACAGCTAAGATCCTTACTTTTCAATAAACAGATGCAAGACGCACGACTCCTTGTCAGACAGGCCACTTCCTGCATGAAACCTTGTCAGGTTTTTGCCTGCCATAGGAGTTCTGTTATACTCACAGACACCATTCAAACAGTTTTAGAAACTTTAGGGTGTTTTCTATCCAAACCTGAACAATAATATGCATATTCTAGCTTCTGAGTTGGTGTAGGAGGCAGTTAAAAATGGGCACATATTTTTTCCAAAATTCTCAATACTGCCCCCTAGCCCAAACAGGTTAAAAACAACAATATTCAGGTTGAAGAACCACTTTAGGTGTTTCAGAGTACTTCTGTTTCAAAACATATTCTGTGTATTAAAACTTCTTATGGCTTGGGGGCAGTATTTCGACATCTGGATGAGAAGTGTGCCCAAAGTAAACTGCCTGTTACTCAGGCCCAGAAGCTAGGATATGCATATAATTGGTAGATTTGGATAGAAAACAATCTAAAGTTTCCAAAACTGTTAAAATAATGTCTGTGAGTATAATAGAACTGATATGACAGGCAAGAACCTGAGGAAAATCCATCCAGGATGTGGGATTCTTTTGATGTGGGTATTTTCAATTGAATGCCTATAGAGTATCTAATGGGTTAGGACCCAGATTGCAGTTCCTATGGCTTTCACTAGATGTCAACAGTCTTTAGGCATGGTTTCAGGCTTGTTTTCTGAAAAATGAAGAAGAATGAGACCCTTTTGGTCAGTGGACTGAGGAAGAATGCAGAGCTGGTTTGCGCACCAGACCGATTGTGCGGCCTTCGTTGGTTTTCCTTTCTATTGAATACGCTATTGTCTGGTTGAATATTATCGATTATTTAGACAATTGACAACCTGTGGATTAATTATATACATTGTTTGACATGTTTCGACGAACTTTACCGGTACTATTAGGATGTATTCGTCTGCATGTTTTGACCGCCTTGGAGCCAGTGGATTACTGAACAAAACACGCCAACAAAACTGAGTTTTTGGGATATAAAGAGGGACTTTATCGAACAAAATGAACATTTATTGTGTAGCTGGGACTCTTGTGACTGCAACCATATGAAGATCTTCAAAGGTAAGAGATTAATTGTATCGCTATTTCTGACTTTTGCAAATCCTGGATGTCCTTGGTTGTAAAATGTTTGTATGCTTTTGTAAACGGGGCGCAGTCCTCAGATAATCGCATGGTATGCTTTCACCATAAAGCCTTTTTTAAATCTGACACAGCGGCTGGATTAAGAAGAAGTTCATCTTTAAACCGATGTATAACACTTGTATTTTTATGAATGTTTATTATGACTATTTCTGTATTTTGAATTTGGCACTCAGCGATTTCACCGAATGTTGTCGAGGTGGGTCGCTAGCGGAACGCCTGCACCAGAAAGGTTCAAACTTCTTTGGGATAGGGGCGGTATTTTGACATCCGGATGAAAAGCGTGCCCAAAGTAAACTGCCTGCTACTCAGGCCCAGAAGCTAGGATATGCATATAATTTGTAGATCTGGATAGGAAACACTAACTTTTCTAAAACTGTTAAAATAATGTCTGAGAGTATAACAGAACTGAAATGGCATGCGAAACCCCAAGGACAAACCATCCCCCCCAAAGAAATTCATCCTACCGCTGATTTCAATGGCTGGCACTTTTATAATAGGGTGAAATTGTGCCCTATTGCAGTTCCTAGGGCTTCCACTAGATGTCAACAGTCTTTAGAAAGAGTTTCAGGCTGGTTTTTGGACAAATGAGCCAGAAATTGTAGTTTTTCTAGGTGGCTACCATTTTGGCTGTAGTGTTTCCAAGGGTGCGAATGAGAGTGCGTAATGATTCTCTGTCTTAAATTTGATCGTTTATATGCATATTAGGGTACCTAAGGTTTGATTATAAACGTTTATTGGCTTGTTTGGATAAGTTTATTGGTAACGTTTGGGATTCATTTTGTATGCATTTTGAAGGAGGGAAACCGAGTGGATTATTGACTGAAACGTGCCAGCTAAACTGAGTTTTTATGGACATAAGGACTTTATCGAAACAAAAGGACCATTTGTAATGTAACTGGGACCTTTTGGGGTGCCAACAGAAGAAGATCTTCAAAGGTAAGGCATATATAATATCGCTATTTGTGACTTTCGTGTCGCAACTCCCTGTTTGAAAATGATTTGTTATGCATTTGTGTGCTGGGGCGCTGACCTAGCGTCCCACTAATCTGCAAGAAGTTAAAACACTTACACTGGGTTTATATTCAAACACCCTCCAAACACTAGATCACAGCTTAGGGGCAACTGTTCATGGTTTCATTACACAATTATGGTGTTTTGAGACGTTCTATTTTTATAGTGTATGAGTACTGTTAGTTACATGGATACACACACACACATACACACTCGCCTCATACACACTAACATATACTGTACTCACATGCTCACGCTGCTGCAATATGGCCTCCGAGGTGCATATGTTGAGAGCCCACCATGTCACACCCTGATCTGTTTCACCTGTCTTTGTGCTTGTCTCCACCCCCTCCAGGTGTCACCCATCTTCCCAATTCCACCCAGTGTATTTATACCTGTGTTCTCTGTTTGTCTGTTGCCAGTTCGTCAAGCATACCAGAGTTTTTCCCCTTGTTCCTGTCTGTTTCTAGTTCCTGTTTTCTATTTTTGCCGGTTTTGACCATTCTGCCTGCCCTGAGCCTGCCTGCCGTTCTGTACCTTGGCACACCACACCGGATTATTGACCTCTGCCTTCCCTGACCCTGAGACTCAAACACCATTTCACCGCAGCTCCCATCTTGGTTCATCCTGACCCATTCCACCAGTTCGTGGTTGAGGCCGATGCTTCGGATGTCGGAGTGGGGGCTGTCCTGTCCCAGCGTTCTGCCATGGACCTCAAGTTACATCCCTGCGTCTTCTTCTCCCATTGCCTCAATGCCACCGAGAGGAACTACGATGTGGGGAATCGTGAGCTTCTCACGGTGAAGATGGCGTGGGAGGAGTGGTGGCACTGGCTGGAGGGGTCGGAACATCCGCTCATTGTGTGGACCGACCACAAGAACCTGGAATATCTTCGCACCACCAAGCGTCTTAATTCCAGGCAAGTTAGGTGGGCCCTGCTTTTCACCCGGTTCAACTTCTCCCTCTCATACCGACCAGGATCCAAGAATGTCAAGCCGGATGTGCTGTCACACCGCTATAGCCCCACGGCTACAAACCCGGAACCCGAGACCATCCTTCCCACCTCATGCCTGGCGACGGCACTCAGCTGGGGAATAAGGAAGCAGGTTCGTGAGGCGCAGCATTCCCAGCAGAACACCAGGGGGGAGCAGATAACCGGATGTTTGTTCCTGACGTGGTCCATTCCTCGGTCCTGGAGTGGGCCCACTCCTCCTGTCTTGCCTGCCACCCGGGCTCCCGTTGGATCCTGGCCTTTGTGTGCAACACTTTTGGTGGGCTACCATGGTTTCTGATGTCTCCTTGTTCATCGCTGCATGCACGATCTGTGCCCAGAACAAGACTGCTCGGCAAGCTCCGACTGGTCTCCTTCAACCTCTGCCTGTGCCTCACCATCCCTGGTCTCACATATTCCTGGACTTTGTCATGGGTCTCCCACTGTCTGATGGCAACACCGCCATCCTGACAGTAGTGGATTAAGCTTTCCAGACCCGCCCACTTCATTCCTCTCCCCAAGCTACCCTCTGCCAAAGAGACGGCCCAGCTCATGGTGGACACTCCCAGTGGACATGGGACACTCCCAATGGACATGGTCTCCGACCAGGGTCCTCAGTTCTCAAGCCTGGTTCTGGAAGGCGTTCTGCACACTCATTGGGTCGTCGGCCAGCCTGTCCTCTGGGTTCCACCCCCAGTCCAACGGCCAGTCGGAGCGAGCCAACCAAGACCTAGAGATAACTCTTCGATGCCTGGTCTCCGCCAACCCCACCACCTGGAGCCAGCAACTAGTGTGGGCCGAATATGCCCGCAACACCATTCCTTGCTCTGCCACGGGTCTCTCAACCTTTGAGTGTTCCCTGGGTTATCAGCCCCTGCTCTTGCCTGAGCAAGAGGAAGAGGTCGGCATACCTTCGGCCCAGATGTTTGTCCGCCTCTGTCGTCATACCTGGAAGAGAGCCCGGTCGGCACTTCTCAAGACCACCTCCAGGTATCAACGACAAGCGGACCGCCACCGGACCCCAGCTCCCCAAGATCGTCTCAGGGGCAGAAGGTATGGCTGTCCACCCAGGATCCTCCCCTCCAGGTGGAGTGCCGCAAACTTTACCCCCGGTTAATCGGCCCTTTCGCCATCTCCAAGGTCATTAGCCCCTCTGCTGTTCGTCTTCTGTTGCGCCATACCCTCCATATACATCCCACTTTTCATGTGTCTAGAATCAAATCCATGTCTCACAGCCCTTTGTCTCTTGTTTTCAGGCTCACCCCTCTTCCCCGTCTCATCGACAGCCAACCGGCATACACGGTGAGGCATCTCCTTAAGGTTCGACCTCAGGGCAGGGGATTCCAGTACCTGGTTGACTGGGAGGGTCATGGCCCTGAGGAGAGGTGCTTGGTCCCTGCTAGGGACATCCTGGACCCAGGCCTCAGTGCTGATTTCCAACGCCGACACCCCGGTCAACTAGGTATCCGCCCCTACTGTCCCATGATCTGTTTCACCTGTCTTTGTGCTTGTCTCCACCCCCCTCCAGGTGTCGCCTACCTTCCCCATTATCCCCAGTGTATTTATACCTGAGTGGTCTGTTGCCAGTTCATTTTGTTCGTCAAGCCTACCAGCATTTTTCTCTTGCTCCTATCTGTTTCTAGTTCCTGTTTTCTAGTTTTTCCAGTTTTGACTATTCTGCCTGCCCTGACCCTGAGCCTGCCTGCCGTTCTGTACCTTGGCACACCACACTGGATTATTGACCCCTACCTGCCCTGACCCTGAGACTGCCTGCCGTTCTGTACCTTTTGGACTCTGATCTGGATTACTGACCTCTGCCTGCCCTTGTCCTGTCATTTTGCCTGCCCCCTATTCTAGTAATACACTTTTGTTACTACGACACTGTCTGCATCTGGGTCTTCCCTAAAACGTGATACACGATCTCACAGTGTATTTCTAATGGCAATGTGTGCAGCAACCCCCCCCCCCTCCCCCCCTCCCCCGCTGTTATCTGATGCTCAGCTTTATCTGGAGCATATTGTGGTGATTACAGTGTAGGAGGCACTGAGAAACACCAGTCCCATGGGTATAGTATACACACAGTTCATGTGCATACAGTGCTGTATGCGTGCTGGGTGGTAATGTGATTAACACACCTACGGTACAACTGCACCAGTGGGTACAAGACGCATGTTCATACAATATGCTAGTGGATGATGTAACAAACTCAGAACTGCAGCAGTTCAGGTATGTATATGCCCCTGCTAGGACAAACACACTCACAGACACATACACACACTTGCACAGGAGTGACGTACTGTATACTTGTACACAAAACTGATGTACATTCAGATAAGCAATCCCATAACAATGTCAAAAAAATATACCCCAGATAAGTGGCTCTTCATGCAGCGTGTAATATCGTTACTTACCAGGTTCTCAGTAAAGCACTTTACACCATGCAGGAACACATGGCTGACGGCTATAAACTAAAAGGGAGGATATATGTGAGTGACAATCCAGTGGTCTGTCTCTGCACACGCAGAGACCACATGCAGTAAAGCACAAGCCTTCTCCACACGCCTCTCTGTCAGGTGAGAGGCTGGAGATGGACACACACCACCATAAGCTACACACATGGGTGCCCTTCCCAATAAACCTGACATGCACTGAGATCCGGAGGTCGCAGAGGTTAAAGGAACATTTCTATAATACCTCTCAGCGTTCCAGCAATCTCATCTCAACTATTAACCCCGATGGACTTATGAGAGGGGCTCAACCTGTAACCCTGCCTTGTAAAAGATGCTCCTGTAGTCACATCTAGGCTTCATTCTCAGAGAAAATATGACAGCCTGTCTAGTTGGAGGAGAAAACATATCCCAACAGACCTTGATATCATGTTGTAATGTGTAGGTGTTTAGATCGTTGTTTGCTCACGTACGTGAGGGTACGTGAGGGGAATGAGACATCCTTCCTCATGGGATAAATAAAAATGAATACACATGTATATACATACATATGCAGGCCCAACACACACGCACGCACGCACACACACACACACACTCACATAGCCATGTGCAAATGAATCCATCAAATGAAGCTATTATGCTGTTGGTGTAGGGAAGCTCTGTGTGCCCTCATCCTTCAGCTGTGCTTTCTTTGTGAAATGCTATAAATAAACAGACAAATACATCAGAGACTCCTTTGAGCTATGAAGGGATGTTTATGTAAGCTTGGGAAAGTGATTTAGCTAAGTCTATACTTGGTCAGACCTAACACGCCATTCACAGAAGCTAATAGCTCAGATATGTTTGTTGTGTGTCTTACTTCAAAATGGTTTAGGCACACCTTGGTATTCCTGTATAATGACAGATGGACATCCTGGGTAAAAATCATTCCATGAGCATATCAGAGCAATGGTGGAAAATAAATTAAAAAACAAAGTCAACATATCCAAGAACGTCAATAACTCTGACATGTTGCTTATGGGAATACAGAAAGTCAAAAGACTGTTATTGAAACCCAATTAATATGAATTGGTTATTCTCATTTGGGCAGTCATGGAGCGCTGTGATTGGCTAATGTGATGTGGCGGGCCTAACGTCCTCCCAGAGAGCACTCAGGGAAGCCTTGATAGTGACCAGAAACCTGACAGCCAAGCCCATCCTCCATCACCATTCTCCAACAGCTCCAACAGTGCTGTTAGCACTTAGAAATGGCACATCAGAGTTCACTGACATCCTGTGTGTGTGTGTGTGTGTGTGTGTGTGTGTGTGTGTGTGTGTGTGTGTGTGTGTGTGTGTGTGTGTGTGTGTGTGTGTGTGCGCGTGTGTGTGCGTGTGTCTATGTCTAACTTTGTGTGTTTCATATGAAAGGCACAGGATCCGTGTATCTCCCCATAGCCTCCCCTTCTCACCTTTTTCTCTCTCACCCTATTCACCCTACATCCTACATCCCTCCACACCCTCCCGCCCTCCCAGCCCCATGAAATCTACACAGCATTAAAATTAAATATGATAAAAGGAAATGTTTCGTTAAGATTTCCTGACGTGATGGACAGAATCCCTCCAGATTAAGTAAGTATGGCTGCACAGGCAGCCAACAAGCCTATCTCACTGGCTGAAGGCGGCAGGGTAATGTTCCTCTGTGTTATTTTCATATAGCGCTCCATAGAGCCTCCTGATCTGGTTTCTCCCGAGGCTGCTATTTCAGAGATAGAGATTCAGACTGTGAGGTCTCAATCTTAACTTTTTCTTCCAGGGGTCTGGAAAAATACAGCAAGTAGAGCTCTTGGGGGAGTTATAGGAAAAACAAAAACACAGATATTGGTTGTGCCACGTATTCCAAACTGCAACCGTCTGTCCCGTTCTGGACTATTCAGCAGGAGTGTGGGGTGCTGTGTGGTATCTCAAAAACAAACTGTCACGCTGGCATGAATTATTCCGGAGACAGGCACAGGAAGCGTAATAGTTTTTTTTTTATTAAGCCCTAATTAAGGTGTGCCATGTAAAAGCACGGGGACGAAGACCAAACAAACACGTAACAAAACACAGGGTTGAAACACAAACAAAAGAGTGAGGAGTACCTCAAATAAATCGGTCCCGTGTGGCTCAGTTGGTAGAACATGGTGTTTGCAACGCCAGGGTTGTGGGTTTGATTCCCACGGGGGACCAGTACGGAGAAAGAATGTATGAAATGTATGCATTCACTACTGTAAGTTGCTCTGGATAAGAGCATCTGCTAAATGACTAAAATGTAAATAAATAACACATGCGCACAATGATTAACACACGGGACGAGGCCTGTAATCATCTGCACAATCCACAATGGGATGAAAGCCAAAACACACAGCACAGGTACTCACACGCACCAACAGACATTGTAACAATAATCAACAAGACCATGGAAACCAAAGGGCACATATATACAAATACTAATCAGTGGGAATAGGGGACAGGTGTGCGTGATGAAAGTTCCTGTCACACTTGTGTGTAGGAACGTACCAAGGCGCAGCGTGAGTATCGTTCCACATCTTTTATTTGAATGTGAAACTTTGCAAGACAAACAATAAACTATAAACAAAACACAAACCATGAAGACAGAGGTGCAACATGCACTAACTCAAAAATAATCTCCCACAAATACAAGTGCGAAAAACAACTACTTAAATATGATCCCCAATTAGAGACAACGATGACCAGCTGCCTCTAATTGGGAATCATACGAAAACACCAACATAGAAAAAAGAAACTAGAACACAACATAGAAAAATTAAACTAGATAAAACCCCCCAGTCACGCCCTGACCTACTCTACCATAGAAAATAAGAGCACTCTATGGTCAGGACGTGACAGTTCCGGAGGGATTCATGACACAAACAAGTCCATAACAGAGCAGTATGTTATTTTTTAGGTATCCACAAGTTTGCACCTATACTGGAAAAAAATGGGGACATGGGCTGGGAACCCTTTGAGGTGAGATGGAAGGTGTGTATGGTGAGACATTAGAATAGACTAGGATATACCAATTGCCAGAATAGACTGCAAGTTTTTCAATGGGATTCATTTGTGAGAGATATATTATGTACAACCTACCTAAAAGCAAGAGATCGCTATGTGCACAAGTAAGATTAGGTATATTGCCCCTGCGTATTGAAACAGTTCGGTATTGTTGTGAAATGGAAGAGGAAAGACTGTAACTATTGTGACCTCGAAGAAATAGAGAATGAAACAAATGTTATCCTCTATTGCCCTTTCTACCACAATATACTCTTGTCCTTTTTCCAGAAAGCCCACCAGATATACCCTGGCATTATGTGAATGAGCGATGAGGAGAAACTGAAATGTTTTTTGGTCTATTGTGTATTTCCGTTTGCGGAATTTGTGGATAAAACCTGTAATAAAAGAAAAAGAGCGACCTATAATGAAATTATACAAATACTTAGCTCCTATATAGCAAATTGCACTTATGTACAGTGCAATCTGAAAAAATTCAGACCCCTTCCCTTTTTCCACATTCTGTTACATTACAGCCTTATTTTAAAATTGATGAAAATATTTTTTTTCCTCGTCAATCTATACACAATACCCCATAATGACGAAGTGAAAACAGGTTTTTAGAAATGTTTGCAAATGTACTCAAAATAAAAAAAAATGAAATACATAAGTATTCAGACCCTTTGCTATGAGACTCAAAATTGAGCTCAGGTGCATCCTGTTTCCATTGATCATCCTTGAGATGTTTCAACAACTTGATTGGAGTCCACCTGTGGTGAATTAAATTGATTGGACATGATTTGGAAAGGCACACACCTGTCTATATAAGGTCCCACAGTGGTCAGTGCATGTCAGAGCAAAAACCAAGCCATGAGGTCGAAGGAATTGTCCGTAGAGCACCAAGACAGGATTGTGTCGAGGCACAGATCTGGGGAAGGGTACCAAAAAAGTTCTGCAACATTGAAGGTCCCCATGAACATGGTGGCCTCTATCATTCTTAAATGGAAGAAGTTTGGAACCACCATGACACTTCCTAGAGCTGGCCGCCTGGCCAAACTGAGCAATCTGGGGAGAAGGGCCTTGATCAGGGATGTGACCAAGAACCCGATGGTCACTCTGACAGAGCTCCAAGGTTCCTCTGTGTAGATGGGAGAACCTTCCAGAAGGACAACCATCACTGCAGCACCAATCAGGCCTTCATGGTAGTGGCCAGATGGAAGCCACTCCTCAGTAAAAGGCACATGACAGCTCCCCTGGAGTTTGCCAAAATACACCTAAAGGACTCTCAGACACATGAGAAACAAGATTCTCTGGTCTGATGAAACCAATAACAAACTCTTTGGCCTTAATGCCAAGTGTAACGTCTGGAGGAAACCTGGCACCATCCCTATGGTGAAGCATGGTGGTGGCAGCATCATGCTGTGGGGATGTTTTTCAGCGGCAGGGACTGGGACACTAGTCAGGAGTGAGAGAAAGATGAATGGAGCAAAGTACAGAGAGATCCTTGATGAAAACCTGCCCCAGAGCGCTCAGGACCTCAGACTGGGGTGAAGGTTCACCTTCCAACAAGACAACGACTCTAAGTACACAGCCAAGACAACGCAGGAGTGGCTTCGGGACAAATCTCTGAATGTCCTTGTGTGGCCCAGCCAGATCTCGGACTTGAACCCGATCCAACATCTCTGGAGAGACCTGAAAATAGCTGTGCAGTGACGCTCCCCACCCAACCTGACTGAGCTAGAGAAGCTCTGCAGAGAAGAATGGGAGACACTCCCTAAATATACAGTGGCAAGAAAAGGTATGTGAACCCTTTGGAAATACCTGGATTTCTGCATAAATTGGTCATAAAATGTGATTTGATCTTCATCTAGGTCACAACAATAAACAAACAGTGTCACGCCCTGACCTTAGAGCCTTTTTTATTCTCTATTTTGTTAGGTCAGGGTGTGACTTGGGTGGGCATAATCTATGTTTTGTATTTCTATGTTGGCCTGATATGGTTCCCAATCAGAGGTAGCTGTCTTTCGTTGTCTCTGATTGGGGATCATATTTAGGCAGCCTTTTCCCACTGGGTTTTTTGTGGGATCTTGTTTTTGTTAGTTACTGGGTAGCCTGCAGAACTTTACATTCGTTCTTGTATTTTGTTGTTTTGACGGTGTTCATTTTTAAATAAAGGAAAAAATTTTGCCTACCATGCTGCACCTTGGTCTCATCATTTAGACGAACGTAACACACGGTCTGCTTAAACTAATAACACACAAACAATTATATGTTTTCATGTCTTTATTGAGCACACCGTGTAAACATTCACAGTGCAGGGTGGAAAAGTATGTGAACCCTTGGATTCAATAACTGGTTGATCCTCCTTTGGTAGTAATAACCTGACCCAAAGGTTTTCTGTAGTTGTGGATCAGACCTGCACAACGGTCAGGAGGAATGTTGGACCATTACTCTTTACAAAACTGTTTCAGTACAGCAATATTTTTGGAATATCTGGTGTGAACTGCTCTCTTGAGGTCATGCCATAGCATCTCAATCAGGTTGAGGTCATTCTGTTGTTGATTTACTTCTGTGTTTTGGGTTGTTGTCCTGTTGCATCACCCAACTTCTCTTGAGCTTCAATTAGCGGACAGATAGCCTAACATTCTCCTGCAAACTGTCTTGATAAACTTGAACAAATTTTTCCATCGATGATAGCAAGCTGTCCAGGCCTTGAGGCAGCAAAGAAACCCCAAACCATGATGCTCCATCCACCATACTTTACAGTTGGGGTGAGGTTTTGATGTTGGTGTGCTGTGCCTTTTTTCCTCCACACATAGTGTTGTGTGTTCCTTCTAAACAACTCAACTGTAGTTTCATCTGTCCACTGAATATTTTGTCAGTAGCGCTGTGGAACATCCAGGTGCACTTTTGCAAACTTCAGACTTGCAGCAATGTTTTTTTTGGACAGCAGTGGCTTCTTCCGTGGTGTCCTCCTATGAACCATTCTTTTTTAGTAGATTAAGTATCGTAGACTCATCAACAGAGATGTTAGCGTGTTCCAGAGATTTCTGTAGGTCTTTAGCTGACACTCTAGGATTCTTCTTAACCTCATTGAGAATTCTGTGCTGTGCTCTTGCAGTCACCTTTGCAGGATGGCCACTCCTAGGGAAAGTAGCAACAGTGCTGAACTCATTTAATAGACGATTTATCTTACCGTGGACTGATGAACATCAAGGCTTTCAGAGATACTTTTGCAACCCTTTCCAGCTTTATGAAGTCCACAATTCTTAATCTTAGGTCTTCTGTGATCTCTTTTATTCGAGGCATGGTTCACATCAGGCAATGCTTCTTGTGAATAGCAAACTCAAATTGTGAGTTTTTATAGGGCAAGGCAGCTCTAACCAACATCCCCAATCTCATCTCATTGATTGGACTCCAGGTTAGCTGACTAGGGGTTCACATACTTTTTCCAACCTACACTGTGAATGTTTAAATTATATATTCAATATAGACAAGAAAAATATAATAATTTCTGTGTTTTTAGTTTTTAAGCACACTATGTTTGTCTATTGTTGTGACTTAGATGAAGTTTAGATCAAATGTGATGACCAATTTATGCAGAAATCCAGGTAATTCCAAAGGGTTCACATACTTTTTCTTGCCACTGTAAGTGTGCCAAGCTTGTAGCATCATACCCAAGAAAACTCGAGGCTGTAATCACTGCCAAGGGTGCTTCAAGAAAGTACTGATTAAAGGGTCTGAATACTTATGTGAATGTGATATTTCAGTTTTTTAACTTTAACAATCTGAAAACCTGTTTTTGTTTTGTCATTATGGGGTTTTTTGTGTAGATTGATGAGGGAAAAAAACAACTGAATCTATTTTGGAATAAGGCTGTAACATAACAAAATGTGGAAAAAGTCACACACACTTAATTCCTTTTTGTGCCAGACTGGGTTCAAAGTCCTTTCATTTCATTTATCTGTATTTATTTTTATTATATTTACTGCTCTAGGGTTTTAATTATTGCTTGGATAACCTTATTTACTATGTATTAAAAAAAAAACGTATTTTATGTGATGCGCACTACACAGAACACCAGAAGAATTATAAAAATCACTGAATTATCACAGTGAATTATTGTAATGTTTGTTTGTGTGTCAATTAATTCCGTAAGCAATGGGTTGCCAACTGACAATTTGACATGGAAATAAAATGTAATTCTTTCATTTATTAATTCATACAGTGAATACTGTATACAGTAGATACTGCAGTACCTTATGTTTGCACTATTGCAATATTAAAACAACAAGGAATATGTATGTGCGAGCCTGTGTGCATCCATTCGTGTGTGTGTGTTTGAGAGAAAATAATAAATAAAAATAATAAATAAAAATAAAAAGATGTTGCATAAAGCTTACTTCATTTAAAAAAAAAGTTTTTTATTATTTTCAATGCATCAGGGACAGCGTACACAGACGTTCCGGCTTTGCAGCCTATTTCAGACTATAGGTACGGTACAAATCTGTTTCATTCAAAACTGCATTTTTAGGGAACACAATCAAGCAACCGATGAGCAGCAGGTGCTTCTGATCAGGGTTGCCACTTATCTGTCAATTCGGGATGTGACTTCTGTAGTCTACCTGTATGCAAGTTACAGTCACAAAGAAATACAGAATTATAGGGTATGGGAGTGGGCACGAAGGTCACTTGAGGGCATCAGGCGTGAACCATTCATGAATGAATTGCCTCATGTGTCCGTTCACATGAATACATTATATAAATTCATAATATAGCTTACCACAAAGGACATCAGGCTCTGCCATTCATAAATATGTGGGTTAACTCATAAACTATATGCAAAATCTGATATTGCCCGTGTTCTTGTATAACAGTCTAAATTTGGCCTACAGGAGGTAAAATATAGTACTTCATTAACTTTTTAGATCCCGACTCCTCTGCGTGGTGGATTAACTTTTTAGATCCCGACTCCTCTGCGTGGTGGATTAACTTTTTAGATCCCGACTCCTCTGCGTGGTGGATTAACTTTTTAGATCCCGACTCCTCTGCATGGTGGATTAACTTTTTAGATCCCGACTCCTCTGCGTGGTGGATGACCTTTTTAGATCCCGACTCCTCTGCGTGGTGGATGACCTTTTTAGATCCCGACTCCTCTGCGTGGTGGATGACCTTTTTAGATCCCGACTCCTCTGCATGGTCGATTAACTTTTTAGATACCGACTCCTCTTCGTGGTGGATTAACTTTTTAGATCCCGACTCCTCTTCGTGGTGGATTAACTTTTTAGATACGACTCCTCTTCGTGGTGGATTAACTTTTTAGATCCCGACTCCTGCATGGTGGATTAACTTTTTAGATCCCGACGCAACACAATTCATTAATAGAGTGATTTTGCTCTATAAAGTGCCTAGCAACTAGCGAGGTGATATTTTGACATCTTATAGCGGATTTATATTCTCCAAGGCATACTTTCAAGGCGCTGGATATTTTTCCAATATACATCTTATTGCAAGAACACTAACATGTACAAAACATAATATTGAGTTGCACCCTCTTTTGCCCTCAGAGCAGCCTCAATTCGTCGGGGCATGGACTCCACAAGGTGTTGAAAGTGTTCCACAAGGATGCTGGCCCATGTTGACTCCAATGCTTCCCACAGTTGTGTTAAGTTGGCTGGATGTCCTTTGGGTGGTGGACCCCTTTTTGATACACACTACCATACCCTGTTCAAAGGCATTTTTCCCATGGTCAGTCTATGTCATGGAAAGAGTTTTGTACAATCAATGTATAAATAACTCCTTTAATAGTGCAAGTTATACATTACTTTATCTCATAGGTCCGCGTGTTATGGAAACATCTAGACTCTTCAGTGGTCACCAAACCATGAAGTTTGCTCTCTGGCATTAGACTACATACTCCATGTATATGTATGTGTGTGTAGCTGTCTCTGTGACTGTGTGAGTTTACGTTATGGAAGCATCTAAAGTGTCTCTCTCTCCCTCCGAAGTCTCAGAGCCAAAGTCACAAGGGGCTAACACACAGGAGGATTAGGCACAAGCCCAGGCTCGATGATCATTAACCAATTAAGTTAATCATGCCCATGCCTGAGAAGCACGGCAAGAGGGAACTAGATTGATTTCCTTTGGTTTGACCCCCCCCCATCTCTTGCCCCCTCTCTCTCCCTGTCTCTCTCTCTCTCTCCTTGGATCTCTCTCTCCCCTGCGGTGTGTCTATCCAATTCTCTCTGTCCCATCCTTTCTTTATCTATCCCTATCCTCTCGCTCTTTCTCACTATCCAATCCTCTCTCCCTCTGGCACCCATTCTTCTCCTCCCACACTTCCTTTCTATTTCTCTCTGTCTTTCTCATCCCCACCCTCACTCTCTCTACCCTCTTTCTCTCTCCTTCCTGTCCCTCTCCCCCTCTTGCTGACGGCAGGCCCCGATAGGCCCCATTAGCTCATCAGTGTTGACCAGAGACTGATGTGGTCACAACTCTGCGTTATGTAAACAGGCAGCTCCTGCCAGAGCTCTGTCACCCTGAGAGTGTGACAAAACTCCCAGCCCTCTGTGTGGTGGGGAAACCGACACAGTCTGCCACTGATGGGCATGGAGGACAATGTCTGGCATTGGAAGCTAATTACGATAATCATCCATTCTCAGAGCAGAGCTATTTGAGGACAGAGGGAGAACGACTGTCGTATGGATGTGCCAGCATCTGTACTACCTGTGTCTGAGACACAGCCTGGTAGATCTCACACTCTTGCCTAGCGAGACACACACATACAAACACTCTGTTTCCATGCAGGTCTCTGTGTGGGTGCAGGAATGCTATTACTGGAACACACAGCTGTCTCTGAGCAGAGCAATGGAATGGGCCTTCCAATAGTCTCTGCATGTCTCTTTTCACTGCATCACCAGGAACAAGACTGCAGCACACCACTGCTACACTGTAGCCTTAGAGAAAACACAATGCACACAGCACTGTATACCCCATATAGAGAAAATACACCCCAATCAGTTTAACACGTCCCTTACCCGCAACACTCAACAGCTAGCACTGCCACCAATAAACAGTGCCTATTCTACCCAGAGAAACCTTGAAATTATACATATTCATACTGTAAAGGTTCACCAAATCCTCTATGTCCCTGTACGAATGACTGAGGACAGGGAATGCAGAACTGGGAATGCCATGCTGAAGGTACACTTGTATCACACTCCAAGGATGAGCTGTTTTACTGTATAAATTATTTCACATGGGGCATCTGTTAAGAGTGAGCTGTTCTGTGAATGTGTTTCTGAGACTCCCAGTTTCTCTGTCTCCTCAGATAGAGTGCTGGTTTGTGTGCCTCTCCAGCACCACAGTGACCCCTGCTGGACAGATTGGACTGGACTACTGTACTGCAGGGCTGGCTGGAACTAACAGAAGATCTACCCTCCCATCTATTAAAGTCCTTCTGAAATCACGGTCTGTATATAGATTAAATGTATTGAGGTGTGTGGTACTACTTTGCTTGGAGATAATGCTAGCGATAGTGTGTGTGCGTGTGTGCATGTGTGTGTGCGTGTGTGTGCACGTGTGTGTGTGTGTGTGTGTGTGTGTGTGTGTGTGTGTGTGTGTGTGTGTGTGTGTGTGTGTGTGTGTGTGTGTGTGTACGTGCGCAATTACTGGCTATATTGTAGTAGGATGAAACAAAGAAAATGTGAAATCAAGATTTGTCATTAATATAATTTTTCAAAGCACAGCAAAAATCTCTCTCAGCACTCAAAAGCAATATTTATTGATTTAACGAACAATTATATTTTAAGACGAGACAAATAACAATAGCATCTTCTCATCCAACAAGCACCCAGTATAGAACCACTCATTAGACATACAGTGCTATTATGTACTGTTTTTAAAAGCAGAAATTACTCCAACTAGCCTAAAGTTCCACATAATCACACTTATTCACATTAAAGAAGGACTAAATACAATATTCCAGCTTTTTACTCCTCAACCAGCATCTCTAAAATGATTGACAGCTTGTACTTTGTCTTGGTGCTTTAGAGATAACTGCTCAATATTACTCCAATGATAGCTGACAAACCTCCAACATCTAAGAGCAGAGACTTGATCAAATGTGATCTCTTTCAGCCAGACGTGTAATTGTGGCATGAATCATCGAGAGGAAGATGGGGAAAAGAAGACGTTGTCAGTGAATTCCTCTGCCATGAACTGCTAATGGATTTACACCACTGCCTGACAGCTTAAAAAACCTTACATTATGTTTTTCAAATGTGTATTTTTCTCATTTAGTTTAGAAGTGAAAGCTCAGGCTTGCCAGTCAAGCATTAAATTAATCAAATCTGTTTGCCTTTCGGTCAATTCTGATTTCCTAAATGGTAATATTGACTGCTTCATATTTTCACCTTTTTTTCATTGCAGGTTTCCTGTAGTTTTAGGGGAAGTAGTTTTCCGACAGTTTTACAGACAGTTTTGTACGAAGTGTATGTGTATCTATATTAGAATAACCTCAAAACCTCATCAATTTAGAATGTAGGCTGTGAAAAACAGGTCCATGTATTAATCTGGCATTATAAACTTTGTGGTTCGAGCCTCGAATGCTGATTGGCCAACAGCCGTGATATATCAGGCCATATGCCACAGGCATGACAAACATTTATTTTTACTGCTCTAATTATGCTGGTAACCAGTTTATAATAGCAATAAGGCACCTCGGGGGGTTGTGGAATATTTTGTATTTATTAAGGATCCCCATTAGCTGCTACCAAGGCAGCAGCTACTCTTCCTGGGGTCCAGCAACATTAAGGCAGTTGGCCAATATTCCACAGCTAAGGGCTGTATCCAGGTACTCGTGAATAAGAACAGCCCTTAGCCGTGGTATATTGGCCATATACCACACGCCCTTGGGCCTTATTTCTTAATTATATCACACTCTGTCACAACAGCATTACAGTAGGCTACTGATGATAGCGTGATCACTTACACGACATGTTTTGATAGGTAGATACTAAAGGTCTACAGTTTGTGTGAGTGAGTTCATCATCAAGGGGAAGTAAATTAACATGGTAAAGAGAAACAACTCAGCTTATTACTGTAACTTGAATGTGGGATCAGACAATGGTCAATTATAGGACAAGACAACTGCCCATAATATCACTGGCATGCTTATCCTCCCTCTCTGAGCCGCGGGGGCTTTCCAATGAAGGACATGCAAATGAACGCTCAATGGGAGGAACACCCCCAAATACTCATTATCTCACATTCGCCAGTGATGTGCCATTGGATATTGAATACATTATTCTCTCTGCAGGGTCTCCAAAAGGTTATTTTGTCTCTAATATTCCATTCAGGGAGAATTAAAAAATCTCTCCCAAATAACTCAGCTGCCACCGGCACACTAATTGGGTTGCTTATTTGTGCGAATGCAGATAATATTTTGAAATAATCACTTTTTGATGGAACATCAGACGACGTAACAGAGTGGAATGAGGGGAAGTATACTTAAGGATGAAGAGAAAGAAAATCAAAATAGTATCTAAACCAGTACCCTTCACTGGTTGACCCCAAAGAGTATCTGCCTAGAGAGTTTTCAGCTATACTTTTCGTGGCTGTTTATTTACCACCACAGATGGATGCTGGCACTAAGACCACACTCAGTCAGCTGTATAAGGAAACAAGCAAACAGGAAACCGCTCACCCAAAGGCAGCGCTCCTAGTGGCCGGAGACTTTAATGCAGGGAAACTTAAATCAGTTCTACCTAATTTCTATCAACATGTTACATGTGCAACCAGAGGGCATACAATTCTAGATCACTCCACACACAGGGACGTGTACAAAGCTCGCCCTCCATTTGGTAAATCTGACCACAATTCTATCGTCCTGATTCCTGCTTACAAGCAAAAATTAAAGCACCAGTGACTCGGTCTATAAAAAAGTGGTCAGATGAAGCAGATGCTAAACAACAGGACTGTTTTGCTATTACAGACTGGAACATGTTCCATTCTTCTGATGGCATTGAGGAGTACACCACATCAGTCACCGGCTTTATCAATAAGTGCATTGAGGACGTTGTCTCCACAGTGACTGTACGTACATACACCAACCAGAAGCCATGGATTACAGGCAACATTCGCACTGAGCTAAAGGGTAGAACTGCCGCTTTCAAGGTGTGGGACTCTAACCTGGAAGCTTATAAGAAATCCTGCTATGCCCTCCGTTGAACCATCAAACAGGCAAAGCGTCAATACAGGGCTAAGTTTGAATCGTACTACACCGGCTCTGACGCTCGTCTTATGTGGAAGGGCTTGCAAACTATTACAGACTACAAAGGGAAGCAAAGCTGCGAGCTGCCCAGTGACACAAGCCTACCAGATGAGCTAAATCACTCCTATGCTCGCTTCGAGGCAAGCAACACCGAGGCATGCATGAGAGCATCAGCTGTTCCAGACGACTGTGTGATCACACTCTCCGTAATCGACATGAGTAAAACATTTAAACAGGTCAACATTCACAAGACTGCGGGGCCAGATGGATTACCAGGATGTGTGCTCCGGGCATGTGCTGACCAACTGGCAGATGTCTTCACTGACATTTTCAACATGTCCCTGATTGAGTCTGTAATACCAACATGTTTCAAGCAGACCACCATAGTCCCTGTGCCCAAGAACACGAAGGCAACCTGCCTAAATGACTACAGACCCGTTGTACTCACGTCCATAGCCATGAAGTGCTTGAAAGGCTGGTAATGGCTCACATCAACACCATTATCACAGAAACCCTAGACCCACTTCAATTTGCATACCGCCCAAACAGATCTACAGATGATGCAATCTCTTTTGCACTCCACACTGCCCTTTCCCACCTGGGCAGGTTGAGAGCTTCAAGTTCCTTGGTGTCCACATCAACAAAAAGGGCACGACAAAGCCTATTCCCCCTCAGGAAACTAAAAAGATTTGGCATGAGTCCTCAGATCCTCAAAAGGTTCTACAGCTGCAACATTGAGAGCATCCTGACTGGTTGCATCACTGCCTGGTACGGCAATTGCTTGGCCTCTGACCGCAAGGCACTACAGAGGGTAGCGCGTACGGCCCAGCACATCACCGGGGCTAAGCTGCCTGCCATCCAGGTCCTCTACACCAGGTGGTGTCAGAGGAAGGCCCTAAAAATTGTCAAAGACTCCAGCCACCCCAGTCATAGACCGTTCTCTCTACTATCGCATGGCAAGTGGTACCGGAGTGTCACGTCTAGGACAAAAAGGCTTCTCAACAGTTTTTACCCCCAAGCCATAAAACTCCTAAACAGGTAATCAAATGGCTACCCGGACTATTTGCATTGTGTGCCCCCCCCAACCCCTCTTTTACACTGCTGCTACTCTCTGTTTATCATATATGCATAGTCACTTTAACTATACATTCATGTACATACTACCTCAATTGGCCCAACCAACCAGTGCCCCAGCACATTGTCTAACCGGGCTATCTGCATTGTTTCCCGCCACCCACCACACGCCAACCCCTCTTTTACGCTACTGCTACTCTCTGTTTATCATATATGCATAGTCACTTTAACCATATCTACGTGTACATACTACCTCAATCGCCCGACTAACTGGTGCCTGTATATAGCCTCTCTACTGTATATAGCTTCGCTACTGCTATTTTTCAGTCTTTTTCTGTTGTTTTTATTTCTTTACTTTGCTATTGTTCACCTAATACCTTTTTTGCACTGTTGGTTATAGCCTGTAATTAAGCATTTCACTGTAAGATCTACACCTGTTGTATTCAGCGCACGTGACAAATAAACTTTGATTTTATTTGAAGAGTGCATTATTTTCTAAGACTAGGGCCTCCCGCTGAGGAAGTGATTAAGTTCAAGCTTGGGCTGCCCCGTGTGTGACAGAGCTTTCTTTGTTCTTCAGGTTGTTTGTTTTTTCCCCCAAATGGCTGCACTTGTAAACTTTGGAGAGCTGAGCTGTAATGTAAAACCACTCTGTGCTCGTCTCTCACTCTTTTGAACGACACTTCAATTATGTCTTTGACTGGATGGGGTCGCCTTGCCATTATTTGTCTTCATCTAAATTTAAATCAAAAATTTACCCGGGGTAAATTTTCTGTCTCGTCTAAGGTCAAATAGAACGCAAAACAAAATCACATTCATTAGATGTTATACACATCTGTAAGCTGAATAATAAATAACCAGAGTAGCCATTTTACTGGCTGTGTCCGAAGGGATTTACTCTATTTCAAATAAAAACCTTCTCAAGCTTTCAAATGGTTAGAAAGTAATGTAATCTTAGTTATCAGACACTGTATAATACAACTTCAATGTTGTCATATATGACTGATCACTTCATACCGTTTGCAAGTCAAAAACTCCCCTTTATGGCATACATGTCATTTTGCTGTGATCAAACATTCATGTTATTCTTCTTGTAACACATAGAAGTGTCAAGTACATGCCATTTGTCTGCTCTTTGCCTGTCCCACTTGCGCTGGCAGATCAGCTCTGCAGTCGCTCCCACTAGGGACTGAAGTAAGGTGTCCATTTTAGGACGCTCTCTGTCTCATTAAGACTTGAGTCGATCTCAGTAAGAATTGAGTTGATCTCAGTAGGAGTTGTGTCGGAAAGAGGTGTATCATCAAGAGTTGTGTCATCGGGACTTTTGTCAGTTATAGTTGAGTCAGCAGGATTTTTTTATCTATTATAATTTTTATGGTAATTTAAAATATGAGCATGATTCTAGAATATAATATATATCTATCTATCTATCTATCTATCTATCTATCTATCTATCTATCTGTCTGTCTAGGGCCACGTTCGGTAGCCAAAAATTGTCGAACATTGCAGCTAGATCACACGAGTAGAGCCACCGTGATTCCATATTCTACATATCAGAGAGGTCTTTGTTCTACATAGCATATTTATATTTGAACATTTCAAAACGTTGCATCCTGGCGGGCTGTCACACGTCTTTGAGATCAGAGTACCACTGGTTTGAGCCCAGTAAGGAGGCAGGGACAGTGGATTAAGCAAAGCTGGTAGAATAAGGTATCACATAGGCTCCATTCGTGGCATTTCTGTCTGCAATGTTCGACAACGTTTGGCTACCGAACGTGACCCTGCTGTCCCCCCCAAAAATGTAAGCTTCATCTCAGTCATTCTTATCCAGAGCAACTTGCGACAGTAAGTGTATACTTTTTTCATACTGGCCACCCTTGGGTATCAAACCAACAACACTGGTGTTGCAAGCGCCATGCACTACAAGCTGAGCCACACTGGACAAGGAATGGTATTGTTCTCTTGAACGTCTCCAGCATCATCGTGACAAACCAGACAAATTAGATAGATAGATAGATAGATAGATAACTCCAGATGATACAACTCCTGCTGACAACTCCTACTGAGAATGACTAAACTCTGAGCAAGGCAGTTAACCCACTGTTCCACGGGCGCCGATGACGTGGATGTTGGTTAAGGCGGCCCCCCACCCCTCTCTGGTTCAGAGAGGTTGGGTTAAATGCGAAAGACACATTTCAGTTGAAGGCATTCAGTTGTACAACTGACTAGGTATCCCCCTTCCCTTTCCTTTTTTTCTTACTGATATAGACTCAAGTCTTACTCAGACAGAGAGTGTCCATTAAGGACACCGCACTTATGAATGGTGTTCACCTTCACACCATTATTTCTATGTTTCTCCTGCGCACTGCATTTTCGTCTAACTGTTTTACCCCTATAAATCCCTACCATGTATCCATCAAAAGGGGGCTAGCAGAGGCTAAAGAGACAGTTAAAATTATGACAAATGCAATTCTCATCCTTGAACTGTATTTATTGGACAGTTGTGTCTCCTTACATCTTAATGCAGAGCGATGAGCTGTTCACTCTTCCGTCTTTATGTAGGATACACCAAGAAGAAAACACACACAATCGCCTTAGACCAGTTGTAAGATGTCTTTTATAATCACATCTGAATGCCACAGCTAGCGTGGGTTGACAGTGTGTTGATATGCAGTAATTTAACATGCATCCCTATGCTAATCAACCAAGATACATTGGTTCAGTTTGTGTTATCATCTGGTTACCAGATACCCAAAAAAGCCATAGATTCTTAGAGCTACGGATGAGCAGTCTAGCACTAGCGGTTCTGGGGGAGGGGGGTGCAGTGCCCCTGAGACAACAATTTTGGACCCCCTTGTGGCCCCCCTAAATGTGGAGTATAAAATAATTTTTACATAACTAATTTTTGCTATTGTTCTTTTTTTACATCTGTTATTAGACAGTGGCAACGATGATGATTATGAACATGGTCTTTTGCCTGCTAATGTCTGCAATGCAGTGAAGAAAACAATATGACAACAATGACGTCTAATGTAACTGGCCCCTCTAACAGTACAACTGGCCCCAGCTTGGCCCCCCCCAGTTGAAATGGTCTAGAACCGCCACTGCAGCCTAGTCCATCATGATCACCAGTGCTCTTACGAAGTCTAGTCCAAGACATCCACCCTCATTTTGGTCCAAAAGATTTCCACTGTTGCATCCTAACTAACACCCTTTTAGGTTCCTGTGGGTTATATTTTCACTTCCTCTCCCTTCTCTATTTTTCAGCAGGGGATTAATTGTGGCTGTCTCTGCATGATAAAATTTATTAAAGGGGTAGGTAATGCTTTTCGGTGCATAGATAGTTTATATGACACCCGTCCTCTAGTAAAGCCAGGCCAGTGGGGGGGAGAAAGAGAGAGAGAGAAAGAGAGAAAGAGAGACAGCCAATAAACCATGGAGCACTCCCAGACTCAACGTATTTATGGGCATAAAAATAACAAGCCTTAAATCAGGCCTGAAGTGGCAGAGAGGACTGCGTAGAAGCCATGTTACTAACGTGTTCATTCTTTTAATTTTGTTATTTCTGATTAAACTGTTTTAATTAAATGACATCATCACTCACAATGCTGTTCCCAGTTTAAGTCAGGAACTGAAACAAGCAGGGGCTGTAAGGGAGGTTAAACACATCCAGTTAATGAAATACATCCAGAAAACAAAAACTGTAAAAACCCAATACCTACAGTGCATTCGGAAAGAATTCAGACACCTTCACTTTTTCCACATATTTTTACGTTACAGCCTTATTCTCAAATGGATTAAATAAAAAATGTTTCTCATCAATCTAGTCTGGAAAAAGTAAAGGGGTCTGAATACTTCCCGAATGCACTGTATGACATACTGTACATGTACAGTCTGTAGCTAAGGAAGTTTAGATGGCTGAGTGACACTTTCGCTTTAAAAATAACTTAATCTTTATTGATTACTTATTTATTTCTTTGTCTCGGTGCTGACTTCCTTAAAGACAAACATGCTATTTGGTCCGTTGTGTTAATCAAATGTACACGTAGGCTGCCATTCTAAATATATAGAGAAATGGTCATATTGATCACACAGAATTTTGTGTGATCAACGCCCCATCCCATTCCCCCCAGCCCAACATGTCTCTGTCCAACCTCCCGCACGTTTTCCACCACCCCTCCCCCATATCTCTATCTACCCACCCGCCCCCCGAAATATCCAAGATTGCTTATGAACCGAGGATGCTTTTACATCCACCCTCCCACACCACCTCCAAGTGAAAACACTCCCCATACCACCCCTTCCCTGTGGGCCTAAAAGAAGAGAAAGTAAAAAATATGAAAATCCGTATTTATCTATATACACTGCTCAAAAAAATAAAGGGAACACTTAAACAACACAATGTAACTCCAAGTCAATCACACTTCTGTGAAATCAAACTGTCCACTTAGGAAGCAACACTGATTGCCAATACATTTCACATGCTGTTGTGCAAATGGAATAGACAACAGGTGGAAATTATAGGCAATTAGCAAGATACCCCCAATAAAGGAGTGGTTCTGCAGGTGGTGACCACAGACCACTTCTCAGTTCCTATGCTTCCTGGCTGATGTTTTGGTCACTTTTGAATGCTGGCGGTGCTTTCACTCTAGTGGTAGCATGAGACGGAGTCTACAACCCACACAAGTGGCTCAGGTAGTGCAGCTCATCCAAGATGGCACATCAATGCGAGCTGTGGCAAGATGGTTTGCTGTGTCTGTCAGCGTAGTGTCCAGAGCATGGAGGCGCTAACAGGAGACAGGCCAGTACATCAGGAGACGTGGAGGAAGCCGTAGGAGGGCAACAACCCAGCAGCAGGACCGCTACCTCCGCCTTTGTGAAAGGAGGAGCAGGAGAAGCACTACCAGAGCCCTGCAAAATGACCTCCAGCAGGCCACAAATGTGCATGTGTCTGCTCAAACGGTCAGAAACAGACTCCATGAGGGTGGTATGAGGGCCCGACATCCACAGGTGGGGGTTGTGCTTACAGCCCAACACCGTGCAGGACGTTTGGCATTTGCCAGAGAACACCAAGATTGGCAAATTCGCCACTGGCGCCTTGTGCTCTTCACAGATGAAAGCAGGTTCACACTGAGCACGTGACAGACATGACAGAGTCTGGAGACGCCGTGGAAAACGTTCTGCTGCCTGCAACATCCTCCAGCATGACCAGTTTGGCAGTGGGTCAGTCATGGTGTGGGTTGGCATTTCTTTGGGGGGCCGCACAGCCCTCTATGTGCTCGCCAGAGGTAGCCTGACTGCCATTAGGTACCGAGATGAGATCCTCAGATCCCTTGTGAGACCATATGCTGGTGCGATTGGCCCTGGGTTCCTCCTAATGCAAGACAATGCTAAACCTCATGTGGCTGGAGTGTGTCAGCAGTTCCTGCAAGAGGAAGGCATTGATGCTATGGACTGGCCTGCCCGTTCCCCAGACCTGAATCTAATTGAGCACATCTGGGACATCATGTCTAGCATCCACCGACGCCACATTGCACCACAGACTGTCTAGGAGTTGGCGGATGCTTTAGTCCAGGTCTGGGAGGAGATCCCTCAGGAGACCATCCGCCACCTCATCAGGAGCATGCCCAGGCATTGTAGGGAGGTCATACAGGCACGTGGAGGCCACACACACTATTGAGCCTCATTTTGACTTCTTTAACCTCTCTGGGGTATGTGGGACGATTTCGTCCCACCTACGTAACAGCTACTGAAATTCCAGTGGCGCGATTTTTGAATCGTTAGAAATACTATTACTTCAATTTCTCAAACATATGACTATTTTACAGCTATTTAAAGACAAGAATCTCGTTAATCTAACCCCACTGTCCGATTTCAAAAAGGCTTTACAACGAAAGCAAAACATTAGATTATGTCAGCAGAGTGCCCAGCCAGAAAAAATCAGACAGCCATTTTTCAAGCTAGCATATAATGT
Organism: Salmo trutta; assembly: GCF_901001165.1. Lineage (NCBI taxonomy): Eukaryota > Metazoa > Chordata > Actinopteri > Salmoniformes > Salmonidae > Salmo > Salmo trutta. The sequence continues at coordinate 36,655,832 of NC_042963.1, forward strand.
CACACAAACCCAAACCACAGCTAAATGCAGCACTAACCTTTGATGATCTTCATCAGATGACACACCTAGGACATTGTGTTATACAATACATGCATGTCTGTTCAATCAAGTTCATATTTATATCAAAAAACAGCTTTTTTGCATTAGCATGTGACGTTCAGAAAACGCATAACCCCCGGCAAACTTCCGTTGAATTTACTAACAGTTTGCTAAATTACTCACGATAAACGTTCACAAAAAGCATAACAATTATTTTAAGAATTATAGATACATTACTCCTCTATGCACTCGATATGTCCGATTTTAAAATAGCTTTTCGGATGAAGCACATTTTGCAATAATCTAAGTACATAGCCCGGCATTACAGGGCTAGCTATTTAGATACCCACCCAGGTCAGCCTCCACCAAAATCACATTTCCTATAAGAAAAATGTTCTTACCTTGCTTGTTCTTCATCAGAATACACTGCCAGGACTTCTACTTCAATAACAAATGTTGGTTTGGTCCCAAATAATCCATCGTTATATCCAAACAGCGACGTTTTGTTCGTGAGTTCTAGAATGCTTCTTCACGGTCCTGCGCATGGCGCATTGGCGTGTCAAAAATGTCTAAATATTCCATTACCGTACTTCGAAGCATGTCAACCGCTGTTTAAAACCAATTTTTATGCCATTTATGTCGTAGAGAAGTGATAATATTCCGAACAGGAGTATGCATTGAGCCTAAACAGCCGAATAAAATTTCTCCTCGGGAGCGACTCATGCACGCGCATCATTCAAAGGTCCTCTGAGCATCCACTTACAAAAGGCGATAATCTGTTTCAACCTGAGGCTCCCTCGTAAACCTTCAGGTTTTTCGCGGGCTCTGAGAGCCTATTGGAGCCCTGGGAATTGTCACGTTACAGCTAAGATCCTTACTTTTCAATAAAAAGATGCAAGACGCACGACTCCTTGTCAGACAGGGTACTTCCTGCTTGAAACCTTGTCAGGTTTTTGCCTGCCATAGGAGTTCTGTTATACTCACAGACACCATTCAAACAGTTTTAGAAAATTCAGAGTGTTTTCTATCCAAACCTGAACAATAATATGCATATTCTAGCTTCTGAGTTGGTGTAGGAGGCAGTTAAAAATGGGAACATATTTTTTCCAAAATTCTCAATACTGCCCCCTAGCCCAGACAGGTTAAAGGACATTACATCAAAGTTGGATCAGCCTGTAGTGTGGTTTTCCACTTTAATTTTGAGTGTGACTCCAAATTCAGACCTCCATGGGTTGATAAATTGGATTTCCATTGATTCTTTTTGTGTGATTTTGTTGTCAGCACATTCAACTATGTAAATAAAAAAGTATTTAATAAGATTATTTCATTCATTCAGATCTAGTATGTGTTATTTTAGTGTTCCCTTTATTTTTTTGAGCAGTGTATTTTGGGGGGGACAGCATTGTTTGGCTACCAAACGGCACCCTGAAAGCTTCATTACATTTCAGTTATTTAGCAGACCCTCTCATCCAGAGCAACTTACAGTAATAAGTACACATAATTTTTCATACTGCCTAACCATGGGAATCAAACCCACAATGCTGGCTTTGCACTCGCAATTCTCCACCAACTGAGCCACACGGGACAAGGAATGGAATTGTTCTCTTGAACATCTCCAGCATCATCGTGACACATCATCTGATAACAATATTTAGAATTATCGACAGTCAGACAGACGGACAGACGGACAGACTGGTAAACAGTTTTAGTTTGTTAACCTCTCTAGGGTAGGGGGCAGTATTTGCACGGCCGGATAAAAAACGTACCCAATTTAATCTGGTTATTACTCCTGCCCAGAAACTAGAATATGCATATACTTGTTTGATTTGGATAGAAAACACCCTAAAGTTTCTAAAACTGTTTGAATGGTGTCTGTGAGTATAACAGAACTCATATGGCAGGCAAAAACCTGAGAAGATTCCTTACAGGAAGTGCCCTCTCTGACCATTCCTTGGCCTTCTACACTCTCTTTATTGAAAACTGAGGATCTCTGCTGTAACGTGACACTTCCTACGGCTCCCATAGGCTCTCAGAAGGTGGCAAAACGTTGAATGATGCCTTTGCAGGCCATGGCTGAAAAACAGTAGCGCATTTGGATAGTGGTCGATCAGAGAACAATGAGACTGTGGCCGCGTGCACGAGCCGACACCATGTTTTTATTTTTTCGTCTTTGAACGAAAACAGGGTTTCCCGGTCGGAATATTATCGCTTTTTTACGAGATAAATCGCATAAAAATTGATTTTAAACAGCGGTTGACATGCTTCGAAGTATGGTTATGGAATATTTAGAAATTTGTTGTCACGAAACGCGTCGGGCACGTCACCCTTCCTCACCCTTCAGATAGTGTCTTGAACGCACGAACAAAACAGAGGATATTTGAACATAACTATGGATTATTTTGAACCAAACCAACATTTGTTATTGAAGTAGAAGTCCTGGGAGTGCATTCTGACGAAGAACAGCAAAGGTAATCAAATTTTTCTTATAGTAAATCTGAGTTTGGTGAGGGCCAAACTTGGTTGGTGTCAAAATAGCTAGCCCGTGATGGCGAGCTATCTACTCAGAATATTGCAAAAGTGCTTTTGCCGAAAAGCTGTTTTAAAATCGGACATAGCGATTGCATAAAGGAGTTCTGTATCTATAATTCTTAAAATAATTGTTATGTTTTTTGTGAACGTTTATCGTGAGTAATTTAGTAAATTCACCGGAAGTTTGCGGTGGGTATGCTAGTTCTGAACTTCACATACTAATGTAAAAAGCTGGTTTTTGATATAAATATGAACTTGATTGAACAAAACATGCATGTATTGTATAACATAATGTCCTAGGAGTGTCATCTGATGAAGATCATCAAAGGTTAGTGCTGCATTTAGCTGTGGTTTGGGTTTATGTGACATTATATGCTAGCTTGAAAAATGGGTGTCTGATTATTTCTGGCTGGGTACTCTGCCGACATAATCTAATGTTTTGCTTTCGTTGTAAAGCCTTTTTGAAATCGGACAGTGTGGTTAGATTAACGAGAGTCTTGTCTTTAAAATGGTGTAAAATGTCATATGTTTGAGAAATTGAAGTAATAGCATTTCTTAGGTATTTGAATATCGCGCCATGGGATTCCACTGGCTGTACCCTAGAGAGGTTAAGAACTTAAATGGTTCTGGGTTTTTCATGCACAACAATTTCCCATGTGTATGTATCAACTATTTTTATTTAATTTTTATTTAAACCTCATTTAACTAGGCAAGTCAGTTAACCTCTCTAGGACCGGCGGGACGAATTCGTCCCACCTACGTAACAGCCAGTTGAATCCTGTGGCGCGATTTTCAAAACCTTTGAAATGCTATTACTTCAATTTCTCAAACATATGACTATTTTACAGCTATTTAAAGACAAGACTCGTTAATCTAACCACACTGTCCGATTTCAAAAAGTCTTTACAACGAAAGCAAAACATTAGATTATGTCAGCAGAGTACCCAGCCAGAAATAATCAGACACCCATTTTTCAAGCTAGCACATAATGTCACAAAAACCCAGAAGACAGCTAAATGCAGCACTAACCTTTGATGATCTTCATCAGATGACACACCTAGGACATTATGTTATACAATACATGCATGTTTTGTTCAATCAAGTTCATATTTATATCAAAAAACAACTTTTTACATTAGCATGTGACGTTCAGAACTAGCATACCCCCCGCAAACTTCAGGGGAATTTACTAACAATTTACTAAATTACTTACGATAAACGTTCACAAAAAGCATAACAATTATTTTAAGAATTATAGATACATTACTCCTCTATGCACTCGATATGTCCGATTTTAAAATAGCTTTTCGGATTAAGCACATTTTGCAATATTCGGAGTAGATAGCCCGGCATCACAGGGCTAGCTATTTAGACACCCATCAAGTTTAGCCTTCACCAAAATCACATTTACTATTAGAAAAGTTTGATTACCTTTCCTGTTCTTCGTTAGAATGCACTCCCAGGACTTCTACGTCAATAACAAATGTAGGTTTGGTCCAAAATAATCCATAGTTATGTTCCAACAGCGACGTTTTGTTAGTGCGTTCTAGACACTATCCCATTGGTAAATAATGGTCGCGCGCACGGCGCGTTTTGTGACAAAAGATTTCTAAATATTTCATTACCGTACTTCGAAGCATGTCAACCGCTGTTTAAAATCAATTTTTATGCAATTTTTCTCGTAAAAAAGCGATAATATTCCGACCGGGAATCTGCAATTAGGTAAACAGCCGAAGGAAAATATATCACTGGGTCGACTCGGGCACGCGCCTAAGCGTTTTGTCCTCTGATGGGCCACTTGGAAAAGGCGATAATGTGTTTCAGCCAGAGGCTGCCTCGTCATCATTCAGGTTTTTCCCGGGCTCTGAGAGCCTATTGGAGCCGTAGGAAGTGTCACGTTACAGCTAAGATCCTGACTCTTCAATAAACAGAAGCAAGAACAACAACACCTTTTCAGACAGGCCACTTCCTGCATGAAACCTTCTCAGGTTTTTGCCTGCCAAATGAGTTCTGTTATACTCACAGACACCATTCAAACAGTTTTAAGAGCTGACCTCCATTAGAGTTGGCTGAAGGTTTGACCATGCATTCCTCGTTCTGAACTTTAACCATACCACGTGGTTAAACTCTTAGACTATTGATACCGACAGAATAATAACAAGTCTTTGATATTAATTACTAGTCTGCAGCTAGGAATTCGGTATCATTGACCAACAAAGCCGACGAAACATCCGTTCTATAACGACATTAATGAATGTCACTTTGAAATATACATTCTAACAGAGAGAGAGAGAGAGAGAGAGAGAACCCGAGGACAAAACTCTCCAACAGAATCAAACTTTTCAACAAAGATCCCGACGACACACTGAGCGTAAATATATATATATTGATTGCAATTGTTCCCGAATGAGTGCGTGTTCATGTGCAAAGGATTAGCATATCAATTGTTATAATTATCAACTCTTTTGTTTAACAACAATGCATTTCTGTGAATGATTTAGTTAGTAAATAAAGGATTTTAAGACAATTGATGCATGGATGACTCATGGTGAAGACTGGGTTCATGCAGATAACCAACAATTTTCGACGTTGGAATGAGACTGGCGTGAGGTAAATAATACGTCATTAATGAGGAGACTAATCGATCAGATATTATAATATCGGAAAGTTATATTAGGAAAATTATAACTTTGTAATCTGAATATTTTCCTTGGTGCCCCGACCTCCTAGTAAATTACAGTTACACGATTAATCAGTTTAATCGCGTAATAATAATTACAAAGTGTCCCAGATGGCTCAGTTGGTAGGACATGCCTCTTGCAACGCAAGAGTTTTGGGATCGATTCCCATGGAGGACCAGTACGAGAAAGTGCAAAAACATATTCCCTCACTAGTGTAAGTCGCTTTGGTGTAGAGCGTCTGCTAAATGATTATTTTTGCCACAAGGCTAGGATTGTCCAGGAATGGTTCCACCAACATGACATTGAATTCAGCTTATTGCAGTGGCCTGCCCAGTCACCATATTTCAATCAAAGAGTATCTGTGAGTATCTGTGAGTATCTGTGGGATAAGATGGAATGGTCTATTCGGAGTAGAGATCCACTACCAGCCAACTTGACACAACTGTGTTAAGCATTGGAGTCAACATAGGCCAGCACCCCAGTGGAACTCTTTTGACACCTTGTAGAATCCACAAATTGAGGCTGTTCTGAGGGCAAAGGGGGTGCAACGGAATATTAGGAAGGTGTTCCTAATGTTTTGTAACACTCAGTGTAAATATTGTTTGTGCCTTCAAAGTATTTAAGCCCCTTGACTTATTCCACATTTGGTTGTGTTACAGCCTGAATTCAAAATTGATTAAATGTATATTTTTCCCACCCATCTACACACAATACCCTATAATAACAAAGTGAAAACATGAATGATGAAATGCAGAATTGAAATGCAGAATTATCACATTTACATATGAATTCACACCCCTGAGTCAATACATGTTAGAATCACCTTTGGCAGTGATTACAGCTGTGAGTCTTTCTGGGTAAGTCTCTAAGAGCTTTGTACCTGGATTGTACAATATTTGCACATTATACTTTTTAAATTCTTCAAGCTCTGTCAAGTTGGTTATTGATCATTTCTTGACAGCCATTTCATGTCAGGCCATAGGGTTTCAAGCATATTTAAGTCAAAACTGTAACTAGGCCAGTCAAGAACATTCTATGTCATCTTGGTAAGCAACTTCCGTGTATATTTGGCCTTGTGTTTTAGGTTAGTGTCCTGCTGAAAGGGGAATTTGAGTACAGTGTCTGTTGGAAAGCTGACTGAACTGGGTTTTCCTATAGGTTTTGCCTGTGCTTAGCTCTACTCCATTTATTTTTTACCCTAAATAAAACTCCCTAATGCTTGCTAAGCATACCCATAACATGTTGCAGCCACCACCATGCTTGAAAATATGAAGAGCCGTACTCAGTGAAGTGTTGTGTTGGATTTGCCCTAAACATAAGGCTTTATATTCAGGACATAAAGTTCATCTGTTTGCCACATTTTTTAAAGTTTTACTTTAAAGCCTTTATGCAAATAGGATGCATGTTTTGGAATATTGTTACTCTGTACAAGCTTCTTTTGTTTCACTCTGTCATTTAGGTTAGTATTGTGGAGTAACTACAATGTTGAACCATCCTCAGTTTTCTCCTTTTAGGTTATGTCCAATCACAGCCATTAAACTCATTAAAAACAGTTGACATGATGAAATCGCTGAGCGGTTTCCTTTCTCTCCGGCAACTGAGTTAGAAAGGATACCTGTATCTTTGTAGTGACTGGGTGTATTGATACACCATCCAAAGTGTAATTAATAACTTCACCATGCTCAAAGGTATATTCAATGTCTGTTTTTTTATTATCCATCTTCCAATAGGTTCCCTTCTTTGCGAGGCACTGGAAAACCTACCTGGTCTTTGTGGTTGAATCTGTGTATGAAATTCATTGCTCGACTGAGGGACCTTACAGATAATTGTATGTGTGGTGTCCAGAGATGATGTAGTTATTTAAAAAATCATGTTAAACATTACTATTGCACACGGAGTGAGTCCATGCAACTTATTATGTGACTTGTTAAGTATATGTTTACTCCTAAACTTATTTAAGCTTGCCATAAGCTTAAGCATACTCATAAAGAGTTGAATACTTATTTACTCAACCATTTCAGCTTTTCATTTTAAATTGATTTGTAAAGATTACTAAAAAAATAATTCCATTTTGACATTATCAGATATTGTGTGTAGGCCAGTGACACAAAATCTAAATTCAACCCATTTTAATTTCAGGCTGTAAAACAACAAAATCTGTAAAAAGTCAAGGGGTGTGAATACTTTCTGAGGGTGTTTGGCTTTAGCTGAGATTTCTTTACAGAGGCAAGTATATTTCTTCACACCACAATTGTTCCCTGATTAGTACCATTCATTCTTGCTGTCGATAATTGTAATGGTAACTGTATACACTGGCGAATTGGGAGCGATTGTGGTGATTGCCATCTAAGAGCCTACATCTTTTTTTGCAGAAGTGCTGCCTGCCAGAAGTAATCGTCTCTGATTGATTGAGAGATTCATGGAGCTATCATCGTTAAGTAACATAGCAGACGCAATGCATTGAATATTTACACTGAGTGTACAAAACATTAAGGACACCTGCTCTTTCCGTGACATAGACTGACCAGGTGAATACAGGTCAAATCAAATCAAATTTTATTGGTCACATACACATGGTTAGCAGATGTTAATGCGAGTGTAGCGAAATGCTTGTGCTTCTAGTTCCGACAGTGCAGTAATAGCTAACAAGTAATCTAACAATTTCCCAACAACTACCTAATACACACAAATCTAAAGGAGTGAATGAGAATATGTACATATAAATGTATGGATGAGCGATGGCCGAGCAGCATAGGCAAGGTACAATAGATGATAGAAAATACACTATATACATATGACATGAGTAACGTAGATATGTAAACTTTATTAAAGTGGCATTATTTAAAGTGGCATTGTTTAAAGCGACTAGTGATCAATTTATTAAAGTGGCCAATGATTGGGTCTCAATGTAGGCAGCAGCTTCTCTAAGTTAGTGATTGCTGTTTAGTAGTCTGATGGCCTGGAGATAGAAGCTATTTTTCAGTCTCTCGGTCCCAGCTTTGATGTACCTCTACTGACCTTGCCTAGGTATTCATCTTGTCCAGATGGGATAGGGCAGTGTGCATTGTGATGGCTATTGCATCGTCTGTGGACCTGTTGGGGTGGTATGCAAACTGAAGTGGGTCTAGGGTGGCCAGTAAGGTGGAGGTGATATGATCCTTGACTAGTCTTTTAAAGTACTTCATAATGACAGAAGTGAGTGCTATGGGGCGGTAGTCATTTAGTTCAGTTATCTTTGCCTTCTTGGGTACAGGGACAATGGTGGCCATCTTGGAGCACGTGGGAACAGCAGACTGGGATAGAGAGCGATTGAATATGTCCGTAAACACACCAGCCAGCTGGTCTGCGCATGCTCTGAGGACGCGGCTGGGGATGCCGTCTGGGCCAGCAGCCTTGCGAGGGTTAACACGTTTAAATGTTTTACTCACATCGGCCACGGAGAAGGAAGGGGTGAAGTCCTTGTTAGTGGGCCGCGACGGTGGCTCTGTATTATCCTCAAAGCGGGCAAAGAAGAAGTTTAGTTTGATTGGAAACGAGACGTTTTTGTCCGTGACGTGGCTGGTTTTCTTTTTGTACTCCGTGATTTCCTGTAGACCCTGCCACATACGTCTTGCGTCTGAGTCGCTGAATTGCGACTCCAATTTGTCCCTGTACCGGCATTTCGCTTGTTTGATTGCCTTGCGGAGGGAATAACTACACAATTTATATTCAGCCATATTCCCAGACCTCTTTCCATGGTTAAATGCGGTAGTTAAATGCGCTTTCAGTTTTGCGCGAATGCCTCCATCAATCCACACTTTCTGGTTAGGGTAGGTTTTAATAGTCGCAGTGGGTACATCTCCAATGCACTTCTTTATAAACTCACTCACCGAGTCAGCGTATAGATCGATGTTGTTATCTGAGGCTGACTGGAACATATCCCAGTCCACGTGATCAAAACAATCTTGAAGCGTGGATTCCGATTGGTCAGTCCAGCATTGAATGGTTCTAGTCACTGGTACATCCTGTTCGAGTTTCTGCCTATAAGACGGTAGGAGCAAGATGACATCGTGGTCGGATTTGCCGAAGGGAGGGATTTCAATGCATCGCGGAAGTTAGAGTAGCAGTGATCGAGTGTATTGCACCGACGCATAGTGCAATCAATATGCTGATAGAATTTAGGTAGCCTTCTTCTCAAATTTGATCTGTTAAAATCCACAGCTACAATAAATGCAGCCTCAGGATATTTGGTTTCCAGTTTACACCAAGGTGAAGGCTATGATCCCTTATTGATGTCAGTTGTTAAATCCACTTAAATCAGTGCAGATGAATTGGAGGAGACAGGTTAAAGAAGGATTTTTGGCAATTGACACATAGACTGTGTATGTGTGTCATTCAGAGGGTGAATGGGCAAGATAAAATATTTAAGTGACAGTTTCCAAGATGGCGTAGCAGTCAGACGTCTTTGTCTTTGTCTTGTCTCGTCCCATGTATATATATTTTTCTTTGCATTCTTTTTAATAATTTTCCTAAACCTCAACATACTCTCCTGCAACCCGCCCCACGTAGTGTGGATCTGTTTTTTTTCTAAAGTATTTCTATTTACCTCTGAACTGGAATACTCAACTGAAGCTAGCTAGCTCTCAGCTATTACATTTACATTTTAGTCATTTAGCAGACGCTCTTATCCAGAATGACTTACAGTAGTGAACGCAAACACCTCAATTAATTTCATACATTTTAGTATTTTTTTCCCAATACTGGGCCCCTGTGGGAATCGAACCCACAACCCTGGCGTAGCAAACACCATTGCAAACACCGTGCAAACACCATGCTCTACCAACTGAACCATAGGGAGGCCGTATTAGTCAGCTAACTGCTGCTAGCGGTCATTCAGCTAACCTTTAGCTCGGAAAGCTCTCGCCAGTTCGAACAAAACACTTCTCAAACCAGAGCACACAGGACCTATTTTTCTCTCCATATCCCCGGATTTCTATTGCAAACTCTGAACCTTTTCATCTGGATCATCGCGGCTAGCTAACTGCAACCCGGGTTGACTGCTCCTGGCTAACGTTTCCGTCCCGGAGCAAGCACCAACTAGCCTGCAGCTAGCCCATGCTAGACCCATCTCCCGGCTAGGGCTCCTGGGCTACTCCTGAAGCCCACTCCTCGGCTACAATATCCAGACCCCTTCTACTGCCGGTACGGGGCACGAAACCCCGCCGATCCTTCACGACTGGAACATCGACATAAACTGCCCGAGGATCCCAACAGGCCCCTCAGGCGCGACGTCCCCTGAAGGCCCATTCTGCTAACCGCGGCCTGCTAGCTATCTAGAGCATATTGGACTGTTAGCTGATCCATCGGCCAGTTTCTTGAACCACTATACCCATTTTGCCAAATGGACTTGGACCCCTCTGCTACTTGGAACTCTACTAATTCCACGACTGGTCTATCGACGTCACTGCACGAGGAGGCAAAAACAGACTTTCCCCCATCGCGACGTCCCTCTAAGGCCCTTATGCTAGCTTGCTAGCCCCAGCCTGCTAACTGTCTGAAGCGCCGTGTCCCCAGCCAGCCAACGACTCACTGGACCCATACGATCACTTGGCTATGCATGCCTCGCCCTAATATCAATATGCCTTGTCCATTACTGTCCTGGTTAGTGATTAATGTCTTATTTCGCTGTAGAGCCTCTAGCCCTGCTCAATATGCCTTAACCAACCATGTTGTTCCACCTCCCACATATGCGATGACATCACCTGGTTTAAATGTCTCTAGAGACTATATCTCTCTCATCATTACTTAATGCCTAGGTTTACCTCCAATGTACTCTCTTCCTACCATACTTTTGTCTGTACATTATGCCTTGAATCTATGCTATCGTGCCCAGAAACCTGCTCCCTTTACTCTCTGTTCCGAACGTGCTAGACGGCCAGTTCTTATAGCCTTTAGCCGTACACTTATCCTACTCCTCTTCAGTTCCTCTAGTGATGTAGAGGTTAATCCAGGACCTGCAGTGCCTAGCTCCACTCCTACTCCCCAGGTGCTGTCATTTGTTAACTTCTGTAACCGTAAAAGCCTTGGTTTCATGCATGTTAACATTAGAAGCCTACTCCCTAAGTTTGCTTTATTCACTGCTTTAGCACATTCTGCCAACCCGGATGTCTTAGCCGTGTCTGAATCCTGGTTTAGGAAAACCACCAAAAACCCTGAAATTTCCATCCCTAACTATAACATTTTCAGACAAGATAGAACTGCCAAAGGGGGCGGTGTTGCAATCTACTGCAGAGATATCCTTCAGAGTTCTATCTTACTATTCAAGTCTGTACCGAAACAATTCGAGCTTCTATTGCTAAAAATTCACCTTTCCAGAAACAAGTCTCTCACCATTGCCGCTTGCTATAGAGCTCACTCTGCCCCCAGCTGTGACCTGGACACCATATGTGAACTGATTGCCCCCCCATCTATCTTCTGAGCTCGTGCTGCTAGGTGACCTAAACTGGGACATGCTTAACACCCCGGCCATCCTACAATCTAAGCTTGATGCCCTCAATCTCACACAAATTATCAATGAACCTACCAGGTACAACCCCAAATCTGTAAACACGGGCACCCTCATAGATATCATCCTAACTAACTCGTCCTCCAATTACACCTCTGCTGTTTTCAACCAAGATCTCAGCAATCACTGCCTCATTGCCTGCATCCGTAATGGGTCTGGGGTCAAACGACCACCCCTCATCACTGTCAAACGCTCCCTAAAACACTTCAGCGAACAGGCCTTTCTAATCGACCTGGCCGGGGTATCCTGGAATGACATTGACCTCATCCCGTCAGTAGAGGATGCCTGGTTATTCTTTAAAAGTGCCTTCCTCACCAGCATGCTTCATTCAAAATATTTAGAACCAGGAATAGATATAGCCCTGTCACGTGTGTCGTAAGGAGAGGACCAAGGCGCAGCGGGTTGCGTGCTCATCATTATTTATTTATAAGTGAACACGAAAAACAATAAACAAGGAACGAGAGTACGTGACAGAACTACCCACCAACCACGGACCAAGCAGCGAGGGAAGGAGCAGCAGGTGAAGAATTATATGGACTATCTGGAAACCTGGACATGGGAGGAAATTCTGGACGGGGCTGGACCTTGGCATCAGGCTGGGGAATACCGTCGCCCACTGGAGGAGATAGAGGCAGCCAAGGCGGAACGGTGCCGGTATGAGGCATTGTACGCGTCGATGGGGAAGCACGAGAGGCACCCCCAATAATTTTTTTGGGGGGGCACACGGGTAGTTTGGCTGGGCCAAGGGTGAGCCCTAAGCCAGCTCCCCGTGCTTATTATGGGAAGAATTTGGAGCGAAGAGCGTCGGAGTATGCTGTAGTGCGCACGATAACGCCCATGGTCACGCACAGTCCGGTGCGAACGATCCCAGCCCCTCGCAAGTGCCGTACTAGAGTAGGCATCCAGCCTGGAAGGAGGATGCCTGCACAGCGCATCTGGCCACCAGTGCGCCTCCTAGGCCCAGGCTATTCTACACCTGCTCTACGCACGGCAACCATCAGGCCTCTGCACAGTCCAGTTTGCCCTGTACCAGCACTCTGCTCGTGCAGGGCTGCTATTACCATCCAGCCAGGACGGGTTGTGCAAGAGGTGCGCTCCAGACCTCCATTGCTTACCCATGGCCCGGTGTTTCCAGTTCCTGCTTCTCGTGCTGGCCCTGAGGTGCGAATCCCTAGTCTGGCATGTCCAGTACCAACACCCCGCACCAGGCCTCCAGTGCGTCAGCCCAGTCCAACTCGGTCTGTTCCTGCTCCCCGCACAAGCCCTGAGGTGCATGTCTCCAGGCTGGTACCTCCACTACCAGCCCCACGTATCAGGCTTCCAGTGCGTCAGCCCAGTCCAACTCGGCCTGTTCCTGCTCCTCGCACTAGCCCTGAGGTGCGTGTCTCCAGGCTGGTACCTCCACTACTAGTCCCACGCATCAGGCTTCCAGTGCGTCAGCCCAGTCTCGAGCTTCTGAAGACAGTGCCCCATCCAGAGTGTCCGACGACAGTGCCCCGTCCAGAGTATCCAGCAACAGCACCCCGTCCAGAGTGTCCGACTACAGTGCCCCGTCCAGAGTATCCGGCAACAGTACCCCGTCCTGAGTATCCGGCAACAGTGTGCAGTCCGGAACCGAGTGAGATGGCCTACAGTCCGGAACCGAGTGAGACGGCCTACAGTCCAGAACCGAGTGAGACGGCCTACAGTCCGGAACCGAGTGAGATGGCCTACAATCCGGAACCGAGTGAGACGGCCTACAGTCCGGAACCGAGTGAGACGGCCTACAGTCCGGAACTGAGTGAGTCTGCCTACAGTCCGGAACCAAGTGAGTCTGCCTACAGTCCGGAACCGAGTGAGTCTGCCTACAGTCTGGAGCTCCCGGAGTCGGCCTGCAGTCTGGAGCTCCCAGAGGACAGTCCAGGGTCTGTAGTGACTGGCCTTCGGCAAAGGTATTCAGTGGGGGTGGACTGGTCAGGGAGGGGACTAAGACCTGAGCCTGAGCCACCTCCACTGTAGGAGGTTTGGGGAGGGGAGGTGTATGCACGAGTGCCGTCGGTGACGGCAGCCACCGTCCCTTCCCTCCCTTTAGTTTAGGGGTTTATTTTGGGGTTGTTGTCAGGTGCATACGGGGTCTGCACCTTTGGGGGGGTGGGGTACTGTCACGTCCTGACCAGTATAAGGGGTTATTGGTTATTGTAGTTTGGTCAGGATGTGGCAGGGGGTATTTGTTTTATATGGTTCGGGGTGTGTGTGTACTTAGGTGGGTAGTTGTCTTTGCACTGCTGTTAGTTTAGCCTGCGAAACTGTCATTCTGTCGCTTCTTTGTTTTCTTGTTTTTTTCGTGTTCACGTTTAAATAAAATAATGATGAGCACGCAACCCGCTGCGCCTTGGTCTAATCTCTTCGACTACCGTGACAAGCCCTTGGTTCTCTTCAGACCTGTCTGCCCTTGACCAGCACAAAAACATCCTGTGGCGTTCTGCATTAGCATCAAATAGCCCCCGTGATATGCAAGTTTTCAGGGAAGTTAGGAACCAATATACACAGGCAATTAGGAAAGCTAAGGCTAGCTTTTTCAAACAGAAATTTGCATCCTGTCGTACAAACTCAAAAAAGTTCTGGGACACTGTAAAGTCCATGGAGAATAAGAGCACCTCCTCCCACTTGCCCACTGCACTGAGGCTAGGAAACACTGTCACTACCGATAAATCAACAATAATTGAGAATTTCAATAAGCATTTTTCTACGGCTGGCCATGTTTTCCACCTGGCTTCCCTTACCCCGGTCAACAGCCCTGCGCTCTCCACAGCAACTCGCCCAAACCTCCCCCACTTCTCCTTCACCTAAATCCAGATAGCTGATGTTCTGAATGAGCTGCAAAATCTGGACCCCTACAAATCAGCCGGGCTAGACAATCTGGACCCTCTCTTTCTAATATTATCTGCCGAAATTGTTACAACCCCTATTACTAGCCCGTTCAACCTTTCTTTGTATCGTCTGAGATTCCCATAGATTGGAAAGCTGCTGCGGTCATCCCCCTTTTCAAAGGGGGAGACACTCTAGACCCAAACTGCTACAGACATATATCTATTCTACCCTGCCTCTCTAAGGTCTTTGAAAGCCAAGTTAACAAACAGATTACCGACCATTTTGAATCTCACCGTACCTTCTCCGCTATGCAATCTGGTTTCAGAGCTGGTCATGGATGCACCTCAGCCACGCTCAAGGTCCTAAACGATATCATAAATGCCATCGATAAGAGACATTACTGTGCAGCCGTATTCATTGACCTGGCTAAGACTTTTGTCAATCACAACATTCTTATTGGCAGACTCAACAGCCTTGGCTTCTCAAATGATTGCCTCGCTTGGTTCACCAACTACTTCTCCGATAGAGTTCAGTGTGTGAAATCGGAGGGCCTGTTGTCCGGACCTCTGGCAGTCTGTATGGGGGTTCCACAGGGTTCAATTCTCAGGCCGACTCTCTTCTCTGTATACATCAATGATATCGCTCTCGTTGCGGGTGATTCTTTGATCCACCTCTACGCAGACGACACCATTCTGTATACCTCTGGCCCTTCTTTGGACACTGTGTTAACTAACCCCCAGATGAGCTTCAATGCCATACAACTCTCCTTCCGTGGCCTCCAACTGCTCTTAACCTCTCTAGGGTAGGTGGGATGAAATCGTCCCAACTACGTAACAGCCAGTGGAATCCTGTGGCGCGTTATTCAAATACCTTAGAAATGCTATTACTTCAATTTCTCAAACATATGACTATTTTACACCATTTTAAAGACAAGACTCTCATTAAATGCAAGTAAAACTAAATGCATGCTCTTCAACCGATCGCTGCCCGCACCTGCCCGCCAGTCCAGCATCACTACTCTGGACGGTTCTGACTTGTGGACAACTACAAATACCTAGGTGTCTGGTTAGACTGTAAACTCTCCTTCCAGAGTCATATTAAACATCTCCAATTCAAAATTAAATCTAGATTCGGCTTCCTATTTCACAACAAAGCATCCTTCACTCATGCTACCAAACATACCCTCGTAAAACTGACCATCCTACCGATCCTCGACTTTGGTGATGTCATTTACAAAATAGCCTCCAACACTCTACTCAAAAAATTGGATGCAGTCTATCACATTGCCATCCGTTTTGTCACCAAAGCCCCATATACTACCCACCACTGCGACCTGTATGCTCTCGTTGGCTGGCCCTCGCTTCATACTCGTCGCCAAACCCACTGGCTCCAGGTTATCTACAAGTCTCTGCTAGGTAAAGCCCATCCTTATCTCAGCTCACTGGTCACCATAGCAGCACCCATCCGTAGCACGCGCTCCAGCAGGTATATCTCACTAGTCACCCCCAAAGCCAATTCTTCCTTTGGCCTCCTCTCCTTCCAGTTCTCTGCTGCCAATGAGTGGAACGAACTGCAAAAATCTCTGAAGCTGGAGACCCTTACCTCCCTCACTAGCTTTAAGCACCAGCTGTCAGAGCAGCTCACAGATCACTGCACCTGTACATAGCCCATCTGTAAATAGCCCATCCAGCTACCTCATCCCCATACTGTATTTATTTATATATCTTGCTCCTTTGCACCCCAGTATCTCTGCTTGCACACTCATCTTCTGCACATTCTATCATTCCAGTGTTTATTTGCTATATTGTAATTACTTCGCCACCATGGCCTATTTATTGCCTTACCTCTCTTATCCTACCTCATTTGCACATGCTGTATATAGATTTTTCTACTGTATTATTGATTGTATATTTGTTTATTCCATGTGTAACTCTGTGTTGTTGTATGTGTCGAACTGCTTTGCTTTATCTTGGCCAGGTCGCAGTTGCAAATGAGAATTTGTTCTCAACTGGCCTACCTGGTTAAATAAAGGTGAAATATAATAAAAAATAAAAAGTTCCTTTGAACGTAAATGTCAGGCGTAGAGCTGACTGCGGTGACCGGCAGTCATGAGTCATGAACAAAGTAAAATTGCATTTGACCTTTGAGTCAGGTAATCTTCTCTTATGCATTCTGGACATGCGTTGGTAGTACCCAGCTCACTAACGACCATCAGGTCGCTAATGGCTTGGTACTCAGGGCTCTATTGTCCCTCTAACCACTCTGACATCAATGCAAATGCAATCAAAATCACATGAAGCACTTATCATCAACATTCATAGCCGCGGGAAGATGTTTGAGGTTGGGGGTGCTGAGAAAAAACAAATATATATATTTTTTATTATTATATATATTTTTTCTGGTTAATAAATGGCTATGAAAACAGTATTGTGCTTTTTAAAACTCACCTCACTGTGATTGATCAAACTGAAGAAAGAAGTTTACCGACAGGTTGAAACTGAGTGTAAAACATGGTCGTTGTGGATGTTGTTTCAAAGCCTAACACAACAAAATGGACAGCACTTTCTAAGGTGATGATTCATTCAAAACACCCATATGAATATTATTAATAAAGCTTATGCATATGCATAGACATAGGCCTATATATGAGCCCAAGCCCAAAAAAATTACGAAAGGAAAATATGAATTGTGCCGTAATACAGTACATAGCCTACCGCATATTATGAATTGGAGAATTATATATATTGTTTAACTGATTTAAGATGTCTTTGGTACATAACTGGACTAGCCTACAGTGCATTCGGAATGTATTCGAACCCCTTCACTTTTTCCACATTTTGTTAAGTTACAGCCTTATGCTGAAAATGATTTCAATGTTTTATCAGTCTACACACAATACCCCATTATGACAAAGTGAAAACAGGTATTTAGAAATGTTTGCAAATGTACTACAAATCAAAAACCAGTGTAACGGCCGTCGAAAGGAATAGACCAAGGCGTAGCTTGGTGAGTGCTCATCATTAACTTTTAATAGAACACTTTCAACAAAACAAGAAAACGAACGACAGCTAAACAGTTCTGTCAGGAACATGAACTAAACAGAAAGTAACCACCCACAAACCCAACGGAAAACAGGCTGCCTAAGTATGGCTCCCAATCAGAGACAATGATATACAGCTGTCCCTGATTGAGAACCATACCCGGCCAAATCAAAGAAATACAATACATAGAAAAAACGACATAGAATGCCCACCCTAGTCACACCCTGGCCTAACCAAAATAGAGAATAAAACCCTCTCTATGGCCAGGGCGTGACAACCAGTAATACCTTATTTACAAAAGTATTCAGATCTTTTGCTATGAGACTCAAAATTGAGGTCAGGTGCATCCTGTTTCCATTCATCATCCTTGAGATGTTTCTACAACTTAATTGGAGTCCACCTGTAGTAAATTCAATTGATTGGACATGATTTGGAAAGGCACACAAATGTCAGAGCAAAAACCAAGCCATGAGCTCGAAGGAATCTTCCGTAGATCTCCGAGTCAGGATTGTATCGATGCACAGATCTGGGGAAGGGTACCAAAAAATATCTGCAGCATTGAAGGTCCCGAAGAACACAGTGGCCTCCATCATTCTTAAATGTAAGAAGTTTGGAACCACCAAGACCCTTCCTAGAGATGGCCGCCGGGCCAAACTGAGCAATCAGGGGAAAAGGGCCTTGGTCAGGGAGGTGACAAAGAACCCAATGGTCACTCTGACAAAGCTCCAGTTCCTCTGTGGAGATGGGAGAACCTTCCAGAAGGACAACCATCTCTGCAGCACTCCACCAATCACGCCTTTATGGTAGAGTGGCCAGATGGAAGCCACTCCTCAGTAAAAGGCACATGACAGCCCGCTTGGAGTTGGCCAAAAGGAACCTAAAGGACTCTGAGACCATGAAAAACAAGATTCTCTGGTCTGATGAAACCAAGATTGAACTCTTTGGCCTGAATGACAAGAGTCACTTCTGGAGGAAACTTGCAGACGTGCATCTCACCAACGTGCATTTCCATCTCCTCCTCTCTCTCCTTCATTCCTTTCTCAATCGAGCAGAAAGGGGCTGTCAACAGTTTAATGAAATATGTTTTGTTTTGAAAACATGTTACTATAGAAGTTCCTGAACAGATATCACTTGGTTTCCCAAATTAATCACGGGGTAGCTGCAGGAACAGGGTTGGAGAGCCCATGGCATATAGAGTTTAGGTAGAATATCACCAGGAAGAGTCTGTATGCTCCTCAAACAGTGGTTGATGCATGGAGTGAAATAAGCGGAGTAGCCTATTCTGTGTGATTGAAAAAAGCAACGGGCGGGAAAGCAGCCTCCATTCACTATTCGTGTGCATACAGATTACGTCTTTTCCCCCCGACCCTGTTCCTGCCCATTTCATAAAGGGCCATTCTAAATCCAAACTATTTTTACATTTTAGTAAAGACAAGACTAAATTGAGAATGGTCTGATGGATGAAAATATGACCACTTGATGAGAACAGCATGTGCAGCCTGAGTCAAAGAACAGAGCACATACATTTTTTGCGACTTCATGCAGGCCATATATGTTTTGATTTCTAAGAAATTCTATGGTTTGTATCATTCATAAATAAAGTTGCCAAATAACTCTAAATCTAGTTTATAGGACCTGTTTCAAATGATCAATTTATGCTGAACATAGCCACTTCATACGCGCACTTGCTCTGGAAAAGAGAAAAATATCCTTTTCATTTTATTTATCTAAGTTCAATTACTATTACTATTGTTACTTCTTACTATATCATGTCTACTAAATTAATAAGCCTATGGTATAGCCAGATAACATACAGTAGGACAACTCATATTCTACTCTTCTGAAATACATTTTCTTCATATCATAATGTTTCTTTAGGCCTGCCTAAAATAAATAATGAATTTATTAGACTTTTTTAAATGTAGATGTTCCAAAGGCATGCATCAGCAGCTTGTATGCGGATTGTATGTGTGGAGGCCTGGAGATGCTAAATGTGTTTATGTTAGTTAACGTTCAATTACGGTGAAGCCAGCAGTCTTTGGCATGACAATAACCGTCTGACAAAATTTCATGACCACCCCAGCTCTAGCTAGGAACAGCTCTAGCTAGGAGCACCGGTTTATGTCAAGAACTGCATCGCTTCTGGGTTTTTACACTCACCATTTTCCTGTGTGTATCAAGAATGGTCCACCACCCAAAGGACATCCAGCCAACTTGACACAACTGTGGGAAGCATTGAAGTAAATATGGGTTGTTCAGATTCACTTAGATATGTGGACCACACTGTTTTAATGGCTAGCTCAGAATATGAACTTTCCAAAAGTTGTTTATATGTTATGGAGTTAACACAGTGTCCTATGTTATGTTCAAGAGCCCAAATAATTTATTTATAAATCCCATCATTGGATGGTTCGGTAGTTGGGTTTCCCAAGGGGACTCCATAGGCCAGCATAGCTGACCTCAGTTGTAAATATAGAAAAAATGAGTTGCCTGGTAATATACAGTACCAGTCAAACTACTCATTCAAGGGTTTTTCTTTATTTTTACTATTTATACATTGTAGAATAATAGTGAAGTCATCAACACTATGAAATAACACATATGGAATCATGTATTAACCAAAAAAGTGTTAAACAAATAAAAACATACTTTAGATTTGAGATTCTTCAAAGTAGCCCCCTTATTCATTATAATGCCATTATTGCTTTTGTGCTGAGTTTCAATATTTATCAAGGCCATTTGGCGCTTACAATTATGTTTAGGCTACTGATGTTTTCATGTGTCTTAACCGTGCATCTTGTTGGTTGGGGTATATTATATTTATTTGGTCATTATAAAAATGACCTGTTATTGTGTTCCAACACATATACTTTCTGTTTCATGTTTAAATAGTATTCTAATGTTACCCAAGGTCTTCATAAACACAACCAAATTACTATTTTTACGATAGTGTATGTGACATTTATTAATTACACCATTAGGATGTTGCAGTCAGAATGACTGCTCATTAGCTTGAAGAGGGGTCCGTCAAGGCTCAGCGGTTCTAGTGTTAAGGGATATATCAGTGAAGACCACCTCTTCCATGGCAATAGGAGACATCATATTTCTCTCTATACTCAGCCAGGGGGTGGAAGAATCATGTCTATACCAATTTAGGATGAGACGACATGCTAGTGCCTGGAAATAAAATCGTTTTTTACACAGTCCTCCTACGTCTTTCCCTCTTTGCAAATTGGTTGTCACTCCCTGACCTGAGAGAGACGTTTTATTTCCTCTATTTTGGTTAGGTCAGGGTGTGATGTGGGGTGGGCATTCTATGTCATGTATTTCTTTGTGTTTGGCCGAGTATGGTTCCTAATCAGAGGCAGCTGTCTATCGTTGTCTCTGATTGGGAATCATACTTAGGCAGCCTTTTCCCCACCTGTATTTGTGGGTAATTATTCTTTTCTGTGTGTGTTTTGTGTGCGCCTCAGTTGCGTCACGGTCGATTCTGTTTACCTGGTTTTTGTTTTGTTCAGTTTCACTTCAATAAAAGAATGTGGAATTACCGGCATGCTGCGCCTTGGTTAATTTACGACAGGGAATTTGAAGATAGCGAACGTGACATTGGTTAATTTTATCTGGCCTCGCTTACATTGCCCAGTACATTTTGCAACTGCACTCTGGATTTTATCCCAGTAACTTGAGATGGAGTTGAATTGTCTATGATGTTCAAAGCTTTTGGGAGAAATTGATATACATTGTCTAGAAAAGGTAAGATATCATCGGCATATAATGATATGACGTGATCCCTAGAATTGAGAGCTATTGACGTAATTTCTTTCAATTGTCAAAATTGCCTAGGACAGGGGCTCCAAGGACAATATAAATAGCAGAGGTGAGATCACCTTGCCTGCTACTTCTAGTTATTCTGAACAGAACAGAGCAGGTATTGCCTGTTATTACTAAGGCTGAAGGATTGGCATACAGTATTTTAATCATATGAATTAAATTGGAGCCAAGTCCCACATGTTCCAAAATCGACCAAAGATATTTGCTTTGGTTTCTGATGAAGCATGTAAGTTAAAGATGGCAGAGGTTACCTGAGGATAATCGTTTTTTAACAAACCCCCTTTGGTCGGGTTTGTTACCAATTTAGGTAGGTAAGTTTTGAGATGGGACCACAGAATTTTAAAAAATAGTTTAATATCTGTGTTTATCAATAGTGAGAGCACTGGGTGGCATCAATACCTTTTTTTATAAAAGCGAAAATTTGTGCTGTATTCACATCACTTCCAAATGAACCTTTGTGAATGGCTGTGTTAATCATTTCAAGAAACAGTGGACCTAATTGGTTCCAAAATTGTAAATAGACCTCAGGAGGAATAGGGTCATTATTTTAAAAGGCTCAATGTTAGCGGTACAGTTGTTGGCCCAGAGAATTGTGTCCTTTCAACAGCACCATGCTAGACTTATGTCCTGGAGGTCTGTTTGCCCTGCACTCCTCTCTCCCTGCTCTGCTTTTATTTAAAGCGGAGGGAATAATGTGGTGTGGTTTGAAAGCAGCTCTCTGCCCATGGTGGGCAGAGTTGGCAACATCAGATCACTCATGTTGTATTTGTTTTGTGTGGCTGGAGGGGATGCTATCAATCAGGACTGAGAGGAGAGAAATAATAATAATGTTTATGTAATGTAAAAACAGCCCCAGTGCTTATGGTTGGTGTGGCTGACAGGTGACTGAACACTAGGAGTAAACAGAAAAACAGAGCCAGAACGGGTTAGGAAATAACCTGACCAGGGGCTGTGAGGAATCAGCAATCATCTGTGGAAGTGCATCACGTGTATCAGCATTGGTTTTCTATTTTCCACAGTCAATCAGTCTCTTCTGTTGACTAGGCATCAAATAGTGTAAAGGTATGAGGTATCAGTCCATTTCGTATGGAAGCCAGTATTGGTCTGGTATCAGCCATGATGCAGCCATGATGCAGAATGAATATAACCAGTGTGCTGGAGGTGAGGGGAAGATGCATTCACACTAGCCCCTCTTAGAGCTTTGTGATGTGGGATAGAAACAGAGCTAACTGCTCTCTAACGCCTTTGTTTGTGCTTTGGCATGCTGCTCACTCCAGTTCTGACCTCTCTCAGATTCTCTAACAGCAGCTCCTTGTGCTTCTTGTTCTTCCTTAACCATTGAAAATCTGCTGTCCTACGTGCTTGGTTTTAGACAATGTGTCTTACTAATTACTGTTATTGGTTTGCCCTTTGATGTGAATGAACCAGTCAACAGAGGTCTCCAAAACACATCAAAAGCACACCTGTCTTGTTGTAGCATGTTCCCACCCATCCCCATAAGTTAGGAATCGATACATGTCCAGCAGGTGGATGAGAGATGTAGTGCACATGCCTGGAGGACATGCCACATCACAAAGAGGGAAAGAAGAAACTCAATTAATCCATGCTTTTGTTACTTCTAGGCTGGACTACTGCAATGCTCTACTTTCCGGCTACCCGGATAAAGCACTAAACAAACTTCAGTTAGTGCTAAATACGGCTGCTAGAATCCTGACTAGAACCAAAAAATTTGATCATATTACTCCAGTGCTAGCCTCTCTACACTGGCTTCCTGTTAAGGCAAGGGCTGATTTCAAGGTTTTACTGCTAACCTACAAAGCATTACATGGGCTTGCTCCTACCTATCTTTCCGATTTGGTCCTGCCGTACATACCTACACGTACGCTACGGTCACAAGACGCAGGCCTCCTAATTGTCCCTAGAATTTCTAAGCAAACGGCTGGAGGTAGGGCTTTCTCCTATAGAGCTCCATTTTTATGGAATGGTCTGCCTACCCATGTGAGAGACGTAGACTCAGTCTCAACCTTTAAGTCTTTACTGAAGACTTATCTCTTCAGTAGGTCCTATGATTAAGTATAGTCTGGCCCAGGAGTGTGAAGGTGAACGGAAAGGCTGGAGCAACGAACCGCCCTTGCTGTCTCTGCCTTGCCGGTTCCCCTCTTTCCACTGGGATTCTCTGCCTCTAACCCTATTACAGGGGCTGAGTCACTGACTTACTGGTGTTCTTCCATGCCGTCCATGGGAGGGGTGCGTCACTTGAGTGGGTTGAGTCACTGACGTGGTCTTCCTGTCTGGGTTGGCACCCCCCCTTGGGTTGTGCCATGGCGGAGATTTTTGTGGGCTATACTCGGCCTTGTCTTCGGACGGTAAGTTGGTGGTTGTAGACATCCCTCTAGTGGTGTGGGGGCTGTGCTTTGGCAAAGTGGGTGGGGTTATATCCTGCCTGTTTGGCCCTGTCCGGGGGTATCATCGGATGGGGCCACAGTGTCTTCTGATCCCTCCTGTCTCAGCCTCCAGTATTTATGCTGCAGTAGTTTATGTGTTGGGGGGCTAGGGTCAGTCTGTTACATCTGGAGTATTCTCTTGTCTTATCCGGTGTCCTGTGTGAATTTAAATATGCTCTCTCTAATTCTCTCTTTCTCTCTTTCTTTCTTTCTCTCGGAGGACCTGAGCCCTAGGACCATGCCTCGGGACTACCTGGCATGATGACTCCTTGCTGTCCCCAGTCCACCTGGCCATGCTGCTGCTCCAGTTTCAACTGTTCTGCCTGCGGCTACGGAACCCTGACCTGTTCACCGGACGTGCTTGTTGCACCCTCGACAACTACTATGATTATTATTATTTGACCATGCTGGTCATTTATGAACATTTTAACATCTTGACCATGTTCTGTTATAATATCCACCCGGCACATCCAGAAGAGGACTGGCCACCCCTCATAGCCTGGTTCCTCTCTAGGTTTCTTACTAGGTTTTTGGCCTTTCTAGGGAGTTTTTCCTAGGGAGTTTTTCCTAGCCACCGTGCTTCTTTCACATGCATTGCTTGCTGTTTGGGGTTTTAGGCTGGGTTTCTGTACAGCACTTTGAGATTTCAGCTGATATACGAAGGGCTATATAAATACATTTGATTTGATTTTGATTTGATTTGAAATGATATCCCGTCATCCGACTGGGTTTGAACCCTGGTCCCTTGCATGCCAGAAGACTGTGTTAGCCCTTTTGAATTAATGTCTAGACATGAGCCTGAAAAGCAAACAAATATCTTCTCAAGACAAGGTTACTCATCACGCAAGCTTCTACCCCTCATCATCCAGCTCCACCCATCATTGTCATGGTGGGAGAGAGAAGAAAATTGATATTTATTGTTGTGGATTTCTCGATGACCCTGCTCACAGACCTGGAAAAGGCAGTTCAACCACTGCAACAGAGGATTATGTTTCTCTCAAAGAGAATGTGGAGGGTAATCCAGTTAGTACTGTGGTGTCTGTTCCCTTGGGGAGTACCTGGGCCTTCGCCACGACCGAGGCGGCGTTGAGTGTTTAAACACTCTCTGAGGCCTCACAGAACGATACTCAGACTCATTAGCACTTAACTGCCTTATTAAAGTCCAGCCCCAGCCCCTCTTACATGACATCAAACGTGTTCCATTAACTTGACATCTTGTACAAAGTTGTAGCGCCTATTAAAAGGCAATGGTGAGGAAACGTGAAACAAACGTGGGCGAAACCCTGAATGAAGAAGGCTTTGTTTTCTAAGCCTCATTTGGATAATTAGCTAAAGAGAGACAGACAGCAATGATTGTGAGAAGCTTACCATTGAAACGTTCCCCTGGGAGAGTGTTAAGAAAGTGGGGAACGCTTCCTCCCACATGGTTATTATTTCCCCTAAATATTACAGTCTTGTGACCATCTCATGGCTAGCATGGAAAATTTAATAGCTGCTTAATTAAATCCTCTTTAAGACCAGTATGACCTCTGGAAGATAACAACTGTCCTATCATTGACAGACAATATCCTCGGCTAGATCCTTCTTTTCACTGGTGTGATACAGCTCTGTGGGAGTTTATTGACTTTTATGACGATAATTCACAGTGATAAGAAATTATTCAGCTATGGAAAATGCATTGTTATATCTCCAAAATTTCATTATAGGTTATAGGTTAAATCACTAACATTAATTAGCTGGAAGAAAAGAAAAGAAGAGAAATTATGAATTTGTGTAGATGGGTTTCTTGCCATTCAAAATGTAGAAAGTGTGTGTATGCATACGTGCCTGTGTGTGGGTGTGTGTGTGCCTGCATATTAATTTATATATGAGTGCATGAGTGTTCAAGTTCAATTTGTATTGTCACATACACAAGTACAGTGAAATGCTTAACTTGCAAGCTCTAGAGTGTTTATATGGCTGTGGGACTGCACAGTTTCTGTTGGCTCGGTACCCCATGGCTATTTGGAGAAAGCCACTCCTTACATCTCCTGGCATTTACTGTGAGCTTGGTTTCAACTCAACAGAAAATCTAGCAAGTCTGTACTGTATGTACTCCATGAAAGCTATGGGGCTCTGAGCACTAAGACCTCCATGGGAAGCCATATTCACACTCCAAGGCCCATAGCCATGGTGTAACACTATAGAGAGAAGCCTTAATTAACCATAATTATTGATCGAAAGCCCTTACCCTGTGTGTTAGAGTATGCGTTTTATTAGATTTGTCCTTAGAACATCTGAGACAATTGAAGTAGTTCAGGTGTCTGCTGTCCAGAAGTACCATATATCAACTGTAGCCATGGAATTTAAATGGCACACAGAATTGAAGTATCTACAGTAACGGTGACAAACCCCATTCCGTACAAATTTGCGCAACCGCGACATTCAAACGAGGCTGCATTGAAAACGAATGGGACTGTAGCGACTGTGTTGACATCAAAATCTGGGGTGTGAACTACGTTTCTATACAAACTTTGATTGACATGGTAATGGCTCAATAATTTTGGAGAAAAGTTGAAAAAACTCACCCCTCCGACCCTGTACGTTAAATTGTGATGTATCATGACGTAACGTACAGCACGCATAAAGGAACTAATTCTGTGTCTTACAGCCTCTCTCCACCAAGTGTAGCGCTTCTCTCACCATTTAAAAACAAGAAAGTTACAGGGACAGGGTAAGGGTAGTCATTTTTTGCGTCATCACTGCAAGCCATCATGACTCAAAAGCCGCTCTTTACTTCTGAAGATATCTTTAGCGCCGCCCTAAAAACGTGATTCAAATTCGACACAAACCTTCAAATAGGTATGTAATAACACATTATATAAACTCTTTATAGTGTTTTATTTACATTTTAGAGGTGATAAGTTGGACAGATCGGATGAATATAGCCGTTTCCCCACACGACATATCTCTCCTTTTCACTATCACGCAATAGGTTTCGCTTCCCCACCCGCCATTTTTAAAAAGACCCGGCGGAGCTCATTGCCTTCTTGAATCATGCAGAGATGGGCATCATGAAGGTCTCATCATTGATTTTGTTGGAAAGGGTAAAAATTGTGCTTTACAACGATATTGATATTACAGTTGATCTGGTTGATTGTTTTTTGGGCGCTAAAATAAGGTCAATTGTACGGACCAGCGCGATGTACAAAAGTGAGTTAGTTAACGTTACCAGTCAAAAGTTTGGACATACCTACTCATTCAAGGGTTTTTTGGTTACTACATGATTCCATATATGTTATTTCATAGTGTTGATGTCTTCACTATTATTCTGCAATGTACAAAATAGTAAAAATAAAGAAAAACCCTGGAATGAGTAGCTGTATCCAAACTTTTGACTGGTACTGTATATCATCCGTACCTCTAGCTCTCTTTCACAGTACTCCCCTCAACCTCCACTAGAGTGGGTTCCAAAATGATTATTCAGCTGTCCCCATAGGATAACCCTTTTTGGTTCCAGGTAAAAACCCTTTTGGGTTAGATGTAGAATCCTCTATAGAACGGGTTCCCCTATGGAAACAGCGGAAGAACCATTTAAGGTTCTAGATTGCACCTTTTTTTCTAAGAATGTACTTTCCCTCGCTTTAATAAGCAAGAGAAATCATAGACCGAAGCTCCAAAAATCAGATTGTTAGCCAGGTCTTCACAGTGCTGCTTTAATGTAGCTAGATGAGGCGGTGCTCTTGGTCCTGTAACCGACCTGTGCCACTCCCTCCCACCATCTCTTCCCCTATCTCCCTTCCCCCCTTCCCCCTCCCTGTCCTGGTGAGAGATTTGGAAAGGGGTGGGCCGTGTGGTGCCAAGCCCCAGATATCTGGCAGCTGATCACACAGATGGGTCGGACTGAGCCAGCTGAACTCACACACAGCTGGGAGTGATGAGGCACGGGATGCTTCCTATCCACAGGATGTACTGTAGTGCACAGGCCACACCGACGCACCACAGTGGGCTACAGCAGGACGGATTCCAATAGGAGGGATGAGAGAAGAGAGGGAAAGAGGAGGGGTAGATGGAAGCGGAGCTGAGCTGAGGGTGGAGAGAGGAAGAAGAGGGGAATCTCAGAAAGAGGGAGTTGAGGAGAGAAAACAGAGGTGCTATGAGAAAGGTTGCACTCCAAAGAAAGGAAAAGAAGAGAGAGAGGAAGAAGGGGAAATGGGAGGGGAAGGTAGTGCAAAGGAAAGGAAAGAGGTGAGAGGGATAAACGAAGGAGTCTAAACATGAGAGAGAGAGAATAGAGGGAGAAATGTTGTTCTAGAGGAGGGAGAACTCAGCAGGTGAAGAAAGAAGTGGGAGTGAGAGAACATTTAGAGGGGAAAGAGGAGCGAATGGTGAGAGTGATAGCTCCAAAAGAGGAAAGAGGTAAGGAGTGGCTTGTGGTGAGGTACGTTAAGGTATCCAGATATGAGAAGCTGGATGGAGAGTACAGTAAGAGCATTATAATAGGTGCAGTTGTAATGGCTGCAAACACAATTACAGGCACACTGTGGAGATAATGGTTTAGGAGGAGAGGGACAGTGAGGTGATCATTATAATGACTGTAATGAGCCTGATGGGGGAAAGAAAAGACTGGTTTGTGGTAAACAGAAATGCAGCTGCATTTGTACATTTTCAAGAGTATGTAGACTCAAAACGTTTTCTTACTATTTATAGGCCGTGTCCAAATGTATGATTTTGAGAAAGTGATATGTTTATCCTGAAAGCAATGTTCATGAATAAGACAGGACACATACTGTAGTCAAAACACTTGATTACACTATGCTGACTTATCTAGTGAATTCTGAATGTACATGTATGAATTATCATTGTGACTGTGCATTTTTTAAAAGGCAAATTAAAAGCATGTGTAAAGATGTAAGGATAGTATAAGGACAATTTTGAGAAGCCCCGCTGAGGAGATGTCATTCATAGCTGGAGCGATGCTTAGAGTGGATAGAGTTGCCCATTATGCTTTATTCATTTCATTTAATTAGCATCTTTTCCTGGAATTAAATATTACAACTTTTGAGAGCAACATGTTTTCTATTTGCACTGATGATTTTCTTGATCCCAGACTGCAGTTCAAATCAAATCAAATTTTATTAGTCACATGCACCGAATAGGCCTGTACTCTGGAGCGGGATCGATTTGCAGGTGGAGGGTCTGTCATGGTCTGGGGCGGTGTGTCACAGCATCATCGGACTGAGCTTGTTGTCATTGCAGGCAATTTCAATGCTGTGCGTTACAGGGAAGACATCCTCCTCCCTCATGTGGTACCCTTCCTGCAGGCTCATCCTGACATGACCCTCCAGCATGACAATGCCACCAGTCATATTGCTCGTTCTGTGCGTGATTTCCTGCAAGACAGGAATGTCAGTGTTCTGCCATGGCCAGCGAAGAGCCCGATATCAATCCCATTGAGCACGTCTGGGACCTGTTGGATCGGAGGGTGAGGGCTAGGGCCATTCCCCCCAGAAATAGTAGAACACTGACATACCTCACCAGGAGTATGGAGTTGAGAGTGTGCAGTGGTATTCTATTTCTTAACTTTGACTTGACCACACTCATTTGGCAGAACAGCCGTTCAACCTCCGCATTTGAGTTTGGCAAGGAGAGGGCAGCGAGTGCAATTTTGCACAGTTCTTCAAATGTATTTGACCCGGAAGAGTCCGTGTAGTTATTCACTTCACTCCAAAACTCAACTGTATTTTCAGTTGAATCCCACCTAAACAGATGGATGTTTCTCCATTGGGAAACAATTTTATCAATTGTTTGGGGCTGGTACCCCTGTAGCTCAGCTACTTTAATAATGTCAGTGGTGCCTTTATTGTGCTTTAGCGTTTACTTAACACTGAACAAGGCCATGTTTCGTAAGGCTTCTAGGTTGTCTGGGAGCCTTGCTTGCAGTTCCTTGCATAAAGCAACAATGTAGTTGATGCACTGTCTCCGAATGACCTTTTTGTCCTCTGGCGCAAGATTCAGTTGGTACACCGTGCTCTCGAAAAGGTACCCAAGGTATGGTGATGGACTGAGATCAATGGCATCCTTCAGGACATACATTTTTCCCATAGGGTTGACTACTCTGCCTCAAATTGATGTTAAGAGGTGTACCAGATTGTCCAAAAGCTTGACAGGATCTGTTTGCTCTCCCTCAAATGACTTCACTGCAACTTGTACGTCGGACAGGATTGATTTCAAGAATGTCAGGTAGACATAGTTGGTCTTGTCCATATACATGGCGTGGAGCACATCCGCCATGTAGTAATGTTCACTGGCCTTGTCAACTCAAAGTGGAGTTTCATATCTTTCCACTGGCTCAATATACGAGTTACCGCAGGCTCAATCGATAGCCAACGTGTGGCACACACTTTGGTGATCTGCAGGGGTTTCTGTCCACAATTAATGGTGGCATACACTGCTTTGTACGACTTGCGCCGTTTTGGGGAAATCGAAAACCAGTTGTAGGTTTCCCTGATTAAGTACTCAACACTCCTTGGGATGGTTTGTTTGGATGCTGCACTGACAGCCAATTGAAAAGAATGGCACACACAGCGGATGAGAACCAAATTGGGCAATGCACATTCTTCCTTTAAAATCTTGTGCACCCCGTTGTGCACCCCAGCCATCACGGACGCATTATCAGTGCCAAAACCCTGAAGATTCTCTTTTTTAAGGTTACACTTCTCAAGAAACTCAACTACCGCCTATGCTATTGATCGGGCATCGCCCCCCTCCAATTCAACCAGCCCGAGAAATGTGGACATACCGAATCACCATACCCAGGTATTTCGAGACACTGACATCAGTAGACTCATCCAAAAGGAGACTGAACTTCTCATCCTCCACATCTGATGTTACCCTTTTGAGAAAATAAGGAGCCAGTACTCCCCTAAGCATTTCTGTGCACTTGGTGCAGTGCATTTGGAAGTTTGTTGCTGCCACAGAATCTGAAAAGGCAGCTTTACAAGCCATACCTAAATGGTTGCATGCTAGCAGCGAACAATGCTCCGCAATGGCCATTGCCATAGTAGCTTCTGCGCTTTTGCAGTTATCCACTTTCTTAACCAACTGTGGTAATGTAGACTGCGTTGCGGGGTTGTACGGTTTTGATGTATTTATATGCTTTGCAGTAGCACAATGTTTTTTGAAGTGATATATTTTTGCAAGCATATCTGATTTGCAGTACTCAGAGTACCCGACAATCACCCCCGATTACTGGCTTCAGCCACCCTTTAAATTCATGTACAGACTCCCACTCTTTTCTGTACTTCTGTCTGTACAATTTGGATTGAGACATGTTGATGGATGTTGTAAGTTCTGTTCAAGATCAAACATTCGTGACCAACTACATTCACTGAGTTTGTCTCGTTGAAGGCATACTACTGCTGCTGCAGTCAGCCAACAATGATTTGCAGTTTGCTGAAATTGCTGCTGGCCTGCTGCTGCCTGTACACGAGCTGAGCGCCTGCTGCTGACGTCATTCACAATGGACTTTTGCAGCCAGGCACGTGTGTTGTGACTTAGTGTGTGACAGAGAAATTAGTTTTTGTGTCATTTAGAGGGAAAATGCGTGCATTTTAGCATTTGAGTCACTTTTCAAAAGTTGCTAAAAGCTCCAAATACATTTTAAAAGTAGCTAAATTTGTTGCTAGGTGCTGTTTAAAAAACAAGTTGCCAGGGTAGTCTGAAAAGTTGCTAAATCTAGCAACAAAATTGTTAAGTTGGCATCACTGTGTACAGTATTTCTAAGGCTGTGCATTCCGTTCAAAATGAAGTGTAAATTGTGTCTGCAGTCACATTTAAATGTTAGTTGATGTCCAATTTCAGTTTTCAGAAAGTTTTCCAGCTCAGAATCCATTCCAGCTCAGAGTATAGCTGTAATGTTCTTGTTGCCCTCGAGTCGACAAATAAGCAAATCCATTCCAGATGGACTGAGTCATAACATCTCAGTCATAGCACTTTGTATGACACTGAAACCTTGTTGTTTGCTGTTGTTTGGGGGGGGGGGGTTGAGACCTGTGTTTTATTTTGTCACATAATAGAACATCACCAGCACAAATGTCAGGAGAGTTTGGGACTGACATTCTGCCTGCCAATGAGTGGGAGGAGAGGCGGCACATTAAAAAAGCACTAAAGGTTAGGAGTCAACTGGGGAATACTGAGAAAACAAACATACTGGAACAGCTAGCTGCTTGCTGCTGTTGAGCGGACACTGGGAGAGAGAGATGGGGAGAGAGAGAGGGAGGGAGAGGGAGAGAGAGAGAAGAAAAGGAAAAAAAGAGTGAAAGAGGGTGGGGGAGAGAGATGTGTCATTCAAGTGCTGTTACATTTTGCAGCCTTGCTATGCTGTGATCAGCAGGGCCCAGAGGAGGGGATGTCCTGGGGTGGCTGTTGTTGAAAGGTCCAGTAATTGCACAAGGGGCCTCATTTGCAGCTTCAGTTGATGGATACGGTGAGGTCGGTGGCTGGGTAAGCAATGGTTATTATCAAAGGCAGATTTACTCACAAATAAACCTTGATGAAGCCCAAGTTCACAATACAACAGATAGCTCCAACAACCAGAGTGACACAGGCTATTAACTGAAATTGACAAACAGTTTTCACCAAATGTAATTACCAATGTAGCCAAGATACACAAGTGACAGCCTCTGATGGCAGCATATTTCATAGCAATCATCTGACAAAATGACACACTGCTCAACTGAGCTTAGCCTTAAACTGATGTAGCGTCCACAATTACACGTGATAGGTGGCACTAAAAGACCAATACATGGACACATTTAATCCGAATCATTTGCAACGCAAACTCCATAGCTTTTCACAATGGATTTACAATTCTTCCAATGATCATGGCTATTCCGAGCCACTAGTGTGAAGTGAAGTAGCTGGCAAGCTAATCAGATGAGTAACTTTCAAATCACTGACATCAGAAATATAACACAACGTCAAGGATGCATATAGTAATAGCTGTTTACAACTAAATAGCGAAACAACATATCACTTTATATCTAGCAAGATATATTAGCTATGTCTTACCTTATCAGAAGGTCGGTTTCAAATCCCTTAAGCTCTCTCCACTTTGTGAACGCAAATACGTGGTTCACTCATGACACTGACACAAAAAGTAATTCCCATTCCTTATGTCCACAAAGCAAAAGCAAATGTCTAAGATGTATAAAGTCTGTATTAATTAGTAATGACATTTCAAACAAGTAGACAGCAGTACTCACTCTCTTTGCCTGCCCAACAGCTAGCAGTGAGGGAGATGATGGCATGGTGGTTGCCTGTGCAGAGCATACCCCAGGTTTACCCAAACAAAATGTTTAGGCAGTGATTGAAAAAGTACCTAATTGTCATACTTCAGTAAAAGTAAAGATACCTTCATAGAAAATGATTCAAGTAAAAGTGAATGTCACCCAGTATTTTGTCCAAAAGTATTTGGTTTTAAATATACTTATTTATCAAAAGAAAAAAGTATACGTCATTTCAAATTCCTTACATTAACCAGGTGTCAGGAAAATGTATGGAGTAAAAAAGATTTCCCTTCACTGGAACTAAGGGGCCTAGCCAGAACCATGAAAAACAGCCCCAGACCATTATTCTTCCCCCACCAAACCTTACAGTTGGCACTATGCATTCGGGAATGTAGTGTCTCCTGGCATCCGCCAAACCAAACCAATTTAGTCCATCGGACTGCCAGATGTCTGTCGGACTTCTTGTCCAGAGTCCAGTGGCAGTAAGCTTTACACCACTCCAGCCAACGCTTGGCATTGTGAATGATAATCTTAGGCTTGTGTGCGGCTGCTCGGCCATGGAAACCCATTTCATGAAGCTCCCGACTAACAGT
The DNA here is from genome assembly GCF_901001165.1 of Salmo trutta. Taxonomy (NCBI): domain Eukaryota; kingdom Metazoa; phylum Chordata; class Actinopteri; order Salmoniformes; family Salmonidae; genus Salmo; species Salmo trutta. The sequence continues at coordinate 36,689,653 of NC_042963.1, forward strand.
TCTTATGCTGACTTTGCTTCCAGAGGCAGTTTGGAACTAGGTAGTGAGTGTTGTAACCGAGGACAGACGATTCAGCAATCCGCAGTTCTGTTCTATGAGCTTTTGTGGCCTACCACTTCGCGGATGAGCTGTTTTTGCTCCTGGACGTTTCCACTTCACAATAACAGCACTTACAGTTGACCGGGGCAGCTCTAGCAGGGCAGAAATTTGACCAACTGACTTGTTGAAATGGTGGCATCCTATGACGGTGCCATGTTGAAAGTCACTGAGCTCTTCAGTAAGGCCATTCTACTACCAATGTTTGTCTACGGAGATTGCATGCCTGTGTGCTCAATTTTATACACCAGTCAGCAATGGGTGTGTCTGAAATGGCTGAATCCTCGAATTTGAAGTAGTTTCCACAGACTTGTGGCCATGTAGTGTGTGACCAGACCTTCTCAAATAGTATTTGGGTACCCCTGACCTATACAAAGGACCTCCTCATTGGTTTAGCCATAGCACAGTATACTGGAGCAAATGTTTTTTGACCAATTACAGAAGTTAAGGAGTTGGGGACATTTTACACTGAATGCTTTGTGGATGTCAACCATTACATATTTGATTAGCGTCCATCAGTATTCAGAAGTGTTTTATTTCATTTATAACTGGTTGGGATATTATTAAATATAGGCATGCACCTTGTTTGATTTACAGAGACCAAAAAAGTCAGGGAAAAATGCTTGAATGGAGGAAACAGACTCAAACCCCTCTCATTAATCTCTGTTTGAAAACTCTATCAGACAGGATCAATATGTGACAGAAGTTAAGAATTCCTTCCAGTGGTCTTGACATTTATTTTGGGCTGTGCCGAGCACCATTTTCACCACAGCACCACAGCCTAAATGTAGAACAGCCCAGCTCCATGTAGGAAGACACTTGTTACTGATGGGATATGATTTAACCAAGGATGGATACGGAAAAAGGGACAATATTTTGAATGTCATGTCTTGTCAATGTATTACATCCATGCCTCTGAATTAAACATATACTGTATATGTAATATGTATATTAAAAGCATTTTGACATCTGTTAAAAAAATACACATTGTACCCATCATAGCTTATTGTGCATGCTAAGATTCTGTATGTTAAAAGAATAGCTCCCCCAAGTTGCAAAATTACACACTGGTTTCCTTACCGTGTAAGCAGTCTATGGTCAAGGTATGACAGCAATCCATGGAACTAACCCTTTAAGTCTAAATCGCAGCGTGCGTTCATGCACTATTTATTAATAAGCAGACAAACCAACCCTCCTTACAGTATGCTTCACTGTGCCATGCTATGCCTTCTCAGAGACATCAAACTGTTTTGGTGTGCACTGTTAAATGCAGTTGTTGTGTTTACTGTAATGCAGAGTGAAAGCATCTCCTAGTACTGTGCTGTGACAGACCAAGGCTTTCCAGAAGGCAAACTAGCTGCTAGCTTTCACACTGGATATGACATGCTGCATGTCGGTGGACATACAGTAGCAGTCAAAAGTCTGGACACTGCTACTCATTCCAGGGTGTTTCTTTATTTGTATTATTTTCTACATTGTAGAAAAATAGTGAAGACATCAAAACGATGACATTTGTTGTTTGTTTCTGTATCAAACTGAATGGCAAATGTGGAGTAAAAGAAAAAATACACACAGCAACCATAATGCTCTCTCTAAATAGACCCAGTGGTAAGCCAAGAGGCCAAGGCAACCTGAATTTATTACCTACAATAGCATCCATGGCTTTAATTTTACACCCTACATTTATGCTAAATAAATTCATTTCAATGTATAATTTATAAACACTTAAAAAACATTACTCTGAGAAGACGTTCATTGTAAATGGTCTAACATTTAAATTGAATAAGAAACAAGTAATACAGCATTATATAACTGTCCCGCAGGATAGTTGATCATAGTAAGTGTTACCGCATGCTTATTGTCTGGTCCCTATGTCATCAAATAACATGAATAAAAAGAAGACTGGAATATATCATCCAACTTAAAGGGCTTTTCTAAAGGTCTATATCTTTTCAGTACATTAAAAGAAGGAGAATAAAACACACTTAATAAAACCGCAGCTTTAAAACAGGCCTGAGTAATGAAGGAACTAATTCCAGCGCTGTGAATGATCTTAAAAATCTGCCCAGATTTGTCTTTATTTAGGCCAAACACCTAAATACCACCCCAAGAGGACACATTAGTTAGATGCACAAGACTTTATCAAGTTACGTTGACAAAAACCCTGTCTGTCTGTGTTTGTCAAATACTGTATTTGCATTTGATTGAATTAATGTTTTTTACAACAACATATGATAAGCATTCAGATACATATTTATTGGCTAGCCATAAGTCACATATTTATATTTTTTGTTGTTGATCAATTTCACTCTTCATCATGCATCCCATTTTATCATATTTATGATAATGTTTTGGCATAAACCTGGACTACTATTTACTTGCGCATAGAAGCTATAAGGTCAAACCCATAGTTACATTATGAAAATCCCCTGCTTATATCATGTGATCTCCAGACCTCTTAGTGTGTTCTGTATGTATCAAAGCTTATTTTTGCTTGAGGATCAACCCTGCGATATGGCCAAACACTGATTTGAATCAATGGCAATTGCACTGTGAAAGCAATAGGAAAAAAGTGTAATCATATGGCACAAATAATGAAAGACATAGGCAATCATTGCCAAACTAAAGCGGTCTTCATGGTCTTCTCAGTGGTGTGATGGGTCTGACAGAGTGCTGTGCATGTACCCTGTAATCCTATGACCCTATGATCCTGTGGATCAATGAGTCACAACTAGCCTGTGTCTGAGAGGACAGGGGGACAGTGGAGAGGCTCTGGGGGTGATTTGGGTGCCTCTCTGGATGATAGTTCACTCAGTCGGACTCTTGGGCTGTCCCAAATGACACTTTTGGCCAGACTCATTGTGACATATTTATGCTTGTCCGCTACTGCCCCCCAAAAATATAACCGATGCAGCTATGGAACATAGCTTCATTGATATGTAATGTAATTGGAGAATGATACATTGTTTGAGCAGCACTTTATCCTTACAGGAGTGCTAGCAGCAGTAGTGAAACTCTGACTCCAACCAACTGCTCAGCATCTGACCGTAAGGCGCTACAGAGGGTAGTGCGTATGGCCCAGTACATCACTGGGGCCAAGCTTTCTGACATCCAGGACCTATGTACTTGGCGGTGTCAGAGGAAGGCCCCAAAAAATTGTCAAAGACACCAGTCACCCAAATCATATACTGTTCTCTCTGCTATCGCATGGCAGGTGGTACCAGAGCGCCAAGTCTTGGACCAAAAGGCTCCTTAACAGCTACTACCCCCAAGCCCCCCCCCTCCTTAATTGGCCAACCAGACTATTTACATTGACCCCCCCCTTGTTTTTGCACTGCTGCTACTCGCTGTTTATTATCTATGCATAGTCACTTTACAAATTACCTCAACTAACCTGTATCCCCGCACATTGACTCATTACATTTTACATTTACATTTACATTTAAGTCATTTAGCAGACGCTCTTATCCAGAGCGACTTACAAATTGGTGCATTCACCTTATGATATCCAGTGGAACAACCACTTTACAATAGTGCATCTAAATCTTTTAAGGGGGGGGGGGTTAGAAGGATTACTTTATCCTATCCCAGGTATTCCTTAAAGAGGTGGGGTTTCAGGTGTCTCCGGAAGGTGGTGATTGACTCCGCTGTCCTGGCGTCATGAGGGAGCTTGTTCCACCATTGGGGTGCCACTCGGTACCAGTACCCCCTGTATATAGCCTTGTTATTGTTATGAACGTTTCTTGTGTTACTTTTAGAATAGTTTTTTTAGTTTATTTAGTAAATATTTTCTTATTTCTGTTTCTTGAACTGCATTGTTGGTTAGGGGCTTGTAAGTAAGAATTTCACAGTAAGGTCTACATCTATTGTATTCGGTGGCATGTGACAAATACAATTTGGTTTGATTTGATTTGACTAACAGTGCCAGCTGCCAACTGCTGCTAACTTTCCTGTAAAGAATCCAACTTTCCACAGCCAACGTAAAATAGTGTTTCACTCAAAGACCACAATACTTGACTACAGACTTCCAGACTTGAAAATTGAAGAATTGTATGTCTGACTGTCAGAACTCTCCTATCTTTCTCAAGGAAATGTATTTTCCTCCCATCTCTTTTGATGTGGAAGGTGAAATCACTTCAACTTTGGAACTGCAGCATCTTGCTTCTTACATCATTAAAATCTACATTCAAACAGAAAAGTAAGTTTAAAAAAAATCACAGCACATAAAACCTCTCCCTCTCATTATAGGACCAATGTAACAGTTACGACGACCATACATGGTCCCTACAAAGTACAAACAGGATGCAGACTGATCCAAACAGTGCTTCTGGAAGACGATTGAGGCAGGCGCCTGTAGTGTAGTGACGGGAGGATGGATGGGGGAGAGAGGAAAGGGGGCAGCGATGCACAAACAAATACCTCTTTAGCATTCTACACAGCACTCCTCTGCAGCGTGTTTGGTTTCCAGGCAGCACTGCATTATTAATATACTCATATCCCCGGGCCTCCCTCCCACCCCTGGAGCATGGAGGGGAGGGTGGGGACAGAGACAGAGGGGGAGATGGGAAGATAGAGAGGGAGAGAGAGGGAGACACAAGAGGAAGAGAATGAACGAGAGAGAAATTAAGAGGGTGGAAAGGAAAGAGAGGGGATGAGAAAGGGATGGAGGAAGTAGACAGAGAGAGAGAGAAGTGGTGTAGAGGTGCTGGGAGGGTGGATTGGGTCAGAGGGAGATTGGACTGCATACATTGGGCAATGGGCTTTGAAAGTGAACACCTGATAGAGAGAGAAGAGAGCCTACCCTATAGGTCTAACATGCCTGTGTGTGTATGCCTGTTTGTGTCCAACAAATGACTGACAGTGGGTGTCTGCGTGTTTGAACTGGCTGTACTACCACTATGAAGGTGCTGCTAAGAAACCCCTTGGTGGTTAAAGTGAAAGCTTTGCAGTATAGCTAGATCTCCCCTTTACCCACTAGGAGCATTGTCTTTTACTTCCACAGATAACTGAATTTAAAAAATGCATGTAAAGTGAACTGGGGGGACCAAAGGTACTGTAGCTCTCTCAGCCTCTCAACACTCTCTCTCTCTCAATTTTTCAATTTGCTTTATTGGCATGACGTAACGATGTACATATTGCCAAAGCTTACTTTGGATATTTACAATATGAAAATAATAAGAATCAAAGTTGTCAACGGGGCAACAGTAACAACAATAACCAAGGGTCAAAATAACCATACATTGAACAATAACAATAAGCATACAGTAGAGGACATGTGCAGGTTGATTGGTCTGTCCGACACTGTCCCTCATCTTATGGCAGGTAGCAATGTAGTGTGCTGCCAACCCACAGCTCTCTGCGTACTCCCCCAACAGGACGGGTAGCCTACTCTCATCAGAGAGGTCTTTGAAACCTTGAATAAGGGTTTCAAATTTGGGGAAATGACACTCTAATTGTTTTATATTTTTAAAATTTGGTCAGGAAATGCAGCTCTGTCTCAGGTTCTGCTGTTGTGCAGTGGTTGCACAGTCTTTCCTCTACAGGGAGCCAGGTTTTCCTGTGGCAAGGCTGTGCTAACCGAGCCTGTACTTTGTCAAGGTTTTGATCAGTAACCATGGTCAAATAGTTAGCCGTGGTGTACTGTCGATTTAGGGCCAGATAGCACCTCTCTCTTTCTCTCTCTCTTTCTCTCTCTCTCTCTCTCTCTCTCTCTCTCTCTCTCTGTAATTAACAAAGTCAGACGTGTTTGGAACGCCAAGAACCTGGCAGTCGGTGCACAGAGAAAGAGATAAAGATTCCAATTTCCCCAGCCACTGACATCATAAGGAACACTCTGTCGCCGCTCATAGATTGGCATCGAGTACGCCTGACGTTGCATCCCAGACTGCACTGCCACAGCCCGGGGAAAATGTTAGGAGTTAACCTTTGGCAGCCCAAAAGAGGTTCTGAAACTTGCACATTCCCAACCATGCTCTTTTAATTCCTGCTTATAGGGACATCATTTCCTATTCAACATAGCCCGTTCCCGAGTAATGAATTCTTGGTGGGTCTGCGGGTTGGCCCCTCTGTGATCTGGTGTCTGTACATGAAGTAGTCAGTAGTGCACCGGGGGTGAGAGGTCACTCTGGCATAAAACTCTAACCACACGGCTCCACAGGGAGCATTCTGGAGCACTCCCTGTTCTATCTTCTTTAAATAAAACCCTGCAACCTTAGTTTTTTCTCTCTCTCCAGCATTGGACTCCAGCTCAATTTATTCTCATTTTGCTTGGCAATGCAATTGTATAGCAAACCCACAGAGGATATCGATACCCATTATCTTTTGCCTTTTATTCCATTTGAGTGAACAAAAACAACAACTACAAATATTTGAGCTGGGAGAATGATGCTGTTAAGTGTCTCTGGTGGTTGACTTGACCAATCAAGCGGTTGAGGTGACACCTTTTCACTCACACTGCAGTGGTGAAGCGAGACAGGCAGAGCTGGTGAGAGGGAGAGTGACATCATCTTTTCAAGAGTCAAATTGGATTTGCTTAAGGGGGACTTTGCAGGGATGCACATAGACACCAGAGTAACACTGACTCACATCCCCTACAGCTGGGTAGCTACAATACCACTGTGGTGTCTTGTAAACGACTGTAAATAGCATGGAACCAGTAGGGGTTAAAGGTCAGGGGCTCCATGCAGTCCTTCTTAACACCTTCAGAGTTCACACTGCTATCTATCCATTGCCATAGCACACTGCAGCTTAGGTGACACAATACAATCACCAAGTGCTGTTGGCTGTCTGTCCACCACTTAGTCCTCAGAGTCAAAGATGTATTTTATTCTTCTTAAACCAGGCACATATGGAGGAATTCCGACCCGAGTTAAGCGCAAGTAGATGTAACTTTTTATGCACTTTTTTCTCTATGTGTATTCTGAACTTGAACTTAAGCATGAGAATGGCATGCTACTCACCCACTATTAGTTTGGGGTGGAGTTAAAACATAAATGAAGGTGTGGCGGAGGTGTGTCTACAGATAAGCAGTGTTCTGACCTTGACTTAATTCCCTCATAATTCCACCCCCTTTACACACGATGAAATTATGAATGTCGAGCAACCTGTCAGTTCCAAGTGGAATAAAAAAATTACAAGAATCTGGGCACCATTCTCAATGCACTGTAATCTCTTTTACCTCAGGATGGCTGGAGACAAATGGAAAATCATTCATATGGTATCAAACTGAAGCATATCAACATAAACTCAGCAAAAAAAGAAACGTCCTCTCACTGTCAACTGCGTTTATTTTCAGCAAACTTAACATGTGTAAATATTTGTATGAACATGACAAGATTCAACAACTGAGACATAAACTGAACAAGGTCCACAGACGTGACCAACAGAAATGGAATAACGTGTCCCTGAACAAAGGGGGGTCAAAATCAAAAATAACAGTCAGTATCTGGTGTGGCCACCAGCTGCATTAAGTACTGCAGTGCATCTCCTCCTCATGGACTGCACCAGATTTGTCAGTTCTTGCTGTGAGATGTTACCCCACTCTTCCACCAAGGCACCTGCAAGTTCCCGGACATTTCTGGGGGGAATGGCCCTAGCCCTCACCCTACAATCCAACAGGTCCCAGACGTGCTCAATGGGATTGAGATCCGGGCTCTTCGCTGGTCATGGCAAAACACTGACATTCCTGTTTTGCAGGAAATCATGCACAGAACGAGCAGTATGGCTGGTAGCATTGTCATGCTGGAGGGTCATGTCAGGATGAACCTGCAGGAAGGTACCACATGAGGGAGGAGGATGTCTTCCCTGTAACGCACAGCGTTGAGATTGCCTGCAATGACAACAAGCTCAGTACGATGATGCTGTGACATTCCACCCCAGACCATGACGGACCCACCACCTCCAAATTGATTTAGCTCCAGAGTACAGGCCTCGGTGTAACGCTCATTCCTTCAATGATAAATGCGAATCCGACCATCACCCCTGGTGAGACAAAACCGCGACTCATCAGTAAAGAGCACTTTTTGCCAGTCCTGTCTGGTCCAGCGACGGTGGGTTTGTGCCCATAGGCAACGTTGTTGCTGGTGATGTCTGGTGAGGACCTGCCTTACAACAGGCCTACAAGCCCTCAGTCCAGCCTCTCTCAACCTATTGCGGACAGTCTGAGCACTGATGGAGGGATTGTGCGTTCCTGGTGTAACTCGGGCAGTTGTTGTTGCCATCCTGTACCTGTCCAGCAAGTGTGATGTTCGGACGTACCAATCCTGTGCAGGTGTTGTTACATGTGGTCTGCCACTGCGAGGACAATCAGCTGTCCATTCTGTCTCCCAGTAGCGCTGTCTTGGGCGTCTCACAGTACGGACATTGCAATTTATTGCCCTGGCCACATCTGCAGTCCTCATGCCCCCTTGTAGCATGCCTAAGGCACGTTCACGCAGATGAGCAGGGACCCTGGGCATCTTTCTTTTGATGTATTTCAGAGTCAGTAGAAAGGCCTCTTTAGTGTCCTAAGTTTTCATAACTGTGACCTTAATTGCCTACCGTCTGTAAGCTGTTAGTGTCTTAACGACTTTTCCACAGGCGCGTGGTCATTAATTGTTTATGGTTCATTGAACAAGCATGGGAAAGAGTGTTAAACCCCTTACAATGAAGATCTGTGAAGTTATTTGTATTTTTACAAATTATCTTTGAAAGACAGGGTCCTGAAAAAGGGACGTTTCTTTTTTTGCTGAGTTTTTTACCTTTTACACAGTGAAGTTTATGAAATGCTAGGCTTATAACTTGCAGGGAGGACATTTGTAGACCCAACTATAGGCTTCTGTAGCCAAGCGCAAATGACAGTATAAACTACCGAGTTGATTTATGATTTCTAGAATATACAGTATTGTTTATATGCCCAGACTTTATACAGTATTGTTTATATGCCCAGACTTTTCTCTGTATTTTTTACAATTTGTATCGTGTTAAATATTAGCCACTATCGGTAGGCACCGTCAGTTATAACTGTTAGTTTTCTTACATTTTGCATAATTCAATTACATCATTAGTTTACTTTTTCTGTGGTTGTTCCTGAGGATCGCTAGCATTAGCGGAACATATTAGGTTAACGTATTACAAGTAGTGCAATAATTTGGGACATGAAGCCTATTTGTGTCACGCCCTGATCTGTTTCACCTGTCCTTGTGCTTGTCTCCACCCCCTTCCAGGTGTCGCTTATTACCCCGGTGTATTTATCCCTGTGTTTCCTGTCTCTCTGTGCCAGTTTGTCTTGTTTTGCCAAGGTAACCAGCGGTTTTCCTAGCTCCTGTTTTTCCCAGCCTCTGTTTTTTCCTAGCCCTCCTGGTTTTGACCCTTGCCCGTCCTGATGCCGAATCAACCTGCCTGACCACTTTGCCTGTTCTGACCTCGAGCCTGCCTTTCCCCTTGTACTGTTTGGACTCGGACCTGATCACTGAACCCATGCCTGTCCTGACCTCGAGCCTGCCTATCGCCTTGTACTGTTTGGACTGTGACCTGGTTTATGAACTCTCGCCTGACCCCGACCTGCCTTTTGCCTACCCCTTTTGGTATAATACATTTTGGAGCTCAACCATCTGCCTCCTGTGTCTGCATTTGGGTCTTGCCTTGTGCCCTTATAATTTGAATCATTATGAAACGCAGACCATACGTAACAGTTTAAACCTGGAGCCTGGCGCACGGTTCACGACACGGCGACTGGACCGTTGCCATTACAGTTCCATAATTAGAGGATTATTAGAGTAGATTTATAACTATTGTTCAACCTCTATTGTACACTTTTCTCACCTTCCAATAGTTCATTGACTGAACAATTGAATATGGCAACTTTCAGGATGAATCAAACCACTGAATTTTGATTCACAAATATATTTTGTGCTTAAAGGTTCTCCAAACCTGTTTTACTCAAAGACTTTCCTAACCCTATATAACATAAAAGCTCTGAGTATTTTTCAATCTACCAATTGGTGCTGAAAAGAAGACGAATATGCATGTATTTACATGGCTTTCTTTCATTGATCACTAATATTCTGAATTGTTGTCTCCATATCTTCATATATTCTTATTAATTCTTATTAAAGGCGCACCAAATTTAAAGGGATGGCTTTAGATAAAGCTGCACATGTAAAATGGAGCCCTCAATATTAAGTGCAAGACCTACAGTATTTACAGTAAGTAGTGAAACATTGAAGCATGAACATGTCGGCTGTCTGAAGGAACATGACTTTGCTGAGGGGTGGTACATACAGTACCAGTCAAAAGTTTGGACACACCTACTTATTCAACAGTTTTTCTTTATTTTTACTATTTTCTACATTGTAGAAAAATATTGAAGACATCTAAACTACAAAATAACATACTTGTGTTGGGTCATTGTCCTCTAGAAAAACAAAATGATAGTCCCACTAAGCGCAAATCAGATGGGATGGTAGACTGTGGTAGACATTCTGGATAAGTGTGCCTTGAATTCTAAATAAATCACTGACAGCGTCACCAGCAAAGCACCCCACACCATCACACCTCCTCCTCCATGCTTCACGGTGGGAACCACACATGCGGAGATCGTCCACTCACCTACTCTGCGTCTCACAAAGACACAGCGTTTGGAAACAAAAAATCTCACATTTGTACATATCAGACCAAAGAACAGATTTCCACCAGTCTAATATCCATTCCTCGTGTTTCTTGGCCCAAGCAAGTCTCTTCTTATTATTGGTGTCCTTTAGTAGTGGTTTCTTTGCAGCAATTCGACCATGAAGGCCTGATTCACGCAGTCTCCTCTGAACAGTTGATGTTGAGATGTGTGTTACTTGAACTCTGTGAAGCATTTATTTGGGGTTCAATTTCTGAGGCTGGTAACTCTAATGAACGTATCTTCTGCAACAGAGGTAACTCTGGGTTCTGTGGCGGTCCTCATGAGAGCCAGTTTCATCATAGCGCTTCATGGTTTTTGCGACTGCACTTGAAGAAACTTTCAAAGTTCTTAAAATTCTCAGCATTGACTGACCTTCATGCCTTAAAGTAATGATGGACTTTCGTTTCTCTTTGCTTATTTGAGCTGTTCTTGCTTTAATTTGGACTTAGTCTTTTACCAAATAGGGCTATCTTCTATATATCACCCCTATTTTGGCACAACACAACTGACTGGCTCAAACGCATTAAGAAGGAAAGAAGTTCCACAAATGAACTTTTAACAAGGCACACCTGTTAATTGAAATGCATTCCAGGTGACTACCTCATGAATCTGGTTGAGAGAATGCCTAGAGTGTGCAAAGCTGTCATCAAGGCAAAGGAATCTCAAATATAACATATATTTTGATTTGTTTAACACTTTTTAGTTACTACGTGATTCCATGTAGCTCAGTTGGTAGAGCATGGTGTTTGCAACACCAGGGTTGTGGGTTTGATTCCCACGGGGGTCCAGCACAGAAAAAAAAATTATGAAATGTATGCATTCACTACTGTAAGTCGCTCTGGATAAGAGTGTCTGCTAAATGACTAAAATGTAAAAAAAGATGTGTTATTTCATAGTTTTGATGTCTTCACTACTATTCTACAACGTAGAAAATAGTTTAGAATAAAGGAAAACCCTGGAATGACTAGGTGTGTCTAAATATTTGACTTGTACTGTAACCTTTCCATGGTCATTAACCTGTCATGATTTGTAATGCCTGACTGACAACCAATTCTCAGGCTGAAGTCCAATGGAAGATCATTTTAATTGTTGCTTCGCCCCGTACTAAGTACTACATCTCAGCCTTGACAGTGTAATGCAGTGCCTCACAAATGTCATTCTTGTTTATCTTCATCGCCTGTCAGTGGGACAAGCTTATGATCATTTTAAATGCTGTTTTGGGTCACTGCAAATCATAGCTCAGTGAATATCTTTTGACAGAGCCACATTCTGTGTTTAACCTGTTTACAGTAACCCATGTGGTTAAGCATTTCTCCTAGAAAATAATGGCAAATGTTACCAGCTTGTGCTGAGAGGGCTACTGGTTGGATGGAGTACAGTGGAGTAGAGTCCCCTGTGGAGTAGAGTCCCCCGCCCAACAGTAGACCTATATCTTCTAAATGGAGAGACAGGCCTTTATCTTCAAGACACAAAATAAATAATCCATAAACATTAGCCTGTGTGTCAATCTGCTTTTGCTACTTAAAGGATGACTCAGCGATGCACAAAGAAAACAGTAGTATTGGGTCAATTTCTGCAAAAACTTAGAACGTTAAAGTGAAAGGTTAAACTAAATTGTTGTGGTCCAGTAGCTAATACGTTGTATCAGTGTGACGCGTACCCATGCACATGCACAGATACTATGTGTGACCTTGTGACAGCAAAGTCTTGCATCGCGGTCATCGCATTACCTTATGCTACGTCATAACGCTGAGTCTAGCTTAAACCCTTCTCTGAAACAATTATAGCATTGACTTCTATACATGCCATGAACATAAACAGATGTACAGGAGCCTTGTGGTTAGAGTGTCCGCCAAAGATTGTAAAAATTTGACACAATGCCCCTCTGATTGGCACTTAGCATTAACGGATATACTGTATATAATGATGAGATGGTCATTTGCTGGCCCAAACAATGGGAGTTGTTTTGGAAGGCAGGTGGTCTGCTTATCGCTGTATACCCGTGTGGACAGATTTTCTGTCAGTAAGAAGATATATTGGGCGTGAAGCCCAACGAGGGGGTGTACTTGTACATCAAGCTGCCTCACACCAAGGCATTTTCAAGGCTACTTACATAAAACAGCCATCATACGTTTAGGATTTGACAGGGGCCTATACTGTTAGCTCTGGGTTTCCTGATGAAGCACAGAGCGGTAGCATAATGTAATGAACACACTAATAGCTGCATCCACTCATCACTTTAATTGCAGCGAGACAAAGTCCCACTGATGGTGCACCCAGATTGAGCCCTCAAAGTTCTCCAGCAAATGATGTTAAGCAATGAGAGAGAGAGTGGGAGAGAGAGATTGGGGAGAGCAATTACAAGAAAAAAACAAGAAGAGAATAATTAAATGTGGAACTACAATGAAAAGCATGGTAGATTCATCTAGGCCCACCAATGAATAATCAACCTCTCATAATCATAATCCACATGCCAGAGATAAAGAGACTATTTTAAGCATTTAGATGATGATTATTCCATCAAAAGCAATTTTTTTGGGCACCAGTACAGTATTCATGTCTTCCAACAACCATCTGAATAAGAAGCTGGCATGGGCCTTGCTCTCCAAGAACATCCCTTTTATGAAGCAGGAAATGTTCATTCAATTCATTGCAGGATTTGCAACAGTTTTTTATTTGTTCTGATTCAATTATTAAACACAATCGGAAAGTGTTCCTTCTCCCATTTACAGATACAATTTAATAAAATTACAGCCACAAATTGTGTTTTCTCCAAAATAACAAACTTCTAATGAGCTCACTCACTTGTTGAACACCCACTCAAAACGTTGAACGTGTAACTTCAGAAGATTTACAATGGAAAACATCCACCAAAATGAACACAGAAAGTCCTGGAGTCTGTCTTCTACAGACAAATTACTGATCACACTGCAATCAGAGAGACAGAGCCAGACCAATAAATGGATTCATAAACAGTGTGACACATACATTTCAAAGAGCTCTCCTCTCCAGTGACATTTAACGCTGCCTCTCCTGTGCACCTCACAGAAAATAGGGGATGATAAGGACACTTTTAATTATTTCTGCCACCGTTTTTTCCATCCGTTCCTCTTCTTCTCCTTCAAATAAAAATGATAACAGTTTCCCCAATGGCGATCCTGTGTTTATAGCAAGAGGAAGAAACAATTTAATTAGTTATTCGATTTGTTTTATTGCGCCTGTCTCTCCCTCACTTTCTCACTTTCTCTCTCTTATCCTCTCCCTCTCTCTCTCTCTCTCTGTCTGTCTCTCCCTCTCTCTCTCTCTGTCTGTCTCTCTCCCTCTCTCTCTCTGTCTGTCTCTCTCCCTCTCTTATACAAAGGCCTCTGGTGATGTGACAAGGTCCTGATTGTTGTGATTTATGCAAGTGTTTTAATTTGCTGTCAGTGAGAGGCATTCAGATTGCAGGCATCTCGAGCATTCCTCAGGCTGCAAAACAAACCCATCCCCTTCTCTCATGTTCCCCCTCTCATCTCCCTAACCGGTAGGCCTATCTCTGTTCCTACCACCTGCTGGTACTGTTCTCTCAGTAGTCACACAGTTCTTCCATGGCTGTCCTTGACCTTGACATGGATGTGCTGCTAAACTGAGCCTGTTAAAGAATGTCCGGGATTGTATGAAGCTCATTTTGAGTGTGGGTGAAAGAAATATTGGGGGAGAGAGAAGAAAAAGGCTATTGTCTGTGTTTCCCTTAGGTATATAAAGCGTTAATGTAAACGGTTACAGGAAGCTTTTATATTGCGTACAGAAATGCAGAGAAATACAGAGAATAAGATGTTTCCGGGAATTTAAGTTTCCCAGTATGTTAGAATAGGAGAACGGAATAGGCATTAGACTTGAATTCCTTTAGAAAGCTAATACTGTGCCAAAATACTGTTAAACAGAAATACCGAGAAATAATTTCAGTTTTTAAAATGGTGCTAAATTGTTTTCAGCTTTTTGTTAATGCAATTGAACACCAGAGGGCATGCTAATAAAGTCGTTTTGCACAACCTCAAGTGTACAATTGCTTTTCTACAACTGGTTACCAATTAAAACCCCCTAGAGTCTACATCTAATTAGCATAATAATAAATCAGTTAGTTTAAGCTAGAGATATGTGTTTGTCAGACCTTGAGACATCCCGAAAGTCGGTCTTCTCACAAAATCGTCTGTTTGGGCTATAAACTAATATGACCCCTCTGTGGAAAGGTGAGACTCTCTCGAACACATACGTATCTGAAGGTCCCCCGGGTACCAGTTAAGAAAATTGATAGGCCTATATGGAGTATAGGCCTATATGGAGACAAAATATGTTTCCTGATCTTTATTATATCTCTCAGATATAGGACAGACACTTCAGAACAAGCTAAATTTTGAAAAAAATGTGGGACTATACATTGTTCCAGGTAGAGAATCTGTTATTGGTACCGCTTTTAATGACATGCAAGTTATAAAGGCTTCCTAAAGCTTTCATAAAGCACTCAACAACGCAACATCAATGTGTTACAAATCATCTATAACCTCATGTCATGCTTTCTAAGTGGTTCATAACTGTGTCATAACTGTGTGGCATAACCACCAATGTCAAATGTGACATAACCTACTATAACCTACTACTATGTCAAATATTACATACATTTATGCTTTACAAATGGTGGCATAAGCAAATCCTATTAAATTGAGGCTTCACAAAGCATTTATAACCCTGTCATGCATCTTGGTAGAGCATTGCAATGCCAGGATATTAGTTTCGATACCCAGTACCACCCATACGTAAAAATGTATTCTTGCATGACTGTTATTTGCTTTGGATAAAAGTGTCTGCTAAATTGTGTATATTATATTATATTATATTTCACTAAAACATTTCTAGGATGGCCCAACCTCTTTCCCTCTTGGGTGCATAGTCAATATTGGACCTGACCTCAACTTCCCCCAAAATGCTGTACAAATATTATTCTAATCAGAAATCCATTTGCATTGCTAGTCATAGACTAATGTTAGCTAGCTAAAATTGAACCTAGTTGGTTAGCTCTTTAGCTACCTGCAGATTCATATTACAGCTATGACAATATTTGTATTGGTAGTAGTATGAGTTGGGATTATGCCGTTTCCTTGTTTAGCTAGCCAGCTAGGTATCTACTTACATGTCTAAACAAAAGACCCATCAAGTTAGCGAGGTGTGTCTGGGTGTGATTGCAGACATCAATTGTATTTCATAAACATGTGTACATGTCTAGACATAGTGACCCATCCACTTAGCTAGATGTGGCTGGGGGTTGGTTATAGCATTTCCTTCATATTCCATCAATTTAGACAAGTGTCATCTAATAATTATAAAATATTTGTAAAATGTTTTAATCTGGACACTTTCTGTTTTTGATATTGCTACTATGCAAGTAACCATTCCACTGTACCGTTTACACGTTCTGTATCCTGTGCATGTGAGAAATACATTTAGATTTGATATAGTGTGTATTTACCAGAAAAGCGAATGTGAAGAACAACATGACCTGCACAGAGCTTTTGTCTCCTGAATCAGCACCATGAACAGGGCTTTTGTATTTTGAATCAGGACCATGGACAGGGCTTGACTATGATGTATCTCCACAGAGGGTGCTGTTTGTTAGTGTGGCCTGCACAGACTGTATTGACAGGAACAGGACATTTCTGTCATACAGACAGTCTGGACAGGGCGACCCCCAGTCGCAGATAGACGTTGCCCTTTAACCTATACAGCCACATGGACCCACACTCCCTCTGAGAACCATCTGGTTCACGATAAGGCAGGAGGCACTGTTAGTTTCAGGAACCATTGTCCTCAGAAACATTTGGATTTTGTCTGCAGCCTCGCAAACATTTCCATATAATAACTACATTTTAATCTTATGAGATAATCTTTTAACCCAGTGTGGTTTTAAGTTGGTTAGTTCAGTATTCCCTTTCTTTTCAAGAGAGACTTTCCTCCAGATACAAGCAATTTACTCAAATCAATCTCTACAAAAGATTTGGTGTGTTGCCCATTTTTGCTTATCTCTATTTTACATGTTGTTCTTTTACTCTCCAACGGCTAGTTGGCTGAAAATAACTTTTCAACATTTCAGCTCGCTCAGTTTTCAACCCACTCTTCTAAACTATTAGAAGCAATTCCTTACATATCTTCTTCTCCTCTCCATGTTGTTCTGCTGTGTGTTTCCCCTCATCCACCATAGTTTAGCCAATTTCTTAATCAACCACAACCCCAAGATTAATAAACAGCAAAGAACAATCCAATCAACCACCAATAAAAACAGACCAATTAAAATATAATCCATTAATCCATCATCTTTAATATGCATATCACATTTTCCCTTTGATTCTCCCGTGTCGTGACAATCCATAATGAGCATGACTCTCTTCTCAAGGGCACTCTGATGAAGGCATCAAGTAGACACACAAAACATAGGTACTTTTTTATGTGTATAGATGATGTAAAGTACCATGTTTTCCAATGATTGCTTTTAGTGCCTCAAAACTCAATTTCAGTGGTCCACAATGTTTTATTTTGTGTCTGTATTTTGTATTATTGTATTATGCGGAGGGACAGTTAAATCACTTTTTTTAAACACTTTCTAACTTTAAAACTAGGATCTACACATCCTGGTTATTATTAACTCACCATTGTATTGTTGACCTGTGACAGAAATAGTCTCATTCCGATGCTCAACATAGACTCAACCTCTATGGAAGGAGTCTGCGAAACATGTTAGGGCAATGAGGGAGTGCCAGGCAAACAGCAATGTACCAAGTCTGATGTACAACTAAAAAACCCACCTTCATAGCCATGGCTTTTGTGAGTCACTAAGCAAAAAAATTGCTTTGGCCTCGGTGGCACAAATGAGGAGGAGCTGATCTTCCACTTTCACTTCGGGAAAGATAAAACAAAAGCCATTAGCGAGCTGTTAACAATATGGATGCGTATATTGATGGCAGGATTGACAATGGTCAAGATTAAAATGGCCCAAAGCCTGTCAAATGCCATCATAACCACTCATGTTAAACCACTCATGTTAAATCACAGTAGTGCGTACGGCCCAGTACATGACTGGGGCCAAGCTTCCTGACATCCAGGACCTATGTACTAGGCGGTGTGGCAAGCGGTACCAGAGCGCCAAGTCTTGGACCAAAAGGCTCCTTAATAGCTCCTACCCCCAAGCCCCCCCCCCCCTTAATTGGCCAACCAGACTATTTACATTGACCCCCCCCTTGTTTTTGCACTGCTGCTACTCACTGTTTACTATCTATGCATAGTCACTTTACAAATTACCTCGATTAACCTGTACCCCCGCACATTGACTCAGTACCGGTACCCCCTGTATATAGCTTCATTATTCTTATGTACATTTCCTGTGTTTACTATTGATTAAATATATTTTTTTTTACTTTACTTTATTTAGTAAATATTAAATTAACTCCTTCTTAAACTGCATTGTTGGTTAAGGGCTTGTAAGTAAGCATTTCACGGTAAGGTGATACTAAACCTGTTGTATTCGGCGCATGTGACAAATCAAATTTGATTTGATTTGATGCTTAGGCAGCGATTATAAAACAAGTTCAATGCCAATAGATCTGCTCCAAGAGTAGAACTATGACAGAAGTGGTCTTTCCAGATCTGACTGGGTCAAGCTGCACTCAAAGGTCTTTGTAGGAGAGAACTGACACCTGGTCCCCCTCACCCTTCCAGAGACCCAGCGAGCTAGCCCAGCGAGCTAGCCCAGCGAGGCCCAAGGAGACCCAGCCAGACAGCTCAGCTGGATGAACCAGGAACCTCTACACGCAATAAACTCTCACAGTCTCACTGCAGAATTCATCCATGTTTTCCAAATGTCAAATTTAGGAATCGCGTCAAATGTCAAATTTTGAAGTGTTTTTGTTGATCCTGCTGCTCTGTATTTTTCCATTTCTCCAAACGTCAAATTTTTAAATTAGGGATTAAGTTTAGGCAGTCATTTCAATTGGTTAAGGTAAGGTTTAAGGTTTTGGATAGGGTTAAAACATTAAGTTTAGGCACTCATTCCAAATGGTTGAAAACCTCAAATAAAAAAACTGTGTCTGCGACTGGGATCGAGCACACAAACTTCGGATCCAGAGTCATGGGATTACAACACCTTAGCTGAACTCAAGCCTACTGTTGCTACCAGTGGCGGGTTTTGAAGGGATTTCCGAACGTCCTCAGGACATAGACAGATGTCCAATTTCAATGTTAATCTTGAATGACCTGGCTGCTACACCACCCTCCTCGTGCTGAGCCCACAACAACAGACTGGCCACAGGGAGTTCAGGACAGGACAGGCTCTGATGCCCCTAAGCCTCCTGCTGGGAACACCGCCTGACTTCCTACATGCAGTTTAGGCCTGGAGAGCCAGCTCGAGTGTTTATACACTCAACACAGAGCAAGGACCAGGCAAGACACAACAACATGGGGCAGACGAGATCAGACGATGAGGGTGTGAATCGTCACGGTAGTGCAGGTTATCTGATGATGTTTTGCTGAGATGATAAGACCAGGGCAAAACTAGGTGTGTCTATTCTGGATCATATGAGTGTAACCTGGATGAGGCATTGTAATAGTGCACACCAAAAACCTCAGACCAAACTTCTTAATTTCATCAGACTACCTTGCCTTGTTGGGCAATTTTTTTAATATTCAGAACATACATTCAGAAAAATACACAATTATGTTTACATACAATTCTAGCCTACATATGCAAGTTAGCTTGGTACATGACATCTGACAAGAAATGTGTTTTGAACATCTTGGATTAAAGTGTATCTTCAGATGAGCATGTTCTCTGATGCCAGAGTGAGTTGATAAGATCTGGCACTTACCAACAAAAACATTAACAGTACTTTGTTTGTCAACCCGAGACCAACCACAAACACTCTTATGGCAAACCACCCAAGCTGAAAGGTTGTTCGGTGTGTGAGCTTGGCTGAGTTGTCTGATTCATGCTCTGGTTGTCGTCTACCTCATGGGCTAGCCAGCTAGTGTCCAGGCATGGCCAGACATGTCCTCCTCATCTGGGCTACTGGGCACTTGGCCCCCCCTCATGAAGTGGAGCAATGGAGCACACTACTAATGTCCTCAGTACACTGAACCCCAGCTGTGGCTAGCTCTGCGAGGCCTGCTGGGCCTGACAGGCAGTCAGGACAATGGGCTTCTGCCATCCCCATGTCCAAGCCCCACACAGGGAGCAGTTTTGTGTTTGATCAGTGTTTGGGTGATATGCACATTTGCCTTGTGCAAGTTTACCTAGACAGGAGTGGGTATGTATGTAAAATATCTCTCTCTTTGTTAATCCTTGTTCTATTTAATCTGCCTCAAATGTATTGAGAGTATGGAGGCACACAGCGTTGTACTGTATGCTTTCATAAGATAAAATGAACCGTCGGGCCGTTACCGTGAATCACATATCAGGATCGTTAGCAATTGAGTTTTCAGAGTATTTTCTGTGGCGACCTGGTAAAAATTCTAGATGTTGGATTAAAATGAGACTCTAACATCCATAAAGTGACCATTGGACTTTGACTAAATTGTAGGTGCAACAGTTTTTATTAAATGTATAATTTAAGCGCTCTCACGTGCACATTTCCATACATTAAGAACCAATGATGTGCTGCATTTTTGTAGCATTTCTGATAATGCAAACATCTTTTCAGCCAAATGTCAAAGTTCTATCTAAACGGGTCGAGCAACTTGATTGTTCAGTCATAAGAAGTGACTGAGAACAAACCTAGGCTACTGTAGATAGATAGCTATATGGTGGTATTCAAGCTACGGTTAATCAATAAATGCAAACATTTATTTGATTAACTAGCTAGCTAGCTAACATTACCTAGTTAATGTTTGCTAACATTAGCGTGTTTGTCCAATGTCCAGCAGCTAGCTAACAACAGCCACCCAAAAGCTAGCTAGCTAACGAACAGGCAAAGACAGGTAGCTAGCTATATTTCTTATGGAAGGCCTGAGGGCACAAATAACTTCAGCCTTTAGCTAGCTAGCTATAGCCAGACAACAACAGCTGACCTTGACACAGAAGCTAGTTAACGATCGCTAGCTCACGTCCACTCCCAAATTGTCCACAAAGCATAGCTAGCTAGCTAGCTAGATCAGTTCAAAACCAACACCAAATGTTGGGAAAATTGTCATTTTGCTACTTTACAGTGCATACAATGCACCTTTAAAACACTGGCTAGGTAGCTACTCTATAGTCCAAGCTACAGTTAGAGCTAGCCATATTTCACTGTCAGGCAGGACACAACTCAAACTGTAGCTGAAAAAACAAATGCACATGTAAATAGCGTGGTTATGCACTCCAGTGTGCAAATGCATGTTTGCTAGAATTAGCAAAACTCACCAGTTTCGAGCATCCAGAATAGATTCCAGTACGCTCCTTCTTCTGTCTTCTTGACATTTTAATCCAAATCTGTGTTGATCAACAGTGTCAAACTAACAACTCTGCCATTTTACCCTCTTGATTGTATTTACAGCTCTGTGTTGGATATTTGTCAACAACTCTGTCATGCATGGCCATTCCAGTGGCACACCGATAGGGATGGGGGAAAAGGGCTTATGCCTCCCCTAACTCGGATTAAATAAATGTATAGGATGCATAACTGCACTGCCTTAGTCTAGAAACAAGCTCTAAAAGGCACATGAAAGACACGGCTCTAGTATACATGGGGATATCTTTGTTTAGTCTCTATGGCTGAGTTAAACGACCTTCAAAAGTAGATGACTTAAAACCATTTTACTTTACTTTGTTTTCAATGGGTATCAGGTCATATTTTACAATGTAAGACTGTCACAATCAACTGAGCTATTCACCTTCTGAAAACTGCAGACAATGACTTTTAACTATGCATAGAAAATTCTAAACATACTTCAATAGTTTAAAACTGAGTTTAGTTATTCGAGGATAACAGCCAGCAGACCAGGGTTGAAAGCAGCAATCCTTGCAGTTATGTAAGCATACCACCTGCGCAATGAAGGCCCAGATCTTTCGGCATACTTGGTTGCTCAAAATAAATCTGGTTTTGCATGTGGAAAGGTTGTATAATGCATGTTTAAAAGAAAATCACCTTCCGGTGTAAAAACCATGGAAATTCAAAAAACAAAAAAAGTGTTAAGAGAGAAGTAGGCATCTGAAGCTGAAAAATAAAGGAAATTCAAACGAGCACCACAATGCTTACTCCACCCATGCTCAACCAAGGTTTTCCAGCACACATCTTTGATCTACTACAGTAGCTATGTTGGTCTATTGTAATTGAGAAAAAAAACCTCACATACCAAGATTCAAGATCACCATAGATGGGAGATTCATCCATTGGTAACAATTGAATGATGAACACAATGAAAAGGTGACAAGTAGGTAAATGCAGCAAAAAAAGAAACGTCCTCCCACTGTCAACTGCGTTTATTGTCAGCAAACTTCACATGTGTAAATATTTGTATGAACATGACAAGATTCAACAACTGAGACATAAACTGAGCAAGTTCCACAGACATGTGACTAACAGAAAATGAATAATGTGTCCCTGAAAAAAAGGGGGGGTCAAAATCAAAAGTAACAGTCAGTATCTGGTGTGGCCACCAGCTGCAGTACTGCAGTGCATCTCCTCCTCATGGACTGCACCAGATTTGCCAGTTCTTGCTGTGAGATGTTACCCCACTCTTCCACCAAGGCACAAGCAAGTTCCCAGACATTTCTGGGGGGAATGGCCCTAGCCCTCACCCTCCGATCCAACAGGTCCCAGACATGCTCAACGGGATTGAGATCCGGGCTCTTCACTGGCCATGGCAGAAAACTAACATTCCTGTCTTGCAGGAAATCATGCACAGAACGAGCAATATGGCTGGTGGCATTGTCATACTGGAGGGTCATGTCAGGATGAGCCTGCAGGAAGGGTACCACAGGAGGGAGGAGGATGTCTTCCCTGTAATGCACAGCGTTGAGATTGCCTGCAATGACATTGCCTGCAATGACAACAAGCTCAGTCCGATGATGCTGTGACACACCGCCCCAGACCATGACGGTCCACCAACTCCAAACCGATCCCGCTCCAGAGTACTGGCCTCGGTGTAATGCTCATTCCTTCGACGATAAATGCGAGTCCGACCATCACCACTGGTGAGACAAAACCGAGCCTCGTTAGTGAAGAGCACTTTTTGCCAGTCTTGTCTGGTCCAGCAACGGTGGGTTTGTGCCCATAGGCGACGTTGTTGCCGGTGATGTCTGGTGAGGACCTGCCTTTCAACAGGCCTACAAGCCCTCAGTCCAGCCTTTCTCAGTTTATTGTGGACAGTCTGAGCACTGATGGAGGGATTGTGCGTTCCTGGTGTAACTCGGGCAGTTGTTGTTGCCATCCTGTACCTGTCCTGCAGGTGTGATGTTCGGATGTACCGATCATGTGCAGGTGTTCTTACATGTGGTCTGCCACTGCGAGGACAATCCGCTGTCCATCCTGTCTCCCTGTAGCGCTGTCTTAGGCGTCTCACAGTACGCACATTGCCATTTATTGCCCTGGCCACATCTGCAGTCCTCATGCCTCCTTGTAGCATTCCTAAGGTGCATTCATGCAGATGAGCAGGGACCCTAGGCGCCTTTCTTTTGGTGTTTTTCAGAGTCAGTAGAAAGGCCTCTTCAGTGTCCTAAATTTTCATAACTGTGACCTTAATTGCCTACCGTTTGTAAGCTGTTAATGTCTTAATGACCGTTCCACAGGTGCATGTTCATTAATTGCTTATGGTCATTGAACAAGCATGGGAAACAGTGTTTAAACCCTTTACAATGAAGATTTGTGAAGTTATTTGGATTTTTACGAATTATCTTTGAAAGACAGGGTCCTGAAAAAGGGACGTTTATGTTAATACAATGCCCATTGTAACCATAGTATCCATTGTATGTGTTGTACCCAGATCCAACACAAACAGAAAAAATAGGAAGGAAGGAAGTAACTACAACACAACGTGATTCAGACACTTTTTTCAAAGTTTCTGCACGACACCAATTCAAATGAAGACCTGTCTCTGCATGGTTATCATGAATAATCCAGGAGCGCTAGCTACTGTAGCTTGATGTATCCTGGAGCTGCAAATGTGCTAGCTGGCTTCTGGGACTAGGTTGCTAATCGGGAAAGTGCAGAAAGCCACTTAGAGAAGGACAAATATCAACAAGTCCTCCGCTGGCTGTTCCAATTTCTCATTAGGCAGATAGATGGCAGATAGCAGGGATGGGGAAAGGCGGGGACACAGGAAGATTAGTCTCTCCTCACAAACAACCACATATCCTTGAGTTTTAATTAAAAATGCCATCGCAATTAGACACGGTAGTTTAAAGGAGTGCAGAAATAAAAAGAGAGTTGAGGCAGCACTATAAAACTGATCCGCCAGAGCTCCAGGAGAATAAAGCCTTTCAATTTGCTCATTGTGGCCTTTTTTTTGTGAAACCAAAATCGGCTTAGAGGTTTCACAGAAACATTGTCGGGTTGGAGTAAGAGAGGAGCAGGGGATGAAAAAATAGAAGTCAAAGTCATTGCCATGGCTCCAAAGGACATCAGAGATTGAGGTCAGAGGGTAAGAAAAACTACTTTGTACACATTATTTAAATCAAATCAACAGTTAATGGGAATTACACCATTTATCTGATCTATTTTTATAAATAATGGAATCGACTCAGATCTGACCTCTGATGATCTATGGAGAAAGGGAATGACCCTACCTGCCTGCCTGTCAGGTTAGAGAACCAGTCCATCTCAGCAGTAGAGTTAGCACTACGTTACAATCTATCCTATCCTTGAGGAATGGTACTTGCTTGAAATTGTTCACACTATTTTTCAGACAAAGCTAATAACTAAGTACATATTTCTCTACCTGTGTGAATGTATTCCACCTGATTCATTCATGATGTTTGATCTTGATTGGTGAAGCAAATGTGTCACACATCCTAAGCATTTACATGGTACAATGCTTGCGATCCATCATTTTTACAAAGATTACATCTTCCTATAATATGTAAAGTTTTAGTAGACTCTTCACTGCATGCAACTCACTGCATGCAACAGCAATTATAAACCACTTCTAGCATCAGTAGCACTTGACAGTTAACACAGTGGTTGTCAGTGAGATTCACAACTACAATAAAAATAAGGCTGTATTTAGCAGAACCACTGAGAGTTAGATACCATTACTGTTTTTGAGAAACAAAACCACACAACAAAACCCTTTGCTTTCCAAGTTTTAGTGTGTCTTTTGTAAAAGCAGAGGAAAATAACAAAAGGGAGCCTGGTGATTTAGCGTTCCCTGAGGTAATTGGTTTTCTGGAGTGGCGACCATGTGGAGATGAAAAACAATCAGCAGAGCTCTTAACAGATGCTGTAATTACCTGAGCACGGCAGCGAGCGCGTCAGCACATCAGTGTGGTAGACAGACACAGACCGCTCTGATCTATCGCTCGCTCACAGCCCACACTTACACTCACAGACAAACCTCATCTCCTGCTCCAGAAGATGCATCTGGACTGAAGACTGGCTCTATGTGCATCGTAATTCCATGAGAATCGCCAAATGCCTCCAATGATATGTCAGGGTTTGAAACCATCTGGACCAACAGTGGTGCATGAGAGGCAGTTGGTAGTAGTAGGAATTGTTTGTTGCATGGATCCAATGTGCTGTCTATGAGGGAAAATGGTAGACAAAAAAAATAATAATAATGTAATGAAAAAAACAGCAGTGCATGCCTGGATAATTTTACCATCTGCTATTCTTCCTTCAGCTCATCGCTGTAACAACAAGCAAACTCTAATCTCACATAATGCATACATTAGTTTTAATCATCAGGAAATTTGCACCCAATTACTATTTACACTACCTCTCACCTCTTTCACTACTTATTGATCACTCAAGTGCATACCGCCATTTTCTTTGGACCTTCTTTGGACAAAATAATCAAACCACAGCACCTCATAAAAATCTTCTTAAAATGTGCCTTAAATGGAGAGAGAAGAGAGAGAGACAGAGAGTGAGGTCTGTGAGAGGGAAGTAGAGGTAAATGTGTGTGTTAATGTTTGAAGGATGGGAGGTTAATTTGATGCCATGCTGACTGAGCGTGTTCTGTCTGTCCTCTCTGCACTCTGCTCCTACCGCTATTCGACTTAAACTCACCTCACCCCCCTATCAATCACAAACCGCCATGGCAACCTAGTGGAGTCGGCCTGATCATGTCGCTACGTCACTCATCAGTTAACCAATCAAAGACCAGTGTGTGAGGAAGTGTCACCTCTTCATATGTCACCATGTCAATCATCTTCAGTATTTCAATTAGTAGCCAGCCAATAAGACCTCACGGGTGAGAGCCAACAGCAAAGGGCAGGCATGCTCACGTTACCTGGCTTTTCAGTTGATGCCGTACTGTTATTTTGACCCATAATGACTAGGATAGCACTGTATGTTACAGTGCATATGACCTGGTATTGACTGGGAAGTAAAGCACCAGGTATTTACTGAGAAATAACATCATACCATGTTTTTTATCTATATATGACTTCTGTAGCCGAGGCCTCTTCAGGAGCACTCGGCTGTTGATTATGTCTATCTATTACATGCTTTCCGGTGTGGTGGCATCATAGCCCAACCACAGAGTGCCGCAGACCAGACACTGTGTTTATCCTGCTGGTTTAAGGAGATCACCATCGTCCCAGTGCCCAAGATAAACAAGGTGACATGCCCAAATGACTATTGCTCAGTCGCGGTCACCTCGGTCATCATAAAGTGCTTCGAAAGGCAGGTCATGGCCCACATCAAGGCCAGCATGGCAGGCACACTAGAACCACTCCAATTTGCCTACCTCTCCAACAGATCCACGGAAGATGCCATTTCCATCGCTATTCACACAGCAATAACACATCTGGACAGGAGGAAATGTGAGAATGCTGTTCATTGACTACAGTTCAGCATTCAACACTATCGTTCCCTCAGAGCGCGACACCAAGCTCAGATCCCTGGGTCTGGACCAGAGGAGGCTGCTGAGGGGAGAACGGCTCATAATAATGGCCAGAACAGAGCAAATGGAATGGCATCATACACCTGGAAACCATTTGATGGTTGATGTAGTTGATACCATTCCACTTTTTGCTCTCCAGTCATTAACACAAGCACGTTTTCCCCAATTAAGTTACCACCATCCTCTTGTGGTCTGGACAACACCCTCTGTAACTGGATCCTGGACTTCCAGACAGGCGGAACACAGGCTGTGAGGATTGGCAACAACACCTCCTCCACACTGACTCTTAAAACTTCTTCAGGATAGGGGGCAGTATTCGGAAGTTTGGATGACTGAGGTGCCCAAAGTAAACTGCCTGTTACTCAGGCCCAGATGATAGGATATGCATATAAGTGGTAGTATTGGATAGACAACACTCTAAAGTTGCCAAAACTGTTAAAATAATGTCTGTGAGTATAACAGAACATATATGGCAGGCAAAAAGCCGAGGAGAATCCATCTGGAAATTATTTATTTTGAGCTCAGCACTCATTGAAATGGCTGTCTATGGGAATGTCAATGGAATACCTCCCATATTGCAGTTCCTAGGGCTTCCAGTAGATGTCAACAGTCTTTAGAAAGAGTTTCAGGCTTGTTAGCGTCCCACTGATCCACAAGAAGTTTTAACACAGGGGCCTCCCAGGGCTGTGTCCTCAGTCCTATGCTGTACTCCCTATTCACCCACGATTGCGTGGCTTTGAACAACATCAATTCCATCATCAAGTTTGCTATCGACACCGTGGTTGTAGGCCTGATAACCAACAACGACGAGTTAGCCTACTACAGGGAAGAGGTAAGTGAACTGGCATTGTGGTGTCATGACAACAACCTCTTCCTCAACATCAGCAAAACAAAGAAGTTGATTGTTGACTTCAGGAGAGAACATGCCCCACTCCACATCAACGGAACTGCAGTGGAGAAAGTCATGAGTTTTAAGTTTCTAGGCATCCACATCACCAAGGACTTGTCATGGACCAATAACACCACCACTCTTGTCAAGAGGGTGCAACAACGTCTCTACTTTCTAAGGTGGCTGAAGAAATTTGGCATGCCATCCCAGGTCCTCTCCAAATACTACCTCTGAACCATTGAGAGCATCCTGACCGGTTGCATCATGGCCTGGTACAGGAATTGCTGTATCCACGACTACAAGGCTCTCCAGCGTGTGGTGAAGAAGGCCCAGTACATCACTGGGACTGTGCTCCCACCCATCCAGCACATATACTAAAAAATGGTGCCTGAGGAAGGCACACAGCATCACAAAGGACCCCACACACCCCAGCCACGAGCTGTTCTTTGCCTTACCGTCGGGCAGACATTATCGGAGCATGAGGTATGATACCAACAGGCTCAGAGACAGTTTCCATCTACAAACCATCAGACTACTGAACACTTGAACTGGACTGACCACCTGCTGTCACAGTTGTCGAAAGGAGAAGCGGACCAAAGTGCAGCATGTGTGTCGTTCCACATTTTATTAACACTGTGAAACTATGCAATCCATAAACAATGAACTGAACTAACAACAAACCGTGACGCAGAGGTGAAACATACACTACTCAAAATTAATCTCCTACAAACCCAGGTGGCACAAATACCAACTTAACTATGACCTCCAATTAGAGACAATGATGACCAGCTGCCTCTAATTGGAGATCATATCAAACAAAGCCCAACATAGAAATACAAAAACTAGAACAACCCAACATAGAAATACAAAACTAGAACAACTCAACATAGAAATACAAAACTAGAACAAAACAACATAGAAAAAACTAAACTAGAAAAAAACCCTGTCACGCCCTGACCTACTCTACCATAGAAAATAACAGCTTACTATGGTCAGGACGTGACACCTGCTCTGATTCTCCGCCCCTTAGCAAACATGCACTCACTCATCCATACACCCACACAGACATACACACACACATATAAATTCATGCTACACACACATCACAAATGCTGCTACCAGACGCTTCTTATACAGCTCAGCTTATACCCCCCCTTCCCCGATACAAGTGTAAATATTGGACTATAAATTGTGCCTTCCTGTATTATACTTATGCTAGAATGTTTATTCTATTCTACTGAGCCATTTACTTTATCTTCGTATTCTTATCTTTCATTATTTCTTATTATTGTTGCATTGTCGAGAAGGAACCAGCAAGTAAGTATTTAATTGTTCGATGTATACCGTGCGTATCACGCACATCCTGACTAATAAAACTTGAGATTTGGTGTAACGGTGAACGCTTTCTTATAGTTGCTGCTGGGGTATATGGATTTCAAAGTCTCTGAAAATGTTTCAGTAAGCGTGTGTATATCAATTATTATATAAATTATAGAACCGTGTCTCACAATGTGTCATTTTTCGCTTTAATCTCTGTTTTTTTCTTCTCTACGATACAGAAACTAACCCTTTTTGATTAATGGAGGACTTCAGTAGTGTGTGTGTATTTCATGTTTAAGTGTATCATTTGAAGTGGTAAGGCTGAATCTTCCTTCCATTTATGCCTTGTATGATTTTTGGGTTACAGTAGTGACAGAGACAACATGGTTTGTTTTAACATTCCTGCGTGACATTAGCACTGAGAGAGGTTGATGAAAAGAATAATGTAGTCTTTTTAGCAAGAATAATAATTCTGGCTTATTAATTGTGGCCCAGACAATGTGAAGTGGGAAGTGTGGAATCTCATACGATTTATATTTGAGTTGATTTCATATCCAATTTTAGATATGTTTTTGGGATACATGTGAAATATTTAAAATTGGCCAAATAATGTATT
Organism: Salmo trutta; assembly: GCF_901001165.1. Lineage (NCBI taxonomy): Eukaryota > Metazoa > Chordata > Actinopteri > Salmoniformes > Salmonidae > Salmo > Salmo trutta. Next base: position 36,719,281 of record NC_042963.1, read on the forward strand.
ACATATACATTATTTGGAATGTATTTAATAATACACACAGTACCGGTCAAAAGTTTGGACACACCTACTAATTCCAGGGTTTTTCTTTATTTATAATATTTTCAACATTGTAGAATAATAGTGAAGACATCAAAACTATTAAATAACAAATATGGAATCATGTAGTAACGAAGTGTTAAACAAATCTAAATATATTTTAGATTTTTCAAAGTAGCCACCCTTTCCTTTGATGACAGCTTTGCACACTCTTGGCATTCTCTCAACCAGCTTAATGAGTTAGTCACCTGGAATGCATTTCAATTAACAGGTGTGCCTTGTTAAAAGAACATTTGTGGAATTTCTTTCCTCCTTAATGCGTTTGTGCCGATCAGTTGTGTTGTGACAAGGTAGGGGTGGTATACAGAAGATAGCCCTATTTGGTAAAAGACCAAATCCATATTATGGCAAGAACAGCTCAAATAAGCAAAGAGAAACGACAGTCCATTATTACTTTAAGACATGAAGGTGTCAACCCGGAAAATTTCAAGAACTTTGAAAGTTTCTTCAAGTGCAGTCGCAAAAAACCATCAAGCCCTATGATGAAACTGGCTCTCATGAGGACCGCCACAAGAAAGGAAGACCCAGAGTTACCTCTGCTGCCAAGGATAAGTTCATTAAAGTTACCAGCCTCAGAAATCGGCAGTTAACTGCACCTCAGGTTGCATCTCACAGAGTTCATGTAACAGATACATCTCAACATCAACTGTTCAGAGGAGACTGCGTGAATCAGGCCTTCGTGGTCCAATTTCTGACAAGAAACCACTGTGTGAATTAGGCCTTCATGGCTGAATTGTTGCAAAGAAACCACTACTAAAGGATACCAAAAAGAAGAAGAGACTTGCTTCGACCAAGAAACACGAGCAAGGGACATTAGTCCGGTGGAAATCTGTCCTTTGTTCTGATGAGTCCATATTTTAGATTTTTGGTTCCAACCGCTGTGTCTTTGTGAGACGCAGAGTAGTTGTATGGATGATCTCCGCATGTGTGGTTGCCACCATGAAGAATGGAGGAAAGAGGGAAAGGAGGATACCTAGTCAGTTGTACAACTGAACGCATTCAACTGAAATGTGTCTTCCACATTTAACCAAACCCTTCTGAATCAGAGAGGTGTGGAGGGCTGCCTTAATTGACACTCACGTCATCAGCGCCCGGGGAACAGTGGGTTAACTGCCTTGCTCAGGGGCAGATTGCCAGATTTTAACCTTGTCAGCTCGGGGATTCGATCCAGCAACCTTTCGGTTACTGGCCCAATGCTCCTACCCGCCAGGAGGTGTGATGGTATGGGGGTGCTTTGCTGGTGACACTGTCTGGGATTTATTAAGAATTCAAGGTACACTTAACTTCTTGGGGCTATGTGGGACGTTAGCGTGCCACCCGTGGCGCACCCTATCAACAGCAGGTGCATTTTAAGAGCGGCAAATTTGAAACCAAATAAATGTCAAAATTCAAATTTCTCAAACATACAACTAACTTACACCCTTTGAAAGATAAACATCTCCTTAATCTAACCACGTTGTCCGATTTCAAAAAGGTTTTACGGGGAAAGCATAAAGTTAGGTTATGTTAGGAGAGTACATTGACAATAGCTGTGTGTAATGTATTGTCGATTCAAAGACAGGCGTCACCAAAACCATAAAATCAGCTAAAATTATGCACTAACCTTTTACAATCTCCATCAGATGACACTCCTAGGACATTATGTTAGACAATGCATGCATTTTTAGTTCTATCAAGTTCATATTTATATCTAAAAACAGCGTTTTACTATGGCGTTGATGTTCAGGAAATCGTTTCCCTCCAATACCGGCAACAAAATAATGAATTAATATTAGAAAACATTGGTAAAATATTATATTGTCATTCAAAGAATTATAGATTTACATCTCTTGAACGCAATCGACTTGCCAGATTTAAAATTAACCTTACTGGGAAATCACACTTTGCAATAATCTGAGCACTGCGCCCAGAAAAATACGCATTGCGATACAGACTAACCGCCATGTTGGAGAGATCTAAAATCGAAAATACTATGTAAATAATCCATTACCTTTGATTCTCTTCATCAGATGTCACTTCCAAAGAATCCCAGGTCCATAACGAATGTAGTTTTGTTCAAAAAAGCTCATCATTTATGTCCAAAAACCTCCGTGTTGTTAGCACATGATCTAAGCCAGCCGGACTTCACTTCACATCACGAACGGAAAAAATATATTTACGTTCGTTCAAACATGTCAAACGTTGTATCGCATAAATCATTAGGGCCTTTTTTAACCAGAACATGAATAAAATTCAAGGCGGACCATTGGGTTCTCTTTTAAAACGTTTCGGAATGAGAGTACCCACCATCAACTCGCGCGCAAGGTGTCTAATGGGCCATCACCGTTCCAAGGCTCTTCTTCGGTCAGATCTCACTGTAGAAGACTCAAAACACTTTGTAAAGGCTGGGGACATCTTGTGGAAGCAATAGGAAGTGCCAAAACATTCCTCAGCCCCTTTGTTTTTCAATGGTATAGGCTTAAAGTCAATTCAACACATCAGGTATCCACTTCCTGTCAGACTCTGTCTCAGGGTTTTGCCTGCCAAATGAGTTCTGTTATACTCACAGACACCATTCAAACAGTTTTAGAAACTTTAGGGTGTTTTCTATCCATATATAATAAGTATATGCATATTGTAGTTACTGGGTAGGATTAGTAACCAGATTAAATCGGGTACATTTTTTTATCCAGCCGTGAAAATACTGCCCCCTATACCCTAACAGGTTAACCAGCATGGCTACCACAGCGTTCTGCAGCGGTACACCATCCCATCGGGTTTGCGCTTAGTGGGACTATCATTTGTTTTCAACAGGACAATGACCCAAAACACACCTCCAGGCTGTGTAAGAGCTATTTGACCAAGAAGGAGAGTGATGGAGTGCTGCATCAGATGACCTGGCCTCCACAATCACCTGACCTCAACCCAATTGAGATGGTTTGGAAAGCAGAGTAAAATTAATTTTACTCTGGAAAGCAGAGTAAAATTAAAGCAACCAACAAGTGCTCAGCATATGTGGGAACTCCTTCAAGACTGTTGGAAAAGCATTCCAGGTGAATACCTCATGAAGCTGGTTGAGAGAATGCAAAGTTGTCATCTAGGTAAAGGTTTTCTACTTTGAAGAATCTAAAATTGATTTTGATTTGTTTTACACTTTTTTGGTTACTACATGATTCCATATGTGTTCTTTCATAGTTTTGATGTCTTCACTACTTTTATACAATGTAGATAAAAGGGAAAAAAAAGAAAAACCATTGAATGAGTAAGTGTGTCCAAACTTTTGACCGGTACTGTGTATTATGGAATGTGTTTAAAATGTATATATAAATGTATGTAAAATTACTAAGCAGCAGTAAGCAGATTATTCAGTCAACCTTTTAATCTGTTCTTGATTATGGTAATATTATTTATTATAGAGCAGCTGCTACTACTCTTAAACCCTTGGATGCCACCTACCATAGTGCCCTTCATTTTGTTACAGGTGACAGTTTTGATACTCAGCACTGCATCCTGTGTCAGAAGGTTGGCTGGACTTCGCTAAAGACCCATTGATCTTTACATTACTCCCGTTTTGTTTGCAAGGCCCTACTTCATAAACGTCCTTCTTATTTAACTTTGCTGTTGAAGTATAGACACCTGAGTTGCATAACCCGTTCACAGGATTGGTTAACTCTTGAGGTTACTAGGGTCTCCACCAAGCTAGGTAAAATGCCTTTAGTTTTAATGCAACGTATTGCTGGATAAAATTCTATATACATTTCATTATTGATGTTCTGGTGCCATTCAGGCAATTTAAATAATTTATTGGGGACTTATTTGTGGAGGAATGTAACTGTTTTTCTGGGTGATATGTGATGTTTTATTTGTGCTTCCTATGACTGTGTTTTTGTATTTTAATGTGTATACATATTTTTATGTATATTTATGTTGTATTCTACAGGGCTCATTTGAAAAAGAGACCTAGGTCTCAAAATGTCTTCACTGGTAAAATAAAGGTTAAATAAAACATTTAAAAAACATATTTTATGCATTTCAAAATCATTGGAGGCTCCACAGAGGAGGAATGGGAGGCCCATCCTCCTCAGTGAATTTATCTTGTCAAAGGAAAAATGCTCACCAACAGGGATGTAAACACATTTTTGGACAACATTTTATAGAAATAAGCTTTTAGTTCATATGGCAATTTCTGGGATCTTTTATTTCATCTCATGAAACATGGGACCAACATTTTACACTTTGTGTTTATATTTTTGTTCAGTATATATATACCAACATGCATTTAAATGTATTTGTAAGAAATACATTTAGAATAAATATTAACAATTGGCCAAATCATATTGTACAGAAACGGTGACTGTCTTATTAATTAGGCTCTTTGGTATCACATACACTTATGTCAGTCTTTTGGCATGTATTTTGGTATCATATGTACATGTCAATAAATGTGAGTGTTAATGTTTGAAGGATGGTAGGTTTAATGTGATGCCATGCTGACTCAGAGTGCAGAACTGGCAGTGTACAAGCGTAATCTTTCATCACAGAACACAACATAACAATCCATCTCATGGGAGGTCAAAAATCACTACGACAAAGCCCCCCAAAAGCCACGTTTCCAAGTATTCTTATAGACTGCCACCGATACAATATATTTTGTCAAATTGCATTTTCATTGTAATTGACACATATCAAAAAGCACTAACATGCATTTAAATGCATTTAACAAACAAACTTGATTAGAGCATTGCAACCAATGTCCAACTGGCAGAACTTAGCGTCTACTGGGTCGTTCTACGAAAGGAGTGTCTTTTGATATGTTAAATAGAAATGATGCAACAATATTGCATCTTAACAGACTGTTAAATCAAATGATGTGCCCTTTAATAAAATCCACATGGAGAATTCAATAAATCAGATTTTCAATATGAATAAAGACTTGCTAAAGTGCCAAAATTCATCATTTTGATATGTCCTTCCGTGCACCCTCTGTGACTTCTAGGGAGATTTTAACCCACTAACCCCCAAAAATACTCAATGTTTTCGCCATCATTGTAAAACCCTAGTTATTTTGTTGATTTGAAAAAGTTATTTCTGAAGAAAATTGTTTTATTTCATATGATTAATGATTAATTTACATCTGACCCTCATTTTATGGTCATTCCTATTAAGTGAACTGAACTTTCATTTTAATATGGTGAAAGAATTCCTTTTTAAATGTTGATTTCAAAAGAAACATTGAACTTCTAATAGTCAAATCATAGTGTAAGCAGGTGAGCTGGTTCTACTCTTTGTGCCATTTTCTGGTGTTTTGTGGTGAAAAACTGAGTGGGTCGAGCATAACACGTCAACCTTGTTAACAATAATTATACAGGCTAGAAATGTTTTAATATTTTTTGCATTCAATTGGCCCTCCCTGTTGCACACAACAAGCATCCATTCCCCCGGTCGCAACGGGATTCATGGCTGATTTAACCTGTTGGGGCTAGGGGGCAGTATTTGCACGGCCGGATAAAAAACATACCCGATTTAACCTGGTTACTACTCTTGCCCAGAAACGAGAATATGCATATAATTAGTAGACTTGGATAGAAAACACTCTAAAGTTTCTAAAACTGTTTGAATTGTGTCTGTGAGTATAACAGAACTCATATGGCAGGCAAAAACCTGAGAAGATTCCATACAGGAAGTGCCCTGTCTGACAATTTGTTCTCCTTCTGTGGCTTCTCTATCGAAAATACAGCATCTCTGCTGTAATGTGACATTTTCTAAGGCTTCCATTGGCTTTCAGAAGTCACCAGAAAGTGTAATGGGGTGTCTGCAGTCTCTGGGCGAAGTACAGGAGCTCTGTTTGTGAGTGGTCAGGCTGGGAACAGTGACACCGGAGATGTGCGTCCACGAGACTACTACATTTTTTTCTTTCAGCCTTTGAATGAATACAACGTCGCCCGGTTGGAATATTATCGCTATTTTACGAGAAAAATAGCAAACAAATTTATTTTAAACAGCGTTTGACATGCTTCGAAGTACGGTAATGGAATATTTTGAAATTATTTGTCCCGAAATGCGCTCGCGCGTCACCCTTCGGATACTGACCTGAACGCACGAACAAAACGGAGCTATTTGAATATAACTATGGATTATTTGGAACCAAACCAACATTTGTTGTTGAAGTAGAAGTCCTGGGAGTGCATTCTGACGAAGAACAGCAAAAGTAATCCGATTTTTCTTATAGTAAATCTGAGTTTGGTGAGGGCCAAACTTGGTGGGTGTCAAATTAGCTAGCCGTGATGGCCGGGCTATGTACTCAGAATATTGCAAAATGTGCTTTCGCCAAAAAGCTATTTTAAAATCTGACACCGCGATTGCATAAAGGAGTTCTGTATCTATAATTCTTAAAATAATTGTTTTGTATTTTGTGAACGTTATTCATGAGTAATTTAGTAAATTCACCGGAAGTTTGCGGTGGGTATGCTAGTTCTGAACATCACATGCTAATGTAAAAAGCTGTTTTTTGATATAAAAATGAACTTGATTGAACCAAACATGCATGTATCGTATAACATAATGTCCTAGGAGTGTCATCTGATGAAGATCATCAAAGGTTAGTGCTGCATTTAACTGTGGTTTTGGTTTTTGTGACATATATGCTTGCTTTGAAAATGGCTGTGTGATTATTTTTGGCAGGGTACTCTCCTGACATAATCTAATGTTTTGCTTTCGCTGTAAAGCCTTTTTGAAATCGGACAATGTGGTTAGATTAACAAGAGTCTTATCTTATAAATGGTGTAAAATAGTCCTATGTTTGAGAACTTTGAATTATGACATTTTGTGGTTTTAAATTTGGCGCTCTGATTTGTCACTGGCTGTTGAATAGTGTGGGACGATTTCGTCCCACGTACCCTAGAGAGGTTTTAACAAGTAATTACCAGTTGGAGGGCCATTGAAGTGGATTTTTCCCAGATGTGGTAAATTCCCACTTCCCACTTGGTTATGAACGCACCATAACAACAATAACCATCCACTGTAGAGCTGCATTTCGTTTTCAATATATTTGCAAAATTTCAATTTGTCATTTCAATGTGTCATTATGGGGTATTGTGTGTAGATGGGTGAGATTTTTTACTTGTATTTAATCAATTTGTGGAATAAGTCAAAATGTTGAATAAGTCAAGTGGTATGAATACTTTCTGAAGGCACTGTACGTGCATCTCTGGCATACAATCATTTACATTTTACATTTTAGTCATTTAGCAGACGCTCTTATCCAGAGTGACTTTCAGTAATGAATGCATACATTTAATTTCATGCATTTTTTTGTACTGGCCCCCCTGTGGGAATCAAACCCACAACCCTGGCATTGCACACACCATGCTCTACCAACTGAGCCATGCATGACATGTATTTTATCAGAGATGAAAATGCATCTACATGTAATTTAAATACATTTTACGTGATGTTAAATATATGAAATAGATTTTTTTCGTATGGGATATAGCTAGAGAGAAGGTGGGAATGTGGAGAATGAATGCGATGCCTGATAGACGTATGTGTGTGTGTGCATGTGTTTGTGTGCGTATGTCTATCTGATCCATATTCATGTAGGTATGAATATTTACATGTGCTTTCATGCCTTTTATTTGCTTTCATGACTGAGTTTCTGTGTGAACTGAGTTCAGCTCAGTAGGTGTGCTCACATGTATCCATGTGCATGTGCTCTGGTGTATGCCTGGCATTTTGACGGATCTTTAAGCAGAGGGAATGATTAAACATGGGAAAATGAGCGACATGAATGTTTGTTCCATTCCTCCCTCAGACACACACCTTGAAAGGTCTTCATGAAATAACATTTTTATAATCTACTAATCAAAAGTACAATTTAAATAATCTACTAAAACAATTTTTTATGATAAAAATAAAAAAAAAATACGTTTCAGCTGATTTCAAAACCTAGTATGGTACTGTAGACTTAGTCAATAAATGTACCATCGTTTGTTTGAAAAACTAAGACAAATTAATGAGTAAAAGGTTAAAAAAGATATATATTTATAAATAAACACATTAGTGAGTAAACACTGTGAACCCTGTCAATATCAAACTATTGACTACAGGCAGCCAATGATGAGGGATAGCCGATGTTATGGACCTGTAATTAGGTTTTTTGTAGTGCTGATAATATTTGTGATGAGCTCTATCATAATCAGTCGGAAGTCACAATGGCTAATTTGCATATAAATTGTGTTTTTGTCAAAATGTGGATTGTTTGCTGTTTGGGGGTTTCATCTGGTTTTAACAAAACAATGTCTTTGCTTTCATAATCTGTATGTATTATTACCAAATTCAGAGTATAAATATAGTTTTTATTCTTATACATGAAGTATGAAACATAGCAACGGAGCACTTTCACATCGGTTTGGTGGATGCTAGCTTGTAACACATTGCGCCAGACACAGTATCTGCACTATTAAAATCCTCCCCTATTCCAAAATAATGAATGAATTACAAACTAGCTAGCTAGCTATATATTGTGAATCAATAAGAAGTAGGCTATTCAATCAGAGGATTTTCCTGTTTGCCCAAAGTTTGTGAACGTTACAGTAGCGTATCATCCACGAAAAAACAAAAAAATGTACTTCAGGCTACACTCGCATTTCAAAACCCATCATACATAGTCACACTGTCACTAGCTAGCTTAGCTTTCTACTGTATCGATGGATTCCCGGGAGAGAGAAATCGCTAGATTTTTAAATAGTAATGATGTTGGTTCAGACAATCAGTCGCGTCAACTTATTGGCTGCTACTTTTTGAGCTGAGCTGGAGAGCGTCGCCATCAGCAACTCTACAAATGCACAGACACCGACTCAGACGAGCTCACCAAAGTCGAAGCCGAGCCCCTTGAGGAGGAAACCAAGGAAGACCACCCGTTAATGGTGGATCTGTCAATTACGGCTCTTCAGTCGGTCGAGGGGAAATATGTCAGTGATGCTGGGCAAGAAATTGAAAAGGCTTGCGTGTTCAGGTGCACTTGCAAGTCCAACGAAGGGAAACCCTGCTATTTGCTTTTTACCCCCGAGAAGGTAAGAGACTTGACCAAATGAATTAACTCACCAATGGTAAGTGCTTGCCATTCAACTATTAGTCAAGTTCAGTTGGCTGTGAGTGTGTAATGTGTGCATGTTTCTGTGTCTGTCTATCTGTCAGTGTCTATGTTAGTGTGTGTGTGGGCACACACACCACACACACACAATGTGTAGCCCATAAAACATTTGCAGTAACTTATGAGGTGTGTGTGTGTGTGTGTGTGTGTGTGTGTGTGTGTGTGTGTGTGTGTGTGTGTGTGTGTGTGTGTGTGTGTGTGTACTGTTTGTGGTGTGTGTGGGATTCATGTATGCATTTAAATAAGTGCAGGTTATGTGTAGTTAGTGTGTGTTATTGAAAGAGTGTTCATATTACTTGAAATGTTTTTGTCTAGAATAGATTATGAGGATGACTGAATGTTAAATTACTATATTATTTGCCTTATTTTTCAGATGAAAAACATCTAGTGCTCGTTGGCAAGATCGCTGGTTCCATGAACCTCTCCAAGGAAACCATCAGCTCGAAAAGGAGCAAACAAACAAAATGGAAACATCAGAGGACATCCTATTTCCTTGATAGCCAGCAAATCTGAAGAGTAACATTCAAGTTCTTACAGGCGTAAGTTCTTACACGCGTATGTTTTCTTTAGTAATACAACTTGATGTTTTCTGTTATTATTTGGGGTGCAACAGTATTAAAAAGTGCATAAGGTATTTAAGAAAGAATGAGTAGTAGGCTGTATCACGAATATAAATAAAATAGCTGAGAATATATTGTGTCTTATTATATTAAAGGCATGTTTTAAATCATGTATTTTCTGATTTCTGAATTTCTACAAAAAGTTGACTCCAGTGATAAAGTTCTTCAAAGAACATGGTGTGGCTCCAAAGAAGAAGAGGTGTGGTGGTTGTCTCGCCAGCAAACGGGTGGGGTCCTACGAGAACATTCAGCGAATCGTCCACTAAGTCAACAACTTCGCTGATGTCCAGGCAATGCCGCTCCCAGGACAGATTCCTGGATTTAAGAGGGCAGACATCCAGGTGCTACTGACATTTGAGACCAAGTCCTCTGTGTGGCGCAAGTACAAAAACCTTTGTGCGGGGTCATGGTTAGTGTTTTCCTAAAACTTGATACTTATATTTGTATCAAACGTTTGTCAGCTCCAGCCAGTGGACCAGCGGGAAAAGACTCTAACCAAAGCCCACACAAATCGGATCCAAAGAGACTGTCCGTCTTTACTCTCTGGTGACACGTGTGTGGTCAACGTTTTTCATTTTAGCTACTTAGAGACCAGAGTTTACTCTGACCATTTTTAGCTCTCAACCTCTCCCTCTGTTTTAGCTCTTTTTAGATGTTGTTTTCTCTGTGTGACTGTCAGAAAAATACAGGTCCTGTGTTGCTTGAGCACATCTATACACATTCTCTGTGACGTATTTATAAGAGATGCTATTTAATTCATAATTTTTCCTCCCAAGCCTTATCTCTGAATCTAACATGAAAAATCTATGGGCCACAACCATGACATGTTCGAGGACTACATGGGATGTGCACTCGTTTGTGCGCACGTGTACATGTATGCATGTGCACGTACACATGCGCACAAACACGTGCACACCGCATCTAGTCCTAGCACATAACATGGCGTGAACATGTGCAGCGTGAGAGTATTTCTCTGTCATACATTTGCATGTCCATGTACTGTACATGTGTGCGCATGTGTACATGTATGTGCATGTTTGAAAATAAGTGAATGTAGCCAATAAATTATGTTTGTATGTGTACAAATGTGTTTCATGTATTGATGTTTGTATTAAGTAAATAGTTGTGATAAATTATTTGAATAAATGTCTTAAAAGTAACTTTGACTTTGGTTTGGTGACACTCAGCATGTAATGTCATGTAAACTCACTTGATATTTGGAGTAGAAAAGCTAACATTCTCCTCTTTCCAGCACTGTATAAAACTCCAAATGTGTTCTGGGGTCAATGTGACTGATTATGATAGAGCAAGTCACATTTATCAGACATAAGCCAAGAGAGGGCCTTCAAAAAGCCAATGGGATGAATGGCCAAGTTCAAAGACTCTCTAATAATAATAATAACTTTATTTATGTAGCGCTTTTCAATACAAGTAACAAAGTGCTCTGCATCATGAATAATACAATAAATAAAAGTACAGCAACAAAGACAGGAGGAAGGAGAATATAAAAAGATAGCTAATTAAAATCATAACTTGAAACCATACATTACAAGCCTTTTTATAAATCTGTGTCTTCAGCAGGGATTTTTAAGAGGCACAGAATCTGCAAGCCTGATCTCCTCTGCAAGACAATTCCAAAGTCTAGGGGCCCTAATGGCAAATGCCTGGTCTCCGTTTGTTTCAACCTAGACTTTAGAATGGTCAACAGTGCCATATCAGATGATTTCAGGATGCGTCCTGGCTCGTAGGGAGATAAAAGATCAGAGATATAAGATGGGGCTAAACCAAGTATAGCCTTAAACGTGATTGATACAATTTAAACATCTATTCTAAAAGGGACTGGTAGACAGGATAGAGAAGCTAAAACAGGTGTGATATGGTTAAATGTTCTGGTGCCTGTTAAAAGCCGAGCTGCAGCATTTTGAACTAACTGTAGACGATGGAGTGATTTCTGATTGAGACGTATTCAAAGAGTTACAGTAATCTAGGCGTGAGGAAATGAAAGCATGTATAACTTTCTGAAGATCAGTGATTGAAATAAAATACTTGATTTCTTATATGATCAAATCAGGACTGGACCACCTTCTTTACATGCAGCTCGAGAATTATGTCAGGGTCAAAGACACCAAGGTTTCTGGCCTCAGACTTTACTTTGATGGACTAATGACCAAGGTTATTACAACCTGAGTTCT